>NW_028270148.1:54041376-54666058 GCF_037043375.1 Chiloscyllium plagiosum | reverse complement strand
GTCTGAGATTGTGAAGGAGCAAAAATGGCCTTCAGTAATGTGATTAAACTTAAAATTTTATCAGAACTATTAATTTAACCTGGGGCAATGTTTGTAGAGGAATAAGACGGTATTATTTTTTGGGTCTGAGATTGTGAAGGAGCAAAAATGGCCTTCAGTAATGTGATATGTACTTCTTGATTAAGGGTTACTGCGGATTATATCTGCCATAAATGCTGCTGGTTACAAACAGATCAAATGGATCGGTTGGAGAGACGGTTAGAAGGAATGAAGAATTTGCAACAGCAACACTATGTGATGGATGGCAGTTATAGGAAGGGGGAAAGGTAAAAGAGTTAGGCAGCTAGTGCAGGAGTCTTTTGTGGATATACACATTACAAACAGGTATGCTGTTTTGGAAAATGTAGGGGGTGATGGATTCTCAGGGGAACGTTGCGCAAACAGCCAAGTTTCTGGTATTGAGACTGGCTCTAATGCAACGATTGGTACATCGGGTTCCAAGAGATCAATTGTATTAGGGGATTCTCTAGTCTGAGGTACAGACAGACGTTTCTATGGCCAGCAGCGAAAAATCAGAATGGTGTGTTGCTTCTCTGGTGCCAGAATCAAGGATGTCTCAGAGAGGATGCAGAATGTTCTCAAGGGGGAGAGGGGCCAGCAAGAGGTCATTGTCCACATTGGAACCAACAAGATAGGAAGGGAAAAGGTTGAGATTCTGAAGGGAGATTACAGAGAGTTAGGCAGAAATTTAAAAAGGAGGTCCTCAAGGGTAGTAATATCTGGATTACTCCCAGTACTATGAGCTAGTGAGGACAGGAAAAGGAGGATAGAGCAGATGAATGCATGGCTGAGGAGTTGGTATATGGGAGAGGGATTCACATTTTTGGATCATTGGAATCTCTTTGGGGTAGAAGTGACCTGTACAAGAAGGACGGATTGCACCTAAATTGGAAGGGGATTGGCAGGGGAATTTGCGAGAGCTGCTCGGGAGGATTTAAACTAATAGGGTTGGGGGTTGGGACAGATGGAGAAAGTGAGGAAAGAGATCAATTTGAGACTGGTACATTTGAGAACAGAAGTGAATCAAACAGTCAGGGCATGCAGGGACAAGGTAGGGCTAATAAATTAAACTGCATTTGTTTCAATGCAAGGGGCCAAACAGGGAAGGCAGATGAACTCAGGGCATGGTTAGGAACATGGGACTGGGATATCATAGCAATTACAGAAACATGGCTCAGGGATGGGCAGGACTGGCAGCTTAATGTTCCAGGATACAAATACTAGAAGAAGGATAGAAAGGGAGGCAAGAGAGGAGGGGGAGTGGCATCTTTGATAAGGGATAGCATTACAGCTGTGCTGAGGGAGAATATTCCTGGAAATACATCCAGGGAAACTATTTGGGTGCAACTGAGAAATAAGAAAGGGATGATCACCTTATTGGGATTGTATTATAGACCTCCCCATAGTCAGAGGAACATTGAGAAACAAACTTGTAAGGAGATCTCAGCTATCTGTAAGAATAATATGGTGGTTATGGTAGGGGATTTTAACTTTCCAAACATAGACTGGGACTGCCATAGTGTTAAAGGTTTAGATGGAGAGGAATTTGTTAACTGAGTACAAGACAATTTTCTGATTCAGTATGTGGATGTACCCACTAGAGAAGGTGCAAAACTTGACCTACTCTTGGGAAATAAGGCAGGGCAGGTGACTGAGGTGTCAGTGGGGGAGCAGTTTGGGGCCAGTGACCATAATTCTATTAGATTTAAAATAGTGATGGAAAAGGATTGACCAGATCTAAAAGTTGAAGCTCTAAATTGGAGAAAGGCCAATTTTGACGGTATTAGGCAAGAACTTTCAAAAGCTGATTGGAGGCAAATGTTCGCAGGTAAAGGGATGGCTGGAAAATGGGAATCCTTCAGAAATGAGATAACGAGAATCCAGAGAAAGTATATTCCTGTCAGGGTGAAAGGGAAGGCTGGTAGGTATAGGGAATGCTGGATGACTAAAGAAATTGAGGGTTTGGTTAAGAAAAAGAAGGAAGCATATGTCAGCTATAGACAGGATAGATCAAGTGAATCCTGAGAAGAGTATAAAGGCAGTAGGAGTATACTTAAGAGGGAAATCAGGAGGGAAAAAAGGAGACATGAGAAAGCTTTGGCAAATAGAATTAAGGAGACTCCAAAGGGTTTTTACAAGTTACTTAAGGACAAAGGGATAACTAGGTAGAGAATAGGGCCCTTCAAAGATCAGCAAGACAGCCTATGTGTGGAGTCGCAGAAAATGTGGGAGATACAAAACGAGTATTTTGCATCAGTATTTACTGTGGAAAAGGATATGGAAGATTTCAACTGTTTGGAAATAGCTGGTGACACCTTGCAAAATGTCCATATTACAGAGGAGGAAGTGCTGGATTTCTTGAAACACGTAAAGGTAGATAAATCCCCAGGACCTGATCAGGTGTACCCGAAAACTCTGTGGGAAGCTAGAGGAGTGATTTCTGGGCCTCTTATTGACACATTTGTATCATCAATTGTCACCAGTGAGGTGCCAGAAGACTGGAGGTTGGCTAACGTAGTGCCACTGTTTAAGAAGGGTGGTAAGGACAAGCCAGGAACTATAGACGATGAGCCTGACCTCGGTCGTGGGCAAGTTGTTGGCGGGAACCCTGAGGGTCAGGATGGACATGTATTTGGAAAAGTAAGGACTAATTAGGGATCATGTCTCACAAACTTGATTAAGTTTTTTGAAGAAGTAACAAAGAGGATTGATGAGGGTAGAGCAGTAGATGTGATCTATATGGACTTCAGTAAGGCGTTTGACAAGGTTCCCCATGGGAGATTGATTAGCAAGGTTAGATCTCAGGGAATACAGGGAGAACTAGCCATTTGGATACAGAAGTGGCTCAAAGGTGGTGGTGGAGGGTTGTTTTTCAGACTGGAGGTATGTGAGCAGTGGAGTGCCACAAGGATGGGTGCTGGGTCCTCTACTTTTTGTCATTTACATAAATGATTTGGATGCGAGCATAAGAGGTAGTAAGTTTTCAGATGACACCAAAATTGGAGGTGTAGTGGACAGCGAAGAGGTTACATCAGATTACAACAGGATCTGGACCAGATGGGCCAATGGGCTGAGAAGTGGCAGACAGAGTTTAATTCAGATAAATGCGAGGTGCTGCATTTGGGGAATGCAAATCTTAGCAGGACTTATACACTTAATGGTAAGGTCCTAGGGAGTGTTGCTGAACAAAGAGACCTTGGAGCTTCTTGAAAGTGGATTCGCAGGTAGATAGGATAGTGAAGAAGGCAATTGGTATGCTTTCTTTTATTGGTCAGAGTATTGAGTAAAGGAGTTGGGAGGTCGTGTTGCAGCTGTACAGGACATTGGTTAGGCCACTGTTGGAATATTGGGTACAATTCTGGTCTCCTTCCTATCAGAAAGATGTTGTGAAACTTGAAAGGGTTCATAAAACATTCAGGAGGATGTTGCCAGGGTTGGAGGATTTGAGCTATAGGGAGAGGCTGAACAGTCTGGGGCTGTTTTCCCTGGAGTGTCAGAGGCTGAGGGGTGACCTTACAGAGGTTTACAAAATTATGAGGGGCATGGATAGGATAAATAGATAAAGTCTTTTCCCTGGGGTCGGGGAGTCCAGAACTAGAGGGCATAGGTTTAGGGTGAGAGGGGAAAGATATAAAAGGGATCTAAGGGGCAACCTTTTCACACAGAGTGTGGTACGTGTATGGAATGAGCTGCCAGAGGATGTGGTCGAGGCTGGTACAATTGCAACATTTAAGAGGCATTTGGATGGGTATATGAATAGGAAGGGTTTGGAGGGATATGGGCCGGGTGCTGGCAGCTTGGGACTAGTTTGGGGTGGGATATCTGATCGGCATGGATGGGTTCGACCGAAGGGTCTGTTTCCATGCTGTACATCTCTATGACTCTATGACTCTATGACCTCTGAGTGCAGAAAACCTGGACATTCCTTCCTCGACTGGTTGCCAATAAGTGTTAATGTTCGCCAGACTGTCCTCATGAGTCAAACTGAAATAAAGAAGCCACTGAGGTGTATGTTTCCGTACTGGTGCAGAGTTCAGGCCTTACTTACTCGTGTATCATTGCGTGGTTTCTTCCTCTGAAGTGGAGGTAGAGCTGAGAGTCTGTAGCATTGGCATCTTTGAGGTTGAAGTTCACTGGGTGTCAAATAAAAAGCAGAGGTAGAATTAGTTGTGCAAGAAGAATAAAAGTTGGAACAGATTTGGACTTTGCTAACGTCAGTGCCAATTAGAGATCAGTATGGCATATGACAATGAAGCTTATTGGCTCTATCAAGGTCTCGCCATCCTCACACGAGTGGTCAGAGTTTGTAGCTTGGGATTGTGAAGTGTGTGAGATCCGGTCATGTTGGATGCAATAATGAGAGTTGAAGGCCATAATTCTTGGTGAAGGTGTGTGCACGATGTTAGTGAGAGGGAGCAGACATGAGATTGTGGCACTTATTCTTGCAGAGTGCAGAAGAGTTTTAACCTTCGTCTTACACTGCAGTACAATGCAATTATCCAGGAGACAGCATGGCTCAGTGCTGCAATCTGTGTCTAGATTACCTGGGTGGGCTATCCTGGCCTCCATTATCAGTCAGCATGATGAAGCACTGTTTGCCTCTCCACTGTCCTATAACAGCAGCATTTCCAGGTCCCTGAGGGTGAAGTGAGAAGCTTACTTCCCTGTATGGGCATATCCTCAGTTATAGTTGCCCTGCACAACAGCATGGAGGACAGTTGCTATGTTACAGCACCAGAAGTGGCGTGCAACTGGGCTTTAAATATGGTGCCAGCAACATGAATACTGGAAGGTACTGGCTGAGACTTGCATTTCTGCCTCTTCTCCTTTACAATTTCATGAGATAATTAAAGTAGATAACGGGCACATAATTAATGATCGAGAAGAGAGGAAGAATGTGGGAGAAAAGTCACTGTGAGGCATGGCAGACTGAGCACCATGAAGCTCACTGGGAAAAAACATTTTGACCAAAAGTTGAGAAAATTCAACCCAGAGTAATGTAGACTGTCCTTGCTTACAGAAAGAATTATTTTACTTTCAGCGAAATTGGAATAAATTGGGCTGCGCACAGTCAGGTCAGGATTTTCCAACTAGCACCAACAATCCATGACAGCATGGATGGATCCTTGAGAAGAAAGTGAGGTCTGCAGACGCTGGAGATCAAAGCTGAAACTTTATTGCTGGAACAGCACAGCAGGTCAGGCAGCATCCAGGGAACAGAAGATTCGACGTTTCGGGCACATGCCCTTCTTCAGGAATGAGCAGAGAGTGTTCAGCAGGAGAAGATAAAAGGTAGGGAGGAGGGACTTGGAGGAGGGGCGTTGGAAATGTGATAGGTGGAAAGAGGTCAAGGTGAGGGTGATAGGTCGGAGTAGGGTGGAGGCGGAGAGGTCAAGAAGAAGACTGCAGGTCAGGAAGGCGGTGCCGGGCTGGAGGGATTCGGCTGAGACAAGGTGGGGGGAGGGGGGATGAAGAAACTGGTGAAGTCCAAGTTCATCCCCTGTGGTTGGAGGGTTCCCAGTCGGAAGATAAGACGCTCCTCCTCCGACCGTCGCGTTGTTGTGGTTTGGCGGTGGATGAGTCCAATGACCTGCATATCCTCGGTGGAGTGGGAGGGGGAGTTGAAATGCTGTGCTACAGGGTGATTGGGTTGGTTCGTCCGGGTGGCCCAGAGGTGCTCTCTGAATCGCTCCGCAAGTAGGCGGCCTGTCTCCCCAATATAGAGGAGGCCACACCGGCTGCAGCGGATGCAGTAGATAATGTGGGTGGAGGTGCAGGTGAATCTGTGGCGGATATGGAAGTTTCCTTTGGGGCCTTGGAGAGAAGTGAGGGGGGAGGTGTGGGCGCAAGTGTTGCACCTCCTGCGGTTGCAAGGGAAGGTGCCGGGAGTGGAGGTTGGGTTGGTGGGGGGTATGGATCTGACAAGGGAGTCGCGGAGGGAGTGGTCTCTACGGAAAGCTGATAGAGGAGGGGAGGGAAATATATCCTTGGTGGTGGGGTCCGTTTGGAGGTGGCGGAAGTGACGGCGGATGATGCGCTGTACATGGAGATTGGTGGGGTGGTAGGTGAGGACCAGTGGGGTTCTGTCCTGGTGGCGGTTGGAGGGGCGGGGCTCAAGGGCGGAGGAGCGGGAAGTGGAGGAGATGCGGTGGAGGGCATCGTTGATCACGTCGCGGGGGAAATTGCGGTCCTTGAAGAAGGAGGCCGTCTGTGTTGTGCGTATTTTGAACTGGTCCTCCTGGGAGCAGATGCGGCGGAGACGAAGGAATTGGGAGAATGGGATGGCGTTTTTACAGGGGGCGGGGTGGGAGGAGGTGTAGTCCAGGTAGCTGTGGGAGTCGGTCGGTTTGTAGTAGATGTCCGTGTTGATTCGGTCGTCTGAGATAGAAACAGAAAGGTCTAGGAAGGGGAGGGAGGAGTCCGAGACTGTCCAGGTGAATTTGAGGTCGGGGTGGAAGGTGTTAGTGTAGTGGATGAACTGTTCAACCTCCTCGTGGGAGCACGAGGTAGCGCCGATACAATCATCAATGTAGCGGAGGAAAAGATGGGGGGTGGGGCCAGTGTAGTTGCGGAAGATGGATTGTTCCACATACCCTACGAAGAGGCAGGCATAGCTGGGGCCCATGCGGGTGCCCATGGCTACTCCTTTTGTTTGGATCCGAGACTGTCCAGGTGAATTTGAGGTCGGGGTGGAAGGTGTTAGTGTAGTGGATGAACTGTTCATCCACTAGTGGATCCTTGAGAAATCAAGGCTGGAATGTACAAAGGCCAATTGGCAGTTTTATGTTGATCTTTCATGTGAATGATGGACGCACTTACCTGCTGAACTGGTTTTGCATGAAAAACATGTTTTTCCCACGGTACATGTTAATGATTATTTCTTTATTGGATTTGTAACTTTTTTTTTAAAACAGAGCACTGTGCTAATTTTACACTAGTATTGCTTTGGGTAAGTAATGGATCAACAAATAAATATTAACCATAAATGCAAATTGACTCTGGATTTGTCTTGTCATTCTTTGCATTCAATGCATCAGAAAAATACAAATTAGGTTCTCTCAGTTGGAACAGAGGACAACTAACTTCTGTGTGTTTTATCCATAGAAAGAGGGTACCAGAACTTTCAGAACTAACAGAAAACATAAATTAATTGCTCACAAGCCACATATGACATATATCAGGCACATATCCAATGTTATCCTGTCGAGTCTACTTTCCCTCCTTTACCACCATTGTTCAGATAGTATACAAAGGAAAATATATACCAGAATGTTTTATAGGAATAAGCATTGAAGTGCTAATAGTTTTTTCTTATACATGACTTTGTCTCAGGCAAACTGACAGAATGCTGGTCGAAGATTCAGAAACTCTGGAATCCCAACATGAGTCATGAATTTATTAATCTAATCTCTGAACCAGCTGACTGTATAGAGGTTTCTGAAATCATGAAGGTGAATAACAAAGGTCTCTTCCCTCATGTCAAGATGTCCAAAACTACGAGGCATATTTTTAGGGTGTGAGGAGAAAGATTTAAATGGATCTGAGAGGCAACTTTTTTCACACAGAGGGTGGTTCATATGAACTGCCAGAGGAAGTGATAGATGCAGGTACAGTTACAACATTTAGAAGATATCTGTTTTTGGACAGATGCATGAATATGGAAGTTTTAAGGGATATGGGCCAGATACAGGCAAGTGGGACCAGTTTAGTTTGGGAAACTAAGTCGGCATGGATAAGTTGGACTGAAGGATCTGTTTCTGTGCTGTACGACTTTTGACATAAGTAAATTCAGAACTTCAAGTATCACATGCTTACATTCCAATAGGATTCAAAATATCTGGTTTCAGAATAACAGAATTAAAAGTGCTCTGCACCAATTTCTGAATCCTGCCTTCAATTTAAGAATCTTAATCATTGAATTTCCTGACTATTGTCTGACGTAAATTACATTTCCATCTTTTACTGATATACATTTTATTTCACTAACTGTATACCTGCACTCAATTATACCCTGAAACTACTTTGCAGTAAACAGTAGTAAGCTACAGAGTTCCAGAGACTTCAAATCACCACAACAGATTATTGGTAAAATATAATACGATTAGGATAATATGTTTTCTTTTTTCTTTATTTTCCAGTAACCAGGGGTTTCTACTGTAGAATTAGCTTATTCACAACAGAACATCTAAAATTTAGTTCTCAAGTATGTTGTACAGGAAAAATGGATGTATGTGCTTCAGTGATGACTAGAAGAAAAATTAGATAAAATAAAGATCGCAATTATGAAGCACTTTTTATGTCCTTATGATCTTCCAGCAAATGGCATATCTTATTTAAGTGTAGTCACAGTAGCAAAGATCAGGGAGAAGTCATTCACAATTTCTCATTGTGCACTAGTCTTCTTATTAGAGTGTGGGGTGCTGCCGCAGAATGGTAGCTGGTAGAGATTGGGTCAGGATCTCAGTAGATTGCTGAGTCTTCAGAAAGCCCAAAGGCAGACAAAGGCGAGCAAAGAGTCCAGTACTGTCTTCTCAGTATTACCTCCTCTCATTGAAGTGCTGTGGGCCTTCTACGTGCTGCTCTTCCTCAGGTTGTCTTAAACTTAACATGTGCAAGTACCTGGTAAATGGTCCACGGCAGAATTCTCACATACAATTCCTCTGAACAGTCTAGTGCATTTCACACAATCTGTGTGATGGGGCACCCAGCAAGGACAACATACCTTGAAGCTTGCAAATATGTTGCTGTTTGTTGTGGAATCCTCTCATTCAACAATCAGTTTGTAGAAGAAGGAGCTATGCCCCATCAATCCAATCAATCTAATGCAACAAACTTAATGTTTAATTTAGTCAAGCAAGCAACAATCATGATGTACAACAAAGTCCGGAGTATATAGCAACCATGACAATTTATCACACATTGTACTATATATTTGTAAAAGTAGACACTATATTAATGCATAAAATTAATAATTCATTTTGCAACAAAATCAGAATCATACCTGTAAATTTCCCAGTCTATCCAATTTCACACCGCTATCTTCCTCCAACACACAAGATAGTTATCTCTTTTTAGGAGCTTTAATTGCATCTTTATCTGATTTTATTTGCAGCTTTAGTTCACTGTCTCAGATATCTCAGGAACATCCTTTCATGCTAAACATCACATATCTCCAAGCTCACGTTGAGAAGTCTGTACAGAATCTTAAGACAACAAAAAAATGTTTTGTTTATTTTGTTCGTGGAATGTTGACAGTGCTTTGCCCATCCTTAGTTGTCCTTGGAAAAGTGCTAGCGAGCTGCTTAGTCCATTTATTTAGGTAGTCACAGAATGCTATTCAAGAGGGAGTTCCAGGATTTTGACGCAGCAACATTGAAGGAACAGTGGTATTTTCCAAGTCAAAATGGTGATTGATTTGGAGAGGTATTTGCAGGTGATGGTTTTTCCCATGTATTTTCTGTCCTTGTCCTTCTAGATAATAGTACTTATATGTTCAAGATATGCTATCTAAGGAGACTGGGTAAATTTCAGCAAAGCATCTTATAATGGTACAGACTTTTGCTACTATGCATCAATGCTGGAGGGAGGGAGTATTTTTGGATGCAGTGCCTATCAAGCTAGTTACTTTGTCTTGGACAGTGTCAAGCTTCATGAGTGTTGTTGGAGCAGCACCCGTCCAAGCAAGTGGGGACTATTCCATCATGTTCTGAACTTGTGACTTGTAGATGATTGACAGAGTTTGGGGAGTCAGGAAGTGTTGGCACTTGTGTGGAATGAATGTCACTGACTAATTGTCCAGGTCTTGTTGCATTTGGACATGGGTTGCTTCAGTGTTTGAGATGTTACAAATGGTGCTCAGCATTGTGTAATGATCAGTGAACATCCTTCTGACCTCATGACTGAGATAAGGTTACGCAGCTGACAAAAGGAATGTTCATGCTAATAATTCCTCCCTCCTTGCTTCCAACTTGCTATCTTCTCCAGCCTGGTCATGTTTTCTATTAAAACATTCCTTAGTAGCGTTGTTCTATTGCTTCAGCATAATTGTGGTCTGGTGCATACCTTGGGTTCTCCACAGCTTTTCCCAAATCTTAGCTCAGGTCCAAATGAAAGACAGATTGGCCACTCCACACACTAATGCTCAAATGGTGATAATTGGATTCATAGAGTCAGCAAATGATGGAAAGGTTTTGTTGGGACAGTTCTAGATATTAATTAAATGCCCAAATTAATATCCAACAATTGGCTCTAAATAGCTCATAAGCCCTGTTTGCAGCTTTTCCCTCATTACATGAGCCAGATTTGAGATTTTTGTCAGTACTTCACCATTTCACATAGCCTCAGCATCTCTTCTCTTCACCTTTGCTGCCCTCCCCTTTAACCCAAGCTCTAGTTGCTGTCAGCAAATCCCAGATAACCTTCTTGACTTCAACCTGTGCGTCAGAATGTTTCCCATTTGTCAACTGGATGGCCCCACATGTGCAGAACTCCTTCTCACAAGCATTCAGACCCACATTAAGGTCAATTCTTTTTCCATAAAATAGGCTGGTTCTTAATGGAGCAGATTTCTATTGCCCTGACTGGTTTGCTTTCAGAGCTATTATTGTTACTGTCCCTCGGATATTCAATAAAGTTAAATAAAACAGAATAAAGATTGATTAGAGTACGACAAAAAATATAAAAAGGAGCTATTTTTAAGATGTGTAATAAATTGCAGAAATGATCAAGTTTCAGTCTCATTGATACAATGTCAAAGTTTAGGACTTTCCATGTTTTTTTGCACTTTTTTTAGGAATGGACTTATAAGTTGGAAAAGATAATTTATGTGCTTCACTTACAATGAACGTAGAGATTTTACAGAAATACAACTAGAAGATATAAAACACACAGAGAGAACAGAAGAATGGTTAGACTAAGAAAGACATCTTAAAAATGT
Organism: Chiloscyllium plagiosum; assembly: GCF_037043375.1. Classification (NCBI taxonomy): domain Eukaryota; kingdom Metazoa; phylum Chordata; class Chondrichthyes; order Orectolobiformes; family Hemiscylliidae; genus Chiloscyllium; species Chiloscyllium plagiosum. The sequence continues at coordinate 54,655,062 of NW_028270148.1, read as the reverse complement.
ATTGGAGCAATGCCAGGGAAGGTGTACTAGTTTGAAATTAATTTGGGACTTGAAACAGAAAAACTCTTGTTTTTCAATGAGGTTTTAAAAGCTGGCTCTTATCCCACCAGGCACCTGATAATGAATAGGCAATATTTGGAACTGCCTGAAATAGACCAAATTAATGCCCCAAAATAAGCATGAGGTGGCTGTGAAGGAAGGCATGATGTTTATATTTAACTACACATTGACAAAACAAAAAAGCCCGTTGATACAGACTTTTCAAATAATGTTAAATCCAAGTAGTAGATTCCATTTGAAAGGATAATTGCAGAATTAGTTAGCAGCTGCATGCCTAGACTAAAATTTCAATTTATCATATTTGTCATCTAAATATTAATGACTATATGGAAGCCTCCACAAATTGGTAGATAAATTGAAAATAAATATTTTAGCTGGCATCTGAAACAAATCAAAATGCACCATTTAAATATTGCATAATATTACAAATGTATACTGAACAGTTTGGGCTATGGCAAGGTTTCTGGCAGAATCATGTAAGAAATCTGATGAGGCCTATCTTGTCATCGAACACAACTCACTGCTACTTTTAACTAAGTTCCAGGTATTGAGATAAGATTCTTGCTAGGGAGCAGTGAAATTGCCTATTAAAGAGGATTATTTCTTAGTTACGATCTTAGTTCCTCTCCTATCATCTGCCACGAGCAAGCTTTACACCAAGAATTCGCCATATCAGGTGACTCCAGCTCTCCACTTACTGCAAAGATCCTCCTTGATACTGAGCACAGCATCCATGGGCAAGATCCATGGGCACCAGCCGCACACACTCCTCACATCCAATATTTACCAAACCCTCAGGAACTCCATAGCACTGCTCTGATCCACTTGCAGGTTGCTTAGGAAGGACCAACCTGTGTTACAGTATGTATCAATAATTAGCATTAAAAAACGCTTTTCTTGTAGGGACAGACACCCAGCACAGGGATTGGATCACCTGCTCAATTGCTTGGTCACTTAGTGCCTACCTGCACGCTTGCAGCATCTACATCATAAAGTCATAGAGATGTATAACATGGAAACAGACCCTTCAGTCCAACCTGTCCATGCCGGCCAGATATCCCAACCCAATCTAGTCCCACCTGCCAGCACCCGGCCCATATACCTCCAAATCCTTCCTATTCATACACCCATCCAAATGCCTCTTAAATGTTGCAATTGTACCAGCCTCCACCACATCCTCTGGCAGCTCATTTCATACACATACCATTCTCTGCATGAAATATTTGCCCCTTAGGTCTCTTTCATATCTTTCCCCTCTCACCCTAAATCTATGCCCTCTAGTTCTGGACTCCCCGACCCCAGGGAAAAGACTTTGTCTATTTATCCTATCCATGCCCCTCATAATTTTGTAAACTTTATAAGGTCACCCCTCAGCCTCCGACGCTCCAGGGAAAACAGCCCCAGCCTGTTCCACCTCTCCCTATAGCTCAAATCCTCCAACCCTGGCAACATCCTCGTAAATCTTTTCTGAACACTTTCAAGTTTCACAACATCTTTCCGATAGGAAGGAGACCAGAATTGCATGCAATATTCCAACAGTGGCCTAACCAATGTACTGTACAGCCGCAACATGACCTCCCAACTCTTGTACTCAGTACTCTGACCAATAAAAGAAAGCATACCAAACACCTTCTTCACTATCCTATCTACTTGCAACTCCACTTTCAAGGAGCTATGAACCTGCACTCCAAGGTCTCTTTGTTCAGCAACACTCCCTAGGACCTTACCATTCAGTGTACAAGTCCTGCTAAGATTTGCTTACCCAAAATGCAGCACCTCGCATTTATCTGAATTAAACTCTATCTGCCACTTCTCAGCCCATTGGCCCATCTGATCCAGATCCTGTTGTAATCTGATGTAACCCTCTTCACTCCAATTTTGGTGTCATCTGCAGACTTACTAACCATATCTCTTATGTAAATGACAAAAAGTAGAGTACCCAGCACCGATCCCTGTGGCACTCCACTGGTCACAGGCTTCCAGTCTGAAAAACAACCCTCCACCACCACCCTCTGTCCTCTACCTTTGAGCCAGTTCTGTATCCAAATGACTAGTTCTCCCTGTATTCCGCAAGTTTTAACCTTGCTAATCAGTCTCCCATAGGGAACCTTATCGAACGCCTTACTGAAGTCCATATAGACCACATCTACTGCTCTACCTTCGTCAATCTTCTTTGTTACTTCTTCAAAAAATTCAATCAAGTTTGTGAGACATGATTTCCCATGCACAAAGCCATGTTGACTATCCCAATCAGCTCTTGCCTTTCCAAATACATGTACATCCTCAGGATTCCCTCCAACAACTTGCCCACCACTGAGGTCAGGCTCCCCGGTCTATAGTTCCCTGGCTTGTCTTTACTGCCCTTCTTAAACAGTGGCACCACGTTTGGCAACCTCCAGTCTTCCGGCACCTCATCTGTGACTATCAATGATACAAGACGCCCAGCAATCACTTCTCTAGCTTCCCACAGAGTTCTTGGGTGCACCTAATCAGGTCCTGGGGATTTATCCACCTTTAAACGTTTCAAAACATCCAGCACTTCCTCCTCTGTAATACGGACATTTTGCAAGATGTCACTATCTATTTCCCTACAGTCTATATCTTCCATATCCTTTTCCACAGTAAATACTGATGCAAAATATTCATTTAGTATCTCCCCCATTTTCTGTGGCTCCACACAAAGCTGATCTTTGAGGGGCCCTATTCTCTCCATAGTTACCCTTTTGTCCTTAATATATTTGTAAAAACCCTTTGGATTCTCCTTAATTCTATTTGCCAAAGCTACCTCATGACTCCTTTTTGCCCTCCTGATTTCCCTCTTAAGTATACTCCTACTTCCTTTGTGCTCTTCTCAGAATTCACTTGATCTATCCTGACTATAGCTGACATATGCTTCCTTCTTTTTCTTAACCAAACCCTCAATTTCTTTAGTCATCCAGCATTCCGTATACCTACCAGCCTTTCCTTTCACCCTAACGGGAATATACTTTCTCTGGATTCTCGTTATCTCATTTCTGAAGGCTTTCCATTTTCCAGCCGTCCCTTTATCTGCGAACATCTGCCTCCAATCAGCTTTCGAAAGTTCTTGCCTAATACCGTCAAAATTGGTCTTTCTCCAATTTAGAACTTCAACTTTTAGATCTGGTCTATCCTTTTCCATCACTATTTTAAAACAAATAGAATTGCGGTCGCTGGCCCCAAAGTGCTCCCCTACTGACACCTCAGTCACCTGCCCTGCCTTATTTCCCAAGAGTAGGTCAAGTTTTGCACCTTCTCTAGTAGGTACGTCCACATACTGAATCAGAGCTTTTTTTTGTACTCAGTTAACAAATTCCTCTCCATCTAAACGTTTAACACTATGGCAGTCGCAGTCGATATTTGGAAAGTTAAAATCCCCTACCATAACTACCCTATTACTCTTACAGATAGCTGAGATCTCCTTACAAGTTTGTTTCTCAATTTCCCTCTGACTATTAGGGGGTCTATAATACAATCCCAATAAGGTGATCATCCCTTTCTTATTTCTCAGTTGCACCCAAATAACTTCCCTGGATGTATTTCCGGGAATATCCTCCCTCAGCACTGCTGTAATGCTATCCCTTATCAAAAATGCCACTCCCCCTCCTCTCTTGCCTCCCTTTCTATCCTTCCTGTAGCATTTGTATCCTGGAACATTAAGCTGCCAGTCCTGCCCATCCCTGAGCCATGTTTCCGTAATTGCTATGATATCCCAGTCCCATGTTCCTAACCATGCCCTGAGTTCATCTGCCTTCCCTGTTCGGTTCTTGCATTGAAATAAATGCAGTTTAATTTATTAGTCCTACCTTGTCCCTGCCTGCCCTGACTGTTTGACTCACTTCTGTTCTCAACTGTACTAGTCTCAGATCGATCTCTTTCCTCACTATCTCCCTGGATCCCTCCCCTGCTCCCCCCCTCCACTCCCCCCCCCCCCCCACCCCACCTCTTGCCTTGCCAAGTAATGCCATGCCTGTTAGCGCAGTGGCAGTTCAGTCAGAGCCTAAATGCTATCAGCATTGTCATACTGCTGCTCCTTTGCACAGGTACATTTAGCTGCACATCATGCTTCTCAGTTGTGATCTGTCTGTGTTGGGGACTATTTCTGTATGGCACACCAAGACATCAACATAATGCTTATAGCATACGTTAGCTGTCTGCACAGCAAACACACTGCATACTTATTCAGCCAAATAGCCATGTCAGAAATGGGAGTGGGCTAGTCCTCAGTCCAGTAAAGGGAGGACTGCTGTCAGCGCATTAGAGACCATGGTAAGTTACAGGAGTGGATGGTATTGGCAGCGACCACCACTGTGGTCTCCTCAGGTGAAAGTGCTGTGGAACAGGGTGGGAATCGTCAAATTATAAGGAGGCAGGGAGAACAGTTGGACACAAAGTTCAATGTGTTGGGTCTCCACATGAGGAGAATGGGCAGTAGTGTGCTGTCAGAATAGTGTGAGGTAAAGGGGACACGGAGACTCCTGGAGGTAATCTTGTGACCAGGCAGAAACTGGTGCTACTGGCTCTGCCATCACTTGCCATTCACTGGATGGTAACTTCAACTGGAAAATGACTGGGACAATGGTCAGGGTGGGGTGGGCACAGTCAGTATCAGTTGGATGGACACTAGAACATTGGAAGGGGCAAATACATGAAACAAGAATTTGCAAACTCCAGCTACAATTAATTTCAATCATTTCATCATCCATTTGCAAAGCATGCAGAGTGAATGCGCTTAATATTCAAATATTGGTCAATGGTGATTTGCATGATACTACTGTTATTTTGCAAATTGAAAACTGGCATCTCAGTGATGCAAATGTTAATGGCAATGGCTCAAAAAGAGGGAAATCCTGGCCAAGAGTGATGCATAACCTGGGATGTTTCCAAAGACATTAGGACAGACTCTACTAAACAAAATAGATGAGTTTCATGCTTGTGGGTCTGGGGTGGACAGGGGTTGGAGCTTTTGTTTTATTTCTTATGTTCCTAACATTGGTCATTTTCCAGCAAGAGCCAAGTACACAACCATGAATGAGATGTTGGCTGCTGCAGCTCCCTTGCTAAGAAGGTAAAAGCAGATGTAGAGGGACAGAGGCTGCCAGCAAGTTTAGGAGCAGCAGCAACAGGCTGCTGCCAAGGTCAAGAAGCACCCAGCTCAAGCAGAGTGTGCAGAGGCATGAGGTTCAAAGGAAGACCAGAGATTTTCACTTCTGTCTCCATTTCCTTGGGATGATCAGGATGCAGTGTCGATGCAGGTTCGGTATGTACCGGGACACTGCGAAAGAACTATGCCAAAATGACAGCAGGGCCTAAAGACTGGACGAATGGCAGGCAACCTATTCTAATGATTGCAAAGGTGACAGACACTCTGAACTTCTATGTTACTGTCTTTCAGGGAGCCACATGTGGCCTGTGTGGGATCTCTCAGTCATGTACCAACAAACACACCAGGACAGTGAGCAATTCATGGTATTTCTCAATGACAAGACCTGGACTGCAGCCCAGGCAACAGGATTTAGAAACATAGCCGAGCTCCCCCAAGTACACATTTCCATTGATTTAACACACATGGTACAGAGACCAGAAGATATAGGCCGTCCAGCACATTGGGTCTGCAACGCCATTAGATCATGGCTAACATAGTTCTCAAACCCATTCTCCTGCCTTCTCCCCGTAACTCCTGATCCTCTTAATAATCAAAAACTTACCCAACTCTGTCTTAAATACATGCAATGACTTGGCCTCCATAGCATTCTGTGGCAATGAGTTCCACAGGTAAAGATATGCCACTCCTGCACTCTTATCAACTGCCATTTGAAAAACTCCCACATGTCTAATGTGGATTTACCCTCAAACAGACACCTCTAATCAACATTCTCCAGTTCCTGCCTAATACTGTTGTAGTTTACTTTGCCCAATTTAACACCTTCGTCCGAGAACTACTGGTATTCCTATCCATGAGTATCTTAAAAATCACGGTATTATGGTCATTACTCCTGAAATGCTCCTCTGCTGAAACTTCACTCACTGGCCAGGCTCATTTCCCAAAACTAGGTCCAGTATAACCCTTTCTCTGGTTGGACTATTTACATACTGTGTCAAGAAAAACTTCTTAGGAAGTGTTAAAGTAGATAAGTCCCTGCATCCTCATGGGATCTCACCGAGAGGATTCAGGGATGCAAGAGAACAAATTGTTGGAGCATTGACAAAGCATCTTCATATCCTCTTTGGCCACAGGTGAGATCTCAGAGAACTGGTGAATAACCAATGCTGTTCCATTGTTTAAGAAGGGTAACACGGGTAATCCATGAAATTACAGGTCTGTGACCCTCACGTTAGTGGTAGGAAAATTATCTCACAGCGCCTGAGACCCGGGTTCAATTCCCGCCTCAGGCGACTGACTGTGTGGAGTTTGCATGTCCTCCCCGTGTCTGCGTGGGTTTCCTCCGGGTGCTCCGGTTTCCTCCCACAGTCCAAAGATGTGCAGGTCAGGTGAATTGGCAGTGCTAAATTGCCCGTAGTGTTAGGTAAGGGGTAAATGTAGGGGTATGGGTGGGTTGCGCTTCGGCGGGTCGGTGTGGACTTGTTGGGCCGAAGGGCCTGTTTCCACACTGTAATGTAATGTAATCTAATCTAATCTAATTCTCACGTACAAGGTCTATACAGATTTAGAAGCAAATGGACTTATTGGTGATAAGTGTGCAGGGGAGGTCGTGCCTCACTAAAGTGTTGGAGTTTTTTGAGGTGGTGACGAAGATGATTGATGAGGGAAAAGTGCTTTATGTTGTCTACATGGACAAGGTCCCTCATTGCAGACTGGTACAAAATGTTAAGTCACATGGTATCAGGGACAAGCTGGCAAGATGGATACAGAACTGGCTTAGTCATTGGAGACCGACGGTAGCGGTGGAAAAATGCTTTTTGGAATGAAGGGTTGTGATGAGTGATGTTCCACAGGGATTGGTGCTGGGACGTCTGCTATTCATGGCCTACATAAATGATTTGGAGGAAAATGTAGCTGGTCTAGTTTGTAAGTTTGCAGACAATACAAAGATTGTTGGTGTTACAGGTAGTGAGGAGGATTGTCAGAGGATACAGCAGGGTATAGATCAGTTGGAGACATGGGCAGAAAATTGATCAATGGATTTAATCCAAACAAATGTGAGGTGATGCATTTTGGAAGGTCAAGTACAGGTGAACATTATACAGTGGATGGCAGAAACCGTTAGGAGCATTGATATGCAGAAGGATCTGGGTGTGCAGGTCCAAGATTACTGAAAGTTGATAAGATAGTAAAAAATGCTTATGGCATGCTTGCCTTTATTGGAAGGGACATTGAGTATAAGGGTAGACACGTTATGCTGCAGCTTTATAGAACTTTAGTGAGGTCACACATGGAATATTGCATATAGTTCTGGTCATCATCTACCAGAAGGATGTGGATGCTTTGGAGTGGGTACAGAAACAGTTTACCAGGATGTTGCATAGACTGGTTTTGTTTTCACTGAAATGCAGGAGGTTGAGGGGCAGCCTGATAGAAGTTTATAAAATTGTGAGTGGCATGGATAAATTGGAAAGAATGAGGCTTTTTCCAAGAGTGAAGGGGTCAATTACTAGTGGTCACAGGTTCAAGGTGATGGGGGTCCCAGGGTCCCAGGTTCGATCCCAGCCTTGGGTAACTGTCTGTGTGGAATTTGCACATTCTCCCTGTGTCTGTGTGGGTTTCCTCCCACAGTCACAAAGATGTGCAGGTCAGGTGTATTTGCTATGCTAAATTATCCATAGTGTTAGGTTCATTAGTCAGAGGGAAATGGGTCTGGATGGGTTACACTTCGGACAGTAAGTGTGGACTTGTTGGGCCGAAGGGCCTATTTCCACCCTGTAGGGAATCTAATCTTCCCTGCATCCGTTTAAACTTCATCAACTACAGACACAGTGTCTTCAACCGCTCATCATGTGACAAGGCATTCATCCCACAATCATTCTTATAAACTTCTCTGAGCCCCGTCCAATACCAGCATATCCTTCCTCAGATATGGGACGCAAAACTGCTCACAATATTCCAAATGTGGTCTGACCAGAGCCTTATACAACCTTGGCAGTACATCTCTGTTCTTGTATTCTAGCCCTCCTGAAATGAAAGCTAACATTGCATTTGCTTCCTAACTGCCAACTGAACCTGCATGTTAACTTTATGAGAATCCTGAAACAGGACTTGTGCTTTCTATGTTTGAAGTCTTTCCTCAGTCTGTGCTTCTATTCTTCTCACCAAGGTGCATTTTTCACAATTTCTCATATTGTATTCCATATGCTACTTCTTTTCCTACTTTCTTAGCCTGTCCAGGACCTTCTGCGACCTCCCCACTTCCTCAACACTACCCGTCCCTGTACCTATCCTTGTGTCATCTGCAAACTTAGTAACAATGCTCTCAGTTCCAACATCCAGATCATTAATGTAAAACGTGAATCGCTGTCATCCCAACACTCATCCCTGCAGAACTCCACTAGTATGAAAACAATTTCATTTATCTTCTCTCTCTCTGCCTTCTGCCAATCAGCCAATCCTCTATCCATGCTAGTCCCTAACACCACGGGTTCTTATCTTGTTTAGCAGTCTCCTGTGCATCACTTTGTCAAAGGCCTTCTGGAAATCCAAATAGATCACATCCACAGACTCTCCTTTGTCTAACTTGCTCATTACCACCTCAACGATTTCAAACAAATCTGTCAGGTACGACCACCCCTTAATGAAACAATGCTGATTCAGCCTTATTTTACCAAGTACATCGAAGTACTCCATAATCTCATCCTTAATATGACTAAGATTCAGCCCTAAGTTACAGATTTGTTGGGCCATTTGATCTGTTTCTGTATAGTAAGTTCCTCTGTCTATTTAACTACAGAATTAATAAGGAAAATGTGAAAAAAGACCTCACTAACATTATAAATAATGGACTCAGTGACAGTGCCATATCACAACATTGCTAAATTCATCAACAGGAAGTAGTTCCATTTGATTGATGTTCAGGTGATCTGTGACCACTATTACCATTTCCTGGACATGCTTGCCAGTTGCCAAACAGCTGACATGACTTCTACACCCTGAAGCACTCTCATGAATCTGGTTTGTTTGAGGGTCCAGGTCCCTTGCAAGGTTGGTTCTTAGGGATAAGGGTGATCCATTGCAACCGTGATTGATGACACATTGAACAACTGTTAAATACTTTGACCAGTGCCACAGTGGAGCAGATGATAGAAATGCTGAAGATAAGACTCAGCTGCTTGGGATAGGATAGGGGTCAGTATAGACCGCACAGGATGTGCTGCACCACCCTGGATTGCTGTGCTCTGCACAATTGAAGCAAGTGACAAAGCGATGGGATGGATGTGAAGGAACTGAGAGGAGAATGAGGACAATGGGGAGGAGGAAACTTTCCTTGTGCATGTCAGAACTTAGCTGTTTTCTGTGTTACAAGTAAAACGGGATTTAATTGTTACCTTGTTCCAGCAGATGAGAGCTGGGTGCAGCAGATCATCATGGAATGTTAAATAGTTGCTGGTCATCAGCATTTAGTTTGCATTGATGAGGTGAACTGCATCCTCTATTCACTTTATATGCATTTGCATTTCCTGAATTCAAATTGAAGCTCATCTTTGGAATTGTCTGATTACTCGCTTGGAAGTGATGTTCTTCTATTGGGCAATGACAAATGTCAGTGGGGAGGAAAAATGGTGACCTAGAGAAGGCATTTAGAGAAGATGTTGTTAAGGACAGGTAAACTAGCCTTTGGTTAAACAATGACTTTGGTTCCAGTACTAAGAAACATCAGCTGTGAGGATAGAGTGAAGAAGTTGGGACTGTTCTCCTTTGAGAGGAGAAGGCTGTGAAGAGATTTGATACAGAGTTTCAAAATCAAAAGCAGGTTGAACAGAATAGATTGGGAGAAGCTGTTCCAGTTTGTAGAAGGAACAAGAATGTAAAGGCATTGATTTAAAGTGATGTGCAAAGAAGGAAGATGGATGTGAGAAAAAACATTTCCACACAGTAGTATTTAAAGTACGGAATGCACTGCCTGGAAATGTGATGGAGGCATGTTCAATTGAGGATTTCAAAAGGGTATTGGATGATTAATTGGATAGAAATGGTGTGCAAGGGTATGACAAAAACATCGGAGATTGGCACTAAACAGGGATGCTTGTGTGAAAAGCAAATGCAGGCATGATAGGCCAAATGGCCACCTTCCATGCTGTAGCAATTCTGTGACTTTATGAGTCCCGAGCAGTGTGGCTTTGTGGCTGCTGTGTTATTACATTGCCAGTGAGGGGTAACACCAGGTTGCTAAAGTTTGCCCGGGTGCACAGCAGCCTTTTTAAAATGCCAGATATGCCGGTTTTTCAGCCAATATCCAGTGATTGGTGAGTTGTTTCAGAAACAGCAAGTGTTGAGACGGGGTTAGAATCCAGCAAGAGGAATACCAAGGGGCAGGGAAAGTTGGGAATGAGGTGATTTTGATAAGACATAGTTAGAGATCTGGCTAGACATCACAGCAAAAAAATCCCTCCAAGAACGTGCATGACTGATATTCTGCCAAACAATGTAAGATTTAGCCATAAGTTACAATTTTATTGCACAGAGAATGAATCACAACTGTACGAACTACAGAACATGACAGGCTTGTGGGGCCATTCAACCAGTTCCCATCCTGTAAGTTCATGTAATCTATTTAGTTAGAGTCAGAGTCATAGAGATGTACAGCACAGAAACAGGCCCTTTGGTCCAACTCATCCATACCGACCAGATATCCCAACCCAATCTAGTCCCACCTGTCAGCACCCGGCCCATATCCCTCCAAACCCTTCCTATTCATATACCCATCCAGATGCCTTTTAAATGTTGCAATTGTATTAGCCTCCAACACTTCCTATGGCAGCTCATTCCATACACATAACACGTAAGGGTGGCACGGTGGCTCAGTGGTTAGCACTGTTGCCTCACAGCACCAGGGTCTCAGGTTCGATTCCAGCCTTGGGTAACTGTCTGTGTGGAGTTTGCACATTCTCCCTGTGTCTGCGTGGGTTCCTCCGGGTGCTCCCATTTCCTCCCACAGTCCAAAGATGTGCAGGTCAGGTGAATTGGCCATGATAAATTGCCCATAGTGTTAGGTGCATTAGTCAGAGGGAAATGGGTCTGGGTGGGTTACTCTTCGGAGGGTCGGTGTGGATTTGTTGGGCCAAAGTGCCTGTTTCCACACTGTAGGGAATCTAATAAAATAAAAACCCTCTGCGCAAAAATGTTGCCTCTTAGGTCCCTTTTATATCTTTCCCCTCTCACCCTAAACCTATGACCTCTAGTTCTGGACTCCTCCACTTCAAGGAAAAGACTTTGTCTATTTACCCTATCCATGCCCCTCATGATTTTATAAACCTCTATAAGGTCACTCCTCAGCCTCTGAAGCTCCAGGGAAAACAGCCCCAGCCTATTGAACCTCTCCCTAAAGCTCAAATCCCCCAACCCTGGTAACATCCTTGTAAATCTTTTCTGAACCCTTTCAAGTTTCACAACACCCTTCTGACAGGAAGGAGACCAGAATCGCATGCAATATTCCAAAAGTGGCCAAATCAATATCCTGTACAGCCGCAACATGACCTCCCAACTCCTGTACTCAATACTCTGACTAATAAAGGAAAGCATACCAAATGCCTTCTTCACTACCCGATCTACCTGCAATTCTACTTTCAAGGAGCTATGAACCTGCACTCCAAAGTCTCTTTGTTCAGCAACACTCCCTAGGACCTTACCATTAAGTGCATAAGCCCTGCTAAGATTTGCTTTCCCAAAATGTAGCCCCTTGCATTTATCTCAATTAAACCTCATCTGCCACTCCTCAGCCCATTGGCCCATCTGATCAAGATCCCATTGTAATCCAAGGTAACCTTCTTCGTTGTCCACCACACCTCTAATTTTGGTGTCATCTGCAAACTTACTAACTGTACATCTTATGCACATTTCCAAATAATTTATATAAATGATGAAAAGTAGTGGACACAGCAACAATCCATGTGGCACTCCACTGGTCATAGGCCTCCAGTCTAAAAACAACCCTCCACCACCATCCCCTGTCTTCTACCTTTGAGCCAGTTCTGTATCCAAATGACTAGTTGTCCTTGTATTGCAAGAGATCTAACCTTGCCAACCAGCCTCCCAGCCAACCAGTTGTCGAACGCCTTACTGAAGTCCACATAGATCTCATCCACCACTCTGCCCTCATCAATTCTCTTTGTTACTTCTTCAAAAAACTCAATCAAATTTATGAGACATGATTTCCCATGCATAAAGCCATGTTGACTATCCCGAATCAGTCCTTGCCTTTCCAAATACATGTACATCCTGTCCCTCAGGATTCCCTGCAACAACTTGCCCACCACTGACGTCAGGCTCACTGATCTATAGTTCCCTGGCTTGTTCTTACCACCCTTCTTAAACAGTGGCACCATGTTAGCCAACCTCCAGTCTTCCAGCACCTCACCTGTGACTATCGATGATACAAATATCTCAGCAAGGGGCCCAGCAATCACTTCTCTAGCTTTCCACAGAGTTCCAGGGTACACCTGATCAACTCATGGGCACTTATCCACCTTTATAGGTTCCAAGACATCCAGCACTTCCTTCTCTGTAATATGGGCATTTTTCAAGATGTCACCAACTATTTCCCTACATTCTACACCTTTCATCTCCTTTTCCACAGTAAATACTGATGCAAAATACTCATTTAGTATCTCCCCCATCTCCTGTGGCTCCACATAAAGGCCGCCTTGCTGATCTTTGAGGGGCCCTATTCTCTCCCTAGTTACCCTTATGTCCTTAATGTATTTGTAAAAACCCTTTGGATTCTCCTTAATTCTATTTGCCAAAGCTATCTCATGTCCCCTTTTTGCCCTCCTGATTTCCCTCTTAAATGTATTCCTACCGCCTTTGTACTCTTCTAAGGATTCACTTGATCTCTGCTGTTTGCACCTGACATTTTCTTCACCAAACTCTCAATTTCATCAGTCATCCAGCATTCCCTACACCTACCAGCCTTTCCTTTCACCCTAACAGGAATATACTGTCTCTGGGCTCTCGTTATCTCAATTCTGAATGCTTCCCATTTTCCAGCCGTCCCTTTACCTGCGAACATCTGCCCCCCAATCAGCTTTTGAAAGTTCTAGCCTTATGCTGTCAAAATTAGCCTTGCTCCAATTTCAAACTTGAATTTTTAGACCTGGTCTACCTTTTCCTTCACTATTTTAGAACTAATCGAATTACGGTTGCTGGCTCCTAAGAGTTCCTCCAATGACACCCCAGTCACCTGCCCGGCCTTATTTCCCAAGAGTAGGTCAAGATTTGCACCTTCTCTAGTAGGTACATCCACATACTGAATCAGAAAATTTTCTTGTACACACTTAATAAATTCCTCTCCATTTAACCCTTAACACTATGCAGTCTCAGTCTATGTTTGGAAAGTTAAAATCCCCTGAAGAAGGGCTTATGCCCGAAACGTCGATTCTCCTGCTCCTTGGATGCTGCCTGACCTGCTGCGCTTTTCCAGCAACACATTTTTCAGCTCTGATCTCCAGCATCTGCAGTCCTCACTTTCTTCAAGTTAAAATCCCCTACCATAACCACCCTATTATTCTTACAGATAACTGAGATCTCCTTACAAATTTGCTTCTCAATTTCCTGCTAACTATGAGAGGGTCTATAAAACACAATCCCAATAAGGTGATCATCCCTTTCTTATTTCTCAGTTCAATCCAAGTAACTTCTCTGGATGTATTTCCGTGAATATCCTCCCTCAGTACAGTTGAAATACTATCCCATATCAAAAACACCACTCCCCCTCTTCTCTTGCTTCCCTTTCTGTCCTTCCTGTTGCATTTGTATCCTGAAACATTAAGCTGCCAGTCTTTTCCATCCCTGAGCCATGTTTCTGTATTTGCTATTCCCAGTCCCTGTTCCTAACCATGCGCTGAGTTCATCTGCCTTCCCTGTTGCATTGAAATAAATGCAGTGTAATTTATCAGTCCTATCTTATTCTCTGCTTTGTCCCTGCCTGCTCTGACTGTTTGACTCACTTCTTTTCTCAACTGTACCAGTCTTAGATTGATCTCTTTCCTCACTATCTTCCTGCCCACACCCTCCCCCCCCCCAACACACACACACACACACACCTTACTTGTTAAGTCCTCCCGAGCAGCTCTGTCAAATCTCCCTGCCGTATATTAGTCCCCTTCCAATTTAGGTGCAATCCGTCCTTCTCGTGCCAGTTCACTTTTACCCCAGAAGAGATTCCAATGATCCAAAAAGTGAATCCTTCTTCCATACCAGCTCCTCAGCCATGCATTCATCTTCTCCATCCTCCTATTCCTGCCTTCACTGTTTTGTAGCACCAGGAGTAATCCAGATATTACTCCTCTCGAGGACCTCCTTTTTAAATTCCTGCCTAACTCCCTATAATCTCCCTTAAGAATCTCATCCTTTTTGCTTCCTATGTCATTGGTTTCAATGTGGACAATGACCTCCTGCTGGCCCCTCTCCCCCTTGAGAACATTCTGCACCCTCACTGAGCCATCCTTGATCCTGGTACCAGGGAGGCAACACACCATTCTGATTTTTTGCAGCTGCCACAGAATTGTCTTTCTGTTCCTCGGACTGGAGAGTCCCCTAACACAATTGATCTCTTGGAACCCAATGTACCTCTCGTTGCATTAGAGCTAGTCTTGATACCAGGAACTTGGCTGTTGGTGCTATATTCCCCTGAGAATCCATCACCCCTAATTGGTAATCCAAGATGGAGGATGGGAAAAATTTCTGGCTGCAACAGGTTGCTCCTTTTTTGAGGTATTTTAGTTGTTGGAGGCGATTTCCTCGAATTCCAGGAGCAGCAATTACTGTTTTATATGCTGTTGCATTGTTTTGGAACTTTGGAGGAAAAAAAAAGTCAAAACAGAAGCTCTTTAAAAGGGAGAGGACCAGACAAAGGCAGCAATGGTCAGGCAGTGCAGGAGAGAGAGAGAGAGAGAGAGAGAGAGAGAGAGAGAAACTCATACTGCTCCCTGACACAGCAGTGAACCTGTGCAGTTACTGCCTTTGCTTTTTGAATTAATGTATCGCTGGACATCGGACTGCATCTGGGAAAACTAACAAACAGTGAAATTCACAACAGATCTCGGAGGAACCTGTTTGGGAGAGGCCACAGCATAGATACAGATAAGTGCTACTTTTAAGTGTGGCCTTACAGTAAGTCTGCAGTCGTGTGTAGAGTGGGCTCTTTCTTGATTATATGTTTTATTGGGATATGTCTCTTGATTAAACTTAAAAAATATAAGTCATAACCTTACTAGGTAACATCTTCAGTGAACCTCATGCGATCACCAACCCAAAGAAACCCAAACATATAAATAGAGAGCAGGAATTTTCAGTATTACTTCGTGTGAGATCTACCGAAGATGTTACCTAGTAAGGTAATAAAACGTCTGGAAATGAACCTTTCAGCTCAGTGAGCAAACCTACATCCAAAATCTCAACCTGAGCTACAAATCGTCTCAAAAATCAATAAGTCATAAGTATTAAGTTAGCCTGGAGCAGTGTATTGTAGATGAATAAGACAGTGCTATTTGAGGAAAACATAAATAAAGAGCTCACGAACATTACAAAGCTTTATCACAAAAAGCTTCGTGTGGCGTGGAATTTTTCTTAAAAGTCTAAATTTGAACACATAGGCTGGGAGTTTCCTCCAACCTATTCCATTCCACTGGTATAATTTTACCAGAAAAGCAACATAAACAGGGTTTATGCCAGATTTCCTTCACAATTATGTCAATGGAGTGGGAGCAGCTTTGAGGGAATTACCAATTAGAATTTCCCCCTACTTAAATGCTGGCAGTACTTTTGTTGTGAAAGATGCTTGATGATTACATCAGTTCAAGTAACATTATTTACATTTTTAAACAAACTAAAGGAAGACTTTCAATGAAACTTTGCAAAGCTTTTTTCAGTAAATAAAATACTTTCAACATGTGGTCAATGGGGCAATGAAGGAAACAATGCAACCAATTTGCATACAGCAAGTTGTGAAAATAGCAGTATGGTAATGAACAGATAAGCTGTTTTAATTATTTGAATGAGGTTTGAATATTGGTTCACGATCAGGAAGAATTCCCTTACTCTTGACAAACAATGCCACAGATTCTCTTACAGGGGATCTACTTAAAGTCTCATCTGAAATATAACAGATCCGCACCATTCCTTCAATATTGCTCTTACATTGCAGCCTATATTATGTGCTGAAGGTGCTAGAGTTGGACTTGAACCATTAGCAACCTGCACAGGAATATTTTTCACAGGAAAAAGAAACCTGCCTTTCCAAAAAAAAAATGTACAGTGAAGAGCTGCCCTTACTGCTGGTATGTAATCTCCCACCCTGAGGAACAAGAATTGGTCATTTAGCCCTTCAAGTCTGAATCATCATTCAATATCCCTTCAAATCTTCAAAGAACAAAATTCTATCAATCTCAGTTTTAAATTTAAGATCTATCTAACATCTGTTATTTGTGAAAGAGACTTCCAAATTTTAGCCATTTTTTAAAACGTAAAAGTCTTTCCAAAATTGACTCCTGATAGGTCTGGCTGGCTCCAATGTTCAGAATATGATCCCTAGTTCGAGACTCCCAACAGAAATAATTTACCTCAATTATTATTTTTATATCAATTATTTTTATTTTGCAACTGATCAAATCATCCTTAAACTTCTAAATGCCAGTGACAACAACCCGATTTTTGCATTCCTCCAACTTATTTAACCCTTGAAGTCCAGGCATCTTAGAAATCTATGTTGTACTCCTCTCAATTGATTACTCCTATTTCAGGTATGCTTGCCGGGACTGCTCACAAGCAACTAACATGCATTGTACCCATATAATATGCAGTAGTAGCAAATCCTGCCTCCTAGTGCATACATACTTCATACAGTTTAGTGAAATGTTTTCGTAGTGGGAAGAATAAACTATGTCGAAACGATTTCATGCAAAAGTTAAATGATCTCCGACGACATGCTTAATCTTTGATTTAAATAATGACATCGTGCCATGTGTTCGTTCCCATCGTCGTTAACCCAACCATTCACAGATTCTTTTAACATATTCCATAAGATTTGCCACCAAATTCAAACAACAAAAAAAGTTTTAGAAAGTATCATTTCCAGCTCGACACATCGTTTTGTTTTTGCTGTACTTTACAGGTTTTGCTAGTGAATTCGTGTCAAGTCCAATTCAAAGTTCCCAGTGCAACATTGGCGGGCTTTTTTTTAATTGCTTGCAAACACCATATGCTGTGCCGTATGCTGCTGAGGGCAGCACAACTTCGAGGTGTTACTTAATACAGGCTGGGGAGGAATACCCGGTTGCCTTGTTTTTGTTTTGCTGTCTGGTTTATCTTCAAAATTCCAACTAGTAAGTGTTGCGGAATATTGCACATTTGGAACTGTATTGAATGATTTCTTCCTGTTTTCGAAACAGGAGTGCAATTTCTTAATGAGTAACCAAATGGGTGCGAAGGGGAAAACAGGTTGAGATGACTTGGCTGTTCCTTTTCATTAAAACTGTCCCGGCAGCACTGGCCCTTGTTTCACTGGCTTTGCTTGCACGTCCACTGACGCTGTTCACATTGACTCTCGCTGCTTTCACTCTGGTTGTACTGGCCCTGTTCACACTGATTGTGGGTATACTGGCTCTGTTAACACTGGCTCTGGGTGTACTGGCTCTGTTCACACTGACTCTGGGTGTACTGGCTCTGTTCACACTGACTCTGGGTGTACTGACCCTGTTCACTGACTCTGGGTTACTGACCCTGTTCACTGACTCTGGGTGTACTGGTCCTGTTCACACTGACTCTGGTTGTACTGGCCCTGCTCATTCCTGATCAAGAGCTGAGGCCCAAATCATTGTTTATCATCCTCATCGGATGCTGCCTGACCTTTTCCAGCACGACACCGTCAACTTTGATCTCCAGCATCTGCAGTCCTCACTTTCTCCTGACTCTATTCACACTGACTCTGGGTGTATTGAGGTAAAAACAATGACTGCAGATGCTGGAAACCAGATTCTGGATCAGTGGTGCTGGAAGAGCACAGCGATTCAGGCAGCATCCGACGAGCAGCAAAATCGACGTTTCGGGCAAAAGTGTATTGACCCTGTTCACTCACTCTGATGATACTGGCCATGTTCACATTGATTCTGGGTGTACTAGCCATGTTTACACTTACTCTAGGAGTACTGACCCTGTTCACACTCACTCTGATCGTACTGTCCCTGATCACACTGACTCCAGGTGTACTGACCCTGTTCACACTCACTCTATTGGTACTGTCCCTGTTCACACTGACTCTAGGTTTATGACCCTGTTCACACTCACTCTATTGGTACTGTCCCTGTTCACACTCACTCGGATGGTACTGGCTGACCTGGTCCCGGCTGCATTGGCTCTGATTGCACGGTCAGTTTAAACTGGTATCGACTGCACCAGCCCTGGACTGGAAAGAGCGAGCAGCCCATCAATTCCGGGAGCGGCCTCGCTGCCGGCCCGCCCATTGGCTGCCAATGATGTCATAATGATGAAAACGTCGGCCGCGTCCCGACCAATGAAGGTGCGGTGTCCGTCCCCTCCCACCGGTGATTGGTCAACCAGGCAGTGGGTGGGGTATGAGGGCGTGTCAAACCCCTGGGATTCTGGGGTCGCATTGGTTGGGCGCCCTGTCCATCGGAGAGCGGGTCCCGCCCCTGTCAGGTGAAGGCGAATCGCGTTGTTATAAAAAAGTGTAGCTGAATTAAAGCGGCAGTGGCGGGGGACCAGCTGAATGAATGTAGCAAAAGAGAGAGAAAGAAACAAAAACACTACAAGTGTTGGGAAGTTTCTCTGGGAATAGATCAATAACGATTAGACAGTAAGTGCCAAGAGAACGGGAGGAGCTGCACTTTGTGATGTGAGTACATTTCTTTTCTCAATGGCCTCTTGCAGCGGATGCGGAGTGAAACCCCAGTTCCGCACAAAGTTGCTGCTCAACTTGGACTTTAAATTGCAAGCACCTCACCCAGAGAATAAGCGAGCAGTTTGTTGATTTATATTTTCTCTTTTTTTAAAAATAAAGTCGGTCCGCCAGGTTGCCCAATGAAGGCGCCCGTGCCTCGAGTTTATTTTTAGTTGCGATCCCCTTCTATTTGCGGCAGAAATAACCAATGCGTGCCTCTGAATTTATTGCTCTCCCCTCCCCTCCCTCCGCTCTGATGCTGACAGTACATTTGATCCCGTTTCAGTCCATTTCCTCCACGGATCGCCAGCAGGGCTCATCAACATCATCCTGATGCCTCCATCCCCTCTAGACGAACGGATTGTTGGGGTGGTGGCATTGCCGAGGCCGGTCAGACCGCAGGAGCTCCATCTCCGTTTGGATCACACCTACGTGGCGGCTTCACCACCTCCTCCTCCTCCTCCTTCTCGTCCCGGAGCGGTGAGTCCGGCAGCTGGCCATCCGAAAGCTCAGAGCCTGGCGGAGGCGGCGGCTCCGCTCCCGTCCCGAAGCGGCAACTTTCCGTATATGCCATCATCTAACGGCTCGGTGCGCTCCCTGTCCTGCGGATGCAGCGGCGCTAGTTGCTGCACGGTGAGCACCTACCCCCCCAACAAGGGCGACCCGAGCCCGGGCTCGGTGGTGGGCGGCAGCCACCCTCTACCAGCCCCAGCGGCGGCGGCTGCTGCTGCTGCCTCCGCCACCAAACCCGGCTGCCCTTCGTGCGCCGGCAGCCCGATGGTGAGCGGCAATGAGAACGGCGGCTCTGCCAGCCCCCCGGCTCCCGGAGTCGGAGGGAGCCCGTCCCCTCCGGCCGCTGCGGCCGTCCGCACCATCCCCCCGGCCGAGCTGGCCAAGAAACTGACCAAAAGCGGCGGCATCAAGGGCCCCCCGTCTCAGAGCCAGGGTCCGGTCATCATCGACTGTCGCCCCTTCATGGAATACAACAAGAGCCACATCCAGGGAGCCGTCCACATCAACTGCTCGGACAAGATCAGCAGGAGGAGGCTGCAGCAGGGCAAGATCACCGTCTTGGATCTCATCTCCTGCAGGGAAGGCAAGGACTCCTATAAAAGGATATTCTCCAAGGAGATAATAGTTTATGATGAGAACACTATTGAGCCCAACCGGGTGCTGCCCTCTCAGCCACTCCACATAGTGCTGGAATCGTTGAAACGAGAAGGCAAGGATCCGCTGGTTTTAAAAGGTAGACCTTTCATTTTTTTTTCTAAAATAAGGAAGTTATTTTTTTTTTAACGATCGGAGGTTTCCAGAGTTGTTGTTAGGGTCAAGTATAAAGCAGGCACAGAGAGATTCGCTGCCTTCACAGTTTTGCTTCGAAAAGCAAAAGTCGCCAGGAGTTGGTGGTAATTTGTGAACGGCGCAGCCTGCGGAACTAAATCGGTTCGTTTCAAGGCTCGATCCATTTTAAGCATTTTTAGTTGCATAGCCTGCACGTGGAATGCATAAAGCGATTGACTTTGACGTGAAAACGGTGTTGTTTTTCAATTCTGTTTATTGAATGAAAATGCCTGTTTTGAAATGTCACATTGCAGGAGCGCAGGGCAACATCCTGCAAACGAATACAGTATGTGTAGCACGTCACCCCGGCTAGTGTGCATGACTGCTTTACTAGCACAGAAATTGAGGGGGGAAAGAGACCATTAGTGATGATTCATGCATGGTCTGCAGATATGAACAACTTCTTCTGAAAGGTCCTGATTACATGGCAAACATAATCTCCAATGCAGCATAATTAGAGACATTGGCTTAATGATATTGACCTTGTTTCGTTCGAATGCAGTGCAGTATATGTATTTTTCAATTTCGTAGATTTATCACGTAAGGAGTGAGCAGTATTGATGGCATTTACAGTAGCAAAGGCAAAGCAGCTCAGCAGTTGCAGCATTGACCTTCCCCACAAATTGATGTGGGTTTGAGTCCTAAAGTGGTTTGTCACTCCAATCTGCCTGCAACAGTTGGGATTTAAAATCTGCCAGTTTTAGCCAGGCTGCTAGGTGGAGCACTTTTGCCAGTGCTGTTTGTTTCAAGGACAATGGAAAAGTGATAATATGCCTGTCTGGTCTCACTACAGCATGCTTCCTCCTGTTGGTTAGCTGCAGAGCATGATCTGAAAAATTTGACAGACTACCACCGTCAAGAAAGAGGCCTCATTTTGGAAAATGTGCAAAGACATTATAAACTACATGATGAGTGTGGTACAACACTTATCAAAGCAGGAACATTGGGGAATACTTTGTAAATGATAAAAGACCAACTCAAATGGAAAGATAATTGGTCACAGTAAATCCAGAAGCCATTGGTTCGGTGATAGGTCAGACAAAGTGTGGCCTATTCCGAATGTCCTGCTTTTGGAAGCACAAAGATTTTGCAAAGATGACAAGATATTTAGTCATCGAGATATACAGCACAGAAACAGACCGTTCGGTCCAACTTGTCCATGCCGGCCAGACATCCAAAATAAATCTCTAGTCGCATTTGGCCAATGTCCCTCTAAACTCTTCCTGTTAACATACCCATTCAGATGCCTTTTTAAATGTTTTATAATATTACCAGCCTCCGCCACTTCCTTTGGCAGCTCATTCGATATACACAACACCTTCTATATGAAAAAGTTGCCCCCTGGGTCCCCTGTTTAAATCTTTCCCCTCTCTCCTTAAACCTATGCCCTTGAGTGTTGGATTCCCCCATGCCCCCCCCCCCCCCCCCCATAAAGGAAAAATCCTTGTCTTTACCCTATCTATGCCCCTCATGATTTCATAAACCTCTAATAGATGACCCCTCATCTTCTGATGCTCTCGGGGAAAGTATTCTGTCTATTCAGCCTCTCCCTACAGCTCAAACCCTCCAACCCTGACAACATCCTTGTAAATCTTTTCTGAACTCTCAAGTTTCATAACATCCTTCCTATATCAGGGAGACCAGAATTGCATGCACCACTCGAATTGCAGCCTAACCAATGCCCTGTACAGCAGCAACATGACTCCCAAATCCTACACTCAGTGCAGTGACCAATAAAGACAAGCATACCGCACACCTTGAGTATTCTGTCTATCTGTGACTCCACTTTCAAGGAACTATGAATCTGCACTCCAAGGTCTTTGTTCAGCAACGCTCTCCAGGACCTTGCCATTTAATTGTATACGTCCTGCTTTGATTTAATTTTGCAAAATGCAGCACCTCACATTTATCTAAATTAAACTACATCTGACACTCCTTGACCCATTGGCCCATCTGGTCAAGGTCCCATTGTACTCTGAGGTCACCTTTGCTGTCCACTGCACCTTCAATTTTGTTGTCACCTGCAAACTTACTAATCATACCTCCTATATTCACATCCAAATCATTTATATAAATGATGAAATGATGCCTGTGATTTGAGTTTGAATTACAAGGAGAGAAGGGAGCCACAAATAAAGTGCTGGAGAAACACAGTAGGTGTGGCAGCATCTGAAGAGAGAGAAACAGAGTTAATGTTTCAAGACCAGTGATCCTTCATCAGAACTGAAAATAGCTGAGGAAGGATTGTATTTATGCTGGTGACAAGGTGTCGAGTGGAAATTTAGAATACACCGTGCCTAGACAGAGAGAAGAAAAGGATTAGCAAATAGAGATTACTGAGGATAATCTGAGACTGAGATAATTCTTAGAAAGGTGCCAGTGTAAAATATAAATGGTTATAAATGGGTTGGCTGTGCTCGAGCAGCCCAAACCTAACAGGACGCTGGAGGGTTTGGGGGAAGGTAGTGAAAACTGAGGAGTGTGTGCATTTTCTGAAATTGTTACACTCCATGTTTGAGCCCTGAAGGCTATATGGTAACTAGGTGGAAGGTAATGCTTTCTTTCCCCATGATAACTGCAGCAGCTCTGAGAAAAGTTGACCTGGGAATACAATGGGGTGTTGCAGTGGTGGTCAGCTGGAAGTTCAGCGTCATATTTATGGACAGAATGTAATCTCCCTTCACAATAGGGAGATGAAATGCTGACTACGTGATTGCTTTACAGACTACTTCCACTCTATCCTTTAAAATGACCTCTAGTTTCAGTTGCCTTCCACTTCAAGACACCACTGTATTCTCAGACCAGCATTTCTGTCTCGGGTCTGCTGCAGTATTCCAGTGAAGCTCAATGTAAGCTGGAAGAATAGCATCTCATCTTGCACCCACTATGAGGTACATTTTATCGCCTCGGGACTTGAGTTTAACAGTTTCAGAACCATGAACACACTCTCTTCTTCACTCATTACCTTCCCCCAAACCCATAGGGGTTTATGTATGGGCTGCTCAGAGTACTGCATATTCATCTGTTAGGCTACACATGTGCAAAACCAAAATAACCATAGTATTAAAAACTTTTTTTTTTCAATCAACCTGTTCAGGTATTTAAAATCTTTGGGACAGGTGGGACTTGAATTCAAATCTCCTGGCCTAGAGGTAGAGACAATACCACTGTATCATAAGGTCCTAGGCACAGATTCAATGTCTGTCTGCTTACAGGGAGTTCAGAATTTTTCTAATCGACATGTTCAGTGATGTTATTACATCCCTCTGAAGCAGTTTGGACTTGAATCCTGCTCCTCGGATGCTGCCTGAACTGCTGTGCTTTTCCAGCGCCACTCTATTCCGGAATCCAGGCCTCTTTGCTCAAAAGTCAAGACACTATCATTGTACCAACGCATTCTCAATCATTTGCACTTCACGTTAGCACCCTCCCAACTCTCTAGGCTTATGAGCAAACTCTGTTTGCATATGATTTCTCACTCCTTCATCTTCTGCATACATTCCATTCCCACCTCCACTGTCATCAGCATAACTGCCACCCTTCCCCAGCTACTTTTAGTTCTGATTAAGGTTCACTGGACTTGAAGTGTTAACTCTGCTTCTGTCTTTACAGATGCTGTCAGACCCGTTGAGTTTCAAATGGCCAACATTCACAATTCTCTTAAATAAGAAAAACTATAGGGCGGGGGAAGATGTTTATTCAAAGCTCTTTTTATTGTATTTTAAGCAACTCTGCTGTTCAAGTGATATGAGGCAGTGTCGTCCTTAAAGACCAGGTTTACACAATGCAAATCAAGTGGAAATTAACTGACTAGAATGGTATCAAATGCAGCAAAATGCTTGTAAAGAACACAAAATCTATTAGTAAAAATGTGTTTTTATATGTTAACTCGATAAAAGGACAGTAAGTGTGAAATAGGGTTTCATTGAAGATGATGATAAAATCCAGAATGGTGGGTATTCAGTTGGTATTTTGAACCTCTTGTACTGCTGGTGTTTCCACTATGGTAAGGGACTAGAGCTCAGTTTGCCTAATTTTTCTGAAAAATGGTAATGGAGAAAATAGTGTGACTGAAGATAGACAAATCTCTCAAAGCTGGTGAGTTCCACTTCAGGATGTTAAAGAAAACAGGTCTGAAAATTTCAGGTCCACAAGTCATTTTTCTAAATCTTAGACTTCAGAATTCTATTTGGAAAATGTCACTCCATTAGAAAAGGTGGGAGAAAATGGGCAACTTCAGATCCATCAGTTTAGCATGAATTTGGGGTGTTATTTGAATGTGTCCTGACAAGCAGTGACCAAACATCCAAATAATTTGCAGTAGGTCAGAGTAAAATTTAAATGTGTGACGGGTAAACCATGTCTGATTAATCTAACTTGTTCTTTGAGGTGGTTCTAACATGTTAAATAGACAATGGAGTCTCTGTCTGGTCTCAAAATTAGGGTCATTCTACACTATTATTAACAAGACTCCACAAGAGGTTGGCAAAGTCAAGACCACATTGAATGTGACATGACTGGATAGTTATTGGTAGGTAGGTTCTGGATTAGAGTGGTGCTGGAAAAGCACAGCAGTTCAGGCAGCATCCAAGGAGCAGGAAAATAGGGTAGGTGTCAGATTATTTGGGGAAGAGGCAGTTCCTCCAATTAGAGGGATGTGGCTGGTGATGGTCCCCAGATATTTTTTATGTAGAATAAAGGATTAGAACATTATGTTCATGGAAATGGAAACAAATTATGGTGATTTGAACAAGAAGTTACAAAGGATCATAAACAAGCAAATAGGCAAAATAATAGCCAATGAAGTTTAACATGTCCAAGTGTGAGGGTGCGGACCTGAATGTTGATGGAATATTGACCTTATTTGAAAGCGAGCTGAAATATGCATAGAAATTACTTTTTAAAAGATATGCTTCAGTTGTAGAGTGCTGTAGATCATATCTGGTGTACCGTGTTCAGCTATGGGCTACCACTTCAGGGAAGGTATATATTGAGGAGAAAGTGAGGTCTGCAGATGCTGGAGATCAAAGTTGAAACTTTATTGCTGGAACAGCACAGCAGGTCAGGCAGCATCCAGGGAACAGGAGATTCGACGTTTCGGGCACAGGCCCTTCTTCAGGAATCCTGAATTCCTGAAGAAGGGCCTGTGCCCGAAACGTCGAATCTCCTGTTCCCTGGATGCTGCCTGACCTGCTGTGCTGTTCCAGCAATAAAGGTATATATTGACCATGATGGAGGTTCTTTGGAACTTTTCCAGAATGATACCAAAGCTTCAAGAATTAACTTAAGGGCCAGCACGGTTGCTCAGCGCTTAGCAATACTGTCTCACAGAACCAGGCATCTGGCCGATTGAGCGAATGTGCAAACTCCACACCGACATTCTCCCTGTGTTTGCATGGGTTACCTCCAAGTGTTTCAGTTTCCCCTCTCTCCAAAGCTGTTCATGTTAGGTGGATTGGCTATGCTAAGTTGACCCTGGTGTCCAGGGATGTGCAGGCTAACCTGCAGCTAACAGGCTAACCCGTTCTCAGGTTAGCCATGGGAAATGTGGAGTTATGGGATATTGTGGGGACTGGGTGGGATGCTGTTTAAAGGGTTGGTGCTGACTTGATGGGCTGAATGGCCTCTTTCTGCCCTGTCAGGCTTTGATTCTATAAAGCTAGGAGGACAAATGGTAAAGTTGTTATATACCTTTTTTGAGTTTCAGCGTTGAGGGATGAGCTGATTTTATTTAAAATTAAAGCTAAACTATTTCATTTGACTGGATAATCAACAGTCAGGGGATGTTGTCTTAAAATATGGGTATTTGGAGAAATCTGAGTGCACCCTTTATAACTGCTACTAGAAATCTGCTGTTTTCTTTCCTCCTAAAGGTTGCTAGAATAATTGGAACTTCAAAGAAGTGTTAATTTTTTTTAAACGTGGTGTTATCAAGGGATATGGGACTATGGGAAATAAAGCTTGATCATGATGTGATTAGAATAACTTACTCCTGTCCCTGAGTTTAACCAGGTGGCAATCTGAACCATAATCACTTTTCCCTTTTTTTTCCCTGGCTGGTAACCTTAACTTGGGATCATTAACTGAACACATGAGAATCATATTAAAATATATATATATATATATATATATATATATATCACAATGCAAGATTCACATTTTAAGTCACTCATTTTACATGTCTTTCTCTCATGCTTGCCTATATTTCTCTTAAAAACAGCAATTGCCCATTCACTACTTCCATTCAGTGATAGGAAGTTTTGAACTATTCGATTTTATTTGTATTTGTTTCTTGTGAATTATTTCTTGGATTTATTAGTGACAATCTATTTTTATATATGGTCCTAGTTTTGGACTTGCTCACAAGTGAAAATGCTCTGTGTGACATCTCTAGTGAAACCTTTCACAATTTTAAAGCCCCCTTGGACCATTCCTCACAGACTTCTCCTTTCTGCAGTCTGCCCCAATGATACTTTAATACAAAAGCATAATGACTGAACAGGTACCCATGGATTTGCTCGAACACTTGCCATTTGTCTGATTATTGTCAGCATAGCCTACAAATAGATCTGTTTTCGTCATTTAATATAAATACCAGATCACAAGTGGTAAACAAATTTTGAAGAAATTGAAAACTTGCCAGGTCAGAGGACTATATTTTCATGGTTCATCCTATATAAGGAAAAGTCAAATGGGACTTTAAAATTTTTAAAGTGCTAGTGAACTACAGAATTCTACAACATTAGAATTAAATAGAGTTTTGTTTAAATTGATACATTGGGGAAAATACTGGTGCTGTGATTCAGTATGGCATTTTTGTCAGCCTTGCTCTTCAAACGATCATTGTGTATTTATAATCTAAATGTCTGCCAAGTATCCAATCTCCGTCTGTTTGTAAACACTGTTGCTTGGTGATGGCCTATCTAAGTCTAGAGTCTGGAGACTGGATGCTGTCCACTCCAAGTTTGGTATTGCCTGTTAGGGCTATTACTGTTGCAGAGGTATCTGGATATAAATTGATCAAGAGGTCACAGTTGTTTGAGGGATTAGATTACTGTTTAAGTTAATTGTCCAGGAAGAAAGGGTACTGAAGGAAGGGTGCTTATACCAATTCCGATTGGGCAAAGTTCTTTAACTGGAAATAAACAGTTTAGGTCAGTGATGAGAGAAAAAGGCTGAGTTTCACCAAATTTGCATATAACCTACTGAGTCAGGAAGGCCTCCTGACCGTTTGCTTGTATTAGGATTTTACAAAGGATTTGCTTGTATCTGATTTGTGTATGCATTTGACTTTTTGTAGGTCATTCCTGATTGTTGCATGCAGAAAATGTTGTTTAATTCCATAACTTCAATTATTTAACAATATGTCCAGTGTCTTCTGATGTATTTTATTGAATGCAAATTAAGAATGTGACAGAGCTGAACCTCCACTCTTCAGTTCTCCCCTTTAGTCTAAGATCTGTATAATTTACTTTTTAAATACTGTTGCAATGAGCAAAAGTTTCTTAAATTATTACAGATCAGTAAAACAGTTTCCTCAGGCAATCTTTTATTCATGTTGCAATTCAGCAATTGTACTCCTTTTTTATAATAAATTTAACTTGATGTAAAACTTTAAAAAAAGATTCTTAGTTTGAATGCAAAAATGACGATGGTGATACAGAACAATAGGAGATAACAGGAAATTAACTTTGTACCTTCGGGACTATTTGTACTTTAAATGTGCCATGACAATTACTTTTATTTTTAGTTTGTGGCACCGATAGTGCCAATTATGGAATGGTTATTGGACACATTGTTACACCCAGTGATTCCCTTAAACTGTGAAAATTCCAATTTAATATTATTTTTTTTCCACTGAGCATATTATACTCTCTCCATATGCTGTTATAGATATAAATACCAACCTTTTCTGTAAATGCTGCTAATATTTTAAAAGACACCAATCTGCAATGCATCTTTTGAAGTTGTGGCCTTAAATCTATTTGCATCACTGTGCGCCTTTTTGAAGCCTCTGTCCATTTTGTCTGCTGCACTTCTTTTACAACTCTTTGGACTCTTTGAGTGTACACTTTTTAGCTGTTATTTTTTTTAAATTCAAATTTGACCTTCATAAGCACGCAAAAATCAAATTTGACCTTCATAAGCACGCAAAAATCAAATTTGACCTTCATAAGCACGCAAAAAAATCGGGAGACAATGATGAGAATGAGAAAAATCCATCAAAATGGCTCTTCAACAATACGTTTAAAAAAAGAAGAGGCTGAAGAAACCCAATGACTTCTATTAAACTATTGACTTTATTTTTGCTGCCAACTGGGTTTTTCATTAAACTGAGTACTTTCTGCGGGAAATTGGCTTGAGTGAAATAGACAAAAGTGCAATATTTACAAGAAACGATTGAAGTTACCTATAACGACAGAACAATGGTTTGTTTCAGGAGGCCTTTACCTATTTGGAAAAGCCTGAGCTTGGATTTCTTAAAGTTTCTCAGGCATGCCACTGCTAGCTCCGGAAACTCCATTCATAAAACCATAAAACACAGGAGCAAAAGTAGGCTAATCAGCCCATCAAGTCTGCTACACCATTCAATGAGGTCATGGCTGATCTGATTATCCTCAACTCCACTTTTGTGCCTTCTTACCTTCTAACCCTCGATTCTCTTGCTGATTCAATGCCTCATCTACCTCTGCTGTGAATATACTGAACACCTCAGCCTGTGAAATAATCTGTGGTACTCATTCTACAAATTCATTGATATTTGAGAGGAATACTGTCTTAAAATACTGAGATTTATGCGTCTGATCTGAGGCTTTCTCAAAGGAAGCAACCTTTCAACATCTATTCTGTCATGCTCCTTCAGAATCTATTCTGATGAAGGTTCACTGAATGTGAAACTCTCCACAGATGCTGCCAGATTACTGCTTTTCTCCAGCAATTTTTTTTTTCTCTTGTTTCACATTTCCAGCATTTGCACATCCTTGTTTTTATTTATATTATTGTAGCCCCCATGACTCTTGTATGTTTTAATTATCATTCTTCTAAACTCCAATGACTCCCCAGTGCCTCTGCTTCCCTCCATAAAAGATCAAATTGTTCAGTATTCCAGCTGTGGTCTGACTAATGCCTTATAATTTTAGAAAGACCTCTGTATTTTTTACATTCTATTTCCTTTGCACTTATTCCAGACGTTACATTTGCCTTCCCTATTACCTGCTGAATGTTTTGCTAGCATTTTGTGATTTATGCATGAGGACAGCTCCTGTGTTGTAGCTTTCTGCGATCTTTCTTCATTTTAAATAATATTCAGCACCTCTTCTTGCCCGAGTGCATAACCTCATATTTTCCCGTATTTCTATCCCATTTGCCAAGTTTTTGTTCACTTGCTTAACCTCTCTATATCCCTCTGCAGACTGTCATCCTTGCCACTTGCTTTCCCACTAAGTTCAGTAAACTGCAAATCCAAGTATATGGTGTTGATTTTATTTATATTGATGGTTAAGATAAGCAATTCACAAATTTAAGGTGTTTTATTTTGTGAAGCTTCCACTGCCTCATATGGGAAATTTATTGAAAATAAGCATTTAGAAACTCAAATAGCAATTATTTCTTTGCCTGGAAAAGTACATTGTTTCCTGTGCTCCACGGAAAAAATCTCTTAATACTTGTGTTGAAAAATCTCTCCTAGATTCTGTGATCATTGTCTCTGTCTGTCTCATCGCCACTACCACCACCATCCTTCTCAATGAAGGGTAACCTATTTTCTGCTAGGTCCTCCACTCCATTAAATTCTGGCCTATAGAGTGCAGCAGGATATTTTACCTGCTGCACCCATGTCTACATAATACCTCACAACCGGATATGAATATGTAAATAAAGAACCCAGTAGAATTTATTGCAATAACCTATTGTATATTACATTCACGAGGACATGTGTCTGCTGTACATTACTAGATTATAGAGCAGCATTTTCGCAGCATGTCATACTTCCAGTGATTGAAGTAAAGATGGAGTATATAATCACTAATACTGTTGAGTGACCTGCTATGCTAGGGCTTTTCATGAGCATTTCTCTTAAAAGCATGCTGACTTACTGCAGCTTGAATGTACTGACCATGATATATGGGCATCATACTCAAGAGCTGCATTATTTGTTAATTTTTATGCTGGACTTAAATTTAATGACAAAGATAATCTGATCTCTTGAATTAATGCTGTTGTAACCTTGATGGTGTGCAGTCTTCCACATTAGAATCAGACTGCATGATACTGATGTCTTGTCTTTCATAAAACAGCAGATTCTCTGGCTTAACTGAGCAATGCAAAAGATATTGCTTGGTAAGGTCGTTAAGTAATAACTTATGACTAATGTAATTAGGTTCATCAAAAAGTTGCAGTAGTTTACTTTAAGTTTGTAATGCTTCTTGAAATCTAGTTAAATCATCCAAGGTTAACCAACCTGTTCTTGACGAAGTTGTGTGTTTTTAAGGGACTGCTGGGTGCTGAGAATATTTGGCAAGTGTTTTGCATGGTTCTTGTGTACAACTGAGGAAAAGTTTGTCTCTTTATAAAAGATGTGACTTTTCCAGTTAAGGTAATGTGTGATTTTAACCCTCTTTTTTTTTTTCAAATCTGCCAGAACTTAAGGTCATCAGCTCCACGGTGAGAAAAATCCTCCAAGTCAATGAAAAACCAGTGTTCACTACTGATCTGTGATGTGTAGGGTTTTGCCTCCCAGGCTATTTGTGACTGATGTGTCAATGCTTATGTTAGCTGCTGTAACTTAAGAATAAATGTGGGTAACATGGTACTGAAAGATTCAACAGATATTTATTACAGCTCCTGATGTAATCCAGTTAAGATGGAGTGGGATCTTAATGCCCCCATGTTGGCATGCTCTGAGAAAGTGATATCATGAACATTTTGCTTAATGATATATTACACACTAACTCTGACAGCTAATGCAGCACAAACATTTCTGAAATTAATTTATAAAGCACTGTTGGAACATTTGGCTTTTTGTGGACTCCTTGTATGGCACCATTTGCTGTATTTAGTCTGAGCTCAGTAGTTGGATCATGAACTACCTTAACTATTTGACGCATTGGTATATATTCTACATTGGTAAAGGAGTGCTAGCTGACACAATTTTTGCCTTTTTAGCCTTATGTTATAGATCACCAAGTACCCACTGCGTTTATAAAACCAACATTGATTTTTAAAAGTTCTACTGCAGCGAAAATGTACCAGTGGCTTTCTGAGCATGATACACTTTTTGTTTTGCAGTCTTTTGCAATAATTTGATCTCTGCAAACATTCCCCTAAAGTGTTCAGAGTTTCCTGAATTGGACATCAGAGCTCAGTCTATCAGATGGTCGAATTTTTGACTTTCAGTCTATGGACCCAAATGTTTACAGTAAAACCATGCTATTTTACAATAGAGAGGAAATTTGGCATATCTTCCATGCACTGTCTCTTTACTTGACCAATCTTGCGACTAATTCCTCATAGATATTTTCTTTTTGGATCAATATGTATCCATCTCTTAAAAGAGACTGCATACACCTTCAAGAAGAGCTCCAAGCTGTAATAACTCTTTACATGAGGAGCTGTTTTCTCTTAGCTGTTCTTCATTCCTTTGTTTATAATTTTAAAATGATGGCCCTTGTCACTCAGATCATCTCTATGGTTAGAAAACAATATGAACAAGACAAATTTAGGGCAGCACAGTGGCTCAGTGGTTAGCACTCCTGCCTCATAGTGCCAGCCACCCAGGTTCAATTCCAGCCTTGGGCGACTGTGTCTGTGTGGAGTTTACACATTCTCCCCATGTCTGCATGGGTTTCCTCCCACATTCCAAGATGTGCAAGTTAAGTGAATTGGCCATGCTAAAATTGCCCATAATGTTTAGGGATCTGTTGGGTAGGTGCATTAGTTATGGGTAAATGTAGAGTAATAAGGCAAGCAAATGGGTCTGAGTCTGTGTGGACTCATAGGGCCTGTTTCTATACTGTAGGGATTCTAAATGGGTTGTTTTTTGTAATTTTGCTTACACACACTTTCACTTCAACTTGAATGATGTATTAGAAGATCTAGGTCCATCTACTTGCATTGCACGTACTCCCAGTCCACAATATATTTGTCAATGTTGAGTCACACAGGGGGCTCCAGAGGTCCCAATGGTAGAAAGAGAAACTGAGAAATTTGTTGTCCTGTCAAACAGGCCATTGCAAGAAGGCAATGGTCTAGTGGTATTATCACTGGACTGTTAATCCAGAGACCTGGAACGTTCTGGGGAGCTAGTTTCAACTGCCACTGTGGCAGATGGTAGAATTTGAATTCAATACAAAAATCTATAACTAAAAACCTAATGATAATCGTGAATCCATTGCGACTGTTGGAAACACCCATGTGGATCCTTACCTGGTCTGGCCTACATGTGACTTCAGATCAACTGCAATGTGGTTGACTCTTAAATTGCCCTCTGGGCAATTAGGGATAGGCAATAAATGCTAGTCTAGCCAGTGACACCCTTGTCATGTGAATGAATACATTTTTAAAAATCCAAGTTTTTGATGTTGCTGTTTCTTGTACTGTATATCTTAAGTATATGCCATTTAAGTAACAGCTCTGCCAAGTGAAGACTGAAATATTACCTTATCAAGTATTCTATGTAACATGGAATTAGTATATTTGGAAAAATACTGAAAGTATTTGGGTCGAGAATGAAATATTCTGTCTTTTAGAGCTGTTATGCAGTTTAAGGCTGATTTACGAATAAGGGAAGACTAAATCCAGTATGTGTAATGAATCATGATGGGCATGATTAAACTGCCCACTTTGGCTTGCAAGTGCCAGTAAAGGAAACAATGGGACATTGTCATCCCCTTTTGTGAATCTTAAATTTTATTTACAGGAGAGTGGTTCCCTGAACATATGGGCTTGGTCTTTCAAAGTAATTTTGCTCCTTTTTCTTTCTGACATTGACTTGAAGCCCTCCACCTGTCTTGTTACTATGGAAATGCTGTGGAGCTAGATAATAACAATGACATCAGTTGGCATGATATCAACCTCTTGAAAACTAACAATACAAATGATCATACTTTGTTTAGGCAGGGCCACAAGTGGTGGTAAATGATGTAATCCTAACAGGTGGTGCTAGGCACATGTCTAACTTGCTTTTCAAAAAAAAACAGAATTTAGCATAATTATCCTATGCAAATTATATGCATATTTTGGAAAATGCCATATCTTTTGTCTGACCAAGAGTCAGCTTGACTATTTGTATACAAAAATTGGTGACTGCTTAACCCAAAGTTGATGAAATATTCTTATTTCTGGGCTTCGAAATTAATTATAATACAAGCCTGAACTCTCAACTTTAATATTTGTAAAACCACTTTCATTTGGTCACATGTTTGAGTGCTTCAGGGACCTATCTTTATGTGGTTAAAGATGTTGGGTTAACTACACATATATATTATCAATCAATGATATGTTCTGAATTTATATTCCTCATTCCTTGGAGCTCACCAGGATCAATTAACTCAGCTCCTCTGTATATCATATATTTTGTTTTAAAACAGTGTACTTTTTTTAGTTTATCGAAAATTTGTTTGGGAATACAAACTTAAGACATGCATTTTTTAAGATGTCTTGGAGTAGACACTGCCATAAATTTCAAATTTAAATTTAAATATATTTGAAATATCGCTGCAGTTTAAGCAATTGAACTTGGGTGAGAAATTGGGAGGTGGTGGGTGTAATGTGGGGCAGAAAACTTCAACAGAGGAAAGAATATTTCATATGGCTGTCAGACTGCTGAATACGCAGACAGTAAAATCATACAATGAAAGCCTTGTAGTTATAAAATCTCCCTTTTGTCATTTTTTTTAAAACAAAAAAAAGAAAGGTACTGGAAGAAGTGACCATCTGCACGAAAAGGATGATGGCTAGAAATGTAACAAACATCAGGGAGATTGCGTCAGACCTTGTTCTCTTGAGGTACAAAACGGGAAGTGGGGAATGGTTTGCAGTCAATGTCCCCCCCCAAAAGACTGATGGTCCTATACATCAAATGAGGTAGTGTACCTCCTCAATTTACATTGCTTTGACTACTAAAGGAAGGAACAATCGAATCAGCTATGATCGTTTTGACTGGCAGACCAAGCTCGAGGGGCCCAAAAGCCTACTCCTGCTTCTAATTTATTTGTGTTTTATGTATAACAGCCCTTTTACAGCTCTGTCAAAACTAAACAAAAATCAACTGCACACTCCCAAGCTTGTGACTGTTTGCTTGTTTGTTTTTCATTCTGCGCTAATGGATGTAACACAACTATTGTTGTTTTGGAGATACTAAGGAATATAGTGAGTACCAGAAACTTAGTAGGTGCATAATCAGAGAAACATTAAATACAGTTCATCAGTACCAAATACAATTGATGACAAAAAAACTTCAATCTCCATCCATTGCCTTGGAGGGAACGGCCTTCAGAATGGTCTGTGCAGCCAGAAGTGAATACATTGACAAACAGGCATTCACACTTTGCCGCTCCTGCCCAACAATTCTCCTTAACTTTTTTAGAACTTCTATTTAATGACTTCCAGAACACTCCTCTAGGACTCAACGCCTAGACCAAGTGGGTCTGTTCAGTGCTACTTTTTGTTTTGGTTTAAACAATTTAAGGGAGAAAGTGAGGTCTGCAGATGCTGGAGATCAGAGCTGAAAATGTGTTGCTGGAACAGCGCAGCAGGTCAGGCAGCATCCAGGAAACAGGAGAATCAATGTTTCGGGCATAAGCCCTTCTTCAGGAATGAAGAAGGGCTTATGCCCGAAACGTCGATTCTCCTATTCCCTGGATGCTGCCTGACCTGCTGCGCTGTTCCAGCAACACATTTTCAGCTTTAAACAATTAAGCCAGTCAAAAGGTGCTTATCCTTTTAAAAGGACAATGGAAACTGAGGGTACAAATTATTTTGACCATCAAACTCTCCTACTCATACCAGTTGCCATCAGGTGTAAGTGAAAACTGGCCATGAACCTGTTTGTTCCTTGCATTTATTTGTTCAGTGGAACGTGGGTATCACTGGTTAGGCAGGCACTTATTGCCTGTCTCTAATACAGTGGAAAAAGGGATGAGCTAATTTCTTGAATTGCTGCGGTCCTTGAGGCAGGAACATCAAAGCACTGTTAGGAAGTTCCAAAATTTGGCTTGGCAACAGGTGAAGGGATAGCAATTACAGTTCCAGTTCAAGATAGAGTGTTACTTGGAAAGAACCTGTGAGTTATGGTGTATTTATGCATCTGCTACTCTTGTCTTTCTAGGTGGTAGAAGTTGTGGGTTTGGATGTTTCTGTTTGAGGAGCCATGCTAACTTACTGCATGCAAATTGTAGGTGGTACACACTGTTGCCATTGGTGAAGGGAATGAATGTGAAAAGTGATGAACAGGGTGCCAACAAGCAGGGTACTTTGTTTTGGAAGGTGCCATGCTTGTTTGGTGTTGAAGCTGCAGTTAGCCAGACAAGGAAGGTCATACATCCACTCCTGATTTGGAATAGGGAGACAAGAGGTGCATTACTCAACTCAGAATTCCTTGTTCCTGACTGGCACTTATAGCCACAGCGCAATATGTGGCTGGTCTAGTTCAGTTTCTGGTCATTAATCACCTCCAGGGCATTGATGGGTATTCCGTGATGAAGGGCTTGTGCCCGAAACATCGATTCTCCTGCTCTTTGAATGCTGCCTGATCAGCTGTGCTTTTCCAGCCCCACATTCTTCAACTCTGATCTCCAGCATCTGCAGTCCTCACCTTTCTCCTATTCAGTAATACCATTGGACATCACTGGGTGATGGTTAGATTCTCGCTTTATTAGTGGTGATCACTGCCTGGCTGCTAAGTGGTATGTAACATTTAACTTGGTAAAAACAGTGTCTGCAGATGCTGGAAACCAGATTCTGGAGTAGTGGTGCTGGAGAAGTGCAGCAATTCAGACAGCATCCGAGGAGCAGGAAAATCGACGTTTCGGCAAAAGCCCTTCATCAGGGTATCCCTGATCAACGGCTTTTGCCCGAAACATTGATTTTTATTTTTTTTTCCCCTGCTCCTTGGATGCTGTCTGAACTGCTGTGCTTTTCCAGCACCACTCTAACCTGTAACATTTAACAGCTAATGCCCGTATGCAAAATGTGAAGTTGCAAATGGAGCTGACCTTTTTGGAATTATTCACAAACATTATCACTTTGGCCCTCATGATGGAGAGAAGTTCATTGATTAGATTAGATTACTTACAGTGTGGAAACAGGCCCTTCGGCCCAACAAGTCCACACCGACCCGCCGAAGCGCAACCCACCCATACCCCTACATTTACCCCTTTAACCTAACACTACGGGCAATTTAGCATGGCCAATTCACCTGACCCGCACATTTTTGGATTGTGGGAGGAAACCGGAGCACCCGGAGGAAACCCACGCAGACACTGGGAGAACGTGCAAACTCCACACAGTCAGTCGCCTGAGTCGGGAATTGAACCCGGGTCTCTGGCGCTGTGAGGCAGCAGTGCTAACCACTGTGCCACCGTGCCGCCCACCATTGGAGGGCTGTCATTTTGATCTCGCCTCGAGAGGTACATATTTTTGTCCACGTTTGTATCAAGGCTTCTTTTTGAGTTCCAGGAGCCAATAGACTCTGCCTGAATTCAAGCTGTGCATCACTGAGCAGGTTGTTCCTTTGCAAGTGTTGCTTAATAGGATTGGCAGTGACCCCTTCCATCACTTTGAGAGGAATAGATTAATAGGGCAGCAAATGACTAGGTTGGATTTGACCTGCTTTTCATGTACAGCACATAACAGAGCAGTTTTCCACACTATTAGTGAATGCTGATATCATAACTTGGCTAATGGTACAGCTAATTCTCTTGAAATTCAAAAATATAGTCTCATTTGGTACTTTAATGAAGGACTGTACTGCTACCTTTTTCTGAATGAACTAACCGTGTGTGATATCAGTGGATTGGGTGTCTTGAATAGATTCCTATTAAAGAGAGCATTCAGGATTTAATTATGTCTTTCACTATTAAACAGTCTGTCA
This sequence comes from Chiloscyllium plagiosum, assembly GCF_037043375.1. Classification (NCBI taxonomy): domain Eukaryota; kingdom Metazoa; phylum Chordata; class Chondrichthyes; order Orectolobiformes; family Hemiscylliidae; genus Chiloscyllium; species Chiloscyllium plagiosum. The sequence continues at coordinate 54,617,490 of NW_028270148.1, read as the reverse complement.
AGAGTTTTTAATATCTCATTTAAATATTGTTCAGGTGTCAAAATATATTGGTGAAACCAGTTAGAAAATGAGTCCAAATTACCATATATTGAAGATTTTAACGATATGATCCTTGGCCTGGAGATGTCAAATTTTATAGTTCAAAATGCAGTTAACGAATGTTTGTACTGTTTTGTGAAGGACAATGAACACTTTTTTTTAAGTGAGCGTGAACTCCCATTGGGAGATCTCTAAGTAATTACAGCCTAAATTGGATAAAAAGAGTGAAATTGGGCTCCATGGCCCTAATTTTGTTTATTCCTTTTTAGCACTGAGTATGATTTGCCTCCATAGTGTACATCCTATAGTGCATGGCATTTTGAGGGCATCGCTGTGTGTGCATAGAACTACTTCACCATAAATCTGCAGAGTCAGCAGATTGATCAGTGGGTAATCCTGAATTGATACAAGCTGTCAGTTGTTTTCAGTCTAGTGATCCAGACTATACTCCCTTAATCTTGCACAGACAAACATGTACTTAGTAATAAGGAAGACTCCCACCACCACAGCAATTGTAGTGGATGTCAAACTTTTCAGGTCACTTTACTGAATTCTGTACTGGCTCTTGATGCAAAGACAGAGTTTTGTGGTTTCCAGAGTTAAAAGTATCTGAAGTTTACTGGGTGATCCTTGACATAAAGGATTCTGCACAAACCACTTGACCCTAAAATTGGTGAAGTAGGCTGTGTTGCAGAATGTATCCCCACCTCAGTCATCTTTAAACTGAGGCGCTCCAAAGAACCACTCTAATTCCACAGCCTGTTGGAGGCAAACAGCTCTGACACTGCACACACCTTTTTGAACTCCAGTATCTGTAGCCATTAGGGTACTAGTCTGATTTCACCAAGCAACAAGCTCAGCACCTGGACATTGAGTGGTTTCTGTTTGTGCTGCTCTTGAAGCTCACATTGGACATTGGAGACTGCATCTTGATTGGGTCTGCAAGTATGCTAATGGAGTTAAATACAATTAAAGGCTGAGAGTGTCAGAAAGAAGGACCTCTCCTATCTTCTTGGTTTTTCTCGCTCTTGCAGCACTGTCTGGCCTGCTTGCATTCTCTGACTTCTAAAAGGTGGGAGGCACAGAGAGACTTTTGCTGAGGGGATGAAAATGGTTTGGGGAAGCAATTGTGCGGAGGAGAATTAGGTATATAGATGCTAACTTTTGTTTTTTTTTTTAGCTTTGTCATATTTGCTAGGGCCTAGGCTGGGGATGCTTCAATGAAGGTGGCCATGTTGATTTGTGAATTTTAAACTTTAAATAAAGCTGCTTGTTATCCAACACTTGGCCCTGTAAGTTCAGATGTCAGTGAGGGTGATGTAGATAGCATATTTTGTTTCTTAAGAATAGTTGGCACTATTTACAAACTGAGGTGAGAGATTGAGGGTGGGGTAGAACTGGCTGGAGAGGGTGTGTTGCCTGCAGCAGAAAAGAGAGGGTGTGATGAAGCAATGAATGAGAGGTGGGGGCTCGTGACTGATGTACCATTGGTAGGTGGGTAATACAGCAGTGAGACACAGCAGTTGATGTGAACTCAAATGGAGGTTCACTAATCTTAACCATTCCGATTTGAATTTCTTGTGACGCTGCATCCAGTTGCTTGGAGCAGTATCTGTCATTCACTGCCACAACTGTCTGTTTCCTTTTGCTTATGCCCACAGTCTATCTGGATCCCTACGGCTGGAGAACCACTTCTTCAATCCTTGTGGTGTTCTCCCCCATTCTATATTAGACAAGCTTGGAGCATGTTCTCTCTTCCCTCCTCTGTTGTCCAGCTTTCTGCTTGATTGTGCTGTCTTCGGCAACCAGTTCCAGCAATTGCTCCAGTCAGAAAGTGGTTTTAAATAGTGAGCTTGATTCAAGTGATGTTAGCGGTCTATAAGCTTGGAGGGGCGGGCAAGAGATTTGCAGCCATTAACCAACATATTTAAAGGTGGCTGTAATTAAGTAGATAGCGTGAAGTTTGTACGTTACCTGTATGGGAAACCACTGGTGCAGCTTAATTACACAGATGCTCATAATTGTTTTCAGGCCCTGTCCAATTTTGAGGCCGACTTTTAATGTTAATGAAAAGAGCAAGAAGTACAGGAAGCAGAATAGATGTAATGCTTATTCCATTAATAGTAGTGAAATATCTCTGATGAATGAATAGGTTAAGTGAAAGAGCAAAAACTTGATAATTGGAATAAAATATGATGTATGTACATTGGCAGGAAGAATAGAGGAGCTGGTTATTATTTAAATGGAGAAAAACTGCAGAAAATTACAGCATGGGGATTTGCAAGTTCTTACACATACGTTTCAAAAAGCTAGCATACAGGTTCAGCAGGTACTGGCAAGTCAAATGGAATATTGGCCTTTTTCAAAGGGAATGGACAATAAAAATGGGGAAGTCTTACTAAAACTGCAAGGCACAAGCCAGACCACAAATGAAATACAGTGAACAACTTCGGGCCATTTATCTAAGGAAAGAGTCCTAAAGCTCTACAGCATAGGAAAAAGTTCCATCAGCCTATTGATTCTGTATTGGATAAAAACAACCACCCAACTATTCTAATCCCACTTTCCAGATATACTGATTTCGAAGGCAGTCCGGAGAAGCTTCACCATGTTGATTCAGGGTATGGAGGGACTATTATTGAAGAGAGGTTAAGTAGTTTGGGCCTATAGTCATTGGAATTTAGAATGAAAGGTGCCCTTGTTGAAATATACAGAGTTCTTAAGAGACTTTACAGAGTAGGCATGGAAAGGTTGTTTTACCCTTCTGTGGGAGTGTCTAGGTTCAGAAGATGTAATCTTGGAATAAGGGATCGCCCATTTTAAAACAGATGAGGCATTTCTTTAGAGTGAATCTGTGAAATTCTCTACAGCGCAGTCAAGAGTGCCGAATTAAGAATATTCAAGGCTGTGAGAGACCAGGTTTTTAATCAATAAGAGAATCGAGCATAATGGAGAGAAAAGCAGGAAGGTAGAGCTGAAGGTTATCAGCTCAGCCATATGAATGGCATGTTAAGCTTTATATGCTCAATGACCTGTTTCTGTATCCATTGTCTTTATAGTATTGCAAGCTCCAAGTGTATTGCTACATTTCATTAGCAGTCTGGTTCCCTAGTTAATGAGTTCTTAATTTCAGTTGAGCACTTATGCAGTTAATCAGGAGGAGCAAGATATTTCCCCACATTAATTAAGGGAAGATTTTATTCTGGGACTGTAGAAGGTAAAACTGATATTTGTTTCCATTCCCGAGCTGTTCTGAGGAAGTGGTGTTGGGCTGCCTTTTTGAGACATTACAGTCCATGTCATTAAGAATGATCCCACAAAGTAGTCGCACGTTGGCTCAAAATATTGGAACTCCAATGATGGCATGTATTCAGTGATGTAGGACCAGGTGATGTGTAATGGGATAGTATTTTATTAATATTGCTGTTCAGGTGGGGCGAAGATCATGGTGCCAGTAGCTGCTGTCAGACTAAACTCCAATGGCCTGGACGAGGTTCCAATTCTTGTACCATTTTTCTTCCAGTTATGGGTCTGGGAGGCCTTATCTTAAAGCATTTTTTTGAGGTGAAGAACCAACTGTTTCAGGTCATTGTTTGTATCCACTGCCAACTAGATATAGGAGGACTCTCAACCAGATCTATCCCTAGATAAGGAAGAAGCATTTATGAATGAGAGGGAAGTAAGTTCTTTTTTAAAAAAAAAAATTCCCAAAACCAAACCGAAATGGTTAGAGTTTGTCAGCACAAATACTGTCAAAAAAGAAACTATAGCTAAAACTATGACAGGCAGAAGTCAGACCACTGCAGTTTAACTTCTTCCAACATACTGTCTTACAGACTGTGTGTTAAAATAGCAAACTCCCTTGAAAGTGAGAACTTTTTTGTGTTAGGAAATATACACTTCTGACTTCCATCATTCAACATCAGGTGGAACTGGACTTTGTAGGTGTCCCATTATAGGCAGTTATTGTTACCTTTTTAATTCTATCAAATGTTAAAAGCTCATTTGGGGGTAAGGAAGAGGTTATTATCATGGAGGAGTATCATGCATTGTTGTTATTGGTTTAGGCTAGGAATTTCGTGTCAGTATGATTATGTCTGAAATGATCTACTTAATGGATCTTTTAGTAGACCAAAATATGTTTTTTTTAATTCTGCAAAAGGCAGGTCTGCATTTTGACGTCTAAATGCTAGTGTGTATATGATACAAGGTCCTAGCTATGTGAACCTGGGGTAACAATCTTTGGTTAAATTTTAAATTTACAGCCACTGTATCAGGACTTCATTTAAAATTTTCAATATTAACACAAGCTAACCCAGTTGTTTATAACCCCTGAGCATTTGAAAGACCTCCAAGAGAAAAGCTGTCACACAGGTTATTTTGACAGGGTCAAAACTTAATGGTTTTGGTCGATAGTATTTACATTGTTACTGAATAGCTTATTTTATTAACTGAAAGAACCATTCTTAAATTATTTCACTCCACATTTGCTAAAATATATCCTTCACTTTCTCATGAGCTTAGGAAAATATGTTTATTTATAGTAATTTTTCTCAAATAGCAGGGTGAGTGGTTAGGACCAAAATAGTGTTTTCTTTGATAGTGAAATACTTAAGCAAACAGAACAACTAAAGGTTAAGTTCCGGTCAGATTGATATGGAAGAAATTATGGTGATGTGTTAACATTTTAAAATGGAGGTGTGCTCCAAAGCTGAGCCATATTAAGGAAAAGGGGTGTTGCATTACCCTATCGTTGGGTGAAGAAAATAACTGAATGGGAGAACAACATGTGGTGAGTTCCTCGTCCTTTTCATAGTCATAGGTTAGGGGAAGGGAGAATGCATTCCTACAGATGGTAGCTTGTGACTGAAAATCAAAGGAAAGGAGACAAAAAGGAACCTATCCCAAAGGTCCCCAATCAAATAATGTCCATATGAACATCGTAACAATTAAACCTCATAAATAGTCTTCCTCCATTCCAATTGTTTTTTCCCTGTGCACTTCTGTGTCACTGGTTTATGACTCTCTCTCAATTTGGCAAATTTGACTTGCCTTTTATACCTGACTTGTTTTGTTTTTTCATTTATTCCATTTTAAAGTGAAGTCCAATCTGGATTTGACTCCAAAAAGGTGGTTGTTTGCCTTTTGCCTACCTTTTTTTAAAGACATGAGTGATGATTCATGTGGACATTCAGGAAGAAGTACTGAGGTGACTTTGTAACAGGCATCTTTGTGCAACACACTGAGAGAAATCAATGGCTTGGGGTGGAAAATTATGTGGGTGCAGCTCCCAAAATGGAGCCATCTTTCACACTGTATTCTCAAATTAGTTTTAATTTGCTATTTCAAAGGCCAAGGTTTCAAATTTCCATTAGACCCTTTTGTGAATATGAAGTCAAGGGCCTAATGACCTGAAACCTATTAACCAGTTTCCATTGGTCATCCAGTCTGGATGGGGCTCTTGGTACCATGGTAGCATCCCTGAGTTCAAGTTTCACCTGTTCTGGAGGGGTGTAACAACATCCCTGAACAAGTTGATTAGAAAATATCAAGTCCTCCAGTCTCTTACTTTGAGTGTATGAAGTCCTAGATGCAAATGGGCCAAGACTGATTTGTAACCCTGTTGATATTTTACTGCATGTTATAGAACCAGAGTTATTTTTTTTTAATCTGAAGTTCATTTAGTTGTGCCGAGGGAGCACTGTAAGAAAGGTAAAGGTTAATATTTGAATCTGGAGATGGAACTCACTAGATGCAAGTTCAATTGGAATGTTTAAATGGGGGAATAGAAGATAAATGTTAAAGGAACCAGAATTACTATTTACAGGAGATGTAATGGCTCACCACAGAATGAAGCATGTTCAAGTGACCAGTGGTTTATTCTTGGTATAGTCACATTGTCCATTAGTTAGGTGCACTGGTGGTTTGAAAATGCTACAGTAACACTATTTTTCACGTTAAGTTCAGTAGATAGTACCCTTTGTTTACTTTTATTGTGCAATGTTAGAAACAGTAAATTATTGCCTTGAAGCTAGTTAGTATGGAAGAATTGGTGTCATTACAGGAGAAAATAGATCAATTTGTGTTATTGCAAGACATGCTACAGGAAAACACTACTTGATGCATTTCAGCAGATTGTTGGTTTCCCTACCTTTTTTAACACTTTTTTTTTCCCTGACATTTTGCAGAACCTTTCGTAAGTAAGTCCTACTTGGAAGGAAATAATTAGAATCTGTACAAGGGTGTCAACTAGTCACCATATTTAATAATGACCCAGAGAACGTCATGGTATATCTAAGTTTGCCAATGACACTGTTTTTATTTTGTGGCAAAAGTGAGAACTGCAGATGCTGGAGATTAGAGTCAAGATTAAAGTGGTGCTGGAAAAGCACAGCAGGTCAGGCAGCATCCAAGGAGCAGGAAAATCATTTTGCCCGAAACGCCTAATTATTTTTTTGTTTGTTTTTTGTTTTTTTTTTCCTGCTCCTCGGAGGCTGCCTAACCTGCTGTGCTTTTCCAGCACACTCTAATCTTGACTGTTTTATTTGTAGTGTGTAACATAGTTGGAACAGAAAATTGCAAGAAGAATGAAGTGCATAAATGAAACTGTAATGGATTCATTTCACTAGTTAACCGTGGGGCATTCGTTTTGCTTTAAATTTGTAGATCCCAGTTCTGTTGAATGGTGAAAATCTAAAAACAAAAGTCCAAAGAGATTTAGGTTCATGTTGAGGAGTGTAATGACTCACTTCTCTTTTGTATGATTAACATGCATTAATTCCACCATATTCCTGTTATAATTATTTGAGCTATCAGTTCCTCTTGTTAGCTTTCTGATATTCTATTAATTAAAAATGAAAATCACAATGAAACAAAAAAGGTAAAACAAATAGCTCATCACCGGCAAATTCAGAAAGTAAACCAGGAAATGTTTCAATGAGAGGTTATTGCAAGTACATGTGAGACTGAAAGATAGAATGTATTAAACAGTTATCTAGTTGGATGTTAACTGGACTTCAAACTCATTTTTTAAAAGCAGTTTGTAATTAGGGTCATGATATTTGTCCAGAGTAGAAATGTGTCAAAGCAAATCTCCCTCCCTATTCTCTCCACCTGTTTGTAAGCAGGTAATTTTATTTTTTCTTAACAACTGTATTTTATTTTTGTCTTCTCATGCTTCTTTCTTCTGCACCCTACTAACTTCATCTACTTATGGCCTAAGACTTTTGTAAGGACCATAAAACCACTCTGGTAGAGTTAAACCAGAACTGGGATTTATTTCATACACTTGAACTCCTCTCCTCCCCAGCCAGTGTCTTTCAACACATGAACATCTGCAAATGTACAAAATCAAAGGGGAGTATGTAATTAGTGTCAGCTTAAATGCAAACAGTTTATTGATGTCTTTGCTTTTGCAATGAAGTCAAAAAGTCCAAAGTTGTTGTAGTTGGTCTGAAATCTCATTTGGGGCTTCGTGAATTGGCTAGCCAGCATTTGAATTGTAGAGTTTCTTTGTAAATTTCTTCAGATCTTTTGAGAGAACCTTTTTTTTTTGTCAATGTGACTTCTACTTTACTTACTTGCAGAATGCACAAAAAACAGATTCATGGTTGCTTTTAACAGGCCCTGAGCTTTGCTTTTTGTTGCCTGGAATTAAGGATCTTTTGGTCAGTACATATAATATGAAGCAGAACTGACCGCTAAACTCTGATACTTTTTTAAAAATTGCGTACTACTTCAGGCAGTTGGGTTAAATACTGAGTCACATGACCAGGTCTCCTTTAGAAGATAAAGCAGTTGCCATCGAGATAAATTTCAAATGAGCTCTGGAATCGATCATGTTGGCTATGTAGAAAATCATTTAACACATCATCATCTTATGGGATTTGCAATTCTGATGTGAGTTTTTTCTTGTAGCTGATTATATCATCCCACACCCATTAGGATGTATTTGGGTGTTGATGGTCTGGCTGACATTGATTTTGAAGAAATTTCTGGAAGGTTATTGTTGAATCCAGACACATGGTTAGAGCAGCCTTGACTGCTTATGGATAATAACATCAACTGATCTCTACTTATGGCACTATACAGAATACTTTGATACTTGAATTGTTATTTTATTAGATGTCTCTTAAAATGTGTTTCATTATTGGTTTAATACTCTTGGAACTATAAATGAAGAAAAGACTGATCACTGTTTTTGGATACATAATTTCCTGAGAGTGAAAATACATAAAACCATGGAAAAATTCAATGATATTTTAGAAATCCTAATAAAGAAGTGCTAACAACATTGTGCAAATCATTGGTGCACAGCCCAGTGCCCCAGAATGAAGAGTTAATGTTAAAGCCATTGGGAGGACACCTGGTGTAAATTTATCAGCATAATGCCAACATGAAATATTGGAGTCATGACGAGAGACGTGAGACCCTGAGCTTGAGATGTTGTGGACCAAGTCAAATGAAGCTGTATAATCTTTGAGGAGAAAGTGAGGTCTGCAGATGCTGGAGATCAGAGCTGAAAATGTGTTGCTGGAAAAGCGCAGCAGGTCAGGCAGCATCCAGGGAACAGGAGAATCGACGTTTCGGGCATAAGCCCTTCTTCAGGGCTGAAGAAGGGCTTATGCCCGAAACGTTGATTCTCCTGTTCCCTGGATGCTGCCTGACCTGCTGCGCTTTTCCAGCAACACAGAAGCTGTATAATGTGGAGGACAACGGTGTGGCTTAATGACTGTTTAAAAACAAAAAGATTTTTAAAAATGAATAGTGTACAGTTATTACAGCCAGCAAGTGTCATTCTTTACTTTGGCTAATGCTCTTTGGAGGATAAGGAAAATCATGATTTGAGGAATTTGTGGGAGCGGTAGTTATGTTCAAACATCTTGCAGTTGGAGATTTGATTTTACGATTTTATTTTACATGCGCTGTTGAAGCATGTTGAATGTTTTTTGGCAGAAGTGCGAGGCTGAGATCATTACAGCTTTTAGTGGAAAACTGAATAAGTATGAGGTAGAGAAACCTACAGGGTAGGCACTGGAGCCTGATTTTCTCTCCCCTCCTCTCCTCTTCGCCTCTCCCCTCTCTTCTCTCTAGTCCTCTCCCCTCCCCCTCCCCCACCATTTTACTGACACTTCAGATGTCTTGAGCCTGGGGGCATGGCTGCTTTGTTTTGTTATGCATTTGTTTTTCTCTTACTTTTCTGGCCTGCTTGGAACTTCGCTTTGAAGAATTTTTTCTGTTCATTCAGAATAACATTGTCATCACACAGTAGCATTTCCGTAAATGTAAAATCAGCTATATTTTTAAACTGCCTTCTGGAAACAGGAATTTGACACAAACCTCATTTGTGTAGCTTGTAATGTCCAAAATCTTGTCAAGGAGAATCATAATGGACTTCAACAACTCGGTAAAGAGTAAAATGGCATGCTCATCTCTTTATGACTTGTGGTTAACCTGCTTCATTTTGTAGTTTCAGGCATTTTATCTGTCTTCAGAAATAGAATATGTGAAGAAACTATATGCTTTGTATTTTCAGACTGGTAATCGCTGCGATAACTGTAGCTGTGGTTCTTGCCATTGGAAATTAAGCCAGATTAGTTCAAATAGACATGAGGATTCATTTGTGTAGGTGATTATCAACCAAACATGGTTACAGAACTTGTAAACTTGAAAGAACTTTGTGGGTGCATTTTCCACAGAGTGGTAGCTTCTCACACATTACCACTCCAGTCTTTTTACAGAAGAAGTGATCTCCACATTTCTGAGGAGATTTCACTCTGGATCCCTCAAATGTTCGTAGTGTAAACCTGTCAGAAGAAAGCAGACCACACTCCATTTTTTAAAAAGCCTACAGTGGTCAGCTGCCATATTCTGAAATTGAAGTGCCGTCAGCCACTTTTACAGCTGCTGTCTGGTCTGCAGGGTGTGGGAAGAGGACAGTGTCAATTGCATCTCAAGGGGATGGAGAAGGGTAGTGGATATGGGTTGGGTTTGGAGACCGGCCTTCAGGTCCCAGTGCTCGGAGTGTGAAACAAGTATGGAGTCTATCTTTTAATAGCTGTTCAGAATTTAGATTACATATGTAATCGTAACTTTTTTTTCTGAGTGACAATTTCATTTCATTTAAAAATCAAATAATTCAGATGAAATAAGTCTTTTGGAGGATTTCAGGCATAGTGGAACTGCACATTGGAAATTTTCAGTGGAAAGAATCTCCATGACCAGAGGGCATCATCTCAGGAATGAAGGGGTGCCAGTTTAAGACGGAGGTGAGGAATTTCTCCTCTGAAGCTTGACAATCTTTGCTCCCCATAACTCTGTGGCAAGAGTTCCAGAGTTCTTGTGTATATTTTAAGACTGGGATAGATTCTTGATCAGTAGGGGAGTTGAGGGTTATGGGGAAACACAGGAAAGTGCCCATGAGGAATGTTGGGTCAACCATAAGTCTAATGAATGACGGAGCAAGCTTGACGAGCACAATGGTCTACTCCTGATCCTATTTCTTATGGCCTTAAAGAAAGGATTTGAAATTTGGTTATTGTTGATGCCTCTTAAACATGAGAGATGCGATTCGATACTTGTACTAATTAATGTTCTGTGTGAGTGAGGTTGATTAGTGATTGCATTGTTAAAGGGACTGTTGGACTGATGTGGGCATATCAAAGCTATCAGATCTTTGCACAGATAAAGTAAGGTCTTATTATACAATGCATGTTAACTGTGAGGTAGTTGGCAAGATGTTTTATGTGAAGCTAATGTTGGAAGTCCTTCTTGGACACTTCAGTTTAATCAGGCATGTGCCCCACCCCTAAAAATGCTGCACTCTTTGGTGTTAATGCGTCTCATTGTTATTTTGTCAACAAATTATGGCCCATTATTATAAATATACAAGGGCCACAATTCCTTTTCATTTGATTGACAACTACTAGCCAATATGGTAAGAACTAGAGTTCTTCACTTGTTTTCATATCCATTCATTCTATATTAGATATTCTGTAAAAATGTTCAGCAGTGTGTGAAAACTGGGCTAGAAACGTGTTCGAAAAACACAGGCAGCAATTTATCTGAAATTAAGTATAAATTGACAGCCACAGGAATGATCTTCGTTTTGCAAATGCATTCCACAGAAAACAGTCACACATTAAAATTCAGGTTGTTAAAGGCTTTCATTGAAAATATCCAAGAAACCTAAAGCCACAGGACCGACTGAGTTTCTGTTCTGAAAGCAGTCCTGTGTCCAAAGCACTGCCCGTGTTGTACAAGATATTGGAGTAATATCAAGAATCTGTTTTCTTCTCATGGGTATTCTTCCATATAGACCATTTTCAAATGCAGTCTTGCACTAGTACAGTGATTTTTAACAGCTACAGTCTAACCTATGTGTTGTACAGTATGTTTGGGAGTTAAACTTATTATTCCAGGTGGAATGTTGATAGAGAATCTCAATGGTGGTATCATTGTGCAGGATTTCATCTTGTGAAACGCTACACTCTGCTGCTAAAGTCTGTGTTCCTGTGGGACCCTGATCAGCTGGTTTAATATTTGAGGATCTTGTGCGGAATTCAAACCTAGGAAACCTGTGTCATACTGTAATGGCATAATTGTGGATCTGAACATTGATAGCCACAAGGTCTGAAAGTGAGGCCCATTACCAGAAGACTCAAGGTCTTGGCTTTTATTCCCTGCCTGATATACTGTAGCAACATATCATTTATAGATTTACAAGACAGACTATTTCATTGTACATTATTCCAGCAGGAACTTTCCCATGTTGCAGTGTTCAGAATGGTATGTGACCCACTAGGAGTTGTTTCTCTTTATCCATTGTGACTGCCATAGTAATACATTCCACTAAAGGACCAGCTGGGTCCTATATGGAGTACACTGGCAATTGGAGTCGGGAAGTGAACCCAAGGTCACGGTCCCGCAAAAATCTCTGGACATCAGAATGTTTGTGTGGAATCAGGAGTGAAAACAAAAGATTGAATTGGGCTTTTGCTCCTTTTTTTTTAAAAAAATCAAAACCCCTGTGGCCCACTTTAAAATTAGGCCAGTTAATGCTGCATAATTGGACAGAACTTACTTCATGCTCAGTTGTATCTCAAAGGTAAAAGGGGCATAATATGCCATAGAACTCAGTTACACGTCAAAAATGGTCGGCAAACTGAAGCAAGGAAGGGTCTCCAGTTGCCGATCTAAAGACCCTCCGACAGCAGTGGCCAGAATGTTCCGGTATAAACAGGGTAGTGAGTAATCTGATCGATCACTGTTTGGACCTACATATCCTTGTTAACACTAATCTGTCACTGTATTTAAAAAAGGCACTGTAGCTAATTTTGTTATTGGGGGTTACTTGATAAAAGGCACACAGACCAATTTATTTGCAGTATTTGTATAAAAGAGCACAAAAGTCCATTTGCAAAGCATGGCGGTAATGAAACACGTGGTTGAGGTTTGATAAATAACTGAAGTGGATGGAGATGAAGGTTGTGGGAAGAAAGCAGGATGAAAGTGGGATAAATTCTGGATTGCTGTAGCAGACTGAAATATTGTATTGAATCGTCTCCTTCTATGTTACGTACTTTTTATGGCCAGGGTGTGGTGCTGCAATAGAAGAACTAGTAGGGTTTTTTACATTTTTTTTCTAAAATGCCAAAATGTCCTATTTGAGAGCAGTGATAGTTGTGCAGTATTGCACAGTACAGTTGCTGGACGAGGAATGCCGTGGAATTCTACAAGTGGCTAACTTCTATTTTCTTTCTTTCCAAAGGTGGACATAGCAGTTTCAAGCAACACCACGAGAATCTCTGTGATCATTCTCTGCAACTTCAGGAGTGCCCAGATGCAGGGGCAGCCTCAGCAATTCCAACTCAACTACCTCAGTCCATCCCCACTACCCCTGACATTGAAAATGCAGAGCTGACCCCCATCCTACCCTTCCTGTTTCTTGGAAATGAGCAGGATGCTCAGGATATTGAAAAAATGCAGCGGATGAATGTTGGCTACATTATCAATGTAACTACCCATCTGCCTCTTTACCATTACGAGAAAGGTATCTTCCGTTACAAACGGCTACCTGCCACTGATAGCAACAAGCAGAATCTCAGGCAATACTTCGAAGAGGCCTTTGAATTCATTGGTAATTTTCTTTTTACTGTGTACTCTTTCTCATATTCTTGAAACAAAGGTACATTCAAAGTGTCTGTTGACAAAAACCCCTTAATACAATGTGCAGTTCAAAAGGCGGGATTAGGAAAGTTTGCAATGCTTTAAAATTACACTTCAGTGCACTTTGCTCCGAAAACAAGTTGTGCTTGAAGGCAGTAGTTGCAAATGTTGAAATTGGTACCCTGAGCTGGATTTTCTTCTTTCAGATGGGATGTGTAGTCAGGGAGATTTCCCAGTGTTGCGATCCCACCTCCCAATCGGGAGTGCCCATCGGTGCTATTTTATCAATTTGAAGCTGGGTCAGTTTGGATTCAGGTCTGCTACTGAAAGTGGGCTAGTTCAAAAGTGGCCAGATTGAAAGGTCTGCATTTGTTCAGTAAGATAGCCCAGAGAACCTCTAATCTCAGCCTTTCATCCCCATTCCATACCATCTTTAACCTCTCTAATATCTCTCAGTTGACATTCACTATAAACCGAATTCACAAGCCCTATAATATTGGGAAGTCTTTGAGAAGCTCATAACTTTCTTTCAAAGTAAACCAGCATTCTGTAGTATCTACTTACACAACATTTATTCTCTTAGCTCCTAAATCAATCAAAATGTACACATTTCCCTTCCCCTTGTCCGCTGTTTCAACAACCCCTGATGAGCAGAATCCATTAATGGGTGGGAAGTCAGCCACGCATTCTTAATAGATTCCACTGAACAGCTGTCAACAAACTTCTTTCAGCAGAATCTGTTAAATTATTTGAATGCAGCTAAAAACTCTGCTATCTGCTATGGTTTTAAAACAGCTGAACAACTGACTGAGCTGAGCATCAAAGGGGAAGAACATATCAAAGCCATGATGATATTTCAGTCTTACACACATCAGGTCAGAAACTGCAATTCTACAATGAAGAATAACACTTTAGATATATCTAAGCACTTTATACTTTCTCAAAGCTGTTCTTCCCTTTGACCACTTGCCAATTGTCATCGTTCCCACCTACAAACCATGAGTGTGTGCTAATGTCCCTCATGACTCCTTCCAGACTAGATGAAATTGCGGCTCTGCAATGGTGCCAGCAATGTTGAGACAGCAGCTCCCAACTTTGTCCACTTGACCCTTGCTGATGAAAATTGCTGGTGTGGCATTTTTTAGATTATCTGGTTATATACGGAATGCTTCTCCGTGCTAGCAAGTCGTTTTGCTTGGCTCAAGCAAGATGTCATTGCACCGTCCGGCATTTTCTATGTGGCTGAAGATTTCAGATCAGTTCCTCTTTGTGGTTTGCTAGTGCTGCTTTGCAGGGCTTGCCATTCGGTGTATTGGAAAATGCTATCAATTAGGCTGCTGCATGTATTTAAACAGTAGCATTGAAATGAAAGGTTTTTAAAACTGTTGATCGACTAGGGAACATCATCTGCAGGTCTTATTGTTCATTTTATTATTTTAAGAGGAAGCAATATACATTAAAGCCTGCCATAAATTGCAGTGGTAAGTGCACCAAATAATTGCAAGGTCAATCAAAATTTCTAAGTTCATATTCTGTAAAGCTGCTTTATGTACCCTAAGTCACTGGTGCTGGAGATTTCTTCTTCATAGTGTTTGTGTTTTTGTTGCTTTTATCTGTGAGCACGTACGATTATTGCAGCTGCTCAATTGCTACAGCATCTAAAATTCAGGATTGATTGTATTTATTATGCTCGAGTAGACTGTTTGTTTGATATGTCATTCACTGAGCCTACCAAATGTGTTAGACTTATTCTGCACTGCCCTTATGAACCTCTTGATAATCAGTGATAGTATTGTGCATTAAGATTTTGCTTGGCAGAAGTGATCAGAAAACCTGGAATGTTGTTGAGCTTTAGAGTTGAGTGGGTTTAGTTGTTATTTTGACAAGTGCAAAGATGTTTCTTTGATCAGGAAATAAATGCTTCCCTACTGGTTCCAGACCTCTCTGTATTGTATCTCCGAGACCAGAAATTCCTTTTCAAATTTGTTCTAAGTCCATATGTAAAGTTGGCATTTCTAATTGCGTGGTGGTTAGTTATAAATGGTACGGAGAGCAAGGCCCATGTTTTGAATTCTGAAAAATTAAGAACAAATTGTATTTTTGAAGACCTTGTCAAATGCCAACCATTATGTTTCAGGTGAATGTGTTGCTAAATTCAAATGAAAGTTTCTTTTTTTTTGTAGTTTGAGGCATTTTATATGAAGCCAGTCATTTACTGCAGATATTCTTTACTTTTTGTTGGCTCAAAAATCTATTTTGCCCATATTGCTGCTCAACTTTCATTTTTTCAGAAAGCTTGGACAAATTTCTACATGATAAACTTTTACTTAAACAAAAAGGTATATGAATTTTGTCATGGATGTACAGAATGGAAACAGACTCTTCAGTCCGACTCGTCCATGCTGACCAGATATCTAACCTAATCTAGTCCCATTTGCCAGCACTTGGCCCATATCCCTCTAAACACTTCCTATTCATATACCCATCCAGATAATGTTGTAATTTAAATGTTGTAATTGTACCAGCCTCCACCACTTGCTCATTCCATTGCACATTAACCTCTGCATGAAAGTTGTCTCTTAGGTCCCTTTTTTTTTAAATTTGTTTCCCCTTTCACCCTAAACCTATGCTCTCTAGTTTTGGACTCCCCCACTTCAGGGAAAAGATATTGTCTATTAACCCGTCAATTCATAGTAGAAACTGATTAGAATTTGGAAATGGGCAGTTGGTATGGATAATGCCACTCTACAATGTCCTGTGTAGAGTCCCAAAAGGACCAGTGTTCAAATATTATCTTGTTTAATATTGATAAATGGCCAAGATAACACCGATTTGCTGATGACCTAAAAATAAAGTTGCAGTAATTTCAGCCATTTTCAAAATCCTGTACACATACAATTAGATAAATGGAAATAGAAAGGCAAAGACTGAAAGGTAAAGATATGCAGTTTCAAATAATTAACAAACAAGGTAACAATTATGGAGTTCATATGTTGCACCATCCTTTCTCATTCTTATTTTCATCAGTTAAACTTTTTTATGAATCTGTCTTCAGATGCGCATTCAATGTTAATTATTTTCTGTATCATCAAAACATATTGGAAGTGGTTAACTTTATATTCTGACATAGCATTTAACATGTTTTGTTTTCCTTTGCTTTCAGAGGAAGCACACCAGTGCGGCAAGGGGCTTCTCATTCACTGTCAAGCTGGTGTTTCTCGTTCTGCTACTGTAGTTATCGCCTACCTGATGAAGCACACACGGATGACCATGACCGATGCCTACAAATTTGTGAAAGGAAAAAGACCAATTATTTCCCCGAACCTCAATTTCATGGGACAATTGCTGGAGTTTGAAGAAGACCTGAACAATGGTGTCACTCCTCGTATTCTCACACCAAAGCTGGTCGGGGTGGAAACTGTTGTCTAACATGACCTGGCTGCCTTTTTGTAGTTTATTTTTAAAATGATCCCCTCGCTGCTTTGCAGTGTCTTATAGAATGCTGGAACTGAGAACCTAAGACTGACTGACTGCACAGTCATTACTTGTGGAGTTATACAGTTGATGGTCTGTGCAGGTTCATAGACAGCAGCAAACAACTGGAAGTGAAGTGAAGTGAAGGGAAGAAAGTGTTGATGATGATGATATGGTCTGGAGACTACTCAAGGAATCTCCTTTTAACTATCCAAAGGTTGCCAAAGCAGATTGGTTGCAGTGACAAAACCCAACACACGTGGCTGCTCCTAATCTCAATTTAAGCTAATGAAGAAAGATGTAATGTGAAACCTGATTTTGTATGTTCAGGTTCTGTTGACGGTTATATTTTTCTATGAGGGTTAAAGCGAATATTGGGAGTTAAATTAAAAATGGTCTCATTAATTACATGCCCTTTTGAGGCTTATTGTGCAATAATTGATTTGCGTGTGAAATACCAAATGGATGGAACTGGGTGCCTATTCCTTCATGTAAATAGACAGTAACATGCACCTACTCCGAACTTAGGGGGAGAATTAAAACAATGAAAAGCAATTTTTGTTCAGATTCTGGTCAGAGTACCATATGTACTGATGCAACTTCTTTGAAATATGTTGGATCAGAATGTTAAAGTAAAATGTTATTTAATATTTTTCACAATCTGATTATTGGCTGTGTATTTTTTTATAAAAGAAAAACTGTGGACTATTGTATGATTGGTAAAACTAATATAAAACAACATTTGTCATAGCAACAAGGACACCCATCTGAATTGCACACTATCAAGCTAATTCCTGTCAAATAGTGTGAAAGCAGTTAATCATACATGAGCCACCCTCTGAGAGTAAATGTTTAGTAACAGGATTATGCAACACTTATGAACACGCCTTAGCCCCTGCAAAATCCAATTTTATACTTATAATTCATGTAAAATCGATTTATCTTTATCAGATCAGATTTGCCAGTTTTAAGTTCTTCCAAATAGCATAACTAGACTGGATAGCAAGGTGAGTGAGTACTTGGTTTTCCAGATGCACTTTGTGAAGTTTAAATATTTGTCTCTGCTTTTAGACTCTTCCCCTGCCACCGGCTGCAGTTGTTCAAATGGCTGAGGTGATAGATGAACTCTTTCTAAACTGGTCCAATATAGCAAGTGTTTGGATTAATTTATTTGACTTGAACAAAGCTTACAGATGGTTGTATTCAGCTGTAGTGTTGTTTTATTGATGGTTAAACTTGTAGGTAGAAGTGCAAGCTATACTGGTGAGGAATGGATTTGTTTGGGGAGCATTTAAAATTAAATGCTAAATTCAATCAGAATTCTGATCAGAAAAAAATAATTTTAATGAGTACAGAGATGCAAGTTTACAAAATAAAGACTGGATTCACTTTGCACTTTGTGATCACCAGCTTAATATTAATACATACTAGTCAATCAAAGAGACACTGCTTAAATTGCAATATCCAAATGTACAGCAATTAATTTTATTGTTAACAATCTCTGTGATTTGAATCTGCATTTTGCCCAATAAAGGAATTTTATCCATCCAAAATGACTTTTAAAATGGTGAAGGGGCAACTCTTTAGTGATGTAGGAGAGCCACAGACATCAGGATCATTTTCAGGGTGGCTGTATGGTGTAGGCATTATCTGTTCAATTCACTTTTTTTTTGGATTACCAAAGAATGCACTAACTGTCCAATTAAGGAAGGTTGGCCAGCTCCTGATATCAATAGGATGCAATGGCCTCTCAAAACAATTGGGGAATATCAATGGCCATAACTGTCAGACCACTTTAGCAGAGGAAAGCCCATTCAAGGTGTGTCCTGCAGCCATAGTTGTAGAAGCTTTGTAAGTGAAGACAGTTTTAATAGGGAGGGACAAAATGTGCTGGTGAAGGCTTGAAGGGCTGAAGGGCCTGTTCCTGTGTTGTTTTGTTCTTTGTCCTTTCTTGCCAGGACAGGGTGAATATCTTTCAGAGCGTCAGTAGCATTTGTTCCTGGTCAGCTGCTGGGAGATAATCTCTTCTTGGCCATTTCTGGCAATAGCAATGGGCCCTCTGAATCTTCAGGAAGAATTTTGGTGGAAAGGGAATAGAATCAGAGAGGCAACAAAATTATGGATGAACTGAAGTTCACAAAGCATGGAGAGTTGCCAAAAGAGCCCTGGATAGTCAAATGTGGAACTGACAAACATTTGCTTCCAGTGGCTTTTTTCCTATAGCTAGAGAGTACTCAAATTTACCAACGCTTCCATGTGTATATTAAACTAATCATGTCCAACAGCTGCAGTTGCTGTAGCTTTGACTGATGTCTGAAGCTATGAGGTATAAAGTGCTGGCCTGACTTCATCCTCCTCCTGAACTGGGTTTTTCATTCCAGCAACTTCTGCAGGGAGAGGAATTGACCTTCCATTCATTACTTTGTTGTGTGAAATGAAGGCCTGTTTGATTTTCTTTTATTATCAACATTACTGACCTATGGAATGGCTATGTAAACAGCTAGCAGAATCAGAGGCAGCAGGTTCTCTAATGTCCCTTTTCTAGGGAGAGGTCACTTCGTTTTCCCTTCAGATCATCTTTGGTTGTGGGTGATTTAGATGATTAGAGATCACCTTTTCTGCATGGGCAGCACGGTGGCACAGTGGTTAGCACTGCTGCCTCACAGCGCCAGAGACCCGGGTTCAATTCCCACCTCAGGCGACCTCAGACTGTGTGGAGTTTGCACTGTGTGGGTTTCCTCCGGATGCTCCGGTTTCCTCCCATAGTCCAAAGATGTGCAGGTCAGGTGAATTGGCCATGCTAAATTGCCCGTAGTGTTAGGTAAGGGGTAAATGTAGGGGTATGGGTGCGTTGCGGGTCGGTGTTGTTGGGCCGAAGGGCCTGTTTCCACACTGTAATGTAATCTAAAAAACAGATCTATCTTTAAGCATCTGTCAAATCTAATTGACTACAAACTGACTGTTTGTTTTGTCTTTTTCATCTTCCCAGTTGTGAATTCACTTTTTATTTGAGCATACACTACAGATAATTCATTCTCAAATCCATTTTGAAGGAAAAAGAAACTTTAAATATTTTTTGAATTACTTTAAACACCATCTTTTGCCTTCTTTCCTTACAGCCCCTCATTATCAACTATCAAGAGAAATGATCTTAGTGTTTATCCTCACATGGCCATTTAGAATCTTTTAAGGTCTCAAGCAATTTACCAAATAAGCTTTCACCCTGTTTTCAGGAAAAAAAAAAGCACTAACATTTCAAGTTGTTTCACAATTCTGGCTTTACAGTTTTGATGACATCCTCATGAATCCAACCTGTAAGTTGTGCACAGAATGAAACTCATAAAACAATGTGGTTGAAAGATATCCACCTCATTCTGTAAAATGGGTTTGTGAGCTTTAAGAGGTTGAAGGTTTTCTTTTAATTGATTAGATTAGATTACTTACAGTGTGGAAACAGGCCCTTCGGCCCAACAAGTCCACACCGACCCGCCGAAGCGCAACCCACCCATACCCCTACATTTACCCCTTTAACCTAACACTACGGACAATTTAGCTTGGCCAATTCACCTGACCGGCACATCTTTGTGACTGTGGGAGGAAACCGGAGCACCCGGAGGAAACCCACGCAGACATGGGGAGAATGTGCAAACTCCACACAGTCAGTCGCCTGAGGCGGGAATTGAACCCGGGTCTCTGGCGCTGTGAGGCAGCAGTGCTAACCACTGTGCCACCGTGCCGCCCCTAATCTGTCTAATGTTGTTGTGCTGTGATTCTATTTAATATGTTTGTGATCATCTTTCTTCATTGATTTCTGATCCATCAGTCAGTGATCTGCTTTGCTCTACCTTAAATTGGAACATTGACCAATCTCTTGAGAGATGAAATTTGTCTTGGGTGGTGGTGGAAATTCAGCACAAGCAAATTGGAAGCCTGTTTTGCAACCTATCTGGCTTTAATTTCCATGGTCAGGTAGCTTTGGGATGTCAAAAATAAAGCAAAATACACAGCATTTGACCTCCTGTAGCAGTTGCAGTACTTATTTGGCTACTCCTTTTGAATTTCAGGTCAATAATGATCCAATAAAAGTAATCCATATCTTGCATAATATAACTAGGCTGTCTTGATGAAAATGGTCATTGCCTGACACTGGTGTGGATTGACTGTTACCACCTGTCAGCCCAAGTCTGGATGGTGTGTATGTCGTGCTGTATGTGGGAGTTGGGAATGCAACTGAACACCGCAATCACTAGTGAACAGCTCAGCTTTGGACCTTATCTTAAAAGAAAGGTTAATACTGAAGCAACTGCAGATAATAAATTATTGGATATTGCTCTGTGGATCTCTTACAGTGATAACCTGGTGCTGAGATCATTTGTGTCCACTGAGTACAGCCATTATCACTTGGTCGAGAGTATGGTGCTGGAATCCTGATGAAGGGCTTATGCCTGAAATGTTGATTCTCCTGCTCCTCAGATGTTGTCTGAACTGCTGTACTTTTCCAGCACCACACTCCACTCTTATCTCCAGCATCTGCAGTCCTCACTTTCTCCTAGTTGACATTATCCCATTGTACCAGTTATGAGCCAAGGTAATCTTATAGCAATAATATCTAAGAGTCTGATGCTGTATATGGTTTGCTTCACCTACTTTGCAATAGTGAAAGGATTATTAATTGAATGTGAATTGATTTAAGATGTCTTCACAATTGTGATTACGAAAGGCATTTATTCTTGCACCTGCTGCATTATAACCACTTTATATTGTTTAATACTCTTTTTCAGATTCTTGTTATAAATTTAGTTCACTGTCAAGGTCAGCCTGATCTGAAGATAGGGCAGTTGGGGGTACATCCACTAATATGGTTGGGAGTATTCGCTACGGGGGACCTTTAGAAAAAGCAGGAGTTCAGTGAATTCAAGGAAGGAGGACAAGGGGATCTGGAATGAACATTGCAAAACAGAACATGAAGCATGAAAGGAAGGAAGATATCTTTGTAAATCAGAGTGGATTTAACAAGGATTTTGAGAAGTAGTGGCGAGGAGCAACTTCAGATATTTAAAGAATGAAAATGTAACAGAGGGCTTGGGCGAGGAACTATAATTTGGTAATAAGGGTTGCACTGCCTGTGCTCTTTCTAGTTGAACATTTTGTCCAAAATATAACCATGTGGGCGGACTCTAATGAGGGGCAGAGCATTGCTATTTGTTAAAACTCAGAAGTCACATGACACCAGATTATAATCCAACAGGTTTATTTGAAATCACAAGCTTTCGGAGCGCTGCTCCTTCATCAGTGCTCCGAAAGCTTGTGGTTTCAAATAAACCTATTGGACTGTATCCTGGTATTGTGTGACTTCTGACTTTGTCCACCCTAGTCACAACATCGGCACCTCCACAGCTTTGCTATTTGTAAGCCTTGTTTCTGTCAAATGATAATATGGTTCTTACTATACAGTCACTCGAACTGACTTGAAGGTATACAGCTTCCAGCCTCATATATCCCTTACAACATATTCACCTTTAGTCATGATCCCAGCGATATTTTTATTGAATTAGCTTCAAAATGGTAGCTGTATAAAATTGGCATATTACTTACGTCTATTGCTGAATGTTTTGTTGTTTTGAGTGAAAGGCAAAAACATTCATTCAAGTCAATTTGCAAGAAATAACAATGAGTGGAAAGCATTTGTACTGCATGAATAGTGTGCGCTGACTGGTGCAGGCATTATCATTGAAGAATGTACCAGTTAGGTGATGACAGATAGTTAACTGCCAAATTTTATTTAAATTTGTAACCATGCAGGTTTTACTCTGGTCAAGACAGAGACCTGAGAAATGAACTTGTGATTTGCTGTCACCTATCTTACTGACTTGTAGCTGTTAGAATATGCGCACGTTCTTTGCCTGGAAAAAGCAGGGCGCTGTGTGTGATTGTATATAATTTCAATTATATGCAAGTGCACTGTACCACAGGTTCAATTGACAATAGTATCAGCATAATTATTAGCAGATGATATTCAATCGCAGAATTGTATCTAAAGGTGGTCACTGAAGTTTGAGATTTGTAAGCTCAGGCCAGTTGAGTACTATCACCTGCTGTGAACAGTTGAAGAGGTTTGCTGTTTGATACAACCGCCAGTCTTTGGAACCTATGGCCTATGTACCTAACATCCCTCCAGCACTGAATTTCATGCATACTTCAGTATCAAGCCTGCAAAATAAGAAAATGACTAGCGCTCAATTTACAAAGTTACTGATAAAGCCCATCTTATAGTCTGAAACTGTAGGTATCCCAATACGTACTTTGAGCAGTGATGATAAGCTTATGGTAGAGAAACTCCCTTCCATCCACTCATCTATGTCTCAATGAGGGTGTCAAAGAAAGGGGATCATTTGACTGTTCAATTTCCAAGGGAAATTGGAGTGCAAGATGTAGCACATAAAGATATGTAAAGAAAGTAAATGTGCAGCTGTAAATTCAAATATGGCAAACATTCTATCGACACATTAGAAAAGTGCAAGGTGTCATTCACTCAAAAGCATTTTACATGGAACCCCATGGGGTTCTCATGGCAATGCAGTCTATGTGGGTACACTTTGTGATTTAAAAGTAAACTTGACTGCAAAAAAAAGTTATTTTCTAGTCAACTTATTCTGAGATGTCATTACACAGCTCTGAAGCAGGTGGGGCTTGATCACAGGGCTCCTGGCCTAGAGGTAGGGAAAATGCCACTGCACCACCCTTTGCAATTAGCTATGCCCTTGATTCCACCAATCAGCCCTCTCTTCTTGAACAGTATAAATGTTATCCTTTTACTTTGGTGTCTCTTGCAAGTTGTTCTGAGTGCAAGACAAAAATAATCTGATGAGATATGTCCGTCTTCAGCAATATCCTAAGTAGTTTGTCAATTCTACAGAGCTACTGTTTTAAAAGTAATTCAACTACAGTACTCGACTTCTATACCAGCAAACAACTATTAATTAGTCACATATTAGAATTGTAATGTTAAAGTTGTGCCGTTTACCTGCTGATTCCTCTTTGCCTATGACAGTGACTGGAGGAGAAAGTGAGGACTGCAGATGCTGGAGATCAGAGCTGAAAATGTGTTGCTGGAAAAGTGCAGCAGGTCAGGCAGCATCCAAGGAACAGGAGAATCGACGTTTCGGGCATAAGCCCTTCTTCAGGAATGAGGAAAGTGTGCCCAGCAGGCTAAGATAAAAGGTAGGGAGGAGGGACTTGGGGGAGGAGCGTTGGAAATGCCCATAGCAACATGACGGTTGGAGGAAGAGCGCCTCATCTTCCGCCTAGGAACCCTCCAACCACAAAGGATGAACTCAGATTTCTCCAGTTTCCTCATTTCCCTTCTCCCCACCTTGTCTCAGTCAAATCCCTCGAACTCAGCACCGCCTTCCTAACCTGCAATCCTCTTTCTGACCTCTCCACCCCCACCCCACTCCGGCCTATCACCCTCACCTTGACCTCCTTCCACCTATCGCATTTCCAACACCCCTCCCCCAAGTCCCTCCTCCCTACCTTTTACCTTAGCCTGCTGGGCACACTTTCCTCATTCCTGAAGAAGGGCTTATGCCCGAAATGTCTATTCTCCTGTTCCTTGGATGCTGCCTGACCTGCTGCGCTTTTCCAGCAACACATTTTTCAGCTATGATAGTGACTGGCCAAGACCAAGTAGCATGACTGTGGTTTGGAAGCTCATTGTGTGTGGAAGAATCGGGAGAAATCTACATGTTCCAATTACCAGAAATAAATAGTGCATGGGAACAGCAATATGCTGTACAAACAAGATGTCTGCTGGGCATAGTCTTCTTTAAAACAATTAAAACCATTTCTCTTTTGTGTGTCTGTGTCTTTTTTTTTAAATCATTTTATGGGTTGTGAAGTCTTTCATTTAAATTTATATCTGGCATTGATGTAACACGGGAAGAAGGTTTAAAATTCGAGCCGAGTTTTTGGCTTGATAAAAATTGCTCAGAAACTGATTTCATTGTGTGCCGTCAAGCCATATAAAGCCAGCACATGTCTGCCTCTTGTGCACAGAGGCTCAGGCAAAGAAGCTGGTGTTTCCAAATACGTCGAAAAAGAAATCCAAGGTTGAATACAGAGCTGCTGAGATCAGGGCTATTCTTATACAGACGAGTATACAGTGCTGATAGCAGAGGATTAATATGATGGGTTGCTCATCAGTTGCAATTAGAAACTCTTCTGAAACTATTTTGGTGCTGTTTACAAGCAAAGAACTTGACCTGTTTTTCAGACAAGTCATGAACCAGTCAATGGTAATCATAGCCATCTACATACTGTGGCTAAAGCTTTATCCTGCAGATAGGCCTGTGTAACAAAAGTAATCTCCAAAATATGAAGCCACAAAGGAGTTTGGTATGCTGCCCATTGAGAAGAATAGGGTATTCAAAATATCCACAATAAAATTCATTCGTGGTTTACCAGCAGAAAACATTCAATATAATTTGAAATTTTATGTATTGTGTTTGTTTTACAATTTTGTTATTGATCTAATTTTTTAATGTTTCCTATAGATGGGTAAGTATTATCATGGGAATAAAGAAATTATCAAAAAATCTATACTGTTAATGAATCATGTTATTGCAGGTAATGTATTGTTCGCCATGCTGAACTTTATCATTATACTGATTGAATGACATAATGAGACACGACAACACTTGTAGGGTGAATTTAAAAAGCAAAATACTGGAGATCATGGAAATTTGAACAAAAACAGTTTGAAAAAACTCAACCAGCGGGCAGCATCGGCAATGGGGATGGGTGGGTAGTAAAGTTTAGGATCACAATTTACCCTTTTTCTGGCCAAGTATGGTGGCAGGTGTGTTCAGTGTCAACTAATCCTCTACCCTAGTGGCCATCAGACTTTAAAAAGGTAGGAACAGGCGCAGACTGTTCGGCTCGTCATGCCTGCACCACCATTCAATAGGATCATGGTTGATCCAATGTTGCTTGCGTGCTTTCCTGCATTTTCCCATAACCCTCAACCACCCTTACTGATCAAGCATCTATCGCAGCCTTCCATATATACAAGGACTCTATGAGAAAGAGTCCAAAGACTCATAACCTTCTGAGAGAAATAAGTCCTCATTGTCTCATTCTTAAATTGGCACCCCTCTTTCCTGAGGCCATGCTCTATGCTAGTGCTAAGAAAACTCATGGTCAATCAGCTTTTTAAGAGCTGAGTAATGAACTTTGGCAACTACCTTGATGTTTTAAAGAAGCAATGAAGAGAATTGATGAGGGCAGAGTGGCAGACATGATCTATATGGCATTCGACAAGGTTCCTCACGGTAGACTGGATAGCAAGGTTAAATCGCATGGTATACAGGGAGAACTAGCCATTTGGATACAGTACTGGCTCGAATGTAGAAGACAGATGGTGGTGGTAGTGGAGGGTTGCTTTTCAGACTAGAGGCCTGTGACCGGTGGTGTGCCACAAGGATCGGTTCTGGGTCCATTGCTTTTTATCATTTATATAAATGATTTGAATTTGAACATAAGAGGTCTGGTGAGTAAGTTTGTAGATGATACCAAAATTGGAGATGTGTTAGATAGCAAAGAAGATTACTTCAGAGTACAAAGGGATCTTGATCAGATAGGCCAATGGGCTAAGGAGTGGCAGATGGAGTTTAATTTAGATAAGTGCGAGGTGCTGCATTTTGGGGAAGTAAATCTGAACAGGACTTATACACTTAATGGTAAAATCCTAGAGAGTGTTGCTGAACAAAGAGACCTTGGAGTGCAGATTTATAGTTCCTTGAAAGTGGAGTCGCAGGTAAATAGGATAATGAAGAAGGCATTTGGTCGGTTTTCCTTTATTGGTCAGAGCATTGAGTACAGTAGTTGAGAGGTCATGTTGCAGCTGTACAGGACATTGGTTAGTCCAATTTTGGAATATTGTGTGCAATTCTGGTCTCCCTCCTATGAGAAAAATGTTGTGAAATTTGAAACGGATCAGAAAAGATTTACAAGGATGTTGTCAGAGTTGGAGGATTTGAGCTATAGGAAGAGGCTGAACAGGCTGAGACTATTTTTTCTGGAGCATTGAAAGCTGAGGGGTGACTTTATAGAGGTTAACAAAATCATGAGGGACATGGATAGGCTAAATAGACAAGATCTTTTTCCTAGGGTAGGGGAGTCCAGAACTAGAGAGCATAGGTTTAGGATGAGATGGGAAAAATTTAAAAGGGACCTTAGAGGCAACTTTTTCACATAGAGAGTAGTGCGTATGTAGAATGAGCTGCCAGTGAATTGTACCTGCCAGGCTGGTACAATTACAACATTTAAAAGGCATCTAGATGGGTATATGAATAGAAAGGGGTTAGACGGATATGGATCAAGTGCTGACAAATGAGACTTGATTAATTTAGGATATCTGGTCAACATGGATGAGTTAGACCGAAGGGTCAGTTTTTGTGCTGTACATCTCTATGACTCTCTATGATTAATGTACCCTCAACAATGGTGTCCCAACCTAAAGACAGGCAGCTTCCAGATCCAAACACTTGGTCCAGGCCTATTTCTCAAGCATGCAACAGCAAGAAGATAGATTTGCTTTCTTTTGCTTCTCCTGGCATGGGAAATCACAAGAGAGGGAGGTTGGGTGCTTATAACCAAGTGCAAGGAATGGCTTTCAAAGCCCACCCTCTTGATTCCCACCCCAGCTATCTATTTCTCCAATTGCCCCAAATTGCAGCAACTGGAGTCCTGTCTGGCAGGGTAGGTGCCCTGGTTACCAATTTGGGAACCAGCAACTTGTCTCAGTTGTCAGATAGATTCCGATATTTTTCAATCAAGTTACCTCCCATCTTTCTAAACATCAGCAGATACAAGCCTAGCCTGTCCAACCTTTTCTTCATAAGACAACCTACCCATTCCTGATACTATTTGAGAAAGCTTTCTGTGAAAGTCTTTCAATGGATTTCCATCATTCCTTAAGTAAGGCGACAAATACTTTACACAGAAATCTAGATATGAACCAACCAATGCCGTGTATACATGAAGCATAACATACCTGCTTTTGGAGAGATAGTGAAGAAGTAAGTAACCATTAACTGACAACCAATTGACCCATTATTTCTCCTTTTTGCTATCTCCAGATTGGGATAACCACCAAACATTTCAGGTTACTGCCCTTTCACCAGAGCTGAAGAGAAATAGAAATGATGAAATAAAGCAAGTATTGAATGACGCAATGTGTATTCAGTAACTTTCAATACTTCTTATGCCCCGAAGAAAGCAGATGGATGAAATAGTTATGCTACATGTTTACTTCAGTCCATAGTCTATATGCCAGGTCCCATCCTCTTCAATCAACCCACAAAAAAGGATCAGCTTGTTCAATGCTTTATAAGTCAGAGGTTTTGTACCATTTATGCATCGACAACAGAAGTGCAGATCAGGTTGCAATAATGGGCTGGATTTTGTCCAAGAGTCCATTTCTAACTGTTGGGGCTCAGAAGAAGTTGAGGATTTGATGTCTTGGCAGTGAGCTCATGGATAGGTTTCATAATGTATGCCATTGGATCAGCCAGCAGCGTGATTCTGGCATTGGGAAACTGTGTCTCTTATTCCTACGAAGGAGAAAACATCATATCTAAAGTGCAGAATGCCTTGTTTAAAAGCTATGGTTTTGGACCATTCTTTCAGAGGCAGGCTTGCAATTCAAGAGGCCAGCATTTGCAGATGTGGGAATACTGCAACAGAAAATCTTTAACAATCCAGTTAGAAGAGATCCCCACCTTTGTAAAAGCGCAGTCAGAGGCATCGATGGACTCAGCTGTCCTTGGAGCACACTGACCCATGATTCACTGTATGACATCCTCCAGACTGTTTGGGAATTCATGTAGTTGCAATTTACAACTGATGGTTGCAGAAGGCCATAATGAATGATCAAAGCAGCCTTGACAGAGTTTGCAGTGGAAGTGAGTAGCTATGGACTCTATCTCAGGGACTGGGATCTCTGCCAAAAAAGGATGATTAAATTCCATTGTACTGCAAGAGCGAGTTTCATTTCATTCTGTCAAGAAGGTAGGAAGATAAGAATGAGGAGCAGGAATAGGCAACTTGGCGCCTTGAATCTGCTCTGCCATTGTATAAGATCATGGCTGATCTGATAACTCAATATTCTCAACACCCCCTGGATAACCCTTCATCCCTTGCTTTTCAAGAATCCATCTTCCTTTGTTTTAAGAATATTCAAAACATTACTTTCACTACTTTTTTGAGGAAGAGAGCTTCAGAGACACATGTAACCCTGTTGGGTGAGCCCTTAGTTTGAATCATGAGTTCTAGTTCTAGTTCTAGATTCTCCCATAAGTGGAACCATTTTCTCCATTTCCACCCTGTCATAGTCCATTATGGTCTTATATATTTCAATCAAATTACCTCCTGCCTTTCTAAAGACCAGCAGATACAAGTCTATCCTGTCCATCCTCTCCTCATAAGACAATACATTATTAATTGAGAAAATCTTCTGTGAAATTCTTTCAATGCATTTACATCATTCCTTAAGTAAGGCGTCAAATGCTTTACACAGAAATCCAGGTGTGTTCTCACCAATGCCTGTATTAATGAAGCATAACCTACCTACTTTTGCAATAAATTCCTCTTGCAATAAATGATAACATTCCAATAACGATACTAGATACTTGCTGCACCTGCACACTAACCTTCTGTACTTCATGCACAATGACACCAAAATCCCTCCATATTTCAGAGTGCAGCAATCTCTCACTATTTAAATATTATACTTCTTTTTTATTCTTCCTGAGCAAATGGACAATTTCAGATTTTCCCACTTTATACTCCATTAGCTACTTACCCAATCACCTACCTATACCCCTTTGCAACCTCATTATGTCCAATTCACAACTTACTTTCTTACCTGTGTTTACATCATCAGTAAATTTAGCTACCATCCCTTCATCCAAATCATTTATATAAATGGTAAAAAGTTGAGGCCTGAGAGCTGATTCCTGTGACACTCCACTCAGTACGTCTTTCCACCCTGAAGATTATCTTTTTATGCCTACATTCTGATTCCTGTTCACTTTTGAGTCTTCAATCCATGCCAATATGTTACTCCAATTATCACTAAGAGAGAGCCTCAAATAGACCAGGAGTTGAAAAGCTGAAAATATTCCAAGAGTGGCATCACAAGGAAATGTTAAAATCATCAATGGGACTGGGTGCCAGGGCAGGCTGAATGACTATGTTGGTAAACTTTATCAAGAGAATATTTCTACTGTCAAGTATTTAAAATTGAAATTGGTCTTTAGCTTTGATTAAGAAAGCTTAAAGAATTCTAAATAAGGTATGATCCAAAGTTTGTGAGAAGATTTGTAACTCGGGTGCTCGTTGCTGTGGTTCTGTTCGCCGAGCTGGAAGTTTTTGTTGCAAACGTTTCGTCCCCTGTCTAGGTGACATCCTCAGTTCTTGGGAGCCTCCTGTGAAGCGCTTCTGTGGTGTTTCCTCCGGCATTTATAGTGGCCTGTCCCTGCCGCTTCCGGTTGTCAGTTTCAGCTGTCCGCTGTAGTGGCTGGTATATTGGGTCCAGGTCGATGTGTTTGTTGATGGAGTTTGTTGAGTGGATCATCCACAAACTCCATCAACAAACACATCGACCTGGACCCAATATACCGGCCACTACAGCGGATAGCTGAAACTGACAACCGGAAGCGGCAGGGACAGACCACTATAAATGCCGGAGGAAACACCACAGAAGCGCTTCACAGGAGGCTCCCAAGCACTGAGGATGTCACCTAGACAGGGGACGAAACGTTTGCAACAAAAACTTCCAGCTCGGCGAACAGAACCACAGCAAGGTATGATCCCTGGTACAGATTTAATATTCATTAAACTAGAAGAAGTAAATGGAAATAAGGTAATTTAAGGTTGAGTCATAACAAGGCTGCTTGGTCCACTGGAATGCTCATCCAAAGCAATTTGGGAAGTCAGGGACACTTCCAGTGTCCAGTGTAACCATATGTGCAGGAAATGTAACCATCTCAACTACTTGAACCTGCATTTGGGCTGAAGGCTCTGTGGAGTATCCGCAAAGCTGAGATTGTCATAGATGTCAAGAACATTACTAATCTGCAGAAGGACATTTGAAGGAGGAGGGAGAATAGATGGAGGTCATGATCCATGTCAGTGCTATGGTAATCATGGATGATTTTAGCCTATATATACATATGTATGTATAAATTGGTTGAACCACATCAGCATTACACTGTAACATAAATTCCTGGGTTGTGTACAGAATGGCATTTTTAGTACATTGAAAAACCAACTTGGGATAGGCAATCCTAAATTTGGTATTGTATAATGACAAAAGATTTATTAATAATCTTATTATGAGAGGTGCAATAGAAATAAGTGATCAAAATGTTTTGGAATTCATCAATAGGAAAGAAAGTGATGTGGTCCAATTCAAAAATAGGGTCCTAAATCTAAGCAAAGGAAACTATGAAGCTATGAGAGGTGTGTTGGTTGTGATAAAAAGGACAAGCTCACAGTTAGAGGACAGCCCCTGTTGAAAGATCTCTAATGAGGGCCACACTCAATCAGTTGGAGTTGTACAGACAAACAGGGAACTGTTTGGCAGAGCTGCTTGAAGTTTTGAAAATATATACATAGATGATGGATTTTTTCCACTGTGCAATTTGCCATATCTCATGTCTGAGAGCATATCCATTCTTCCATGGACATGTTGCTGACTGACATGGAACCTCTCCATGTCACTTGTACCTCCCTCTCCTCTTTACCAGTTGAGTCTCTTACCTCTTCGTCCTCCCTCTACATGACAATGTTAAGTAGTGCACAGTGCGCAAAGCCTATCTCTCACACCTTCACCGAGTCTTTCTGGAGAATTGCTTAAGAATGATTGAGGTGGCAGAAGTGTATCTTTCAGCAACCGGGTGGTTTTCTCGATGATATGTTGTACTATGACTGTCATTGAATCTCTGTCCATCACTTGATCTGTAGAATCAGCCTTATAGGAATTTAAGAGTGACAAGGACTTTCAAGGCCACTGGATAGGGTCTCCACTGTATCCTGAACTTGCTACATTGTGGTAATCATGTACTATGACAGAGGGGAGCTTCAAGATGACATTGATTACTCATGTTCTGTACTATCTTCCCCATTATGATTATTTCCTAAGTCCATATTCTCTGCTGTTTCTCCATTCTATTCCCTACTGCGCCTGGTCCCAATCACTTTCTCTCTTATTTTCTTCTTTTCTCTCCTGAAGGTACCGTGCGGTTTTCTTGTCAAAGTGTTAACAGGCAAAGTTTTCATATCTTGACAAACTGCAATTTTTCTCTGTGAGCCACAAAGCAACTGTTAACAAGCTGTATAACTGAGGAAGTCATCATGGTCTGGTTTGATCATATTTTTAGCCAATGTTCCTCCACATTACTGTTAAATGTTTGAGTCTGCTTTAAATATTGTTATGAAGATGTGAATATTACTTTACAATATCATTGATAGGACATGTAAAATACATTGTGTGTGTGTGTGCGTGTTCAACCTTTTGAAAATAACACTTTGCAAAGGAAAATACATTGGTTGTAGCAGCAACAATGTTGCATTTGCAAGGAGCAATCTGCTTGAATGGAGATATCAAGCCTGCAATGAGTCATAAAGTTGTAGAGTTTTATAGCACCAATATTAATCCTTTAGTCCAACACATCCATGCTGACCAAGTATCCTAAATTAAGCTAGCCCCACTTGCCAGCATTTGGCCCATCTCCCTCACAACCCTTCCTATTCATACACCCATCTGGATGACTTTTAAATGTTGTAATTGTACCAGCCTCCTCCACTTTCTTTGGCAGCTTATTCCATACAAACACTACACTCTGCATGAAAGTTGCCCCTCAAATCTCTTTGAATTTTCCTCTCTCAACTTAAACCTACTTCCTTTAGTTTTGGACTCACTTACCCTGGGAGAAAGAAATTGGCGATTCACCCTATCCATGCCCTTCATGACTTTATAAACCTCTATAAGATCACATCTCAGCCTCCGATGCTCCGGGGAAAATAGCCGTACCCTATTCAACCTCTCCCTATAGCTCAAATCCTCCAGACCCGGCAATGTCCTTGTAAATCTTTTCTGAAAGCTTTAAAGTATAACAACATCTATAGCAGAAAGCCCAGGACTGAACACGGAATTCTAAAAATGGCCTAACCAATGTGCTGTACAGCTGCATCATGGATTTAAACTAGTAAGGTAGAGGGGAATCCCAGGGAGATAGTAAGGAAAGAGATCAATTTGAGACTGGTACAATAGGGAAAAGGAGTGAGTCAAACAGTCAGGGCAGGCAGGAACAAAGCAGAGAACAAGGTAGGAGTGGTAAATTAAACTGCATTTATTTCAATGCAAGGGGTCTGACAGGGAAGATGGATGAACTCAGGGCATGGTTAGGAATATGTGACTGGGATATCATAGCAATTACAGACACATGGCTCAGGGATGGACAGAACTGACAGCTTAATGATCCAGGATACAAATGCAAGAGGAAGGATAGAAAGGGGAGCAAGAGAGGAGGGGGAGCAGTATTTTTGATAAGGGATAACATTACCACTGTACTGAGGGAGGATATTCCTGGGAATATATCCAGGGAAGTTATTTGGGTGGAACTGAGAAATAGGAAAGGGATGATCACCTTATTGGGATTGTACTATAGACTCTTAATGGTCAACGGGAAATTGTGAAGTGAATTTGGAAGGAGATCTCAGTTATCTGTAAGAATAATATGGTAGTTATGGTGGGGGTGTTTAACTTTCCAAACATCGACTGGGACTGCCATAGTGTTAAGGATTTAGATGAAGAGGAATTTGTTAAGTAGGTACAAGAAAATGTTCTGATTCAGTATGTGATGTACCTAATAGAGAAGGTGCAAAACCTGACCTACTCTTGGGAAATAAGGCAGGGCAGATGACTGAGGTGTCAGTGGAGGAGCACTTCGTGGCCAATGACCAGAATTCTACTAGTTTTAAAATAGTGATGGAAAAGGATAGACTGCATCTAAAAGTTGAAGTTTTAAATTAGAGGAAGGCCAACTTTTATGGTACTGGCAAAAACTTTCAAAAGTTGATTGGGGGCAAATGTTCGCAGGTAAAGGGACAGCTGGAAAATGGGAAGCCTTCAGAAATGCGATAACCAGAATCTAGAGACAGTATGTTCCTGTTGAGATGCAAGGCAAGGCTGGTAGATGTAGAGAATGCTGGATGACTAGAGAAATGGAGGTTTTGGTGAAGAAAAAGAAGGAAGTATATGTAAGGTATCGACAGGATCGATCGAGTGAATCCTTAGAAGTGTATAAAGGCAGTAGGAATATACTTAAGAGGAAAATCAGGAGGGGAAAAAGGGGACATGGGATAGCTTTAGCAAATAGGGTTAAGGAGATTCCAAAGGGATTTTATAAATATATTAAGGACAAAGGGTAACTAGGGAGAGAATAGGGTACCTCATAGATCAGCAAGGCAGCCTATGTGTGGAACCATAGGAGATGGGGGAGATACTAAATGAGTATTTTACATCAGTGTTTACTGTAAAGAAGGACATGACAGATATAGAATGTGGGGAAAAATAGATGGTGACATTTTGAAAAATGTCCACATTACAGTGGAGAAGGTGCTAGATGTCTTAAAATGCATAAAGGTAGATAAATCCTCAGGACCTGATCAGGTGTACCCTAGAACTCTGTGGGAAGCTAGGGAAGTGATTGCTGGGCCTCTTGCTGAGATACTTGCTGAGATACTTGATAGTCACAGGTGAGATGCCAGAAGACTGGAGGTTGGCTAACATGGTGCCACTATTTAAGAAAGGTGGTAAGGAAAAGCCAGGGAACTATAGACCGGTGATCCTGACATCAGCAAGTTGTTGAGGGAATCCTGAGGGACAGGATTTACATACATTTGGAAAAGCAAGGACTGATTAAGGATGGACAACATGACTTTGTGCGTGGGAAATCATGTCTCATGAATTTAATTGAGTTTTTTGAAGAAGTAACAAAGAAGTGGATATGATCTATATGGACTTCAGTAAGGCATTCAACAAGGTTCCTCATGGTAGACTGGTTAGCAAGGTTAGATCTCATGGAATACAGGGAGAGCTAGCCATTTGTATACAGAACTGTCTTGAAGGTAGACGACAGAGGGTGCTGGTGGAGGGTTGCTTTTCAGATGGAGGCCTGTGACCAGTGGTGTGCCACATTGATCAGTACTGGATCCACTACTTTCGTCATTTATATAAATGATTTGGATGTGAGCATAAGAGGTAGAGTTAGTAAGTTTGCAGATGACACTAAAATTGGAGGTGTAGTGGACAGCGAAGAAGGTTGCCTCAGAGTACAAAGGGATCTTGATCAGATCCCTTCGGCTGAGGAGTGAATGATGGAGTTTAATTTAGATAAATGTGAGGTGCTGCATTCTGAAAAGGCAGATCAGAGCAGGCCTTATACACTTAATAGTAAGCTCCTGGGTGTGTTGCTGAACAAAGAGACCTTGGTGTGCAGGTTCATAATTCCTTGAAAGTGGAGTCACAGGTAGATAGAACAGTGGAGATCTGATGTCCTTTTTTGGACAAAGCATTGAGTATAGGATTTGGGTGGTCATGTTTTGTCTATACAGGAAATTATATCAGCCACTTTTGGAATACTGTGTGCAATTCTGGTCTCCCTCCTAACTGAAGGATATTGTGAAACTTGAAAGGGTTCAGAATAGATTACAAGGATGTTACTATGGTTGGAGGATTTGAGCTACAGGGAGAGGATGAACAGGCTGGGGCTGTTTTCCTTGGAACATTGGAAATGAGGGACCACAAGGGGCATAGGTAGGATAAATGGGCATGGTCTTTTCCCTGGGGTGGGGGAGTCCTGAACTGCAGTGCATAGGTTTAGGGTGAGACGGGAAAAATTTAAAAGGGACCTACAGGCCAGGTTTTTCTCGCAGAGGGTGATGTATGTATGGAATGAGCTGCCACAGGAAATGTTGGTGGCTGGTACAATTACAACATTTAAAAGGCATCTGTATGGGTATATGAATAGAAAGGGTTTGAAAGGATCTGGGCCAAATGCTGACAAATGGGATGAGATTAATTTGGGATATCTAGTCAGTATGGAAAAGTTGAATCAAAGGATCTGTTTCCATGCTGTACATCTCTGTAAGTCTCTATGACTCTCTAACATGACATCTCACCTCCTATAATCAATGCACTGAACAGTAAAGGCAAGCATACCAAGTGCCTTCTTCACCATCCTATTTACCTGTGACTCCACCTTCAAGCACCCCAAGGTCACTATATTTGGCAATACTCCCCAGGACTTTACCATTAAGTGTATAAATCCTGCCCAGATTTGCCTTACTGAAATGCAACAACTCACATTTATCTAAATTAATCTCCATTTGCCAATCCTCAGCCTATCAACCCATCGGCCCTTGCGATCAGGGTCCCATTGTTCTCAGAGGTAACCTTCTTCCCTGTCCACTACACCTCCAATTTTGGCACTTTTAGTGGGACATCACATGCTGCAAGTTATAGGTGAAAAAAGAATAGATTAGTTCATAGAGGGTCTGAGATAACCTCCATCCAGAATAATAACTTGTGCCCTCTTTTTTTTCTCTAAAATCCATCTCATCAAGGTTTTGTGTGCTGAAAACCTCATTAAAATCTATACCACTGTCTCCATAAAACCAAATTCATCAAGCTATAATTTAATCAGAAAGACAACAATTGGGTTGCAAAACAACTTCAGCTATAGGTGAACATTTTTCACAACCTATGAATAATTCTTTTCCCTGAATGTAACAGTTATTTTGTGTCTATACATTTTCCCAGATTTCAAAAAGGGTAAAATATATACATTTGTGCAGTTTACACCTTCTGCTAATAATTTGAACATTTTTGCTCAAAAAAATTTTTATTTGCAATACGTTCATCTTTTACTTCTTATTTGAGGAACCTGGCTGACTTGTTTCTGATACTGAACTATATACAGTAGTGTAAATTAGTCCCTTTTTAAATAAAAATCAAACTTTATTGTGACCAGTGGAAGAGTTAGACAACGAAAGGAATAGTTCAGCCCTCCTAACTGGATTTGAACAACAATCTCATATGTTCAACATCACTGGTTTAACTCATAATTAGATTCTGTGTTACATACCATTGGAATTTACCTTTACTGTTTGATATCCAGTATCCAATGGAACTGGGAGTTATAACAATGAAAAGTGTTGCTAGGTAAACTTGATAGTGTAATCTTTGACACACCCTGGCCGACCCCAACATCATTCCCTCCCTCTACTGCATCCTTCTAAGTTGTGGAAGTAGATGGATGAATGCTTTTGTGTCCAAACCAATTATAAATAAACATCTCATGTGCTGATTTTATTCTATTATGTAAATTGTATCCCAATATATAAATGAACAAATCAATGTCTCACCATCTCTACCTGTCATCTCATCTGGCCAGCAATTTTCTAGTATTTAATAAATTGATGAAATTTGGGCCTAACTTCCTTTTACAGATTTCTTTGGACTATCCTTTCATAGTTAAAGAGCTGATTTTAAATCATTGGGAAGTTAGGGGAAATGTGTTGTGCAAATTGGAAAGCAAACTTTCATCTTCTCTGCAATGTAAGACACAGGATACATTGACTTGCAGTCCTTATCTGCATAGACTGTAAGGATCCTGCCTAAAAGCAATGGTAAGTGGCAGTTGGCTGACACGATGAGCTATAAATGTATTAGTGACAGGAGTTCATCACTGGGAATAGGGAAAAGCTGAACTTTCCTTATGACTTCCATACAATCCATCTGATTAAATAAAAAAAGGACGAGTGTTTATATAGTGCCTTTTATGCCAACCAGATGTTCCAAAGAGCTTTACAGCTAATGAAATAAATTTGAAGTGTAGTCGTTGCTGTAATGTAATATGGTTGCCAATTTGCAGGCATTAAGTGTATGATCAGACAATCTGGTTTGTAATATAGATAAAGTGATAAATATTGTCAGGATACTGAGTATAACTCACTTATTGCACTTCAAAGAGTGCCATCGGAATTTTTATTTCCACTAGTGAGGATGTTAATTTAACATCTCATCCCAAGATGTAATTGTATTACACATCTTCAGTACTGCACTGGCACATCAGCCTTGATTTTTGTTCCAGCGGTAGACTTGAGCGCATAACTTTGGGATTCTTAGTTAAAAATGCTCCCAGCTGAGCTATAGCTAACATAATGCAGGCCCAGTGAAGTCGTCAAAGTGCAATTGTATACCATGAGTTAAAAACAAAATTCTGTGGATGCTGGAAATATGAAATAAAAACATAAAATGGTGGAGAAACTCAGCAGGTATGGCAGCATCTGTGGAGAGGAAACAGAGTTAACGATTCAAGTCTGATATGATTCTTCTGCAGAGCCATTGGTTTGCACTTTCAGGATTCTTAGAAGAACAAGTTACAATTAGAACCTAGGGAAGAAAAGTGCCACAGGGAATTTTAACTCTGCTGCAGGGTTAAATTGCTTCTTTTCCCTTCGACTTCCCCCAAACCTCCACAAAGATTAATAACAGCAAACATTGGTAATACGCAGAAGGCCAAGCAGCATCTGTGGAGAGAGACACAATTGATGTTTCAGAGGTTGATGACTTTTTGTCAGAACTGGGAAAAGTTCAAGAAATTATATGTTTTAAACAAGTGACAGGAGTAAAGGTGGGAAAAGGGTCAAAAGGTGATGTCTGTGGTAACAGGAAAGGGTGGAATGACTAAATGAGAGAAGGAACAATAGTACAAAGCAAAAAGAATTAGCAATGGAACAGGTAAAGCAATAATAGATGAGTCTCAAGGAAGTAAAAAAATCAAAGGGTATACTATTCTCTAAGGTGAAGAGTTCTGTCTGACAGCCTCACATGAATGAAAGCTACTCCAACTTACTACACTCAGTTTCCTCTCTCAGATGTACTGACAACCCACACAACCCAGAGCGTGTAACTCCTGATCTCACTCTGAATCCCAGTGGCCTGTGTTCCTCAGTGACCCAGGGTCACCAATGGATGTGTTGCCAATAGCTGCCACTCTTCCTGCTGGTATCTCAATATACAGCTGCCAGTCTCCAATGATCTGGTAGTTCTCAGAGGGATGAAACGTCACACTCCTGGGGTCACTGATCTCAGTAAAGTCCCTCTATTGTCCACTTAAGAAACTGATGGGGACTTAATTTGGCAGAATCTCCTGAAAGGAAATGTGCAACACTCTCACTGGCTCTGTAGGCACGGGGCAAGGCACCCATTGCCTGTGTTAAATACCACCCAAGGTTTCTGTCATCGTCTTTCAGGCATGTTACCTTTATACAGGATACTCTTGAACCCACAATGGCCACTGTCCTCAAAGTGGGCATACACTTGTAATTTCAGCTTTTGTCCCATGCAAGTATTTTAGCTGGGAATTAAATCCAGTCTGGGACATTGCAAATGAAACAATTTACCTTTTGGCTTCTACAGGTAGGTGATGCAAGTGCAGTACCATTCTGTCTCAAACAGGTTTTGCAATGTGGCTTTACGCCAGTCCAACAGTTAGGCACAACTCGAAACAAATGGGGATTCAGCAATGGGAACTAATACTATTGGCTCAGCTTTCCACTCATTCATTCTGCAACCATAAAGCCAGCTCTATGAAAATCTAACCCTGTGTCTACATAAGTCATGAATATTTGATTTGATTTGATTTGATTTATTGTCATGTACCAAGATGCAATGAAAAGTATTGTTTTGCATGCTCACCTGGACAAATCATATCTTACACAAGTACATCATGGTAATAGAACAGAATGCAGAATATAGTGTTACAGCTATAGAGAAGGTGCAGAGAAAGATCAATGTGAGGGTTCCGTTCATAAATCTGATAAGAGCAAGGAAAATGTTTTTAAATCTCTCTGTATATATCTTCAAACTTTTGCATCATCTGCTTGTTGGAAGAGAGTGAAAGAGAGTGGAACTAAGGTGGAAATGGTCTTTTGTTGGCTGCTTTCCCGAGGTAGTGGCAAGTATAGACGGAGTCAATGGAAGGAAAGCTGGTTTGCGTGATGGACTGGGCTACATTTACAACTCTGTGATTTCTTGCAGTCTTGGGCAGAGCAGTTACCATGCCAAGCTGCGAGGCATCTGGATAGCATGTTTTCTATGGTGCATCAATGCAAATTGGCAAGAGTCATTATAGGAGAAAGTGAGGACTGCAGATGCTGGAGATCAGAGCTGAAAAATGTGTTGCTGGAAAAGCGCAGCAGGTCAGGCAGCATCCAAGGAGCAGGAGAATCGACATTTCGGGCAGAAGCCCTTCTTCAGGAAGAGTCATTGTAGACAAGTCGAATTTTGTTAGCCTCCAGAGGAAATAGAGGCATTGATGTGCTTTCTTAACTGTAGCATCCATGTGGATGGATCGGGTGGATCTTTGGTGATATTTACTCCTAGGAACTTGAAGCTATCACCTACCTCTACGTTAGCATCATTAGGACCTATGTGCAGTTAGACTTAGCAGAGCACCATTGGTAAGTGAACACATGAGCAGTGCAAGGAATTAAGTCTATTTGTCATGGCACTGTACTTAAACACAACCGTTTAAACAAACTCATATGTTAGTTCTAAACAGATGTGACAGCAGCTCTAGTTTGACATTGAGCTCACAAGGTGTAAACATGGTACATAAATAAAGATATGAAATCTTTTGACCACTTCTGTCCTTTCCTGCTCACCAGCAATGCCTCTGCTGAGGTCTGTTTTTATACAATTACTCACCTCAGTCTTTACAGTCTATTGA
Organism: Chiloscyllium plagiosum; assembly: GCF_037043375.1. Classification (NCBI taxonomy): domain Eukaryota; kingdom Metazoa; phylum Chordata; class Chondrichthyes; order Orectolobiformes; family Hemiscylliidae; genus Chiloscyllium; species Chiloscyllium plagiosum. Next base: position 54,576,946 of record NW_028270148.1, on the reverse strand, counting down.
CTCATGTTTTCTTTGAGTTATTTACCTTCTTTTGGCATTCCTCCAGACAAAGCTTTCGAGCAGTATTTATTTTAGGAAAGCATCATTAAAATTCCAGTAGAAGTGCAGAGCCAGCTTAAAACAAGCCAGAGTTCAAATCTGGTGTATATGCCGATGTATTTAGAATTATAAGCAACAGGCTAATCAAGTTATCAACAAGTCTAATCATGCAGCAGGATTCATCTCAAGGGCATTTATTAAAAGTTCAAACACGTTGTTTTACCATCGGGCCATCATTGATATGTTAGCTGTGCTTCCATCATCCTTCACTCCCTGGCTGATAGAGCAACAACATTGTAGCCTGATTCACTGAACCATGACTATATGCAGTTTTGAGCACTCTCCTTAGAAAGTGTATTATAGAGACTTAGTGAAGGTTGACCCCAGCCCTGAAACTCCATCACCACTCAGAGCACAGTGTGGCTCAGTGGTTAGCACTGCTGCCTCACAGCACCAGGACCAAGATTCAATTCCAGCCTCAGGTGACTGTCTGTATGGAGTTTGCACATTCTCCCGTATCTGCGTGGATTTCCTCCCAAAATCCGAAGATGTGTAGGTTAGGCGAATTGGCTGAGTTAAATTGTTCAGAGATGTGTACGTTGGGTGCATTAGTCAGGGGTTAATTGTAGGTGAATGGGTCTGGGTAGATTACTCTTCTGAAGGTTGGTGTGGACTTGTTGGGCCGAAGGGCCTGTTTACACACTCTAGGGATTCTTCTATAAGCAGTGGTAAACCAATATGTGGTCAGGAGTGGGATTTGAGCTTGAGCAAATTATACCTCTTCATTCACCCATTACTGTCTGAAATGGAGCAGGTATATGATGACCATAGACCATAACAAATAAGAACAGCAGTCGAATTTGAACATCAGATTTTCCTGTCAATTTGTGCCCAGAAGTTCATTTATTTTGGTCCAACATTAATTTCCAGCATTAGAAAATTGTAGTTTGGATGATCTTTCCTCCCACATTACCCACCCATGCTATGAATTGCCTTGCGCTGAACTTTCCACTATTTATTAACTCCACCTTCTAAAATCCTGTATTCACAGAGACTCAGCACGGTGAAGTAGTGCAATCAAAATTCTCTCTGTGTAGGTGCAGTCTTTTCAAATAACATGACAAACACAATTCATGTCCTGGAATTCACATAGTTCTAGTCTGCACTGATTCTTTACATTTTAGATGGTAGTTATTCATAGAAAAAGACATACTGTTATTTTATGTTAGAAACAAAACCTATGCATCAGTTGCATTATTAGTAACAATGTTATGATTGCAACGTAGATCGCAATTAATATTCTAACTAAGGATACTGCACAATTCCCAAATGGCTTTTCCTAATTTAAGCAGTTCAACAATTCCTTCTTAATCAAAATATAATTTGATATGTCAAGTATAAGTTGTCAGACTTCATTATGCACACAGCTCAGTGGAACAACCATAATTTCAGTCCTTGTGAAATTTGTAAATTTGTAAACATGGTTAAATTATTTACAGCAGTTTAATTCTGATAAACATGGATATGTTTTAATCAATTAAACATTTCATCTTAAGGAAAAGGCTGATTGTGATTCCTCACATTTTATCTTATTCAATCTTGTCCATAGGATGTGTCACTGGCTAGGCTATCCCTAATTGTCCTTGAGAAAGTGGTGGTAAGCTGCCTTCTTGAAATGCTGTTGCCATGGGATGTCGATCATTGATTGTATTGTCAGGAAGGGAGTTTCAGGACTGCAATCCAGTGACAGTGAAAGAACAACAATATAGTTTGCCAAAATGGTGTCTGGCTTGGAGAGAAACATTCAGTTGGTGGTGTTTCCATGCATTTGATATCATGGTCCTTCTAGGAGGTAGAGGTTGCAGTTTTACTAAGGCTCCTTAATGCCATGCTCAGACAAATACTACTTTGATGTTGAGAGCATACACTGTCATCTCAACTCAAGAGTTCACCTCCTTTGTATATATTTGGATGTAGACTGTAATGAGATCAGGAGTCAAGTGGCCCTGGTGAAACCCAAGCTGTGCATCAGCGAGCAGATTATTGTTAAGCAAGCGTCACTGATGATACTGTTGGTATTAACTTCCATTTCTTTGCTGATGATCAAGAATAAACTGATAGGGCAGAAATTATCCATGCTCGATCTGTGTTGTTTTTTTATGAACAGGGCACACCAGACAAATTTCCAGAATGCCATGCAGGAGGAGCTTAGTTCAGAAGTACAGCGATTTCTGGAGCAGATGTCTGCAGGACTATTGCCAGAACAAGGGCAGCACAGTGGCTGAGTTGTTAACATTGCTGCCCCACAGCACCAGGGACCTGGGTCCTCCTGACTGAGACCGTTATCAACCAAACAAATCTACCTAATATAGGGACAGTTTCCTTTCTGGGTAGATCATGCCATTGTTAATGCCATGGTATCAAATCTTGAAATATATTTATCAACTCAAAGTGCACAATTACAAATCAAGTGCAGCTTGAATGTAAAGATCACTTAGTGATTTATACTGTATTAAAAATATTGTCATGAAAATAATGCTGCTGGTGGAAATAAAAACTGGATAACAAACTTTAGAGAACTGTCCATAGACAAAAATATTGCCTGATGACAGCACAGAGTCATGGAGATGTATAGCATGGAAAAGACCCGTCAGTCCAACTAGTCCATGCTGACCAGATATCCCAACCTAATCTAGTCCCATTTGACAGCACTTGGCTCATATCCATCTAAACCCTTCCTATTCATATACCCATCCAGATGCCTTTTAAATGCTGTATTTGTACCAGCCTCCACCACTTCCTCTGGCAGCCCATTCCGTAAACGTACCACCCTCTGCGTGAAAAAGCTGCCTCTTAGGTGCCTTTTATATCTTTCTCCTCTCACCCTAAACCTATGCCCTCTAGTTCTGGTCTCCCCCACCCCAGGGAAAAGACTTTGTCTATTTACCCTATCTGTGCCCCTCATGATTCCATAAATATCTATAAGGTCACCCCTCAGCCTCTGACACTCCAGAGAAAACAGCTCTAGCCTATTCAATCTCTCCCTATAGCTCAAATCCTCCAACCCTGACAACATCCTTGTAAATTTTTTCTGAACCCTTTCAAGTTTCACAATAACCTTCCGATAGGAAGGAGACCAGAATTACATGTAATATTCCAAAAGTGGCCAAACCAATGTCCTGTACATTCGCAACATGACCTCCCAATTCCTGTACTCATTGCTGTGATCAATAAAGGAAAGCATACCAAACACCTTCACTATCCTATCTACCTGTGACTTTACTTTCAAGGAACTATGAACTTGCACTGCAAGGTCTCTTTGTTCAACAACACTCCCCAGGACCTTACCATTAAATGTATAAGTCCTGCTCTGATTTGCTTTTCCAAAATGCAGCACCTCACATTTATCTGAATTAAATTCCATCTGCCACTTCTCAGTCCATTGGCCCATCTGATCAAGATCCTTTTGTACTCTGAGGTAACCTTCTTTGCTGTCCACTACACTTCCAATTTTGGTGTCATCTGCAAATTTACTAATTATACCTCCTATGTTCACATCCAGATCATTGATATAAATGCCGAAAAGTAGTGGACCCAGCACCAATCCTTGTGACACTTCACTGGTCACAGACCTCCAGTCTGAAAAGCAACCCTTCACCACCATCTTATGTCTTCTACTTTCAAGCCAGTCCTCTATCCAAATAGCTAGTTCTCCTTGTATCCCATGAGCTCTAACCTTGCGAACCAGTCTACCATGAGGGACCTTGTGGAACGCCTTACTGAACTCCATATAGATCACATCTACTACTCTGCCCTCATCAATCCTCTTCACTACTTCTTCAAAAAAACAATCAAATTCATGAGACATGATTTCCCATGCAAAAAGCCATGTTGACTATCCCTAATCAGTTCTTGCCTTTCCAAATACATATACGTCCTATCCCTCAGGATTCCCTCCAACAACTTGCCCATCACCAATGTCAGGCTCACCGGTCTATAGTTCCCTGGCTTTTCCTTCCCCTCTTTCTTAAGTAGTGGCACCACATTAACTAACCTCCAGTCTTCTGGCACCTCACCTGTGACTATCGATGATACAAATATCTTAATAATGGGCCCAGGAATCACTTGGCTAGTTTTCCACAGAGTTTTAGGGTACACCTGATCAGGTCCACCTAATAAGTATGTCATCTTTAGCTCTACTTTTAGCATCTGTCTATGTTAATGAGAAATTAAGAGATATCTATTTTAGAATAATGTTGGAAGAAAGGGTAATTGATAAAAGAGAATCCAATTCAAAGGAACGTGAGGCATGTTATGTCGGACCTTGAAAACCCCTCACTTTTCTAATTACTTTACTAAGCACATTTTTCTTAAAGAATACTTCAACCACTTAGTGGTATGTTGCATTGCTGTCTTTAATTTGGAGCCTGGTTTCTCATTCAGTAGTGTTTCGGTCTAACTGTTAAGTATGTAGCAACCCTCCGGTTGTTACCACAGTAAAAAATCTAACTTCCTGAAAACGACTTAAAAGACATTTCCTGAAATGATTTGAGAAATAAATTGGCAGAGAAAGTGATGCTTCAATTTAATTATAGCAGATCAACGTAAATGTTCACTGTGAAGACACTATCCCTTTTGCTGTGAGGGGCCAATTAGCTGGATGGTAGGTTTGCAATGCAGAGTAATGCCAGCTGCAAGTGTTCAATTCCTGCACTAGCTGAGGTTACCCATGAAGGTCCTGCCTTCTCAAAATTTTTCCTTGAATGACGGTGTGATGACCTTCAGGTTCAACCATCACTGATCGTCTCACTCTAATGAGAGATCAGGTCAGGTCTATGATCACTTTACTTCTTCACATTTGATTTGTGATCAGTGAAAACATTCAGAGTCAGAGAGGGGATGATCAATGGTCTCCTTTTAAAATGTAATAATCCCTTCTACCCAACATAAAACAACGTTACCAACATATATTGTGCATATTCTTGTTCAAAGTTTTGCTTCATAGAATGTGGAAAATAATAAACAACAGAGTCCCAGAATGCAGTGTACACTGGTTCCTTACATTATCAGGAACAGAAAGTGAAAGTACAGATCAGTTCAAGAGGAAATTGAGTTAAAAAAATCACATTCAAAAGAAGACAAATGGACAATATGAAAGGAGATCAGGCGGTTAGGCTCTTTTCAGGTTGCACTAACAATAGATTATATGCAATATGTTAATCACATTACAATGCCGACAGCATTACAAAAAACACTCCTTAGCTGGAAAGTGCTCTGGGATGCTCCAAGGCCATGAAAACATTCCTATAAATACTAAACTTTTGGATTTGACATTAACACAAATATAAAAAAAATGTCATTGCTTCAGTAGACTGCAATATATTTAGCCCAATGTCCTTCAGTTGTTCTGAATGAGATCGTGGGAGGGTTTGTGATTTTATTTTAATCCTGTTAAATGGCTTCAGGAGCAGGTTGATGCTTAGACGCAGTGTTATGGCTATTGATGACATTCCTATTGTTGTTTCAAAATGATGGACACAACGTAATGACTTTTTGGCTAAGTGCAAGTTGCTTTGGTTTTGTGGATGGATTCTCGCTGTGAGACCTGGAGAGATTTCTTGCTATATATTAACAAACACATCTCATTAATTATCTACACTGATTCCATAGTGTCCCTCATGTTTTGTTCTATCCCCATTTTACCACACGCCATTCCTCAAACTCCCCCCCCCCCCCCAGTGACTGGATATCTGACAACAGACTGGGCCCCTTGCCCTGTCCTATCTTTAAAAGCCCAGCAAGGGTTCAGGTTCAAGCATTCTTTCTATTGTCTGCAATATCGTCCCCAGTTTTCTCACCCCACCCCAGCCCTTGACACTACTAACCTGCATGCCCTTTGTGCTGCCTACACAATCAGGACCCAAAAAACATCAAAACTAACAGCTGTGCCATCCATTTAATACGTGCCTGTATCTCAAACTAGAAGGAAATCAGCTTAGAACAGAAAATTAAAAATCACACAACACCAGGTTATAGTCCAGCTTTATTTGAAAGTCCAAGTTTTTGGCGTGTTGCTCCTTCGTCAGGTAGCTACTGACTGGTATTGGAAGCTGCTCTTGGCTTACTGTGCCAACTCCCCTGAGCAAAGACGATGTTCAGTGAAGTGGCTGAAGATTGATGACAACCATGACAAGTTTCCTCCTGGCTTTGTGTCCGCACTTAATGGCAAGTCAAGACATGATTAATATGAGCCTCATGAATCTGGCTGAAGAGACAAAGCATAAAAAGGCAGGGAATGGCATGACAGGGATACTGGGCGCATCAAGTTCGGCTCAGAATGTGTACAACATGAAGAAAGCAAAGACCCCACAGATTCAGCCTGGTCCAGTCCATTTGCTGGGTGACCCACCACCCCCCTTCCCCCTGAGTGCACAGTGTGATCATATTACAATGCTGACAGCATTACAAAAAACACTTCTTAACTGGCAAGTGCTCTGGGATGCCCCAAGGACATGAAAGCCTTCCTATAAATACTAGACTTTTTGACTTGACATTAACAAAAATATTTTTTAAAATGCCTTTGTTTCAATAGACTGCAATATATTTAGCTCAGCAGAATTACAATGACAGCTGTCAACAGCTCAAGGCATAGCATTGAAGGGTAGAAGTGTCCTTGAGTGGAACAGAGATGTGCCTTGCGGGTTCTTCAAGGCTGGCACATATTGGATGGTGCCCATGTCCAACATGGAGAAGCTTTGGAGCAAATGGTGTGCTGAAGTTGTCAGGTACTCACTCTGACTTCCATGTTAAGAATTATCAACATCTAGCTTGTTTGGAAAGATAGGAAGCTTTATGTTAATGAAGAATGTAATGACATTAGAAGCCATTTAATAAATTATAATCTGCCTTCATTAACAAGGCTTGGCAAAAGCACAAGTGACACAGCTTGCTTACTTCAAACTTAAGATGGGCCTCATCAGACCTGTCATTTGATTCTGCCACAAACCTCACCATAGCCGACTTTGCTTTATGTTTTTAAAAATAGGAAAGATATTTTGACCCTTTCCTTTCCTTTTCACAATAACTCCATAAGTAATTTAAAAATTAGTGTATTGATATAAAATATTAGCAACCGACATGGATGGTGAACATGTAATCTAGAAAGAAAATATAATCTGGACTGAAAAGACAAGTTCCAAAACAGTGAAATCTTTTAGTTTGAGTTTTTGGTCTGATGTGTTTGTTTTGAGACCAGATGTATACCAGTATACTGGAATTCACTTTTAAAATACAGATGCAGCAAATCTGTCTTTTTAATATATTTTATGTGTCTTGACCCACTCTGCATTCACCCCAGTGGGCCTTCCACAGAGATTCTGGACTAACAATCTTCAGAGTTCAAGTTCCAATAGAGGGCACAATTAAACATTTTTTCGGCGATAAAATTAGATCAAACATTTTAATTTTGGAACTATGTCATAAGCCACAAGTGCACCAGAAAGATGCTCTATGCCACAGTGGCTGAAACAGTAGAAGTTACTAATAGCTGCCTTAAAGATGTATTCCACCCTTTGCACATGCATGTGGGATCCTGATGTTTACCTTTACAGCTGAGGGAGAAATGAATAGATCTTTCCCTCAGAAGATTATCATTGAACATTTTTTTCACTCTATGACAGACCTCTTTTCTAGTTTCAGAACAACAGATATACTACTCTCTTCCTTTCTTGCAACTTTCTGATAAGTCTGCACAGTCTCAATGACTGCTTTTTATGCACATACATCTGATGAGATTGGTGTTATGATGGAATTTAGAAGAATGGGAAATGGTTATGTTGAAACAGATAAGACTTTGCCAGGGGGTCTGACATTATAGAATAGGGATTCCCAATGTGTAACCTTAGGATAGGGTTTTCAGAATGCAAGCTCTGAGGCAGCAATGCATTTGTAGAGCTCGGACTAAGTTTTAAGTTTTGACAGCTGTGAGGCCCTTAAATACACTTCTTTCCCTGTTGCTGGGCCCGGCTTAATTGTCTATTTTCGGAGACTCGATTACTGCCACAACTGCAAAAATCTGGAACTAGAATAGGAATTGCTGGATAAGCTCAGCAGGTCTGGCAGCATCTGTGGAGAGAGAAATCAGAGTTAACATTTCGGGTCCAGTGACCCTTCCTCAGAACTCATTGTACAAGTAGGCAACCATGAGACTCAGCTACAGAGAAATCAAGTGACACAGAAGCAATTCAAACTGTAGTCACAAAACTGGGGACATTTTAGAGCCAGAATGGTAAAGAGGCAGAGCCAAAAGCTAAGCAGACATGATCTAACAGAAGAAGGAGTTATGAGATTTTATTAAGGCTGCAGCAAAGGCAGGTGATCCATTCTTAAAACTGCCATAAAAGTGATAAGCATTTATTTATACTGGAGATAGACAGCAGGAATTGTTTTAGGGAATACCATGAAGGAAACGTGGAGTATATTTAGAGGCATAGACAGCAGGAATCGGTTAATGTGTTTGTAAAGGTGCAGGCAGGGGAATTCATTCAACAGTGCTGTTAAGGAAATTGAAATTGTTATTTATATATGCAATAGTGGGATTCATCCAGAGAAGCTGTAGAAAAAGGCATCAATTCTCCAGTTTTCCTGCAAAATGGGGAATCCTCCATTTTAGCCACAGTGGCAAAAACCTGAAAAACTCTTCAATAGCAGCACAGAGCCTTGTCATTTCTATGACGGCACGGTGGCACAGTGGTTAGCACTGCTGCCTCACAGCGCTAGAGACCCGGGTTCACATCCCGACTCAGGCGACTGACTGTGTGGAGTTTGCACGTTCTCCCCGTGTCTGCGTGGGTTTCCTCCGGGTGCTCCGGTTTCCTCCCACAGTCACAAAGATGTGCAGGTCAGGTGAATTGGCCATGCTAAATTGCCCGTAGTGTTAGGTAAGGGGTAAATGTCGGGGTATGGGTGGGTTGCGCTTCGGCGGGGCGGTGTGGACTTGTTGGGCCGAAGGGCCTGTTTCCACACTGTAACTAATCTAATCTAATCTAAAAAAAATTATTGCAACATTAAAAGCCCTTTACAAATAAATAATTAATCATGTGAGGAAGACATTAAATCACAAATAATATTGTCAGGAAGATTTAATTTCAGAGATGTAGCAAATATTTGAATTGAGTTGGATTGAATTGAATTGAATTTGTTGTCATGTGTACTGAGGCACAGTGAAAAGCTTTGCTTTGTGAGCAATACAGGCAGATCACAGAGTTAAGTAGCATAGGTAAGTAAATAATAGGTAAACAGTGGCAAAAACAAAAACACAGGTACAGGCAAATGTTAAGAGTTTGTGAGTCCACTCAGTATTCTAACAAAAGTAGGGTAGAAAATGTTTCGAAACAGGCTGGTGCGTGTGTTCAGGCTTCTGTACCCTCCACCCCCCCCCCTCCTCCCGCCCCATGGTAGAGGTTGTAGTAAAATATTACCAGGGTGGGATGGATCTTTGACAAAGAGTTGAACAGTTTGGAGAAAACAATTCTTAAAATACAGTTTGGCTTTCAATTTATTACTAAATCAGTAGTTGAATAAGTACATATTCTCTATATATATTTGGGAGGATAGCTAATGTTTTAGCTTGCCAAGTTTAAATAAACAACAGATACTTTTTAAGAAGCACAGGAAGCTTTTGACAGTTCCTTTATCTCAGAATAAATAAAGTTCTCAAAATAGCATGATTTAACAGAGGAATTTTGGTATTGGGAATCATTAATTATTTTCATTCATGATTTCTACATGTTAGTGCCCCATGATTCAAACACACTAACCACATCCAACAATAGGATACAGGCCAAGTGCTAGCAAATTAGACTAGATTAGGTTAGGATAGCAGGTTGGCATGGACGAGATGGGCCGAAGGGTCTGTTTCCGTGATGTACATCTCTATGACTCTATGTCTCGAGTCCACCTACTTTACCCAGGAAGTATATCATTTAAGATTAAAATTACATCACAGGTAGCTCTCCAATACATGGGTGAATAGAGAACTTAAACATGTTTCACATTCAAGAATTCCCGATCTTCTGTATAAAGCATTTCTTGACCTCAGTCTTCTTCAAATGACAGGAGTCCAAGTACTTATTGACAAGAAAACAACTAGCACAACTGTAGCCAGTCATGATAAAGCATGTCAAGGAGCATTTGGTTAAGGAACAAAAACAGAAATTGCTGGAAACGCTCAGCAGGCCTGGCAGCATCTCTGAAGAGAAATCAGAGTTAATGCCTTGAGGATGGGTTACCAGACCTGAAACATTAATTCTGATTCCTCTTCACAGATACTGCCAGGCCTGCTGAGCTTTTCCAGCAATTTCTGTTTTTGTTTCTAATTTACAGCAACTGCAGATCTTTCAATTTTCATTTAGTTAAGGAACATCCAGTTGTGGAAAGACCAGTGAATGGACAACTGATAAAATTATTCTTACAACTCCCTAGACTCATGGAAGAACTATACAAAGACAGATTTACTAAGATGAATTTACTGGTATAAGAAATTTGTTTCAAACTGTAAATAGGTTGGAAATCTGTGACTATACTGTAATGACTAGAGTTCAGAGTGAGCAAACACTAGCAACCAGATAGCTAATGAGCAGTACACCCCACTTGAACTCATGCATGCACCTTTAACTCAGAGTGCAGCATAGCTGGATGAACAAAAATACATATGATAGATTTATGTCTGATATCAAATGCTGGGCAATTCAAAAAATGGCAAGTTCTAACAGAGAATTTCACCTAATTTTCTTCTCAAGTTGAATCCTTAATACCAGTGACAATGATCATGCCAAGCAAGAAGCAGCCCTGAAATAGCAGAACTGAGAAAGTGAAGATGGCGGTTTCACCATATTCCAACCACTGAAGCTGAATGAAAGTATTCAAGCTAATCAACAAGTTAAAGTAAATACAACCATCATCTACAGCAGTAAGATTACAGTAAAAGAATGTGTAGGTAGATGACAGCAAGAGAAGAAAGTAACAGAGGGGGATAACAGCAAAGTATTGAGGCAGAGAGGGATTAACAGAGAGGGGACTGTAACAGACAGGAGGGTAATATTGTGGACTGAATGGAGAGGGAAGCAACAGAACGGTGTAACAGAGAAGAAAAGCTCATAGACAGGAATGGTGACAGGAAGAATTGGGGTTAAAAAGAGAGGGTAACAGAGAGAGCTGTGACGGAGAGGTGATAAAAGTGAAGGGGTGTAACAGAGATGAAGTAACAGAGTAGTTCGGAACAAAGAGAGCTGTAACACAGATGTATGTGATCAGGGAGGGATTGAATAGAGATGAGTGGAACAGCGAGTGCTATAACAGAGTAGGATATATCATACAGTAGCGTATTAGACAGAGAAGTAACAGAGAGAAATAGATCAGAAGGGCTTTAATCCAAAGAGGTGTGAGAGAGAGTGGTGTAATAGAAAGGGGAATAACAGAGAGGGAGGGTTAACAAAGAGAAGAGATAACAATGGGATACCAGAGACGGGAAGAGATGAGACAGGAGTTAACAGAAGAATAACAGAGAAGGGGATAACAGAGGTTATTTAATCAAGCAAAATGTACAATCATGCTGAGATGTCTCTCTGAGGAATAGTGCTTCCAAAGGGTCAGATTCAAAGGGTCAGATTCAAAGGGTTTTATTGTGTTGCTGTCTGCACAACATTGCACAACAGAAAGGATTGGAGCTGGAGAAGTAATGAGGAGCTAATCACTCATCACCTCCTCCTGAATTCAGTGAAGAGGAGGAGAAGGATGACCTTGACACCCCAACAGCAGCTGCTCACATTGCAGCTCAAGATGGCAAGGATGTGAGCACTCGAGATTTTGTTAGTAAGTCAGCAAGGTCAAAGTAACAATCATGAACCATTTATCCATCATGCTCTCCTATTCTTCATCAAACAACTGAAGAGGCAAATTGTTACTCAGGGCACAAGAATGGACAGTAATGGGAAATAGTGCAAATTAATATATTTTATGTGAGGAAATAACAAGGAAAATTAATAATATAATAAAACAGCAAGAAAACATTTTCCTTCCCTTGGGGAGTTGCAATGTTTCTCTCATCCTGTTACTATGTCGTACAATCCATACAGTTCAGCAGAGATAGAATCACTTTGGTCAGATCCTAGCTCCCAGGGTGTTGACATCCATGTGCCTTCTACCAAAGTTTGTTCCACCAGTTCAGGAGCAGTCAGACATCGAATAAGAGTCTGCTGGTTTTGGTATATTCATGGGTGAGATATGGGAGCTTTTTTTAGATATGTTCCCATTTCCCTGTCTCCTTTCACTGGCAAACCTCTCTTGAGCCAGCAGTAAGTAACTCTTACCTCTCTGAAGAGGCACAACTTGGTGGAGATCAGTGAGATGACCATGAGCTATCCATCATCCTATTTAAGATGTCAGACATCTTTGGATTTGGAAGCATTGTGAGTTGTGAGGAGGACAGTATACAACCTCAAAAGGACTCTGACAAGTCAGTAGAGTGGGCCTATGCTGCTGTTTTTTGAAAGGCAAAGGACAGGAAATATTAGAACTGGGAGAACAAGCTTCCCTGCAGCTATCCACTTCAAACGTAAATATTCTTGAACTGCTCATGGGACAACCTATTTCGTGCTTCTACCTGGAGAAATAAATTACCACCAATTTTAACTAGCTATTTATCTCGAGGTTACACATCACATCAGACATTAGGAATGTCCACTGCTTTATGCAGATGTTTGCACAGCTTCTGTGAAATGTGGTTTGAACCGGTTGAACCAGTGTTTTATGGAACAAGCGTCTTACAGAGCCACCATCGCATGAATAGATGCTTTAGCAACAAGATATGTCAAAGTGCAAGTTGCACACTCATCACAGTGTCAATTTAGCTCTCTTATTTTGGTAGCTTTCAGATGAGACATTGAATGCATGGCTTTCTCCAGCTGCTGAGCTGAATGGAAAATAGTTGATTGGACTATTTGAGAAGGAGTAGGGAGTTACCCTGGCCAATAGATTGTTCCATAAGTAGTGCAACCAAGAAAAGACTGGCAGGTCAATCAATGCTGATTATGGGACTTTGACATGTGCAAATTGCTGCCACACCTGTTCCACAAGAGTTACCACATTTCAGTGTGGTCAATTTGAAACTGTATAGCCATATTGAAAAAGTCATTATTATTAATTTAGTGACTATTTTCCCTCCACACCAACAAGATTAACAAAGCATATTTCCTGAAGCTAATGCACCTTAAAAGGAGGATTTTATTTATAGTTGAAACACAATTGTATCCATGACAAAAGCTGCACCTATGGGTGTGACAAAATTGTAGTCCTGCAAGATACTTAGTGGGAGGTGGTGAATGTAGTATCATACATTATTAATCTTTTCCTCTGTTTCCTGACCAACAGCTAAGTTGGGTTGGGCGGCACGGTGGCACAGTGGTTAGCACTACTGTCTCAACAGGGCCAGAGCCCAGTTTCAATTCCCGCCTCAGGCGACTGTCTGTATGGAGTTTGCACATTCTCTCCATGTCTGCGTGGGTTTCCTCCAGGTGCTCTGGTTTCCGCCCACAGTCCAAAAATGTGCAGCTTAGGTGAATTGGCCATGCTAAATTGCCCGTAGTGTTAGGTAAACATAGGGGTATGGGTCTGGGTGGGTTGTGCTTCGGCAGATCAGTGTGGACTTGTTGGGCCGAAGGGCCTGTTTCCACACTGTAAGTAATCTAATCTAAATTGAGCGGAAGTCAGGACGTTGTAGCTGGGCACTCTGCTGATAGGACCTCATCAGAGTTATCAGGGCAAGAAAGTCTGTGTTTTAGGGCTGAGAACAAGTCTGTGATTATAGAAATTAAGAGAAAGAAAGACCATGATCATAGAAAGTTGGTGGAAGCATTTCTGCTTTTCTTGGGTTGGCATGATAGCTCTGTGGTTCGCACTACAGCCTCACAACACCATGGACCCAAGTTCAATTCTATCTGTGAGGAGTTTGCACATTCTCCCTGTGTCTGTGTGGGGATTTTCCCACAGTCCAAAGATATGCAGAGTAGGTGGATTGGTAATGCTAAATTGCCCATAGTATGCAGATTAGGTGGATTAGCCATGATAAATGTAGGGTCCCAGGGATTGGTGGGATGCTCTTCAGAATGTCAGTGAGGACCCAATGGGCTGAATGGCCTGTTTTGACAGTGATAAGATTCTATAATTCTTCAACTAAAGGTGAGATTCAAAATGCTCATAGCTTGTGCTTTCTTTTTCTGCAGGTTAACTGAACTCGAAAAACTCACCCTAGCAACAGTAATGTTTTAGTCTGGCTTGCAATGATTGTATGGGAAGCTGATTTAAATGTGTCAATGAAATGTAAACATGGCTGTCTTCATGTCACTGCCCACTGATATGTCTACCACAGTTAGGGCAAAAGGCAGGTCTTGAACTCACCGCAGCTAGAATAAGGTTCAAACTGATCCACACCAGTTGATTAGCCACTGGCCCACCCGAGTTTTGGAAGGAAATGTACACTTCACTTCCATGTTGTGACCTGAAGCTGCGGATAGTGACAGTGGGGCTTCAATTTCTTCACACCGCAGGGCTGACCAGGAATCTCGTCTGCTTTTGCTATCTACTATAGATGCAATGGTTCAAATTCTCCCCTTCTGTGCTTCATGATTACACTCTAATATCCATTCTAGAGACGTCTTTCATCCCATTGTGTAATATTTTTTACCTATTTAGATGTCAAAGTATTGCATAATTACAAAATGTTTGCATACCATCAGCAGTGGTTAATTTTTAATTGAAATGTAACATTAAATGACCAACAGCAAAGATTCAAGCTACAGAAAGCAAAGCTAAAGGCAGGGCTTTATAAAGTGAAACAACAGCATAGAGACATCCATGAATACAATGGATGGAAAAGGGGTTAGCGAAAGTCACAACATACTTTCAGCTGGGCAGTTTAATACAGTTCATATTATTGGCTGTGAGTCACTGTAAGTGGCAGAAAATCTGTGTAGAACTCAGGAAAATACTTTTGATCTCTTAACAAATCAAGTCAGTAGCATGGAATAATTTAAGATCATTTACTTCACACTCCAGGTGCAGAGTGCAATTGATGACAGAATTGTAAAATAAATAAAATGTTTTTACAGAAAGAATGAATGAAAGGATTGTGGGCAATCTGCGGTTAGTCTTCACCTGTTATGTACTACACTGCCTCCCACCATTTTCCAAGGACCTTTGGCTTTTGACATGCGCATAACCTTTATATTCAGTTTGAGTTCCGCAGGAGCAATTCAGCTTCTGACCTTATTACAAGGACAAAAGAACTGAACTCAGGGCGGGAGGTGAGAGTAAGTGTCCATGAGATCAACGCAGCATTTGACATTGTATGACATGAAGGAGCCCTAAAATGGCAATGGGCATCTTGGGGAAAACCCCATTGGTTGGACTCAAACTGAGAACAAAGGGAGATGATTATAAATGTTGGAGGGCAAATCACCTCAGTCCCACTCACTACAAGACTTGAACAAGACTTTGGTTGAGACTGAAGTGAGGACTGCAGATACTGGAGATTAGAGTCGAGAGTGGAAAAGCACAGCAGGTCAGGCAGCATCAGGAGCAGGACAATTGAAGTTTCAGGCAAAACCCCTTCATCAGGAATGAAGTTAAAAATCACACAACACCAAGTTATAGTCTAATAGTCATCAGGTGAAGGAGCAGTGCTCCGAAAGCTAATGCTTCCAAACAAACCTGTTGGACTATAATCTGGTATTGTGTGATTTTTAACTTTGTACACCCCAGTCCAACACCGGCATCTCCAAATCATCAGGAATGAAGGCTGATTTAAGCTGATTCAGTGGCAAGTAAGATTTGTGCCCATTAAGTAGCAGGCAATGGCCATCTCCAATAAGGGAGAATCTAATCCCTAACAACTGATTATATTAGCATCACTGAGTACCCACTATCAACATCTTAGAGGTTACCATTGACTGAACTAGATCAGCCATGTTAAAATAGTGACAAGAGCTAATCTCTGGTAGGGAATTCTGCAATGAATAACTCATCTTCTGACCATTCCAAATCCTGTCCACCATCTACAAGGCACAAGTCAGGAGTGTGATGAAGTACTTTTCACTTGTCTGGATCAGGGCAGCTCCAATAGTATTCAGGAAATTCCACACCATTCAGGATAAAGAGCCCCTGTGATCCACATCCAACCCACCACCTTAAACATTCAGTCCCTCTGACACTGATGCACAATGGCAGCAGTGAGTACTATATACAAGATGCAGTCACCAAGAATGCACTCCTTATACAGCACATTCCAATCAGTGACCTCTTACACTGAGAAGGATAAGGGCAGCAAATGCATGGGCATTAATTATGGCAAGTTACACCATGAACACCTCTGCCACTACCCCATTTGTACCACTCACTAACCCAGCTCCAAAGAGTCACCATGGTGTTTGATTTGGAAAACTATCATCTTTCCTTCACAGTCACAGGGCCAAAAACCTGAACTCCCTTCCCAGTCCATTGTACCTGACCTAGCTAAAGTGTAGCACTTGAAGAGCTCAGATCACCACTATATTTTCAAGTGCAATGAAGGAGGACTAACAATTGCTGGCTTTATAACTGACACCTAAATCCTATGAAAGAATTTTTAAAATCTATAGGAGTTTAACAGGTTATTTGGCTTATTGAACTCAACTTGAAGACTAATTCTGGGAGGTTGTGTACTCATTGAAAGGATTACCTCCTGATGTTGTTGGACCAGGTGTACTCTTTTTAGTCCATGTTTGAGATCCTAAAAAGAATGGCAGCAGTGCCACATCAAGGAAGATTAAAGAAGGATACACAGATTACGAGATGAAGTTGATGGAGGCTTTACATTATAAACGCTTCCAGAAACTGGATTTCTGATTTCATTTTCTCAGAGCAAGAAATTTCAGACACCTGCGCGGCACAGTGGCTCAGTGGTTAGCACTGCTGCCTTACAGCACCAGGGACTCAGGTTCGATTCCACCCTCGGTGACTGTCTGTGTGGTGTTTGCACATTCTCCCCGTGTCTGTGTGGGTTTCCTCCCACAATTCAAAGATGTGTAGGTTAGGTGAATTGGCCACGCTAAATTGCCCATAGTGTTTGGTGCATTAGTCAGGGGTGAATATAAGGTAGGGATTGAGCCTGGGTGGGTAATTCTTTGGAGGGTCGTTGGCCCACACTGTAGAGAATCTAATCAAAACCTCTGTGAGGTTGTACCTAAGCTCTGTCACCAATGGACCCTGGAATTGAAGACGAGTGCCAAAAGATCTATTGTACTGCGTTTGGCCATGAATATCACTCTGATCTCCTTATAAATCAATTTTCTTCCAATATCACTCCCCATTTATTCTTGTTTACACTGAAATTAAGAATTGAACATCTCTCCTGTGGAAGACCTAAGCATTTATCTTCTATGGTGGTTCATTTATTCCAGTACTCCTGAGAGCTGCATCTGTGATAACTACAGAAAAGGAGGTGGACAGCTGCTGCAGCTGCATTAAGGGTTCCTGTGGTGGAAGATGTTGAGAATTTCTGGCTATCGAGAGCTTACCTGCGGTCCGGGCCAGATGGTTATTTGGCATCAACAGAGGCATTAGTTGAGATTGTCATTGGTGGGCAACTGTTTGCTTTCCTTTGAGAGGACACATTTGCCAATCTCATGCTGGATGGGGCTGTGACTCTGAGAACAGAGCATAGGAGTTTAGTAACCCTGCCAAAACCCCTTTTGTGTGATTTGCATTAAGAAAGCTAGAGGACATGCTGGAATCAAAAGCCAATGCAAGCCATCTTCCCTAACATAAGAATTTAGACACAGGTAATTTAGCAGAACATTTATGACAACTCACTGTTAAAAATAGACATTAGATTCACAGGCACAAAAGTGTCTGGCTGACATTAAGGTACTCGGCTGCAAAGAAAGCACATTTTCAAATGGACCAAGTTAAGATGAATCTGTGATCTTTATACCCTCAGGTCACATGCCAAGATATCATGAGCATGCCTCTTAAAGATAGACTGATATATTGACTGAGAGACATAGCATAATAGACATTGCGACTTTTGCACTTGCATGAGAAGGGAGGGAATGATAGGGGTGACTGGGGAGAATACCATTGAGCCATGGAGGGCACAGTCCCTCCACTCAGAATGCTAGAAGTGGAGACTAGGAGAAATGAAAAAACAGCATGAGATGGTGACATCATGCTGGAGCTGACAAAATGGTGGGGAATGATCTATTCAATAAGCAGGCCGGTGGGATTGAAGATGGGGTTGACAAGGAGAACCCTACCATAATTCTGGGTAGAGGGGAAAGGGTGATAGCAAAAATGTGTGAAATGGATCAGACATAGGGATGGACCCTGTCAACCATACTAGATGGGAATCCCTCAGCTGAAGAGACAAAGGAAGACCAATCAGGAGATTTTTGTTCCCTTATACCCTTATCATGTCTGTTGTGTGAGTTTGTGCAGTCCTCCTGTTCCTTATATTCTGGTAAGAGGCAGATTAATTTTAACATTGAGAAGTGTGAAGTGATACATTTCAGTAGGAAGAATGCAGTTAATCTCAAATAAAGATTATAAGAGGGTGGACGATCAGAGATACCTACATGTACAGTATACATGCATAAGTCATCACTGGAGCAGATCAGGTTGAGAAAGTGTGAATAATGCATATGGCACCCAAGGCTTTAGCCATAGGAGCATAGAATACAAGAGCAATGAAGACTCTGGTTTAGTTTTGAATGGAATATTGTATTCAGTTCTGGGTGGGGGTTTTCCCAGAAATATGTAAAGGCATTAGACAGAGTACAGAACTGTGTCATGAGAATAGTTCCAGGGTGAGAAACTTCAGTTATAGTGACAGTTTGGAGAAGTTGGGAAATGGGAAATTGATAACATTTTTAAAACTATACGGGATCTACACACAGGGAGAAACAGCTCTCATTATTGAAAAAAAATGAAAAACTAGAGGGCACGGACTTAAAAGACTTCAACAACGACTTCAGTTTCCTAATCTCCCCTCCCCCCATCTCATCCCAAATCCAACCCTTCAACCAGGCACTGCCCTCTTGAACTGCCCTACCTGTCCACCTTTCTTCCCACATATCAACTCCACCTTCCCCTCATCATCACCCCCACCTATATCTGCCTATTGCCTTCCCAAATACCTTCCCCCCACTCCAACCCCAGCCTCCTATTTATCTCTCAGCCCCCTTCTCCCCCCCACTCCCATACTCCTAATGAAGGGCTTATGCCTGAAACATCAACTCTCCTGTTCCTCTGATGTTGCCTGACCTGCTGTCTTTTCCAGCACCATACTTTTTGGCACAGACTTAAAGCAAAGGAAGGAGTGCCAACATGAAGGTAAACCTTTTCAAGTAGCAAGTAGTTAGGATTTGGAATATTTGGTTTTTGTGGTCGAGGCAGGGACAACTGAAGTTCTCAAAAGAGAATCATTATCAACAATAGGAAAACATACAAGGCTGCAGGGGAAAAGCAGGCTAGTGGCTTGAGGTGAATTGCTTCTTATCAAGACCAGCACTGAGACAATCAGCAAAATGGTTAACTTCTGTACTGTAACCACTTGTGATCATGTGGAGCATGTGTATGTAAGATGTGAATGGATGACAATCAGCTATCATGCCTCCAGTGATTGCAAGCTTCAACAATGCCGAAGCATTCAAATTGAGCTGAACTCGTGGGGAAAATGAATATTGTTCTAGCACAATCTGTGGAATGGATGAGTCATTAAAGCTACAACAATTCTTCCTAACTCAGCATGGAAATACAGAATGGAAATTATTACTGGATGTCATATCACATGAAACTGCAGCCATTGTTCATCTGTATCCCTGGGATGTATCTCTGAAAAGAGTAAATTGAATTAAATTCATATCAATCAATAAATAGCCATTCAATTTTATCTTAGGCATTGCCAGAAAAATTATTGGCTGAAGAGTTTTATATAAACCACTAATTGAAATTCAACTAAAATTAACTCAAGAATCCTTATATTAGAAAATAATGGAAGCTATTTATTTGAAAAGTAGTTTATTTCTCTTCTTGGTTTATTTTTCACATTAGTCAATGAAGGGAATTATTATATTTTTGAATCATGTCGTGTCTACATTTGAAGTGCACTGTTATGCTTAGCAAGCTTTATCTACATTAGAACCTGTGAGTTTAGGAATTCATAGTGGCCAATCTTAAATTATTACGAGTAGCAGCACAGGTTAACAAACTCATAAAAATATGCTAAAGGAGAATTGGGGCTATATTATAGAACATTAGAATTTAAAGGAAGAGAAGTTATGTTAGTTCACACAGAATCATGAATAAATTATTGCTGAAAATGCCGTGTACAACCCTGTTATAATGAGAAAAAGGAGAGCATGCCAGTTATATGCAGGGAGTAGGAGCTGAGTGTCGTACTCAGACGAGCAAAACAGGAAGTGGTATTCCAAAAGGATCCATTTTGGAAACATTCACAATTTACTTAAGTGGTTTGGACTTGGAGGAGTGCAAGTTCAGGTAGTCAAAATCTTGGTTGAGGGAATGAGTTTTGACCCAAAAGAAAACACAATTTCCTCTTTCAACTTCGCTGTAGTTCTACCTTTCCCCATTTAGGACTTTCCTTAAATCTGACCTCTTTGTCCATGCATTTGGTCACCTGTCCTAACATCTCCTTATTTGAATTTGTGCCAAATGTTGCTTGCTAATGCAGCTATGAAGTACCTCAGAGCAGTTAACTACATTGGAGGTTTATATAAATATAATTTGTTGTTGCTGCAGAAGCAGAGAATTCCCAAGAACTCAGAACTCTGTAGAGATTTACCAATGGTTTCACAACTAACAATAGAACTGAGGAAGGGGCAAATAATAAGAGATGAGAATGAAGGATTGGAGGAAATGAAAGAGGCTGAAAGATCAGCAAACCATTCTGAAAATGAGGCATTGTTACAGACGGCTTTCTAAATGATGATAAGGATTTTAAGTTCAATTTATCGAGTACTTGGAGTGGTAGGTCTGTGAAGATGGAAATTATGGAGCAACTCGGCCTAGAACAAGGAAGTTAACAGAGATTAGAGGCAGGAGATAAGGATAGGGATTTTGGTAATAAGAGGTGTAAAGGGAAGACAATGGCGGAAGTAAGTAAAGTTGATGAAGTAAACGTGAGAAGACATATTGATAGGTAGAATATGGCATTTGAACTCATACCTATAATAGAGCATCACAATCACATTCAGTCAGATTTAAGCAGAGCAAGCCTTTGAGAGGATCAGCTATCAGGGAGCAGGATTTTGTGTGAGGGTTCAAACAATCACATTGGACTTTGCAGTGTTCAATTGTAAAAAGCTTTGTTGAACTCACAGTGATGTCATTTGGGCAGTTTGTCAACAAAGCTGGTCAAGGGAAGTAGAGAGGTGGGTGTTGTAGGCAAACTGATCCAATGTTTTCAAATAGACAGCATACTAATCAGGCAGTGGACTGAATCAAAGGTAGATTGGTGGGGAAATATAATGAATGAGTTGGTTTGGGAGAAGAGTCCATTGTTTAAGATGTACTAGTTGAACCGATACAGCTGAAAGAGGAAACACAACAGCAGCCATATAGAACAGATCACAGAGAAAAATGAATTAAGAAAATGAGTTTTTTTCTGTAAATTAATGTTTAGTTTTGATTTTATAATAAATCTGATCAATTATTACGGGGTCGGTGGTGAGGATGCAGATCCAGAATACATCGGTCTTCAAATGTTCCATTAACTGAGAAGTATCGCATACCATTTATCAACCCATAGAGCAGCTTAAAGATGATTTGTGCAGTGCCTTGCCCTTTGTCCCATTAAATTCTCCTGAGTTTAAGGTAAACCTTTCAGTAAATACACAAATTAATACAATAAGATAATCACCCCTTATCATCACATATGCTCAGGGCTCCAAATGGGGATGTTTACAAGACAATAAAATCCTTTGTAAAACGTTAGAGCACAGGACATACATTCTGTATAAGTGATTTGCCAGAAACAGGTTATGAACATTTAATGGAGATTTCATGCAGTGCTTTTTGCAATAGTGAATCTCAGTTCAATGGGTACTTAACTGAGGTTGTCAAGACTCAAAACTGCTGCATTCATTTGTTGGAGTAGAGGTTTGACTTTTGTCTGGATTTAGTCCAAATATGTGTCCAGAGGTAAAAAGGCACTACAGGGAACTGTCCTGTTACTCAGCATGGACACCTATCTGACATAACCCTTAAATAATGCCCAATGATGTTGCTTCACTGGGGAGTGAGTTCACTAGCTGGAAAGTAGACTTGGTATAGAAATCTTGTTATGTGTCAAATATAAACCAGCAGATTATTGAAATCATTGTATTGATATTCAATTGCTCAATGAAAATATTTTGCACTGTTTTCACCTGTAAGTATAAGTATCACTTAGGCTGAGCATCTAGAAAAGTTCTAACCTTGGAGAAAGACGGTTATATCTTATTACATCGTTTATGCTCTTGAGAGGATAGGCAACAATCTCAAAATTCAGGGTCGACTTCTTAGAAAGGCCAGAGCTTGCAGCTGACATATTTTAAAAGAATATTAGTTTTCTTGCTTTCTCAGCAGATGTGGATTAATTTTCTTCCACCTAAGACATTTTTCACAGTTTACTCTTTTGAAACGCCCTAGTTACTGCAAACAGAATACCAAAGAAGGTAGGTTTACGATCAAGTCCAACTTAGCTTTCTGCATATCAGTATTTTGAGGGCCCAAATATTCATACACTTTATGTCTGTGTGTGGCTATTTTCATTTCAATTACAATGGACACTATACAAGAATTGAAGCACTATGCACTCAACAAATTAATTTTCCAGGTCAGATGTAATGCAGATCAAGTACAATTCAGAACTCTTTCTAAATTATCCTGAGAATGGCCCTACACATTAAGAACTATACCAACTGAATTTTCTATTTTTAACATTGCTTATCATTTGCACTATTTTTCCTGACCTTTCATAGATCTACCACCAAGACTACAGTGGCCAATTGTGAAAATATTTGTGGAAATTCAACCATGCTTTAAAACAATCACTACATTTACAAAGAACTGTGATTAGCCTTCATATCTTCTTTGTTTCTAATTTTTATTCAAGGTTTGTGTCAAGATTTGTAGCTTGGATCCCGGTTGCAGTTATTGTGGGTATGTTCGCTGAGCTGGGAAGTTGGTTTGCTGATGTTTAGTCCCCTTTCTAGGTGACACCCTCAGTGCTGTGCAGCCTTCTGTGATCTGCTGTACTGTGTTGGTTGGAATTTATTTGGTTTTGTTCCCACTGCTTCCGGTTGTCTGTTCTGGTTGTTTGTTTCAGTGGTCGGGATATTGGGTCTACGTCTTTGCATTTATTGATGGAGTCCGTAGATGAGTGCTGTGCTTCTAGAAATTCTCTGGCTATCCTCTGTTTGGCTTGCCGTATTATTGTTGGAGTCAGTGACAGGAGACAACTAGTGATCCACATTCATGAACATCAACTAGCCACTAAACGCCACAAACAGCTGTCCCTAGTAGTTATACTTACAGACATCAAGGACCACAAATTCAACTGGGACAACACAACAATTATAGGGCAAGCCAAACAGGACAGCCAGAGAAGCATGGCACTCATCCACGGACTCCACCAATAAACGTATTGACATCGGCCCTATAGGCCAACCACTACAACAAACAACTGGAACCAGCAACTGGAAGCAGTGGGAACGAAACCAAATAAATTGCAACCGACACAGTACAACAGTGCTTCACAGGAGGCTCCTCAGCACTAAGGATGTCACCTAGAAAAGGGACAAAACATCTGCAAGCCAACCTCCGAGCTCAGCAAACATAACCACAACAACTGCAACCTAATGTTTATTGTTATTTAAGCAGCAAATATTGAATATGAATTCAGAAAAACCTCGCTAGTTTAGGTCTGTCTTCAACAGCCTTAGGCTTTATTTATTATGTGAATGGTTGGGTTAGGTGACTCTGTGGAATTATCTAAGGATCTGTTACATGAGGTAGCCACCCACTTTATCTTCAATGCTACTTTCCACCATCAATTCCAAGGGCTCACACAAAATGCCAGCAATTGGCTGTGGCACATGTTTACAACAGATTCAGTCCAAGGTCATTCCAAATTGAACATCAGGCTTTAACTTTAAATTTAACTTTATCTGGGTGACCTGCCGGTACCTCTCCACCAACCGCTGCTGTTTATATTGTGATTCCCATAGTGACTATTGTCATGGTTGTGTGGGCCTGAATCATCATTGCATCTAAACAAAATTACAGCATGAGGGAGAGATCACTCAGTCCATTGTGTCCATCTGACAAGCAAGGAACCAGCCAACCTAATCCCATTTTCCATCCCTAGGTTGCTTTCAATGGGTGTTACAGCTCTTTCAGCAAACATCCAAGTAACTTTAAGTAATAAGAGGGCTTCTGCAACTTATAAACTTTCAGGAGAAAGTGAGGACTGCTGATGCTGGAGATCAGAGTCAAAACGTGTGGTGCTGGAAAAGTACAGCCGGTCAGGCAGCATCCGAGGAGCAGGAAAGTTGACATTTCAAGCATAAGCTCTTCGTCAGGAATATGGGGTGGCCCAAGGAGGCTGAGAGATAAATGGTAGGAGTGTAGGCTGGGGAAGGTAGTTGGGAATGTGATAGGTAGATGAAGGTGGGGTAAAAGTGTTAGGTCAGAGAGGACGCTGGAGCGGAGAGGTGAGAAGAAAGATGGACAAGTGGGACAGTTCAAAAGGGTGGTGCCAGGTTGGAAGGTTGATTCTGGGAAAAAGGTGGAGGGAGGGGAAATGATGGAACTGGTGAAATCCACTTTAATCCCATGTCATTGGAGGGTTCCAAGGTGGAAGATGAGGCATTCTTCCTCCAGGCATCGGGTGGCTAGAGTTTGGCAGTGGAGGAGGCCCAGGACATGCACTTCTTTGGTGGAGTGGGAAGGTGGGTTAAAGTGTTCGGCCACAGGGTGGTGGGATTGTTTAGTGCATGTGTCCCAGAGGTGTGATCTGAAACGCTCTGCAAGTTGGCTTCCTGTCAATGTAGAGGAGACCACATCAAGAGCAATGGACACGGTGGAAGTACAGGTAAATCTCTGTCTGATGTAGAAAGGTCTTTTGGGGCCATGAATGGAGGTAAGGGAAGAGCCCATTTCCTCCACATCTTTCACTTCCACCCTTGAACCCCATCCTTCCAATTGCAACAAGAACAGAACCCCCCTGATCATTTTCCACCCCACCAACCTCCGGATTAATCATATCATCCTCCGCCATTTCTGCCACCTACAAACAGACCCCACCACCAGGGATATATTTCTCTCCTCACCGTTACCTGCATTCCATAGACACCATTTCCTCCACGACTGCACATGATCTGTATCCCTCTAGTTTCTGCTTGTTCATGTGTCTGTCTAAATGTGTCATAAACTTTGGTATGTGTTTCTACCACCTTTGCTGGCACAGCATTCAAGGAACTATCACACTGTGTAAAAAAACTTGCCTTGCAAATCTTCTTTAAACTTTCCCCCTCTCATCTTAAACCTACGCCTTCCATCTTGTATTTGACATTTCAATTCTGGAAAAGGACTCATACTGTCCTGCCTATCCAGGCCTCATAATTTTATTTACTTCTATCAGGTAGACCCGCAGCCTTCGATGCTCTAGCGAAACATTCCAAGTTCATCCAACTTCTCCTCATGACTAATAGACTCCAATCCTGACAACATCCTGGTAAATCTCTTTTGCACCTTCTCCAAAGTCTCCACATCCTTCCTGTGGCAACCAGAACTGTGCAAAGTACTCCAAATATGGCCTAACTAATTGCCAACTTTTATATTCAATGTCCCGACTAATAACATGCACTTCCACCTTCTTTACCACCATATCCACTTGCAATGCCATTTTCAGGGAGCTATGGACTTGCCCCCCAAGATCTTTTTTCATAAGTGTCCTGCCATTTACCGTATGCTTTGGTCTTGCATTTGACCACCCAAAAAGCATCACCTCACACTTGTTGAGATTAAACTCCATCTGCCAGCTCTCTGCCCAACTTTCCAACTGATCTATAATCTGTATTCACTCATGGGACGTGAGAATCATTGGCTGGACAGGGTTTATTGCTGATCCCCTCTTGCCTTTTGGAAGATGGTGGTGAGCTTCCCTTTGAACTGTTGCAGTTCCATGTAGGTTGTCGGTGCCTAGCTCCATCCAGTTTCATTTCTTGGACACTTTGTTGTGACTGATACAACTGAGTGGCTTGCT
Source organism: Chiloscyllium plagiosum (assembly GCF_037043375.1). Lineage (NCBI taxonomy): Eukaryota > Metazoa > Chordata > Chondrichthyes > Orectolobiformes > Hemiscylliidae > Chiloscyllium > Chiloscyllium plagiosum. The sequence continues at coordinate 54,550,548 of NW_028270148.1, read as the reverse complement.
GAGCTATTTCAGAGGATAACTGAGAATCAACCACATTACTGAGGGCCTGGAGTCACTAGTAGGTCAGACCAGGTAAGGATGGCAGATTTCCTTCCCTGAAAGAAATTAGTGAGCCAAACGGGTTTATCTCACAATCAACAATGGTATCATGGTCATCAGTAGATTCTTAATTCCAGATATTTTATTGATTTCAAATTCCATCTTCTGCCATGGTGGGATTCAAACCCAGGTCCTAAGAACATTAGCTGAGTTGGTGGATTAATAGTCCAGCAATAATACCACAAGGCCATCACCACCCCATGTATTCCATTGTGAATTGGCTGAGTCCACTGCCTTGCTAAGTGTCACTTTTGTTTTATTCATTTTGACAATTCAATAAATTTATGAATCTTGTCTAAACGCACTCATACCTGGAGTGGTTCCATGTTCGGTCAGAACTGGAGTCTTACAATTAATATTAAATTGGATTTCAGAGTCATACATAGGAGTGGCATTCAAAGTTAAGTAATGGCTGACTGGTAATGTCTTGCTATATCCATTTACAACCTTTCTCACTATCCACTATGGTACTAGCAAACTGAAGATTTTCAAACTGACGTAGAGTGACAGAAGAATCATGGAAGTAAATGGGAAGAGACTGGACAAGGGCAGAAAAAGATTGAGTCAAAGTTGGAAGAAATAGGTTCAGTGAGGCAGGAACAGACTGAAACAATGAGTCTGCCTGAGCAGTCCAAATTGTGAATTTTGAGGAGAAGGTAGAAGTGGGTTGGATGGCTCTGAGTTGGGAAGCTATAGGTGGGAGATTGCCAGATAATCTGAGGTTAATGATAGTCATGGAAGCAGTAGCTTCATGATCAATCATGGAATCATTATTTAGGGGGAAATAAGGGGAGGGGTCCAAGAGGTGACACTCAGTCTCCACAGGATAGAGGTTGGTGCATTAGACAACAACAGCACCACCTTTGTCGGCAAGTCTGATAACAAACTCAGGTTTGGATCTGAAAGCACAGAGTGCAGTCAGTTCAGAGAGAGATAGGTTGGAGTGGATGAGAAGAGCAGTGAACTTAAGGCAACCAATGTCACATCGACAGTTCTCAATGAACAAGTTGAGTACAAGTAAGAGATCAGAGGAAGAGAGAGTGTTGGAGGTGGGTGAAGGGGAGAGGACTCCTGTCAAAAGAAATGGGCAGGTAGCAAAGCCAATGGAAGACCAGATCAAGGACATATCATGCTCAAAAGGCATGGAGGTGGGAACATAAAGAGATAAAACTAAGTCCAGGTCATTCTGCATAGAGAGTGGAAGGTATGGTAAATACCCAACAAGAGATGGTGTCAGCAGAATGTGATTCCTGTCAGAAATTCCCTTCTAGCTTTATAACTTGGGAAACAAAGAAGGAGAAATGGAGAGAAACCAGATTGCCAACCCTGATCCTAAACTTACATCACACACCCACTGGTGCATCATGCCAGGGCATCCTAACAGACACACTCCGACATGCAACTAACCCATAAGCATTGTGGAAGCTTTGTTTTACTAAAGCAATTGTCATGGGGTTATGTCACTTTCTGCAAGTTGCACTCCAGGCTGTCCTGACCATGTGAGCTCATCAGTCAGTAACTGTTACAGTCACTGCTGCCCTTAACACTTGGAGGATGTTAATCCAAGTTGTTACTGACAGGATTTGTAAAACATATAACAGCAGATGTGTCACGCAAACCTCAGTAAAATCAAGGGAACAAGTTTACTGACCTCATTAAAAATTACTGGCAGCAATATGGCCAGACAACAGATACTTTATCAAATAGTGGGATTTCCCACAGAGCAAAGAGTCATAAATTGCATTATATGAGCAAACAAACATTCTTCATCAATATTTGACATACACTCAGCAGAAAAGGGCACCTCTTTGTCAGTGCATATCTCCTGGACATTGTAATTCAACTGAAATATCCACATTCCCAGAGGAGGCAAAAAGGAAAGCAGATTAACAGAATCCATGTTAGTCCAAATATATTATTGTGAAGCACTTGCGGATGGGTTTTTTACTCTACAGATGACAAAATAAATCAAATTGTTGCTGTGTATTGCTGTGAAATGGAGTTCATGCATTATTGTCACTGAAAAGAGGGCTTCAAGATTTTACTGATATGGTTAGTGGACTGGTTATTCAGGTAGGTTGTGACCGGTTGGAAAAAGTGCTGTGAGTCACTGTTAACTGGTAGTGCTACTGACCTCACACTTTTCATCTGCTACATCCACTTGGTCCAGATTCAGAGAGTTTCTTCTTGCTGGGGTTTTGTTGATCTGTCACTTCTTGAGGATCTATTTTTGCTATTATCTGCTATCTTCTCCTTGAGAAGATTCCTAAAAGTGAATATTGCTTTTAATCACCACACCATGCGTTAAAACCAGCTGCCATCATGCAACCGACAATGAGACTTATTGACACCAAGCTGCCTACCTCAATCTCTTTGCTAAAAAGCAAGTTAAACTGAAGAAGCTGGCACCCTCTAACCAAGAGGTGGGACCAAAATGTAATAATACAAAAGTACAATTCCTAACTCTTCAGGTAGGAAACTATTGGCTTGCATGCAAGAACTTATTTGCATTTAGTTATACATATTCTGTATTCTTTGACCTAAATTTTCGTGGAGTCAGAAAGAATCTATGGAGGGATGAAAAAGGCACCTGGGATCCAATTCTAGAATTCATGACCCCATTGCTGGTGTCTTAGAATGTCACCAGGGTCCTTTAAGTGTGTTGGACTGATATGACCCACCCTGCACTCTTGGCCTGGCCCTTGCCATTGTGGAGATTGGCACGTCCCATTCCGTCACAACTTTCACAGATTCGTGTCAGATTTCAACCAGTCCTTGTTCATGGCACCTCAGATTTGTGCTCCACAATCTGAATGAGGGGAATCCTTTAAAAGGTAGGTTAAAAAGGTCCTTCCTTTGCTCCACATACTAAGATGCGTCCCTCGAAGCACACCCTCCATCATCCCATGGATCTCCATGGCCTCCATGCCAAGATTTGGTGCTTCCATCCCCATTCAACTATCATACATTATTTGCAAACAGTGAACCTTATAGTAATAGTCGGATGTGTTAAAGCAACTTCATTAAAAAACAGATATTCATTGATAACTTTCTACTTTCTTTAAAAAGACCCTCTTTACTACAGGCCAATAAAAATGTCGATCAACCCAGTCCTTTAACCTATCAATACAGAAACTAAAATTACTTGAAATTTTGTTATCTTTCGTAAATAAATATTATGCCAGCATAGATCAGAAAGCTGAATCTGTCAACCAAGCAATATTTGCCCTGGGTCCAAGGTAATTCGAAACTCCACTTGAAGTTTGAACTCTCAGCCAAGATTGCAAAATGAGACAATCTGGACTTGCAAAGGCTGTGAGTGCCATGGCCTCTCTGAGCAGTGCAGCAGGGTTAAGGGATGGAGGCAATAATTCAGGTACAGAGGCACCTTATATGATAAGAATGACCACTATCTGCCTCTCAGCCCCACGCTGATGCAAGTGAGGGGGCTGCCTCTAACTTGTCTGAGGCCACAAGGTGAACACCATATGGACAAGGAGGAGGCTATCAGAGCACTGAGTGGGACAATTAGTCAAGAGTCTTTCTTTAATTGCTGTTACTAAGCATATAATTTCTGTAATATTAATTTGTATTATCAGCTGAATCTAGTGGTCTTTTTTATAAACAACAATTTTCAAAGCAAAAGACATTGGTTGATAGTTGCTAAGGAGTGCCATTTGTGAAGAACACAACTGGTTTTCGGGAGACGACAGTGTCTATGAAGTGCTCAGGTATAGGTCATGTGACCAAACCTTGGGATTTGAAAAAGCTGATGAATTTTGAAAAGTGAGACAAAGACTGCCTTTGACACGCATCCCCAGTTTTTTTTTCCAGGTATCTCTCATTAAAGCTGAGCTGTTGATTTTAAAACCTTCCCAGAAGTTTTCATTGCTGTAATCAAGAGTTGTGAAGAAAATTCCAAATTAGCTTTACTGTCTCCAAAGACTTTTTTTACTGGATATAGGCATCACTGACCAGGCCAGTATTATTGCCCATCCCTAATTACCCAGAAAGCAGTAACAGTCAAGCACATTGCATGCCAGACCAGGTCAGGACATCAGATTGCTTTCCTTGAAGCACCTTAGTGTAAAAGATGGCTTTTTTTAACACAATGGCTGTATAATAGCTATTAGGCCAACCTTTTAAACTGAAATCAAATGTCACTATTTACCATGGGTGGGATTTGAACCCATAACCTTGGAATATTTGCTTGAGTTACAAGGCTAGCAATACTACCATGGCACCAGCCCTTCCCCAAACCCAAAGTACACTGTGACTGCTCCAGTGAGAAACACCAAGACCACTAGCGACAGTGAGGAAACTAACCCTAACTTCAGCTGGAATCAATGTTCTGAATAATTTGTGAAGAAGTTAATTTGAGGACTTTAATTGTTACTTGACTAAATTTGAAGATTTATACTTTGTCATTTCACTCTCTTTTGCATGCTTATGGGAATTGTGAGTGTACTTTTTGCATTAATGGTAGTTGAATAAACTGTTACATTTTAAACATTTTGTTACAAATTTCTGGACCTTTGCTTGAGTTAGTTTTAGAAGCTAATGCTCTTTTCTTGTTAACTTAAGGAACTTATTTCTTACACTAAGTTATGCACAGTGAAGCTTTTATTTACTAAATTAGCTACCTCACCTCCCTTTTCATTTCAATCTCTGTTGTCACCAACTCAGAAATAGGGAGACTAATCAATTCATTCCTCCTGAATTTCTTAACACCGTTCACTGATTTCCTGTATGAGCACAACATTTAAAATAATACTTGAAGCAAGATCTGTGCGACTCCCTTTATTAATGGCAGGACAAGAAGTAAGATATGAAGTGATGAAGAAATCCAGATGTGCCTAACAGAGATGGTAAAACCTTCCGGCAGATCTACAATAGAGCAGATAGGAATAGACGAATCTCATCCAGGCTCCAACCTCATTGGAATTATGAGCACTGGCAGCTCAGAGTGAGTTCTGTACCATACTCTTCCTCTGCGTCAGAGAGACTCAGCTGAAAGATTCCTAAACGGGTGTTCCATAACAATCATGGTAGTCCAATGAGACATTTAAGCCCTGCATCAGGTGTGGCCATCTCCCAGTACAGCCAGAGGACCTCTGTGTTCTGCATCCTCCATGCTTTCTTGCCTCTTTTCTTCATCCTCCTCTTCCATATCTTAATCCTCCACTTCTTCCAAAGAGCCTTCTCCTTCCGGGACCACACCATCCTCAATACCCACACTTCTCTGCAGGACTGTGCACAAAAGACCACCACAGAGAGCCAAAATCCTTAGAGGAGCCTATTGCAGTGGTGTCACCCAACCAATGCAGGTATTAGAACCACATCTTCAAAACCTCAACGTCCTGATTAGTCATGGCCCTGGTAAACAAAGAGCTGCTTCTGTTCCTCTATCTGGTGAGTAGACGTTCTCCTCAAGACCTTCAAGAATTCATCCACAGTCTTTGGAGATTGGAGTGAAGAACTATGGGCCATGACAGGCTTCCACACAGATGATCCTTCTCAGAAATTGTACCCATTGCAGGCTGAAACCAGCCACCCACCCCCACCCCAATATCCCCCTCCCACCCTCCAACCCCCCCAGCCACTCCACCTTGCATTACAACAGCCCCCCAAAAACTCAAAGCCTTTAACAATTTTAGTGACCGTCATCCTGGATCTGGTGGGATTGTACGGCCACCCTCTCCCACCGTCTCCCATCTTGGCAAAACTGGACAACGTTATGAAAAGTTTTCAGAATACGTCATTCTGGTTGCACCAATGTTTTCAAATGGCCACCTCTCCTCTGCTCCCACCCACTGCAGAATGTGAAAATTCAGCTCCCTTGACATGAAAATTCCTCTCCATTATTGTATGGTAGTGTCAATGAAGAGTATATCTTCACACACTGGAGCACGATAATAACTCTTTAGATTTGCCTTCAGTCTCTCAAAGAGTAAAGTGGTGAGTTTTCACTACATCTAAAGTTTCGTATCTGCTGACCATCATGCTGTGACCACCTGGAACAGCAGCAATATGTCCTACATAATCGCTTGGCTGCACAGTACTATAGAGATTGATGCCAGGACTATAGCTATGACCTCTAGCTCTACTTTAAGCTATTCATATGATTGTATCTTTTGGTTATGTGGTTAAAAGGAAGGTGGTTAAGCTTCAGTGAGCAACACTTTCAGTTGAATAAATGTCCCTCAGTTACACACTGGCATTGTTTCATTATTAAGGTTCAAAAATATTTCTTGAAACATTGAACAGTGATAATTTTGTATTAATAGTTAATTACAAAACGTTAACGGTGATAATAATGATTAGCTTGATTATTACATCTGAAAATAGTTTATCATCTGAATACGCATTTTAATCTTGTCAATCCCATGACCAGTGAGTAATTTGATTTTACTTAGCTACAATTAATGAAGAACAATTTTTTCATTAATTATAATGATGGACAATAGTCAGTTTTTAACAAATTGAAAGATTGCATCAAAGAGTTTTTTTTTACACATGCTTACGTCCTCACAAACACATAATTTAAACATTTCCTCAAAGGCCTGCAATTTAGACATTATGCTTGGAAACATCCTCTGGTCATTAATTCACCCTGGAATGAAGGTTGGAGGGTGCTGAGTGCTGTTGATGTCCTGCATTATGCTTTCTGAACTCTATTTGTGGAGGTTGCAATTTGCATTAAAAGTTCCACAATCTTTTGTAATTGTTTGTCGGTTTTTAGGTCAGTTGTGCAGAAAGAAATGGGTAACCCAGCCAAAACTCATTTTTATGAGGAGCACCTTTAGTATTTTAACTCACTGTAAAGAAATGAAAGACGTGCTATTGGTAAAGATAGGCAGGTTTTTGACATCAACAATGCCCTTCCCTGATGACCTGTGACCATCACCACTGTCTACAAAGTGCAGACACTGCATTGGTAGCACCTGAGAATGTGTTTCTTCACAGCTACCTGAAACAGGAAAAGTGCAGATAGATCTGATTTATATTTTTGGCATTTTCTTGTTTTCTTTTAATTTTATCTTTGTCGTTTTGTGTAATCCATACTGTTTGGTTATAATCACTGTAAATGATTTATTTTTGTTTATCATTTATTATTATTGAACTAGTACAAATAGAGATTTTCAAAATGGATAACCTCAAAACCAAATCCATGCAGATTTTGGATCTTGCCGGATTTCAGAGGCAAGGTAATGTTTTGCTTCAGCTTCTTACCTTTGCAGCTGACCTGCTGCCAAAGACACTCTCATGCTTCGAGGAGCTGCCCCGCAATGGCTGCTTGGCATTAACTTTCCCAATTGAAGTACATTTCCTCTCAGCATAGTGCCTTCCCCAGTGACATACTTGACACCTAGAACTAAATTCGGTGGCACAGTGGTTAGCACTGCTGCCTCACAGCGCCAGAGACCTGGGTTCAATTCCCACCTCAGGCAACCGACTGTGTGGAGTTTGTATGTTCTCCCCGTGTCTACGTGGGTTTCCTCTGGGTGCTCCGGTTTCCTCCCACAGTCCAAAAACATGCAGGTTAGGTGAACTGGCCATGCTAAATTGCCCACAGTGTTAGGTGTAGGGGAATGGGTCTGGGTGGGTGGTGGGTCGGCGTGGACTTGTTGGGCCAAAGGGCCTGTTTCCACACTGTCAGTAATCTAATCTAAATTCCGGGGACTCAAACCTCCAGCAAAAAATTGATACGAGGGCAACCTGAGAAGCTTTAGAAAGTTAATGCTCCTTGACCCTTAGATGTTCTATTTTAACAGGACTTTCTGTATTTATAAACTTACATTTATAAACTTACATTTTTGTCATTAGAACATGCCCCAGCTCAACAATCTGCGACTAAAACACATATAGCTCAATGTACCCAGTGCTTACAAATCCAACAGTGACTTGACTTGGAACTCACCCTAAACTCAATAAAAACTTGATCTCAAGCCATTCATTACCTGGTCATGGTTTAATTAACATTTTGCATTTTATTAGTTGTTTTGAGACTTGCGGGACAACAGATAAAATTAAGCTAAAAAAGTAAAAACAGCAAAAGTGGGCCGACCTTTTTGTTAATAGTGTAGAACGTGAGACAGCCTGTTACAAGTTTTTCTCTGTTGAGTCTTCATATATGAAATGCATGCTCCTGCTCTGCTTCCTACAAATGAATAGCTAAACATGTCTCTAAATTCCTAACAGAAAAACAGAAATTGCTGGGCGAACTCAGCAGGACTGGCAGCTTCGAGAGAGAGAAAGCAGAGTCATCGCTTTGAATACAATGACCCTTCTTCAGAACTGGATTCTTCAGAACAGAACCTCTAAATACTTACTTGTGTTTTTTTTTCAAATAACTTCAGGTCACATTAAGATGAGGCCATGTCATGATGACCTAGCTGAATTAATGAATGCTGACTAAACGCATGTATGTACCTTTACTTTATAAATTGCCTACTGAATTCACATTGAGGTGAAAGTGAGGACTGCAGATGCTGGAGATTGGAGTCACAAGAGTGTGCTGCTAGAAAAGCACAGTAGATCAGGCAAAATGCGCACGGTGACTATCAAGTCTGAAATCACAAAAAGCAAGGAGCAGTAATCAAAAATAAGGGATGTGGGTTTATGAAAAATAAATGTAGCCTGGTGACCTTAACTGGAATCTGGTGCTGTCAGCCCCTGTGGATCATCTGTCCCCATCGATGATGCAGTTGAAGCCTCCGGCCAGAGTGACCAGCCGCTCACTCTTTACCCCTGGAGTGTACACGTTAATTAGTCTCAGTATGCAACATCTGCCTGTCTGCCACATCCTTAACCTCAGAGACGATGAAGTTGCCTCCTCTCAGCAGAATACCAGCCCAGAGGAACGGCAATCACTCCCCCCAGATCGAAGGTCTATGGGCCCACAAGCTCAACCTATTCCTATTCCTGCAGAAACGGGAAGACTGCTTTGACATTGGCCAAGTAAGCCAACGTGGAGATACATTGCGTTGTAGATTTAAAGTTACACATGTTAAAACAGGCAATTTTAAAAACCATTTTGAGAGTTTATAGAATTACACATAGATCAAATGTCTGCTCACCTGCAGTCTTGTTCACTTAGGAATCCCTGTATCCCCGTGGTATGGGCAAACTGTTGGACATGCTCCACACTGAGGTAGCCACCCTGATTTCCTTTGGAGGATTGGTGCAGACTTGATAGGTTGAATGGCCTCTTTCCACACTGTAGGGATTCTGTGAAAAGCAATAATTCATCATCAAACCCTGATCCGATGTCATCCGGGCAAGGATGAAGCTAGGCAATTCCAGTTCTGAGTATGACGGAGAGACTGTCGTGCTCTGCTCCTGATTCAGAGTGTTGCTCCTCCCAATTGCCTGGGGCTGTGGTGCAATAGATACCCTTTGGAGGTTGGGTTTCTCTGGGACTCTTGCGCCATCCAGCATTTCCAGGTTGAGGAGTTGCTCCTGTCCTTCTCCCCTCTTTATTTATTGGTGCCATCCCTCTGCACACCTTCGTCAGAGAAGCTGCTGGTGTGTCCATCACGCAGCTGTCTCTTTTCGTTTTGCTGTTGGCCTGTATTTCCTTTTCTGGTTGTTTCTCACTGGTATCCACTCTCCCGCCTTCTTCATTGACTCCGTCTGTTCAGGTGGGGTTTGGGTTGGTTGCTGTGTCTCCATGGTAGCTGCCTTTCCTGCCTCTCTGGCCTACCCCTCCTTCTGGGTGCCCCTTGTTTCTATTTTCTTGCTGGGGGGGTGGCACCTTATTGACCTTTGGGGTCCGTGGCTGGGCTCAGACTTGTCATGGGAGAACCACCTTCTGGATCTCATTGCATCTCCCTTGCCAGTTGCCTGAGGTCTGCTGACCCTCAGATTAACTCACCAGGAGTTTTGTCCGTCTTTGAGAGAGCAGGACTATGGTGACCGTACCCTTTCAATGTTTTAGTGAGAAAAATTAATTTTGTATTTTAATTTGTTTTTCCAGTGGACAGCAAAATTAAAAACAATAGTTAAAAATAATGTGGTTCAATTACTTTCTTCATTATTTTTCATTTTGAATAAAATTTGGTTTTGACAAAAACTGGACCCAATACCTTATTGTTGCAATGTGAGGCATAGTCAATATTTACACATACAGTTAGGTGGTGGGGATGTATTTCAGATCTATTATTCTGCTGGCAATGATGCTAATAAAACCAGAAGCCTTTTGATTACAGTACGTTGCAACTCCAGCCACGTCTGACAGGCCTAGGGGTGTGGCTAGTGCTGGAACAGTCAATTGGTTCGGTATTCTCCATGTGTGCTGTAAACCCATGACTCAGTGTTGCCATCTCTTAGCTTGACTAACTGATTCAACATTCTAATCAATATACCTGGACCACCAGGATCGATCCAATCAATTCTCTTGTTACTCCCCAAAGAAAACATACATTCACCTCCAAAGGTTCCCAGCACTAGTGTTATTCAAAGGAATAGACATCGAACTTGCAAACAAGATGGTTTAAAATAATGCCTGCTATTCCTAAGTCTCTGGAAGTACTTACATTTTTTTTTCAAGTTATGATGAAATGTTGCTTTTCACAGAATCCCTACTGTGTGGAAAAAGGCCATTCAGCCCATCAAGTCTGCACTGACCCTCTGAAGAGAGTGCCACCCAAACCCTACCCTATAACTCCATACTTGCCATGTTTAGCCCACAATCCTTAGTCACTATGGACAATTTAGGGTGGCCAATCCACCTGACCTGCACATCTTTAGACTGTGGGAGGAAACTGAAGCACCTGAAAGGACCCACACAGACAGGAGGAGAATGTATAAACTCCACACAGTCACTTGACAGTGGAATTGAACCTGGGTCCCTGGCACTGTGAGGCAGCAGTGCTAACCACTGAGCCACCATGCTGCCCACTATTACGTTTTGGTAGAGAATGCATTTTCTATCCTCATAAGACAATGGAGCTTTTGGTGATCAGTCTACACAGAGACTGCAGCATCAGTGGAGCTTGGCTGAAAATGAAGGTCTCTGGGCTGGAGGCGTGAACAAAGAGATGAAGCAGAGACTGCAGAGAGGGCAGGCTAAGTGACTCTCTGTCAAGTGACTCTCTGTCAAGTTGTCGCTAAACTCATCCATACCAGGTCTGGCAGCCTGCTGTGTGTCCTCCTTCATCTTCTCCTCTATGCCATCTCATTGAGGTGCTCATCTGAGCCCAGAACCCATTCTGATCTCAGCCTCCAGTGAGTTAGCATAAGAACTTTACCTCGTCCCCCATTCCCCTATCCCCAAACACGACTGCCATCTATTTGTGCCTGGTGCTAATTCTACCTCTCTAATTGCTTCCAGAGCAGTGTCAGTATCTGAGCTGATGGCCAAGAGTCTGATTAAGTAACAAGACCTCTTTATCAGGAACGTGCTGTTAATCCTTGGTGTGTCGAGGTGAGCAGGCATTGTTTTTTGGGTGACAGAATGGAGGAACATTGAAAGAGGAAGCTAATTGTGGGAGGTGGAGAAGAAAATGCATGGTCCATGGTCACAACATATACTGTTTGTTCATGATGCCAGATCGCATAGTAGGATTTGATGTGATTTGATTTATTATTGTCACATGTACCGAGATATGGTGAAAAGTATTGTTTTGTGTGCTATCCAGGCAAATCATACCTTACATAAATACATTAGGGTAATAGAAAAAAATGCAAAATATAGTTTTACAGCTACAGAGAAGGTGCGAGAAAGATCAACTCTAATATATGAGAGATCTGTTCAAAAGTCTGTAACAGCTGAGAAAAAGCTGTTACTCCTGACAGAAGAGAGTGGAAAAGATAATCAGAGTGGGAGGTGTCTTTGATTATGTTGGCTGCTTTCCTGGGGCAGTGGAAAGTCGAGGCAAAGTCATTGAAAGGAAAACTGGTTTACATGATGGACTGGGCTGCATTTACAGCTCTTTAATTTCTTGGGCAGACCAGTGATGCAGCCGGATAGGATGCATTCGATGGTGCATCTATAAAAATTGGAAAGCGTAATCAGGGAATTGAAATGAGGCTGAAGGACAAGAACATACTCTCATCCTCTAGGTCCATGGTGATGCCAGATGGTGTGGGCTCTGTCAGAGCTGGTACTAGCTGTCAGAGCTAGCTGAAGGCATTCAGGAAGGGCAGATGTTAGGCCTGAGTCTGTTATTATGGGAGTGTGGTTGAGGGTGAGCTGGTATGTTGTGCATGTGTCCTGGTTTTCTGTTGGAGATTTGGGGATATGTCATGTAAAGATTCTTCACTATCCTATCTGCCTGTGACTCTACTTTCAAGCAGCTGTGACCCTGCACCTCAAGATCTCTTTGTTCAGCAACACTCACTAGGACCTTACCATTAAGCGTATAAGTCCTGCTAAGACTTGCTTTCCCAAAATGCAGCGCCTCGCATTTATCTAAATTAAACTCGATCTGCCACTCCTCAGCCCATTGGCCCAATAGTAGTAACAGTGTTCAGCTGTTCTTTTCCTTTGATTCATTGCTGCTCCTCTTTAAAAGGGTACGCACTGCTATTAAAAGAAACAGACTACCTACACCATGGACATTCTACAAATGCTGCTTAATGCCCTGGTGACAGTTCAGGTGGCTCAGAACAACATTACAATCAGGGAAGGAGGTGCCAAACATCCTCCCAAGCACCAAGCACAAGAGGTTCGCAAATCATACCCTTTGTCTAATTTACACTCTGAAACAAGTTTTGGTCCAGGTTGCTTTGAACACACAAAATTATCCAGTTTAAAGTTCAACATCTGAAGTTCGAGTTAAAACCAGCCAGAATTCAGAAGAACAGGTTGAGTGAGGTAATGTTGAAAGCTGCTCAGGTTACAGGTTAAAACCATTTGTATTAGATGAGATAAAGGTGACAGAAAAATCATAGGTGTGTAGAGAATGTTTCAAAAATATGCTGACCTTTGGTTTGTCAACATTAAATCTGTTATATCTCCACTAATCCTAGGTTAAAAAGCCTGAACTAAATACAAGCCATGAGTTAAAGCAAGTCTGTGTAAGCATGCACACTGAGCTAAAGTGAGTGTGAATATACAGTAACCCTGGCTAAAGGGGTCCTGTGGAAAGACACACACTGAGCTGAAGGAGTCTTATGTAAATGCAGGAACGAAAATACACATTGCTGGAAAATCACAGCAAGTCTGGCAGCATGTATGGAGAGGAATCAGAGTTTACTCTTCAGGTCCAGTATTCCTACTTCAGAACTGATTGTAGCTAGGAAAATGTTTTTTTAAATGCAGAAGATAGAGTGTGAGGAGGGGGTAAGGAGTAAACTGTAGGTGGACATAGAGCTTAAAGAAAGAGAAGAACATTTAGACAAAGACGTGGATAAAGGTCAGTTTAGAAGAATGAATTGCTAATGGGGGCTATGTGTGGCTAACAATAGGTAGTGTGTAATAGCAGCCCATGTGGTAACAAGGGTGTGTGTGGGAGTCGCGGTAAAGACATGGGAGATGGTGCCTCAAGTCCTAAACTGTTGAACTCAATATGGAATCCTGAAGGCCGTAAAATTCCCAAGTGGAAAATGAAGTGCTGTTCTTCCACCTTGCACTGAGCTTCACTGGAGCACTGCAGTAAACCTGAGACAGAGATGTTGGCCAGGGAACAAGGTGGCCTGTTAAAGTGGCAGACAACTGGAAGCTCAGGGGCTTTTTTTGTGGACAGAACATAGGTGTTCTGTGAAGCCATCATCCAGCCTACACTTCATTTTCCCCCATTGGAGAGAATACCATATTGTGAGCGGTGAATGCAGTAGATTAGATTGAGTGAAATGCAGGTAAAGTGCTGCTTCACCTGAATGGTGTGTTTCGGCCCTTGGATACTGAGGAGAGAGCAAGTAAATGGACAAACTACAAACCAACCAACTCCCATAGCTGCCTTGACTGTACATCCTCACACCCTACTTCGTGTAAAGATTCTATTCCATTCTCCCAGGTCCTCCATCTCCGTTGCATCTGTTATGATGATGCCAACTTTCACCTCTGAAATATCCACGTTCTTCCACAACCAAGGATTCCCCAGCCTCATAGTGTCCAGGCCCTCAGCCAGTTCGATCCATCTCCCACACTTCAGTCCTCACCCCCTCTTATTCCCTCCACAACAGCAATAGGGTTCCCCTTGTCCTCATGTTCCATCCCACCAGCATCCACATGCAGAGGATCATTAGCCACCATTTCTGCCACTTCCAGCGAGATGCTACCACCAGACCTATATTCCCTTCCTCTCCCTTGTCATCTGTCCACAAGGACTGTTCCCTCCAGGATACCCTGCTCCACTCTTCCTTCACTCCCAACACCCCACCACAGTCCCATGGCACCTTCCCTTGCAATCGCCGAAGGGGTAATACCTACCCATTTATTTCTTCCTTCCTCAGTACCTAAGGCCCAAACACACCTTCCAATTGAAGCAGCACATCATTCAATCTAGTCTACTACATTCACTACTCACAATGAGGTCTCCTCTACATTGGGGAAACAAAGCATAGACTGGATGACCACTTTACAGAATATCTAAGTTCCGTCCACAAAAAAGACCCTCAGCTTCCAGTTGCCTGCCACTTTAACACACCACCCTATTCCCTGTCCAACATCTCTATCTCTAGCTTGCTGCATTGCCCCAGTGAAGGTTAGAGCAAGCTGGATGAACAACGTCTCATTTTCCACTTTGGAACTCTACAGCCTTCAGGACTCAATATCGAGTTCAACAGTTTTAGTGTTAGAAGCACGTTCTCCCAAGTCCTTACCCCAACCCTCACACAACAGGCCTTGTTATCACACGGGCTGCTATTACACACTATCCATTGTTAGCCACACATAGTCCCCATTTGTAGTTATTTATTCTCCTAGGCTGACCATTATCCACTCCTTTGCCTGTTCAAATGTTCTTCTCTTTCTTCGGGCTCTATCTCCAACTGTCATTTACTCCTTACTGCATCCTTCCACTCTATATTCTGCATAACAACCAAATTATCCCTAGTTTGCCATTAGTTCTGAAGAAGGGCCACTGAATCTGAAACGTTAACTGTAATTTCTCTCCAAACACGCTGACAGACTTGCTGAGCTTTTCTAGCAATTTGTATTTTTGTTTCTGATTTGCAGCATCTGCAGTTCTTTTGGTATTTTACGTAAATACAGATCTTGAGCTAAAGCAAGCCGCTGTAAGCACAGATACTGATCTAACAGGGGATGCATATACACTGATCCTGAACAGATGCATTACAGGGCTAAGGAATGTGCATCTCAAATCCGGACATGGGAGTGCTCAGATAAGGAGAAGGGTAGAAGAATATGAGTTGAAGTATTGAATGGCAAGAAACAAAGAGAGACAGAGACAGAGAAGCAGACAGAGAAGCTGCTATCCAATGGTCATGAGGTATATCGAAAGCAAGGCTAACTTGGTAACACCATTGCCTTTAACGTTATGCATGTTAATACTTGGTTCCATTCAACAAAAGATTAATCACAGTCACATTTATGTCAAATCTAAATTGATCGTATATAGCCAGCAGCTGTTTAGGAATAAGAATACAAATTATAAATGCATTGATGTGTTTATAGTTAGCCTGTCACGTACCTGCAGGATATTTTTGAACCACACTGACACTGGATACAACTCTGGCTTCTTAGGATTGCAGCAGTAACAATGTCGCTGAACAATTTGTCACTGCAATATATTGAGTGTCACCAAGCATTAGTATCTGGAGACCTTTTCTTCAATGTTTGTGAGGGGCCAGTAAATATTTCTCCGGTTATTTGTATACTCAAAAACCACTTTTGTGATACAATGGAGAGAAGTTAATGCTAACTTCTCTTCACGGATGCTGCCAGACCTGCAGAACTTTTCCAGCAATTTCTGTGTTTTTTTCTGCAGTTCTTTCGGTTTTTATATGGTTGTGTTAAGGTTTGTCTGGCCAATTTTATTCTCTCCCTTCTCTTATATTATGATGGAATGATTAAATAAAATGAGATTCACCGTTTTGACACTGTGGAAAAGACTGAATTACAGTAGGAGAATGTGTAGTGAACCTTAAATTCTACATTCAAAAACAGAAAAATAACTGTTCTTTAAAACAGCATCATTGGATTCAAAACTCTGTGAACTCTGTGTCCACAGATGCTGCTAGACCTGCTGAGTTTCTACAGCAATTTCTGTTTTTATTGTAAGGCCCAATTTCCCTTAAGGAAGGGAAAACAGCTGTCCTCTCACCTAATTCCAGACCCACAACAATGAGTGATTGCTCTCTCAAACTGACCAGGAAGACATCCAGTTGTATCAAATGGTGAAAAGACTCAAAAAAGGTATGAAACTGGATGAACCATTGAGGCGTCGACCTAGGTGGCAGAAAAACAGTGACAAACTCAACCTGTCCAAACCTGTTGACTCCGTAAAGTCTGCCTTACCAACATCTGGTTAGCACTCAAATTTGGAGAGCTATCTCAGTGACTCGTCAAGCAACAGCCTGACCTGATCATACTCATAGAATGATGCCTTACACCTAATGTCCCAGACAGCATCATCATCATAGTCACTGGTACAGGTGGTGGTATAATGGTATACAGTTGGAGAGAGTAACCCCAGGTGTTCTCAACATTCACTCTGGACCCCAAAAACATGGGCAAGGAAACCTCCTGCTGGTTGCCTTATGCCATACACCCCTTGGCTGAAGAAGTGCTTGGAGGATGTGAGGGTGGCAAGGCTGCAGAATGTACTCTGGCTGCGGGGACTTCAATGTCCACCATCAAGACTGGCTTGGTAACACCACTCAAGGCCAAACTGATTGAGTCCAAAAGGATATAGCTGTTAGCCTGGATCTGTGGCAAGTGGTAAGGGAACCACAAGAGGGAAAGACATACTTGGCCTCATCCTCACAGTCAGCCTACTGCAGATGCATCTGTCTATGACAGTCTCAGTAAGAGTTACCATCATACAGTCCTTCTGGAGACAAAGTCCCATCTTCTCATTGAGGACACACTCCAGAGTTTAGGATATGTCTATACTAAATAGTATCGACTTTGAACAGATCCAACATCTATTAGACTGGGCATTCGTGAGGTGCTGTGGGCCATCCAGAAACAGATTTGTATTCAATCACAATCTGCAACTTTGTGGCCTGCTTTATTACACACTTTACCATTACATCAAGCCAGGTGATCAACCCTGGTTCAATGAAGAGTGCAGGAAGGCACATGAGGAGCAGTACCAGACACATCTAAAAATAAGGTGTCAATCTGGTGAACCTACAAACATGATTACTTGTGCATCAAATAGCATATAAGCAGCAAGTGATAGAACTAAGCAATTCCATAACCAACAGATCAGATCAAAGCTCTGATGTCCTGCTGCATCCAATCATGAATAGTGATGGACAGTTAAAAAATTGTCTGGGGAATGAGATTACACAATGTTCCCATCTTCAATGATGAGGGAGTCCGGTATGTCAGTGCAAATGGTGAGGTTGAAGCATTTGTAACAACGTTCAGCCAGAAGTGCCAAGCGCATGATCAATCTTGGTCTCTTCCAAAAATCCCCAGCATGAGTAAATAAAATGAGATTCATCATTTAGAGGTCATGGAAAGACTGAATTACAGTAGGAGACTGTGGTGAACCTTAAATTCTACATACTAAAACTTGATTATTGGCCTCTGCCTCACAATGTGGATAATTATCCAGATATGTCCTGTACACAACAAAAAGGATAAATCCAACCTTGCAAATTATCATCTCCCCAGTCAACTCCAGATCATCAATAAATGATGGAAGGTGTTATCAACTGTGCTATTAAACAACACAGACTTAGCAATAACCTACTCACTGCCACTGGTTTTGATTTGCGCCAGAACGACTCGGGGCCTGACATCATTTCAGCCTTATTTCAAACATGGACAACAAGGCAGTATTCCAGAGGTGAGGTGAGAGTGACTGTCCTTGATAACATGGACACATTTGATGAAGTGAGGTATCAAATGGCCTTAGCCAAATTATCAATTCTAAACGCCTTTCAAATCTGCAGTTAAATTGATTGGCCTGTACTTGCAGAGCTTTCTGTTACATCTCTTTTGGAACAAGAGTGTAACATCTGAAAATTTTTAGTCCCTGACTCGACTTCTAGATCCTACTGAGTACCTGAACACTTTGGCTTGCAATTTCCACCTTTACTTACCTCAGCCACCTCAGATGTACCCGATTCAGTGCTTTTGACTTATCAATTTTGAGTATAGTCAGGCTTTCTAATACTTGGTTTTTATTGACTTTTAGCATATTAATTATCTTCACTTTCACATAGACAGAATGTTCTCTGCAGGGACTGGAAACAGAAGTCAGGCCATGAACCTGTCCCTGGAGAGACTGTCATTGACCTGGGATTGTCTTTATGGGCGCCCCTGTAATTGGAAAGGAGGTTGGTTCTCTGATACCAATCTCAATACCGGTTGGTTCTTTAATACCAATTTCCCTGAGGCAGCAACAGAAACAGTCTCATTAGCATATCAGCTTCAATGACAATCTATCGACCATACAGCGATTGCTTACCCCAACCACACAGTAATATTCTGCCAACCCCAATGGCAGTCTGTCAATCGTAGTGTGACTGTTTACTCAGCTCAGTGAGATAGCCTACAAACCACACAAAGGTCATTGAGCAGTCTCACAGTGACAGTTTACCAGCCACACGGTAATAATGTACTAGTCTCGCTGATGATCTAACAACTACAATGATAGCTAACTAACCTCAGAATGACAGTTAACCAGACTCAGAGTGACAGTTTCCCAAACTCGGTAATAGTCTACGAACATAAGCATCATCAAGCCAGGAGGAACATGGAGCATGACATTTGAATGTACTTGTTGAAAATAGCTGCTTGTGTTGCAGAAGTGTTGATCAGCACCACCAGCAAGATGCATGATTAAACAATGGAAGTATTCAATGTTAAATCATGACTGTACAATCAAATATACTTATGATAATGAAGTCTGTGGCGATCTTACAACATAGGAAAGGGTCCAGGATCCTCTGAAGCAAAGCAATTGAGAACCATTGCCATATTAGACTTATCAGGATGAATGATCCACATTTACTCAGCCTAATGATTACTATGAACATTGATTAATAAGAACACAATATGATAGAGGTCATTGCAGTCTTCAAAAGAGCAAAACATGAAAAGTTATTCAGATTTTAGATTTAGGCTGGGCTGACAATAATGTGATGAAACAGAGAGTGCCTGCAGTAAGTCATTCACTGCTAAAAATGGTGAGAGAGGGAAGCCACGTAATTAGCGACGAGTTAGCCTAATTTCCGTTGTTGAGAAATTACTAGAGTCTATCATTAAGAAGAGGGTAATTGAATGCCTTGAAAATTGCCGGCTGAACTGGAAAGAATCGGCTTAGGTTTCTGAAGGTGGGTGATGTCTGATGAAGTGATTTTTTTTGAAGAGGCGAATGAGCTAGTGACCATGAGAATGTCTTCCAGAAGGTAGGACTTCCAACAGGTATGTGATGAAGTCCTTTAGAAGATACTGTTAGCTCAATTAGGAGCCAATGAAGAAGAAAGCAAATTATGAAATTTACAAAGTTTACAGTTAATGGTCAGGCTTTATAATTATTAGAACATGGCTGATAGTGTTCCACAAGGATTTGTTTTATTTGTATTTATTTATATTGTTTATAATTATTATAAATTATAATGATAAATTTTGAATCATATTTATTAATGGACTTAAAAGATATGGTAGATAAACATGGATGCAGATTTGTCAACAACACACAGATAGGTGTTGAACATAGTGCAGGTAGAAGCGTAACATTACAACTGATAAAGTAAAGAGAAAAACTGGGGCAGCTGGAATTTCAAGGTGAGCAAATGTGAGGAAAGAAAAAGGTTAGAACTGGGAATTTACCAAATGGTGACATGGATGGGGACTTCATATCCAGCAAAAGATTATGAACTCATACACAAAATAATCTAGAAGGCTAAAGGAATGCTGGTGTTTATATCCAGAGAACTCAAAACCCCTCTGTTGATCACCACCTTGATGTGGTGGAGGGGCTTGACTACTTCAATGATAGCTTGAATGGTAACAACAGGATTTCTTTGATCCTGATAGGGTCACCCCTTGGTAGCAAAGATAGGGGGAATGGGAGATGGAGGTTCCAAACAAAATTTGAATCATAGAATCCCTACAGTGTGAAAACAGGCCCTTCAGCCCAACAAGTCCACACTGACTCTCCGATGAGTAACCCTACATTTACCCCTGACTAATGCACTTAGCCTACACATCCCTAAACACTATGAGACAATTTAGCATGGCCAATTCACCTAACCTGCACATCTTTGGACTGTGGGAGGGAACTGGAGCACCCGGAGGAAACCCATACAGATGCGGTGAGAACATGCAAACTCCACACAGTTGCCCAAGGCTGGAATCAACCCAGGTTCCTGGTGCTGTGAGGCAGCAGTGCTAAGCACTGAGCCACCATACGGCCCCCTTTTTTGAAACATTTCCGGAGGTTCTGGAAAAGTTCCAGAGGAGTGGAAAACTACCAATGTAACACTCTTACTCAAAAGGGTAGGGTGAGAAAAAAACAGGTAATTAAATGCCAGTTAGTGAAACATCTGTAACTGGGATAATGTTAGAGTCTATTAGAAAGGATGTAATTGTAGATAATTTATAAATAAATAAGAGAATCAAGTTCAGTCAGAATGGCTTCATAAAGGAAAAATCATGCATGACAAAACATTGAGGAGGAAATAAGCTGGATAGATAGAGGAGAACCAATAAATATAATATATTGTGAGGAGAGTTTGAGCAGGTTGGGCCTGTACACAGTACAGTTTAGAAGAATGAGAAGAAACCTTATTGAAGCATATTTTCAGGATAGGAATTGTGAGATTATTTCCCCTTATGAGACAGTATAAAACAGAGTGCAAAATCTCAGAGTAAGGGATTAGGCACCTAAAACAGAAATGAGGAGGAATTCTTTCTCACCAGAGTAGTGAATCAGTGGGATTCTTTACTGCAGAGAGGTTCGAGGCTGAGTCATTAAGTATATTCAAGGTTGAGATACACAGTTATGCTGCCAGCGTTTCAATCATCCCGTCCAGGTTTATTGTAACTCCAATGATTGTTTTAAGGTTTTTCTAATTTAGCTGAGACACCCTTTTAAATCTGAAGTCATAGAGATGTACAGCAGGGAAACAGACCCTTCGGTCCAACCCGTCCATGCTGTACAGATAGCCCAACCCAACTAGTCCCACCTGCCAGCATCTGGCCCCTTTCCCTCCAAACCCTTCCTATGCATAAACCCATCGAAATGCCTTTTAAATGTTGCAATTGTACCAGCCTCCAACACTTCCTCTGGCAGTTCATTCCATACCCGTACCACCCTCTGCGTGAAAGCGTTGCCCCTTAGGTCCCTTTTATATCATTCCCCTCTCACCCTAAACCTATGCCCTCTAGTGCTGGACTCACCTACCCCAGGGAAAAGACTTTGCCTATTTATCCTATCCATGCTCCTCATAATTTGTAAATCTCTATAAAGCCACCCCTCAGCCTCCGACATTCCAGGGAATACAATCCCAGCTTGTTCAGCCTCGCCCCATAGCTCAAATCCTCCAACCCTGGCAACAGCCTTGTAAATCTTTTCTGAACCCTTTCAAGTTTCACAATATCTTTCCGATAGGAAGAAGACCAGAATTACACGCAATATTCCAACAGTGGCCTAACCAATGTCCTGTACAGCTGCAACATGACCTCCCAACTCCTGTACTCAATACGCTGACCAATAAAAGAAAGCATACCAAACGTCTTCTTCACTAACCTATCTACCTGCGACTCCACTTTCAAGGAGCTAATAACCTGCACTCCAAGGCCTCTTTGTTCAGCCACACTCCCAAGGGCCTTACTATTAAGTATATAAATCCTGCTAAGATTTGCTTATCCAAAATGGAGCACTTCGCATTTATCTGAATTAAACTCCATCTGCCACTTCTCGGCCCATTCTAACCAAGATCCTCTTGTAATCTGAGGTAACCTTCTTCACTGTCCACTACACCTCCAATTTTGGTGTCATCTGCAAACTTACTATCTGTACCTCTTATGCTCACATCCAAATCATTTATGTAAATGACAAAAAATAGAGGACCCAGCACCGATCCTTGTGGCACTCCATTGGTCACAGGCCTCCAGTCTGAAAACAACCCTCCACCACCACCCTCTGACTTCTACCTTTAAGCCAGTTCTGTATCCAAATGGTTAGTTCTCCCTGTATTCCGTGAGATCTAACCTTGCTAACCAGTGTCCCATGGGGAACCTTGTTGAAAGCCTTACTGAAACGCCTTACACATCTACCGCTCTGCCCTCATCAATCCTCTTTGTTACATCTTCAAATTGATGATGCAAATATCTCAGCAAGAGGCTCAGCAATCACTCCTCTAGCTTCCCACAAAGTTCTAGGGTACACTTCATCAGGTCCTGGATATATTCACCTTTATGCATTTCAAGACATCCAGCACTTCCTCCTCTGTAATATGGACATTTTGCAAGGTGTCACCATCTATTTCACTTTCTATATCTTCCATATCCTTTTCCACATTAAATACTGATGCAAAATACTCATTTAGTATCTCCCCCATTTTCTGTGGCTGATCTTTGAGGGGCCCTATTCTCTCCCTAGTTATCCTTTTGTCCTTGATGTATTTGTAAAAAACCCTTTGGATTCTCCTTAACCCTATTTGCCAAAGCTACCTCATGTCCCCTTTTTGCCCTCCCAATTTCCCTCTTAAGTCTCCTCCTACTGCCTTTATGCTCTTCTAAGGATTCACTCAATCTATCCTGTTCACCTTACATATGCTTCCTTCTTTTTCTTAACCAAACCTTCAATTTCTTTAGTCATCCAGCATTCCCTATACCTACCAGCCTTTCCTTTCACCCCAGCAGGAATATACTTTCTCTGGATTCTCGTTATCTCATTTCTGAAGGCTTCCCATTTTCCAGCCGTCCCTTTAACCGCGAACATCTGCCTCCAATCAGCTTTTGAAAGTTCTTGCCTAATACCGTCAAAATTGGCCTTTCTCCAATTTAGAACTTCAACTTTTAGATCTGGTCTATCCTTTTGCATCACTATTTTAAATCTAATAGAATTATGGTCACTGGCCCCAAACTGCTCCCCCACTGATACCTCAGTCACCTGCCCTGCCTTATTTCCCAAGAGTAGGTCAAGTTTTGCACCTTCTCTAGTAGGTACATCCACATACTGAATCAGAACATTTTCTTGTACACACTTAACAAATTTCTCTCTATCTAAATCCTTAACACTATGGCAGTCCCAGTCTATGTTTGGAAAATTAAAATCCCCTACCATAACCACCCTATTATTCTTACAGATAGCTGAGTTCTCCTTACAAATTTGTTTCTCAATTTCCCTCTGACTATTAGGGGGTCTATAATACAATCCCAATAAGGTGATCATCCCTTTCTTCTTTCTCAGTTCCACCCAAATAACTTCCCTGGATGTATTTCCAGGAAGATCCTCCCTCAGCACAGCCATAATGCTATCCCTTATCAAAAACGCCACTCCCCCTCCTATCTTTCCTCCCTAATGTATCCTGAGGGATATCCGTCACCCTTTTTAAAGCAGAAAATCACTGAATCAAAATTATATAAGTTGGACACGCTTGAAGAGTCATTGTATTTACTGCCAGCATAAAAAGCAAACAATTTTTTATTTTTTTGGAAAAGGCAAGAGTTAGTTGGAAGGGTGCAGCATGTTTACCATGATGATCTCATCCTCATTGAGATGATAATGTATTTCATTGATGTTTACTTTATCATTTTTTCATAAATTCATACAAGCTCCTTTTAAGTGTCTTTAATATCCAGAACACAGAGCAACGGAATATTGATCACAAACCATTTAGCATTACTTATAAAAACTATTTACTCTGGCACAGTGGTTAGCACTGCTGCCTCACAGCACCAGAGACTCGGGTTCGATTCCCACCTCAGGCAACTGTCTGTGTGGAGTTTGCACATTCTTCCCGTGTCTGCGTGGGTTTCCTCCGGATGCTCCAGTTTCCTCCCACAGTCCAAAAATGTGTAGGTTAAGTGAATTGGCCACGCTAAATAGCCCGTAGTGTTAGGTGAAGGGGTAAGCCCAGGGGAATGGGTCTGGGTGGGTTGCTCTTCGAAGGGTCAGTGTGGGCTTGTCGGGCCGAAGGGCCTGTTTCCACACTGTAAGTAATCTATTCTAAGATTGATGGAGTAGCAACAGAAAAATATTGTGACAGTTTACTGAACATATTGAAGTGGATGAAAGAAACATAATGATGTGTTATTTAGTTTTTTAATGGGCCTAACTTATGTTCTCAAACTTAATGAAGCTACACTTATCTTGCAAAATCAGGGAAGGACTTATACACTTAATGGTGAGGCTCGAGGTAGTGTTGCTGAAGAAAGAGACCTTGGAGTGCGAGGTCATAGCTCCTTGAACATAGAGTCACCGGTGGATAGGATAGTGAAAAAGGCATTTTCTATACTTGCCTTTATTGTTCAGTGCATTAAATATAGGACTCAGGAGGACATGTTGCAGCTGTACATGGCATTGATTAGACCACTTTTGAATATTGCATGCAATTTTGATCTCACTGCTATTGAAAGGATGATGTGAAACTAGAAAGACTTGAGAAAAGATTTACAAGGATGTTGCCAGGATTTGAGGATTTGAGCTATGGGGAGAGACTGAATAGGCTGGGACTGTTTTCCCTGGAGCATCAGAGGCTAAGGGGTGACCTTATGGAAGTTTATGAAATCATGAGGAGCATGGATAGGATAAATAGGCAAGATCTTTTCCATAGGGTGGGGGAGTCCAAAACTAGAGGCCATGGGTTTAAGGTGAGAGGGGAAAAATATAAAGACCTAAGGGGCAACCTTTTCACATAGAGGGTGGTACATGTATGGAATGCACTGCCAGAGGAGGCGGTGGAGGCTGGTACAAATACAACATTTAAAAGACAACTGGATGGGTATATGAATAGGAAGGGTTTAGAGGGATACCGGCCAAATACTGCCAAGTGGTACTAGATTTATGTAGGATATCTGGTCAGCATGGTTGAGTTGGACCGAAGGGTCTATGTCTGTGCTATATATCTCTATTACTCTAATAATTACAATGTTTTGAACATTTTGTAAATTAAAATACAGGTCATTCTGCTATAACGCAACCGTCGTGTTCCTCTGCAACCTCAAGCTATGGAAAATCGCGCTATGGAAAACCGTTATCGAAAAACGCACTGTAGAAGATCACCAATAGAAAATCAGTATACCTATTCAGTAGGAAGTTTGCATTATCCAAACAATGTCCACATTTCATCAATCGCATTATCACCAATTCTGGCTGACCAAACATGCGTTATAGCAGAACAACCTGCAATTGTTCTGCAAGCAAATGACTTATCAATGTTTCAGAAACATAAGACTTGATTTTCATCCTGCCTGCCTGATGGCAATATGGTGAGTGGGCAATTAAAATGCTGGCTGTGTGCTTCACATTATGCTTCTAATATGTTTCAGCCTGCCACCATCTTAATTGTACAGTTTATGGATTCTGGAGAGATACCTTCCAATAGGTAGGTGGGGGCTTCATTGCTGTGTAATCCAATATGAATTTAATTGCTGATCATGCAAGATCATGCACAGTTAAGGTCACACCACTGAAACCTGTAGCTCACGGGGGAAAGGCATAAAATGTCCGAAAGGGATGTATCAGGTTTTGTTGTTTTGTTTTCGTGTGCCAGACGGAGAGCTCCCCACAAGAAAATTGTAGAACTCCTTCTAGTCACAATGTCCCATGGACATCCATATCACTTAGTTTAGCACTGGGCAATATTTCCCCAGATCCCCAACAGTGGTCTTTATCTACCTGGTCCACTTGTGCTTCATGTTGGATTCTTGCAGGTGTGAGACATGAGGCGTTGGATTTAAAATCTGTCAAAGCCAGATATGGAATCTTCATGCAAGCTTGCCATTTAACCCAGTTTCTAGCACAGACCATTCATTTCTGAGCTAAAATTGGGCCAATTGATATTTATAGAGCAGTGCACAATCATAAATGGGATAGATTAACTGCTTAGATGACCTTGGTAAGATTCTGGGGTCAACCATAGTTGGATAATCAATGTGAGCTATGCCATATAACTTGCCAGTCACAAAGAGCTGAATATCTGATGCTACAAAAACTACTTAAATGACAGCCATGCAACCATGAAAACACCATTTTTTTTTGACAAACAGAACCAAAAAGCAACACCTAGGTTTAAAGAAGTAACACTTAATATTGTACTATTCAGAACTCCAAGGGAAAGGAATCTTGCTTTATGTGGCACTTCAGAGCATTCACTCCATGGAGAGGTTCACACAATACATCAAGGAAGCCTTCGCCATTTCAAACCAGCCAGTGGACATTTCCAGATACTGTTCCAAGAATGTCTGAGAAGAAACAGGGAACACCTAGGAAAATGGCCAGTGGTGACTGCTATTACACAAAATGGAATCACAGAATGGTTAAGATCAGAATTGTTCATTGTTGTGTGTTTTGCAGATCCACCCATTAGTAACTAATGATTGTGGCACTGTGCTGCAACCAATCTTCTTTCTCGATATTTTTAATTAATCCGCTCAGATAAGTTACCCAAGCTTTCTGACTTAAAGGTAAGGACACAACCATGTTGTTAAAGTACCCCCAGTCCCCCTTTCTACTCTTTTAAGGAAAAGTGAAGCAGATTAGACAGATCCTGGTTGGACACTAGAACAAAAGCAATCTATAACAATCAACAGAAACTCAGAGAATGGAAATGGAAACTTATCAAAGTCAAACCAAAATATCATTATACGGTACCAATAAAGCCCAACCTCTACACTGTCTATCAGTCTTGAAAAGCCAATCCTTCCTTATGTTTCAGGTCTAAGGGCCTAAAGACAAAAAAACTGCAGATGCTGGAATGCAATGTAGACAAAGGAGGCTGGAAGAACACAGCGAGCCAGGCAGCATCAGGAAGTGGAGAAGTCAACCTTTCAAATATTAACGCTTCTTGTCCTAAAGATGCGTTAATACCCAAAACATTGACTTATCCGGGTCTAAGGGACTGTTTCTTTAACAGTGATTGCAGATGAACCATTAATAAGCCTGAATAAGAAGAGCCACTTGTCTTAACAATTGCCGAGAGGAGAATGTTACATTGGCTAGATTTACATAAGACTTTAAGATTACAGGAAACTGATGGCACATTTATCTTCATTGGGGTTTTGAGAAAGACTCCTCTTTGATCCATCTAAGACTGTATGAAGTAATTGGTTTGGTAGGACATTAATGTAATATTCAATGCTAACCCTTTCAGGACCACTACCTTATACAACACTTATCCCTTTTAAAAGGCACAATTAAATCTGACTCCACCACCCTTTCAGGCAGTCACTCCAGACCATAACTATTCACTGCATTAAAAGACTTGTCATTGTGTCATCTCTGATTCCTTAGTAAATCACCCATTTACCAATAACAACAGTTTCTCCCTACCCATAGTGCCTAAATCCATCAAGATATTGGCACCTCTAGCAAATCTCCTTTCTACATTATCTACAGTAGTGGTAATTTGAAATGGGCTGTTTAATTTGGTTATCGATTCTATTGTCGAAAAGTATGACCCTGGAAAAGCACAGCAGGTCAGGCAGCATCAAAGGAGCAGGAGAATCAATGTTTTGGGCATAAGCCTTTCATCAGGAAAGCAGTCCTCACTTTCTCCTTATCCATTCTATGGCGAGTTGATGACAATTTATACAGATAGGTGAATCTTCTTCAGGTATTTAAAAAAGAAAGGAGTTATCAAAGTAAGTGTTGGTTCTATAGAAAATGAATCTGAGAAACTAGTAAAGGAGAAAGTAAAAGAACAAATTGAATGGCTATTTTGTGTTGATCTTCACCAGAGAGAATACAAATAGCTTACTAAAAGCTATAAATCAGGAATTGAAGGGAAGCGAGGGGCTAAAGAAAATGATAATTAGCAGGAAAGTAATACTGAGTTAATTGTTGGAACTGAGTTTACAAATCCCCAGGTCCTGATGGATCACATCATAGGGTCTTAAAAGAATAAGCTAGTTAAGCAGTTGATGCATTGATTTTAATTATCCAAAGCTCATTAGATTCATGGAAATTTCCTTCAGATTAGAAAATAGCTAATGTAATTTCTTTATTCAAAAAGGTAGGAAGGCAGAAAGCAGGAATCTCCAGGCTAGTTAGCTTAACAACTACCAGAAGGTAAATGTAGTAGAGATAGGATTGGGAAGACAGGACGCCAACTTGTGGAACATTTCAGAGAATATCTCTGGGACACGCACTAAGCAACCCCTATGGCCAATCTCTTCAACACCCTCCAAGGACGTGCAAGTCCTGGGTCTGCTCCACCGCCAAATCCTAGCTACCCAACGACTGGAGGAAAAACACTTTATCTTCTGCCTTGAGACCCTCCAACCACACAGAATCAATGCCGTTTTCCCCCATTTCCTCATCTCCTCTCCCCTCTCATCTTATCCCAGATCTAACCCTCCAACTCGGTACTGCCCTCTTGAGCTATCCTACCTGTTCATCTTCCCTCCCACCTATCCGCACCACCCTCCACTCCGACCTATCACCATCACCCCCCCATCTTCATCCACCATTGCAATCCTAGCTGCCATCCCCCAGTCCCACCCACCTCCCAGTTACCTCTCAGCCCCCTTGTGCTCCCCCTCCCCCCCCCACAGTCCTGATGAACAACTTGTGTTCAAAACGTCAATCACCTGCTCCTCAGATGCTGCCTGACCAGCTGTGTTTTTCCAGCACCACACTTTTTGACAAGAGATAGGATTGACACAGATAGTTTTCAGGCTGGCAATGCTGTGTTGTAGGGGCTGATGCGGGGGTCTCAATTCTATACAATATATGTGTGATTTGGGATGAAGGGGCAAATGGTAGCTAAATTTGCTGATGATCCAAAGACAGGTAGGAAAATGAGTTGTGAAAGGGACAGATGGAATCTACAAAGGGATATAGATTGGTAAAATGACTGGAAGAAGATCTGACAAATGTGGGAAAGTGTGAAATTGTCCATTTTAGCAGTTAGAATAAAAAAAAGCATATTATCCAAATGATGAGAGATTGCAGAGCTCTGGGCTGCAATGAGACCTGGGTGTCCAAATGTATGATTCACAGGCTGTTAGTATGCAGGAGCAGTATGTAAACAGGAAAGCTAATAGCATGGTATGGTCTATTGCAAGGGGAATTGATTATGCTTCAGTTATAAAGGGCATTGGTGAGACCACATCATCAGTACTGTATGGAAGGATGTTAAAGTGTTGGAAGCAGTTTGAAGAATATTTATGAGTGGGTTGCCTTATAAGGAAAGGCTAGACTGGTCAGGCTTGTATTCTCTGGCATTTCGAAAAGTCAGAGGGGGCTTAATTGAAACATGAAATCCAGAGGAACCTTGAACACGTGGCTGTGCAGACGGTGTCTCCTCTTGTGAAAGAATCCAGAACTGGGGGTGACAGTTTGAAAATAAGGGGCACGTTTTGAAGACAGAGTTTAAGAACCTTTTCTTTTCTCTCAAAGGTTATGAATCTTTGGAATTCCCTTCCTCAAAAGGCAGTGGATGCAGAATCTTCAAATATTTTTATGGCAGAGATTAAAATATTGTGAATTGTCAAGGTGATGAAAGTTGATCAGGGACTGCAGTAATGTTGAGGTTAAAATCATATCAGCCACAATCTTATCAAATGGTAGAGCAGGCTCAAAGGGCAGAGTGACCTAATCTTGTTCCTTGTACACATAATCTCCCTATGTCTGTGTGGTTCATCAAAATAATTGCCAGCAAATTGCCTGAGATTGACTTAGGGAAAGGTGAGGGCATGATGAGTTGTGAAAACAAAGGTGAGGATATTAAAATTGAAACCTTGCTGAACAAGGGTTAACGTGATTTAATAAGTATAGAGGTGATTGGTGAATGCAAATTAGGATGAAAGCAGCAGAAATTTCAAGTGAACAGTAGATGCAAGATATAAGAGCAAATCAAAGACTAAGAACCCTGCAATTTACCTCTTGATTCACCAAAGCCTGTCCACCATCTACAAGGCACAAGACAGGAGTGTGACAGGTTACCATCCATTTGTTTGAATAAGTGCACCTCCAATAACATTCAAAATCCTTGTCACCGTCGAAGACAAAGCAGCCCACTTGATTTTACATTACATCCACAAACATTCACCCCCTCCAGGACTGACACACATGAGAAGCAGTGTATACCATCTACAAAATGCACTGCAGAAATTCACCACAGCTCCTTAGACAGAAATTGCTAAATCCATCACCACTTTCATTTAGAAAGACAGAGGCAGCAGATAAATGGGAAATCACCACTTGAAAATTGATCTCCAAGCTACTCACCCCATCCTGACTTGAAACTATGTCTGATTCCTTCAATGACATAAGGTCAAAATCCCAGAATTCCCTCCTTAAAGGCATCGTGGTTTATGCAAAATACATGGACTGCAGCTGTTCCAGAATACAGTTCATCACCACCTTCTCAAGGGCAGCTGGGGATGAGTAATAAATGCTGGTTTGGCCAGCAGCATTGAAGTAGTCAACTCAGGAGGTAGCAATGATATGTGTGAGAATTTCAGCAGCAGATGAGCTGATGTGAACATTCTTGGGTTTGATGAAGCAGGTCAACAGGGGATCCAATAAATTTCTGGCAACTTAGAAGAATTTATCAAACATAAGAATGTGTGATGTGTGACAAAATGACAAAAATGTGAGAGTTACTACAGATTACATTTCCATTATTAACCTTGATGTGGAAAATGTCACTCAGCCTGAACCCTGCTTCTTCTCTTTGTCTTGCTAAGACATTTTCACATGGTCGTGGATCTTTCACTGTGGCGTTACTCTTTGTCAAAAAGACAGATTAATGACTGTTTCCTTTTATCCTGTTCTGGATATGAGTGCTCC
The DNA here is from genome assembly GCF_037043375.1 of Chiloscyllium plagiosum. NCBI lineage: Eukaryota > Metazoa > Chordata > Chondrichthyes > Orectolobiformes > Hemiscylliidae > Chiloscyllium > Chiloscyllium plagiosum. The sequence goes on along the minus strand of NW_028270148.1, from coordinate 54,519,391 downwards.
CTTGTGTAGGATCTTTTTCTAGCTGATGATTGTTCCAAGCATGTTACAGTCCGTGAGTGATCCAAGATGTCTTACTATTGTCTACTAAGCAATACTCGCATCTTGTTGCCTTATGGCCTCATGTGCTTTCCTTATATAGTTCTTTGATTTAATTAAACTGTTGTCCTATGCCACCAAAGCCTGGATATCCAAGGTTAAATTTTAAGCAAAGTCCGCATAGTTTCTTGACAAGGTCTGAAGCTAGCAATATTTATAAACATACTTTAACAATTGTAGTCCAAACCATTTTTTTCTCACTAAATTTATTGCAGAGGCATAATGGTTTAAAAGCATAAAACTATTCATCCTGAGGTCCCTCACTTGTCTAATTTGTTACAAAATGAAAATTCAAACATAAGCACCACTGACTATAATTGAACATAATTCTTTTAAATGTTAATGTAATTAGCACAATTGAATTCCATGTACAATTCCCTCAGACTGAGGCAAGAATGGAGATAGGAAATGTTATGGAGGTAAACGTAGATGGTCTATGAGGTCAAAACTCATCTCAGGATCAAGTAGGATCAAAAGGTTGCAAATATTCACCTTCAGACAGTGGTCAAGTAAGGGATTGCATGTGGGGCTATGGAACAACATTTGTGGTGGAACTTGATGTCAATAATTTTGGTCTTTGCATTATTTAGGAGGAGAGTAGTATTTGTTTATCAAAAATGGATAGCAGATAGTATGACAAATCAGAGTCAGTAGATGGGTTGAGAGATGGTGGTGAGTGGAAGCTAGATGTTCTCATCAAGCTAAGCATTGAAAGACTGGCATTGTACTTATGGATCAAAAAACAGAAATTGCTGGAAAACCTCAATAGGTCTGGCAACATTTGTGGAGAGAAAGCAGAGTTAATGTTTCAGGTCCAGCGATCCTTCTTCAGAACTCTGAGTTTTTCCAGCAATTTCTGTTTTTTTGTTGTTTCTGATTTCCAGCATCTGCAGTTTTTTGTGTTTTTGGATAATGTCCATGCAAAGCAGCATGTAAGTAAGAAAATGGAGGGGTCACAGCTAAGGTAACTATTTTCTCATACCATTAACTGCTGCCCCGTCTATAAAACTCAACACTATTTTATAGCATTTTGAATACTTATATGATGATAATAATTTACATTTATTTTAGAGGATTTAATTTAGAAACAAATTAAGGCACATCCCCTGGAAGAAGACAGGTACATTATAAGAGGTAACTAAGTGTATAATCAATTAGATAGTTTTTAAGATATCTGAAAATGAGTTTTTCAGATGTGATACAATCTCACCACTGACTCAGCAAGTGCCAATTCCAAATCCTAATACAGGAGCTATGGGTGGATCTCTTCATTATATTTTTTTCTGGGAATTCCTAAGACTTCCTACTACTTAAAAAATAACTAATATGTCTCAGGGATAAACAAGATAACCAAATTGGAAGCAAGATTCATAATCATGGCTTGTGAAATTGTTAATCAGCTTTCAACATTGATCACTTCTCATATTGTCCTAGGGATGCAGGTGAAGAAATGAAAGCAACAAGGACCATGTACAAATGCTTGTTATAAAAGTTGTTTGCTTCATGCATGTTTGTGTATTCACTTATGATGAACTGCTGTATTGATGCACGTGAAAGCCTGACCCTATATGCTGCTCCATTGTGTGGTAATGGAAGCTGTAAAGATATCATTGGCCATGGCTATAGAGGGTATCCTTATTGTTGCAGATTGGGGAAAAACGTGCTATAATTTTTCACTTTTCCCCACCTCTTAATTGACCATGACAAGCTGTATTTTAGAAAAATAAGGTTTTAATTCTTTGAATGCTATGTTGCTTAAGATTAGATATCAAACAAGTTTTCTGATAGATTACAACTAAAATAGATGATTAACATTTATTTAACTCAACACCAGAAAAGTAATTGCAACAGACACTTCTCATCCACACTTAAACCATTCAACAATGAAAAAGGTCACAATACTATTATGTAATTATAGAATTTTACGTCATGTTTGAAAGTGAAGGAGCTTCATCTGAAGCTTTGGTGGTAAATTTGTTCAAAAGTAATTGTGAAGGTATGGGAGCAAATTGGCTTAGTTGGATCGAAAGAAGGCATTGAAAGGGATGATAGTACACAGACAATAGGTAGTCTTTAAATAATTATTACAGAGGGTACATCAACTTTGGGGTGGCACAGTGGCTCAGTGGTTAGCACTGCTGCCTCATAGCACCAGGGTCCCAGGTTCGATTCCAGCCTCGGGCGACTGCCTGTGTGGAGTTTGCACATTCTCCCCGTGTCTGCATCAGTTTCCTCCAGGTGCTCCGGTTTCCTCCCACAGTCCAAAGATGTACAGGTCAGGTGAATTGGCCATGCTAAATTGCCCGTAGTGTTAAGTGCATTGAGGGTCGATGTGGACTGGTTGGGCCGAAGGGCCTGTTTCCGCACAGTAGGGAATCTAATCTTAAAAAACTACACATTCTTTCAAGATGGACAATCCCAAACAAAGGTTAGTCAGCCATGCCAATGAAAAATGCTAAGAATTATGTAACATTTTAGGAAAAGCCTCATAAAGCTATTAAAAAGAGAATGAACATGAGAATTGGGAAGTATTTAGAATACAGCTAAGGAGGAACCTAGAAACAGAACTTATGAAGAAAGGGAGACTATAGTTTGAATGGAAACTAGCCAACGACATTAAAACAGACTGTAAAAGCTTCTCCAGGTACATCAAAAGAAAACATTTGGCTCAGACAACAGTAGATTCAGGAGAATGTACAATGAGTAATACACAACAGAGATAACAAATGTTTACATTGTGTCTATCTTCACTGAAGAAGATGCAATATATGTTCTAGAAAGAGAGATACAAAGGATAAGGGAGAATGAGGTAGTGAACGAAATTAGTAAGAAAGTTGTGTTAGAGAAATTAATGGAACTGAAAATTGATACATCCCAGAGTCTTGATATTCTAATCTCAGAAGGTTGAGAAAGATAGCTGTGGGGATAATGGATACATTGTTGATCATTCACCAAAATTGATTCGGGAATGGTTCTTGCATTTTGGACGATAACAAGTGTCACCCCACTATTTAAGAAGGTGCAAAGAGAGAAAACAATGAACCGCAGACTTGCTAACTGTTTAACAATAGTAGGGAATATGATAGAATATATTTTAAGAGATGTAATAAAGAAACACTTGCATAATAATCATCTGATTGGTCATTACCAGCATGAATCTGCGAAAGGGAGATGGTGTTTGGTGAATCTTTTGAGAATGTTGTTAACAGAATTGATAAAGGGGAATTGGTTGACATAGTATACTTACAAATTCAGAACATTTTTGATAATATCTCCCATGAAAAGTTGCTTAGAAAATCTATATCATAAAGGATAAGAGGTAATGTACTAAAATAGATTAGGATTGGCTATCAAGCAGAAAACAGAGCAGAGACAAATAAATCATTCTCACATTGGCAGGCTGTGACTGGTGGGGCAGCATAAAGATCAGTGGCTGGACGTTAGCTGTTCACAGAATCACAGTAGTATTACAGCACACTAGAAGACTGGTTATGCCTCCACTGGCTGGTTAAATGAGCATCATTACCGAGTGACAATCTACTTTCTCCCTCCATAGCCTTGTGCATTGTTTTTATCATCCTCTTAAATGCCTCAATTAAATGTCCCTCCACCACATTTCCAGGCAGTGCTTTCCATACCCTAACTACTCACTGAGTGAAAAAAGGTTTTCTTTACTTCACTTATTTTACAGCTCACTTTAAACTGTTCTCCTTCAAAGATGTGCAGCTTAGGTCGATTGGCCAGGCTAAATTGTCCATGGTGCCCAGGGATGTGCAGGTCATGTGGATTATGTAAGGGAAATGCAGAGTTACAGCGATAAGATAGGGGAGCGGGTCTGGGTGGGATGCTGTTCGGAGGGTCAGTGAATTTGATGGGCCGAATAGCCTGCTGCCATACTGTAAGGATTTTCTGATTCTTTAAAATAACTCAGGCGCAGAGTGTTTCCATACACTGAAATCTTATAAAGAAAATATTCCTTGTTATTGTCCATGATTCTGGTTCCTGATCACTTCAGCTTTAATGAAGTGAAAATGCTTTATGAATGGTAGGTAGCATGACAAATGCCAGAATGTCAACATAAGTGTCATTAAATACATCTCGGCTTTGGAGAATCCTGTCTTGTACTTGTACCATTTCATCATTGCTGCTTTATCAGAGGAAAGTAATGAAGATGTTCATTTGAGTCAACAAAGGATTAGTAACCTGCTTGAAGCATTTATGAAATGCTGATTTATTGATGTTTCACATATTCCCTCAGGAAGGTTGGAAGAACTGAGAGGCATACAAGTTAATGATGGAACAGTTGTGACCTTGATGGATACTGTCTCTTTGTTTGATGTTAATGGCAGGTTAGCTTGCAGCAGATGGTACAATTCTGCAACTGCATCTCCCCTGATAATTTCAGGTAGCTGATCTAGATTATAGATATTTCAGTTAACAATAGCAGGCGTAGAGAGATATATCCTGGGCAGTCAAACCTTTCAGCCTGACTTCAATTTCTTCCCATCTTCAATCTAAAATTCTCAAGAATACGATAAATGCTTTACCTATTTTCATAGGTTTGGCTAAGCAATGGAACTATTTGGCTATAAGAAACCATTTTCTGTTTAAATGGAATGATGTAGAAAAACAAGCACAGTGCAAGCCTTATGTAAAATTTGATATATTTTATAAATGTGATTTATCATCAAATTGATTTTGCTGATTAAACTCAAAGGTTTTATGAATGTTCCCCTTTTACTTGGAGTGCAAATGAAGCAACATTCAACTCCAAATGTCAATTCTGTCTCTCTCTCTCTGCAGATGTTGCTAGACCTACTGGGTTTTCCCAGTGCTTTCTGTTTTTATTGTAGTTATACTAACCTACCAAATTGAAAATAAGATATGCTATTTTCCAGACTCTATATGTTTCATGTGCTCTGGTGGGAATGTTTGTTCATTTTTATTATGGATTAAGGAACCAGGGATCATATATTTAGACTTGAGAATTTTAAAGGATTTTGGGGGTAATTGCGCATTTATAATTTTCAGAAGTACATCTCAGTAGCAAAATTAAATGGTCTAAGGGCTGTTCAAAGGCGTGAAAGGTGACTTATGAACAAAATAAGAAGCCTGCACAAGAGTTTCAGCGTTTGTAACTTGAATTGAGTCAGGACTAATCAACAAATTGAACACAATCATAAAAGTGAAAACATTATGGTGCATAAACACAGTGACATGTCAATCAAAAATTATTAGCTGTAACAGAAAAAGAGAATGCAAGGCTTTGACTCATTGACATTTGAATGCTGATAAGTGATGACAATTTTTGAATGAAGAATTTGTTCACAAATAAATTGTATATACCCATAGTAATGTTCATAAATTATTCTGTATTTGTCAATAATGTTTTGTCAATCTGGCACATTTACTCTGCGATGATTTCCTATGTACGAGGTAAGTAAAATATTAGATATATGTTACCTGAAAAAAAATCTTACTATGGCAATGTTCAACAACAATCTGTTAACCAATGAAATGTTTTCATATCATTGTCTCCATTGTCACTGTTACAAAACTACTGGACACAGGTGAAAAGTATTCAGTTAATACTTTCAGGTTTTGAATGCTAGGGATAACTGCTAACTTCCACTATTATTACTATGAAATAATTGTTGTATCATGTGAAAATGAAATGGTTTAGACCATTATGGCAGTAATTGATGAAATGCTTCCTACACCTTTCTACTTCTTAAAATGAATAAGTAAAGTCTAGAGGAGACACCCACCCAAATTTCACATCAGGAAGATGGTTTAAAAGGTTTCCACAATGACAGCTTGTATTTATGTTGTGTCTCCAACATAATAAAATGGCACAAGGTGCATCACAGAAGGGAAAAGGAAAACATATTAAGCCTTTGTGGAATGGTTAAGGGAATCGATCAACTGTTAAATCGAAGAGGTAGTTTTCAAAGATGTGTTGATGGAAGGGCTTGATGTAGGAGTTTCAAGTAGGATCAAGACAGTTGAAAGTTCAGTAATTAGAGACATATAAGCAAAATGCGATGGCACAGGAGGCCAGAGGCATTCAGAGAGAAAACCCAGTTAAACACAGCAGTATTGCTCAAAATGAATGGATTGGTCATACAAGAGATCCATTTTAAAGTGTATGAAGTGGATGTCATGACATGATGTCAAATAAACGGTAGTTAAATGGAAACAAGCATGAAATGGTCATGACCAGTGACCATTTGCACTTCTACTGCTTTTACTTTCTCTGGAATACCAAGAAATATAGAAAGAAACTTAATGCTGCTAATATTTGTAGTAATGTCGAGCTGAGGTTGCGGATAAGAAGGTTTTAAATTCAATCTAGAAGGCAACCAATATAGATTTGTGAATACTGACATTAGTGTGTTAACTAAGCAGGAAAGTTTAAGAATGGAATCAATGCAGCAGTGTTTTGGACAAAACGTAATCTATAGAAACTGAATGTCAAGAGAGCAGAAACAAAATCACTGAAGTAATTGAGTGGATGGTGGGAAAATGTAATAATGGATTAAAGTAATTCCACGAAGGTGGAAGTCAGCAGTGAATAAAATATGGCATTCTAAAGTGCTCAGGTTATATGCTTTGCTAAGAGAGAAACTAGGGAGGAGAGTTATTGATGAATGGGCCCACGAATTTTGAAGAGGAAACGTCAGTGATTAGAATATATAAGTGCATATAAAACACAGTTGTGTGGGATTGAAGGTCTAAATACTGCCCACGTACAGCAGCTTGGACATTCTGTCCTACACCGCTAACAGTATCACGTGTGGTTCTCTGTTCAATGCTGATAAATATGCTTTATATAAAAATCTACATTTTAGCCAGACCCTGGTCTGAATATTAAGTATTCCTGTTGTTTTGCCAGTCTATATATTTATCAATTTTCTTTTCTTTTTGGTGCTTCTAACAACATTAGAATTGGGAACTAACATCAAATGATTATGTCACTGCCTATGTACCAGTGATACTCCCAGTTGAGACTATTTTGTCCAATCAGAGTTTACTCACTTTCTGGTATGACTGAAATTAGATTGCACTTCACTAAATAAAGCAACAAGTGCATTATGTGAAAGTACAGCCCTATTTATATTCAACCTAAGTAGCTGTTTTCCAGACCATATTGTTGAAGTATCCTATTACCCTGCATGGGTCACACAAATGTGTCACATTAGACATGTGTCTTTCATGGTCCAAGGTCTCTTGTTATTCTGGGGAAATTTGAACAGGCAGGAGCAGGTGCATTGGTGTCAGGTGTACATTTAAACTCAGAGGAAAAGATAATAATTATCATAATCCAACTCAAATGCATCAACTGGAAGATTTCCTGCACAGTCGTATGATGCCAATGATTGAACAGAGGTAATATGTGAATTTATGCTCCAACAAGTACCTGAACAAGCCATAGCTTTTAACAAGTGGTATATGGATACATGCAGACATGTGCCAGATTTCCTGGAGGCTGTTCCTTTGCTGTCATACTGCTCCAGTCCAAGTTCCCAAGCCATTACTGTTCGGAAACAGACTCAGCCATCAGGATGCGAAGCAGCACATCTGGCTGCCAAGAGTGTGACTGGCAAAAAATAGGAAAACTTGAAATAGTGCTCCCCCACCCCTGCCCCTTACCTTCACCCATTCCTGGGCAGGTCTGCTACCTCTCGGCTGCAGACTAGCTTGCTGGAGATCAGTGGCAGGTTGTAAGCCACAATGAAGGAATTGCAATTCTGTTTAAGATAACAATATTTTGCAACCAAAGCTTGTGTGGTATTGATAATCACTTACATGGGCTCAGTTGAAGATCATTCTTGAAGCTACATGGAGAGAATCACACTGTCAATTGAGTTGAATGAATTGAATTGAATTGAATTGAATTACATTTATTTTCACTTGTACCGAGGTACAGTGAAAAGCTTTATCTTGCGAGCAATACAGGCAGATCACATAGTTAAGTAGCATAGATAAGTAAATAATAGGTAAACAGCGACAAAAACAAATACACAGGTGCAAGCGAATATTAAGAGTTTGTGAGTCCATTCAGTCTTCTATGAAGCACTCTCATAATTACCTGTGCTACCAACCACTAGTTATAGTGTTTTGAGTGTGGCAGTTCGGTCAGTACTGAAGTTACTGATACATCTCTAATAGTTTTCCTTTCACTGACGCCAGTCAGTACCTAGCAGCAGAGTCTGGCTGAGCAGAGATTGGAAAGAATTGTGATCTTTGATACATTTTCCACAGCAGTCCCAGCCATCAGATTTGTTCATGGTAACTTGGAAATTATGGAGTGCCAGTTGAAAACCTAATTAACTCACTAACAGGCTGTGAATATTCAAGCTTATTCATCTTTCTGAGTGCTCTGATATTGACTTCTCAGAAGGAACGTTGACATAGAGACATACAGAACAGAAACAGAACCTTCGGTCTAACTCGTCCATGCCGATCAAGTTTCCCAAACTAAACTAGTCCCACTTGCCTGTATTTGATCCATATCCCTCTAAACCTTTCCTAGGTGTCTTCTGAAGAATTGTTTTCATGCATCGTCATTGATAATGTCTGTATATGCAAAGTCTTCCAAAGACAAATGAAAGGGACAAGGATTAGCAGTTGCAGCGTAAAATTTAACAATCACAAATTCAGTCTTCTCATAGTTTACCCATTGTTGAAATGATTGTTAACGTTTGAGTCAGAAACATTTGGCACTCTGTTACCAGTTATCTGTGAGGTCCCTGTCTCTTTGTTGCTAATGTGATCTGCATATACTCTCTGTGCTTAGAAATCGCCTGATTTTTCCAAAGTCCATTTCTGTATTGTCTTTTAAGGAGAGTTTAAAATGCTTCATGCAAGTGCACACCATGTCCAAAATGCAGCTTGAACACTAAATATACAGAAATCAAAATTTACTGCCTCAATCCAATGGAATTTGGAGAATTTAAAATGCTGACTTATATTCCAAATTTTCGCTTTCTCATTCCAACTCCTCCAGCACCCAACCCACCTCAGGAGCTGCTTTCACGTGAATATTAGCCAATAGCCATAGCATTCAAGGTTATGGGCCGAGTGCTGGAAAATGGGATTAAAATAAATGGATGTTTGATGATCGATGAGTGATGGGCTTCTATCCATGCTTTAAAAATTCTATGATTCGATTGTTGCTGACTCTATGCCAAACGCTCATTAATTATAGGTGGATATGAGAGGCACATACTACAAAATAAATTATCTTATTGATGAAAGATAGAATTTCTTTTACAAGAAACCTTTAACCTCATATCTTTCTGTCAGTTAAGCTTGTGAGGTGCTTTCCATAAGATAGCCATTAATGCAAACTGTCGGTAAACTAGTCCTAACTTTGGGTTTGAAAATCATTTGTTACTTATCCTAGCAATTTTAAAACATTCCTCTCACAAACAGAAACCATTTGTTTTCCAATTAAAATATGGCATACAGGAATTTCCTATTTGAGTTGCTAACTGACAAGGCTCCTGACCAGGAACACATCACCAGAAATTAACTACATAGATTCAGCTGAAAAAGCATTATATCAATGTATGTCTTCCTTTCTTTCTTTCCTTTTATGTTTTATTTTGTTTTAGGTATAACTTCATGAGAGGGTATTGCGTGGGTTTGGATGATTCAATTATTTTTTCTAATGTTTTCTCTCCAAGAAAGAATTAATTTCTCTATGAATGAGCTACAAGAGAACTAATCTAGAGCTTAGGTTGAATAACATGAATTTAAGTCCTGATCAATACAGAACACAGCATAAATGTGACTATTGCCAGAGATGGTCAGGAAAGTCCAGGTCTACATTCATTGCTCAATTCAGAGGGAGAACAAAGAGTGTACATACAGTTTCAAGATCGAGCAAGAAATCTTTTACATTTAATTTTAAAGTGTTATGTAATTTGGCATACTCTCATTGTATTAACACAGAAACGTGCTTCAATGTTCACTGTGCCACTACGACTAAAGGTTATGCTCTCCAATCCTCGAGTCACCACGGCCACCACTACCACCCTCCCCATAACTCCCTCCTATTTCCTATTGAGTTTTCACTATTATTATGGTCTCCTCCTTTTATCCTGCTGCCAACAATCATTTGTAAAATGCAGTGGAATAATGCAACAAACTCCTTCCACAGCATCTTCCAAACCTGCAACCATCAGCAGCAGGTAAAGAAGGGCAGTGGACACATGGGAACATCAGTACCTGAACATTCCCATTATAAACTACATACTATCCTACCTTGGAATAGGCCACCATTCTTTTGTTGTTATGGAGACAAAATCCTGAAACTCCTACACATGTACCTTTGCCGACAGTAGAACAATTGCAGCAGTTCTGGAAAGTGGCTCACCATCAGATTCTCAAGCGCAACTAGGAATGGCTAATAACGGCTGGCCTTGTCAGGGCAGCACACATCCCATGAACAAATAAAAAGGGGTTCATACTGATATACTTAACTAAGATCCAAGCCCAAGGTTAGCTGAGTTCTTCTCACCAAGGTCTCTCTTCAACAATGAAATCACCTCAGGTTTGTTTGTCAGCTTTGAGTTCATCACGAATGAGGGAGATCCTTTTTAATTCTTCCATCCAGAGAAATCATTTGCTTCCTTCCCCGTTCTGTAACATACAGTAATTTCTTAAATAAGTCCAGAACCTTTGCACATTTACCTGTTTGCACATTTACCTCTTGGTTCACTATAACCTGGGAGCTGGAAGGCTGCTGAGTTGTTATGAAGGACACGTCTGATGGCTGCTGTGGATGATCTCAAGCAGCTGTGGACATTGGAGGCTAGGTTGCAGACTGCAGCATGTCAATGCATTCAGGGCAGTTCACAGATGTGTGGTACTAACAAGGTCATGAATAGAACACAGGGAAAGGAACTGGTACGTTGTTAACCTGAGAGAGGACTGCATTTGTCTCTCCAGTCATCTGAGCACCCTCTACCAGATTGCACCCTACTGCTATAATGATTGTACATATGAATGGGGTGTAAACGTGATGTGATACTCTGGGTCCCACATTTCCAGTGTGGCAGCTGTTTGAGGAGTCATCATATGTTTTGTTGTCAAACAGCAATTATCAACAAAAGAAACAGCAACTTATTGTAGTCTATGTGTGTATGCAGGTCCCATGCTTTGCAATTTTCAGACCTGATTGAATATTAAATACATCTATTAAGTTAAAAATAAATTACCTTTTTTTGATGGTTTGTAAAATACAATAAATGATGTCAGCTTTTATTGAAAGAAATGCTATTCTTTACTTTTTGCACATCATCATATTATAATAATAGAGTAAGATATTTGGACTTGGATTAAAAATCTGCAACACTGTTAAAGTCAAAATGCCTGCCAAGGGTTTGTTGATTCCCAAAAATACAAAAAAAAGCATTGACAGTTGTTTTTTTCAAAAGCAGAGTTGTTACAAAATCAAATACAGTTTAAGACAGTCATGAATTAAATTATTTTAAGGTGTGTTTGGCTCATTTGGTGAGATGTCTACCTGCCTATCAGGTGAGTAATACACTTCTGGTGCCAATTCATTTTATACTCACATTGCCCACCTTATTAGATGCTTAAGCCTCTATTTTGCAACAATAAACTGAACTTGGTACACTCTTGATTTTCTAAACCAGCATGATTCCACAAATTGGCTGTAACACAAAATATTTTTGCTTTTATTACACCTTACATTACCTACCAACACTGTGGGTATCCCTACACAACATGGACAGCTGTAATTCAAGATGGCTGTCCACCACCAAAGGCAATAAGATGGGCAACAAATGCTGACCTTGTCAATGATGCTCATATCTACAAGAATGAATAAAAATGGAGAGAAAATGAGGTCTGCAGATGCTGGAGATCAGAGATGGAAATGTGTTGCTGGAGAAGCGCAGCAGGTCAGGCAGCATCTAGGGAACAGGAGAATCGACGTTTCGGGCATTAGCCCTTCTTCAGGGCTAATGCCCGAAACGTCGATTCCTGAAGAAGGGCTAATGCCCGAAACGTCGATTCTCCTGTTCCCTGAATAAAAATGGAACCTGTTATATTATTCTGAATTTGCCACATAGAATGATTACTACTAAACAGACGTTTGGAAGAACATCCTTGCCCGACTTCAATATTATTCAGGGTAGGCTGTCCTATTTAATACTTTTCCTTTTCAAATCTGATGAGGCATATTAATCATTCATTGTTAATATACTCTAAAGTGATACTTTTTCCTTCAATGACATTTTTCAATGGTCATTTCACAATCTCCAACATTAGATAATTCTGCAGCTGGACAACATTTTCTACATAATCCTGGGTAGACTATAACAAACAGTTTACAATTATCTGCCATGCTAACAGTGTGGTACACGTATAAGCGCTGGAAACTATATATAGTATTATACAGTACCTTTTTTTTTGCAGACAAAAAGAGTATGTACATGCACTGCTACGGTTTCAACACAAAACCGATCTCAAAACAATGCCCTGGTCAATCGAAGCCAACCTGTCTGGTTTAAAGATTTGGAGGTGCCAGTGTGGTCTGGGGTGGAGAAAATTAAAAAATCACACAACACCAGGTTATGGTCCAACAGGTTTATTTGGAAGCACCAGCTTTCAGTGCTCTGCTCCTTCATCAGGTGAGGTTAAGATCATGCTCACAGAATTTATAGCCAAAGGAGTCTAGTGTCATGAAGATGTGATAGAGTAAACAATCTTAGATTAAAACTTTCGTATTTTATAATGGGATATGCTGGTATCTGTTCTTTGGCTATAACTTCTGTGAGCATTGTCTTAACCTCCACAAACACCTGATGAAGGAGCAGTGCTCCAAAAGCTAGTGCTTCTAAATAAACCTGTTGGATGATAACATAGTGTTGTGTAATTTTTAACTTTGTCTTGTTGAAAATTTAAATGAGGCCTGGCACTTAACTCTTAATCAGCATTAATTAGAGCATTCTCCATGGCAACACCCCTACCAATCAAACTTCATTTGCCAACCAATCGGTACTCTCCTCTCAAGCAGTATAAATGTTGACCTTCCCCCAAATTGATTTTCTTGTTAATTGTCCTGATTAATGTAAAATGAAAACTTTGATTTATTTCAGCAATACTCAAGTTCTTTATCAGTAAACAACTATTCATCAAAATAATTCTAAGTCTTACACATCCATCTCATGCACAGCTGAAGATATGTTCAGCAACACAAATGACCTTCCCAATGCTAATTAAGGGGATCATCAATACCTTACAGATTTGTTTTAATTGTTGAAGCTAATTTCTAGAGTTCAGTAAATTTCTTAAAGTCTCTCAGAGTGGTGTGGCACCTGCTCAATCTTTTTATCCTGAATATGCATAAATTGCTCTGAGGCATGGGTAGAGTCAAATTCATCTCCTTTTCACTAGAGTTTAATGAAGACAATGAACAAAAAGAACATGACACTACTTTACAAATTTTGTCAGGACATCCTTCAGATTCTATGATAGCAGAAAACCTTTCTCCACCAATGGGTTCAGTTCATAATGAGAGAACCATGAAGCCCACTTTCACCCTGTTATGGCATTCCCTTCTTCCTGCTCATACTCTCATCTCAGAAGAATTCCAGTCACAATTGTGGTGAGAATAAACCTCCCCTTAATTTAATTGGGACCAGCTCTGACAAACCTGGCACCCATGCTAAGATGAGCAGTCTCTCAACAGCACTGACTGCTGGCATCAATTATAGAACACAGATTTGTTGTCATGTCTACATCAGAAGTGTCGGGTGTGTGTTTATTATGCAAGGTAATCCCCATGTTCATCTTTGGCAGTTATTGAATTTTTCACAACACAATTTTTGCATACCTAGTGTCAGCTAATGAATATCTATTCTAGACTATTGCCATGGCGTTGACATCTTTCGTCAAGCAAGGCATCCAATACCGGACACAATTATCTTAACCTTAACAGAATCCTGAACTAGGACTCCCTAGTCTCTTTGTGCTTCTGATTTCTGAAGCCATTCCCAATTTAGAAAATAGTCTATGCCTCTACTCTTCTGACCAAAGTGCGTAACCTCACAATTTTCCACAATGCATTCTATTTGCTAATTCTTTGCCCATTCTCCTAGCCTGTCCAAGTCCTTTTGCAGCCTCTTCACTTCCTTATCACTACCTGTCCCACCACCTACCTTTATGTCATTAGCAACAATGCCGTCAGTTCCTCTATCCTGACTGTGAATGTAAAATGTAAATAGCTGTGATTCCAACACGGACCCTGAGGTACTCCCTTTCTCACTGGCTCCCATCCTGAAAAAGATCCTTTTATCCCCACTCTTAGCCTTCTGCCAGTCAGCAAGTCTATAATCCATGCCAGTACCTTGCAGCTAACCCATGGGCTCTTATTTAATAACCTCTGCAGCACCTTGTCAAAGGCCTTCTAGAATCCAAATGATCACATCCTTGGTCTAACTTGCTCATTACCTCCTTAAAGAATTCTAACAGATCCCCACACGTTTCTCACATTTTTGTCTCTTGAAGGTGGGTTATCAGCTAGCCGATGCACTGGAGAGATGATCTGTCAATTGCTGGGCAATAAAACTAAAAATGAGTCAAGAGTTCAGAAACGGCCATAACTAGGATGCAGTCAAATAAAGTAACAATGTCTAACATCCAGAATCACTACTTGAGTAAGGTGCTGGTGGGCATCTGCCATTCATGGAACCAGCAGGAGATGATGTCTTCAAAATATGAATGGGGAAGAAATAAGGCTATATAAAAATTAGAAAAAAGGCAACTCAGGAGATAGTGGCAGTTAAAGCAACTTTAAAAGTAATCCTTTAGACATTCTATGGTACAAACATTATTTGCATTCTGATTGAAAGGTCATAATCTTGGCTTTCTGCAGCGTTGTTCCCAACTATTTGCATTTGAAGACATGATGTCAGCAGAGGCCAATGAGAATCATGTATTTTGTTTGAACAATGACTTACCTTATCTGCAACAAACTTCTTGATGCTTTACATATCCCATCATAGCATTGCCAAGTAGGGTTTCTGTTGCGTTTTGTAGACGATAATCCTGCAATAATTTTTCTCTTATATTTTGATGACCTGTCACTGTTGGTATGTACGTTAACAAGTACTTTAAAATCTGGCATTTGAGAACAAATGACACTACCGTAACCTTTCAACTATTTGCTCTGGGAAATATCCTCACAGAAGTACATTGCTAAGCCTTTTAAATAAATGCTCCATTAACAATAATCTTATTAAAATAGAATCACAAAATCATCGAGTTATACAACACAGAAGCAGACCCTTCAGTCCAACTCCTCCATGCTGACCAGGTTTCTTAAACTGAACTAGTCTTATTTGCCTCCATTTGGCCCATATCCCTCTAAACCCTTCCTGTTCATATACTCATCCAAACATCTTTTAAATGTTGTAATTGTACCACTTCTTCTGGCAGCTCATTACTTACATGCACCACCTTCTGAGTAAAAAGGTTGTCCCATGGTCTCTTTTAAATCTTTCCCTGCATACCTTAATCCTATGCCCTCTAGTTTTGATGTTCCCTGCCTTGGGAAAAAGACCTTGACTATTCACCTTATCTGTGCCCCCCTCACAATTTTATAAACCTCTACAAGGTCGCCCCTCAGCCTCTGACATCCAGGGAAAAAAATCCAGCTTATCCAGTCTCTCCCTATAACTCAAACCTTCCAGTTCCCGCAACACCTTTGTGAATTTCTTCTGCACCCTTTCCAGTTTAACAGCATCCTTCCTATAACAGGATGGCCCCAAAGTTGTATGCGGTATTCTGAAAGTAGCCTCACCAATGCCTTGTACAGCTGGATTATGATGTCCCAACTCCTACACTCAATGCTCTGACCAAGCATGGCAAACGCCTTCTTCACACTGTCTCCCTGCAATGTCACTTTAAAGGAACTATGTACAGAGGTCTCTCTGTTCAACAACACTTCCCAAAGCCCTACCATTAACTGTGTGAAGTCCTGCCCTAGTTTGCCTTACCAAAATGCAACATATTGCATTTATCTAAACTAAACTCCATTGCCACTCCTCAGCCCATTGGTCCATCTGATCAAGATCACATTGTACTCTTAGATAATCTTGTTTGCTGTCCACTATAATACCACTATATGGTGTAATCTGCAAACTTATTAATCGTCCCTCCTATATTCTCATCCAAATCATTCAATATAAAACTTATACTTTAGGACCTGGCACCTTCCCCTACACTTCCATCCAGCATTTATTTATGAGTCTGCCAAATTTTAAAACTGCCCCTTTTTCTCTGAGTTGTGCTTTTTTCCTCAGTTGTCCACAGCAAACTTTATATTGCCATGTTGAGAAAGACTATAAATAATATGAAAATATCTATTCAGGACTTCTAGCCCACATTTAAACAATTATTTACTTAGTGTAAAGATCTAGGGAACCACTTTGCACTAGGGTCTGAGATGGATAAAGACAAAGCAGTTTAATACATTAGACTATGGGCTCATATGTACATACCTCTCATGTGGATTAGAGTTATTAATTCTCCTGGATGTCCTGGAGTCTCAGCAATGAAAGCTAAGCCTGCCAGGCATGGCCCTAGACAACCCATGTGAAAAGAAGAAAGCCGAGTTCATGGCCCTTAAATGCATCGATACTATTTGCTTTGATTAGTCCCTGTGGTGTCAAAATCCAGGCTGAGGGGCGACCTTGTAGAGGTTTATAAAATCGTGAGGGGGCACAGATAAGGTGAATAGCCAAGGTCTTTTTCCCAAGGCAGGGAACATCAAAACTGGAGGGCATAGGATTAAGGTATGCAGGGAAAGATTTAAAAGGGACCTTGGGACAACCTTTTTACTCAGAAGGTGGTGCATGTAAGTAATGAGCTGCCAGAGGAAGTGGTACAAAACTTCTGAATAAAAAGCCAAAAGAACTGCGGATGTTGGAAATCAGAAACTAAAACAGAAACTGCTGGAAAAACTCAGCAGGTCTGGCAGCACCTGTGGATAGAAATCAGAGTCAACATTTCAGGTCCAGTGACCCTTCTTTGGAACTGATGGTAGCAAATAAAAGGTTGGTATTTATGCTGAGGCTGGGGTGTGGAGAGCAAATGATAGGTGGCGATAGAGAACAAAGAGAGAGAAAGAGAGAGAAAGAAACAAGAGGACAGACAAAGGAATGGGTAATGGTCAACCTGGGAGAATGTATAGCTGTACAGTAAATAGGGACTATTAGTAGCTGTCAATGGCTTTTGTGTGGTACCAGCCCATGTGATGACAAGGCCTAACTGGGGGGTAGGGTTGGTGGTGTTGGGGTAAGGACATGGGAGAAGGTGCTCAGGCCCTAAAATAGTTGAACTTGATATTGAGTCCAGAAGGCTGTTGAGTTCCAAAATGAAAAATACGTTGCTGTTCTCCCAGTTTGTGCTGAGCTTCATTGGAGCACTGCAGCAAGCCTGAGGCAGAGATGTTGGCCAGGGACCAAGGTGGTATGCTGAAATGGCAGGCAACTGGAAGCTCAGGGTCTTTTTTATCGACATAACGTAGGTGTTCTGCAAAGTGGTCACGTAGTCTATACTTCGTTTCCCCAATGTAGAGGAGCTCACACTGTGAGCAGCAAAAACAGTAGAGCAGATTGAGTGAAGAGCAGCTGAAGTGCTGCTTCCAAATTCTTAATACTTTTTAGATAAAGAATTCTGAATCCTCTATTGGATTTCCTCATTAATTTCTTGTATGGCTGCCCTGTAGTTATGCTGTTCCCAACAAAAGGAAACACTTATCTGCATCTACTCTCAAAACGATTCATTAATTTCAATACCTAGATCCCCTCTCATTCTTCAGCAACAATAAACCAAGCACTCAATCCCATAAGTGTGCACACAATCTGGCATCATCCTTGTAAATATTCTCAGCACCCGCTCCAGTACATCAGGATACACTATTTTTATAATACGTGGATCAGATCAACCTGTAATTCTCTAAGTTTGGTCGAAAGACCAGTGTTACTGGTGGCAGGACCTGGCTTACTGGTTTCAAGACCAGTTGATTCTGCTGATCTCAAATTTCATTGTACACTGATCTTTCTCTGGTCAAGTACAACTGGGTCTTCCCTCTGGACAAGGTTTGATATAGATTTAGCAAAACCTCACTTATTTTTAATTCTATCCCTCTCAAAATAAAGCCTGGTGCTTGGCTTGCTTTTCTTGCATCCTTGCAAATTTGTGGCATGAGTCTGTTAAGAAGTGTATTTTTACTCCAAGACCTTTTGCTCTCCAACCCTTCAGATTTGTTCTGAGCTTCCAAATAATATGTGATATCCTTATTCTTTCTAATAAAATGCCTGACCACACCCTTCAGCAGATCACCACCTTGAGACGGTGAAAAGGGTTGTGAGCTCCACTGATCCCTGGAACAATATTGTTAGGAGCTTCTTGTTCCTGGCAGACAAAGTCCTCAATGATGTAACAGAGCAAGGATGACAATGTGTCTCACTGGCTGAAAAGTTGTAAGTTGACTGTAGCAACAAGATGGCCCTGATCATCATCATGATTCGACATCTTATTGAAATCTGATCACCACTCTGTCAGGGTTTTGTGGACAATGACGGTGCCTGTAGGCCCCACATTAAACAAACAAACTTCAGAGTCACTAGTCAAAAATCAACACATGGAGACAGATGTGTGAAGGAGATTGGACATCTATGCTGGGACAGATGTGACTTTAGGCTGCAGTATTTACTACTAAGCAGTCCGCTTCAGGACACTCTCAAGTTACCCCAAGTGGGGAAGGACCTGGAAGTGTTGTCCTGAACACAGGCTGTCTCATTTGCTCTTGACTGTGGGAACCCTACACTACAAGATCATCATCTTTGTGGTCAAAGAAAGAAAACATTAAGATTGCAATTTAGAACTTTAGAACGGCCATGGATAATCTCAAGAGTTACTGTCCGAATGAAAGAACTGCAGACATTTCACGTAAGCTATCAAGCCTCCAAATTGACATCACTGTCCTCAGTGAGATCTGCCTTCCTGCAGAGAGGCCAGTTAAAGGAACAACAGCAGGATGCACCTTGTACTGGAAAGGAATGCTGACAATAACTCTCACACCCAGAGAGTAAGTTTAGCTATTCAGATTTGGATCATAGAACATAGAAGAATACAGCGCAGTACAGGCCCTTTGGCCCTCGATGTTGTGCCGATCCAAGCCCACCTACCCTACACTAGCCCACTATCCTCCATATGCCTATGCAATGCCCGCTTAAATGCCCATACAGAGGGAGAGTCCACCACTGCTACTGGCAGGGCATTCCATGAACTCACGACTCGCTGAGTAAAGAACCTACCCCTAACATCTGTCCTATACTTACCACCCCTTAATTTAAAGCTATGCCCCCTCATTATAGCTGACTCCATACGTGGAAAAAGGTTCTCACGGTCAACCCTATCTAAACCCCTAATCATCTTGTACACCTCTATCAAGTCACCCCTAAACCTTCTTTTCTCCAATGAAAACAACCCCAAGTGCCTCAGCCTTTCCTCATACGATCTTCCTACCATACCAGGAAACATTCTGGTAAGAGGGCCTGTGCCCGAAACGTCGAATCTCCTGTTCCCTGGATGCTGCCTGACCTGCTGTGCTGTTCCAGCAATAAAGTTTCAACATTCTGGTAAACCTCCTCTGCACCCATTCCAGTGCCTCCACATCCTTCCTATAGTATGGCGACCAAAACTGCACACAATACTCCAGATATGGCCGCACCAGAGTCTTATACAACTGCAACATGATCTCAGGACTCCGGAACTCAATTCCTCTACCAATAAAAGCCAGTACGCCATATGCCTTCTTCACTGCACTATTTACCTGGGTGGCAACTTTCAAAGATCTGTGTACATGGACACCAAGATCCCTCTGCTCATCCACACTACCAAGTATCTGATCATTAGCCCAGTACCCCATCTTTCTGTTACTCTTACCAAAGTGAATCACCTCACACTTAGCTACATTGAACTCCATTTGCCACTTTTCTGCCCAGTTCTGCAGCTTATCTATATCCCGCTGTAACCTGCCACATCCTTCCTCACTGTCAACAACTCCTCCGACTTTCGTATCATCCGCAAACTTGCTCACCCAACCTTCTAGCCCCTCCTCCAGGTCATTTATAAAAATGACAAACAGCAATGGTCCCAAAACAGATCCTTGCGGAACATCGCTAGTAACGGCACTCCAAGGTGAACCTTTACCATCAACTACTACCCTCTGTCTTCTTCCAGCCAGCCAATTCCTAATCCAAACCTCCAACTTACCCTCAATGCCATACCTCCGTATATTTTGAAGTAGCCTAACATGGGGAACCTTATCAAATGCCTTACTAAAATCCATATACACCACATCTACCGCTTTCCCCTCATCCACCTCCTTAGTCACCTTCTCAAAGAATTCAATAAGGTTTGTGAGGCACGACCTGCCCTTCACAAAACCATGCTGACTATCCTTGATCACATTATTCCTATCCAGATGTTCATAAATCCTATCCCTTACAATTCTCTCTAAGACTTTGCCCACAAAAGAAGTGAGACTCACCAGACAATAGTTACTAGGGTTATCCCTACTCCCCTTCTTGAACAAGGGAACCACATTTGCTAGCCTCCAATCTTCTGGCACTACTCCTGTAGACAACGAGGATATAAAAATCAAGGCCAATGGCTCTGCAATCTCCTCCCTTGCTTCCCAGATAATCCTAGGATAAATGCATCAGGCCCAGGGGACTTATCTATTTTCACCCTTTCCAGAATTTCCAACACCTCTTCTCTACATACCTCAAAGCCATTCATTCTACTTAATTGTGACTCAGTATTCACATCGGCAACAATGTCCTGTTCCTGAGTGAATACTGATGAAAAGTATTCATTCAGTGTCTCCCCAATCTCTTCAGCCTCCACACGCAACTTCCCACTACTATCCTTGACTGGACCTAATCCTACCCTAGTCATTTTTTTATTCCTGACATACCTATAGAAAGCCTTAGGGGTTTCCCTAATCCTACCAACTAAGAACCTTTCATGTCCCCTCCTTGCTGCTCTTAGCTCTCTCTTCAGGTCCTTCCTGGCTACCTTATAACTCTCAATCGCCCCAATTGAACCTTCATGCCTCATCTTTACATAGGCCGCCCTCTTCCATTTAACAAGGGATTCTAATTCCTTATTAAACCACGGCTCCCTCACACGACCCTTTCCTCCCTGCCTGACAGGTACATATTTATCAAGGACACTCAATAGTTGCTCCTTGAACAAGCTCCACATATCAATTACGCCCTTGCCTTGAAGCCTACTTTTCCAAGCCACACATCCTAAGTCATGCCTCACCGCATCATAATTTCCCTGCCCCCAGCTATACCTCTTGCCCTGCAGTGCACACTTATCCCTCTCCATCACTAGAGTAAAAGTCACTGAATTGTGGTCACTGTCCCCAAAGTGCTCACCTACCTCTAATATAACGCCTGGCCTGGTTTGTTACCCAGAACCAAATCCAGTATGGCCTCACCTCTTGTTGGCCTATCTACATATTGTGTCAGGAAACCCTCCTGCACACATTGGATAAACACCGACCCATCTAACGAACTAGAGCTATAGCTTTCCCAATCAATATCAGGAAAGTTAAAGTCCCCCATAACAACCACCCTATTACTTTCACTCTTCTCCTGAATCATCCTCGCAATCCTTTCTTCTACGTTTCTAGGACTATTAGGAGGCATGTAAAAAACTCCTAACAGGGTGAGCTCACCTTTCCTATTCCTAACCTCAGCCCAAACTACCTCAGATGGCGAGTCTTCATCCATCGTCCTTTCCACCGCTGTAATACGATCTTTGACAAGCAATGCCACACCTCCCCCTCTTTTACCCCCACCTCTGACCCTACTAAAACATTTAAACCCTGGAACCTGCAACAGCCAATCCTGTCCCTGTTCTACCCATGTCTCCGTAATAGCTACAACATCAAAGTCCCAGGTACCAACCCACGCTGCAAGTTCACCTACCTTATTTCGTATACTTCTTGCATTGAAGTATACACACTTCAAGCCACTTTCCTGTTTACAGGCACCCTCCTTTGAGATAAATGCTATGTTCCTAACCTCCCTACACTCCAGGTCCTGCACCCTAAAGCGATAGTCTAGGTTCCTATGCCCCTGCAGAGTTAGTTTAAACCCCCCCCCAAGAGCACTAACAAACCTCCCGCCAAGGATACTGGTGCCCCTCAGGTTCAGGTGTAGACCATCCTGTTTATAGAGGTCCCACCTTCCCCAGAAAGAACCCCAGTTATCCAAATACCGGAATCCCTCCCTCCTGCACCATCCCTGTAGCCACGCATTTAACTGTTCTCTCTCCCTATTTCTCGACTCTCTATCACGTGGCTCGGGTAACAAACCAGAGACAACAACTCTGTTCGTTCTAACTCTGAGCTTCCAACCTAGCTCCCTGAAAGCCTGCCTAACATCCTCAGCCCTCCTCCTACATATGTCATTGGTGCCAATGTGGACCACGACTTCGGATCCTGGATACCTTGCCAGAACTCCCTAGTTGCATAAACGAAAGGGTTAGGATTAGAGCTTGAGTTAAGTTTAGGATTAGGGTAGGGTTAGGCTTGGGCCTTAGGTTTAGAGTTACAGTTCAGGTTCGGGTGAAGGTTACAGATATGTTATCCCATCATACATCATGTACATTTTGGCTATATCCAATATATCACTACATCAGTGGTTATTCCTGACACTTGACTCTGATTAAGGAAAAGTCCTATTCTGTCATTGCTGAACATCTCACTGTCTTCCTAACAGGAAAAATCACCCTTCCATGGGGCTTTAATGCAGGAAGTGGCAGTAATTCCAACATGTGGAACAGAATCATTCATGCATAAAGTATGGGCAAGGCCAATACAAATGGCTTCCTCTGTAAAACAAACTCAGCACAGACTTATTGGCCCAAATCTTGAATTCTCTGGATACGCTAACACTAAATGTATCCCAAAGGATGCTGGGACATTTCAACTTTAGATAGGAGCAGAAGTTAGGTCATTCAGCCCATCAAGTCTGCTCTGCTATTCAATCATGACTGATATGTTTCTCAACCTCATTCTCCTGCTTTCTCCCCCTAACCTTTGATCCCCATTGACATTCAAGAACCTATATATCTCTGTCTTAAATATACTCAATGACATGGCCGCCAGAGCTTTCTGTGGCAGTGAATTCCATATGTTCACCACTCTCTGGCTGCAGAAGTTTCTTCTTATCTTCGTTCTACAGGTCTTCTCTTTACTCAAAGGCTGTGCCCTCATGTCCAAGTGTCTCCTATCAATGGAAACATCTTCCCAAAATTGACTCTGTCCAGGCCATTCAGTATTCTGTAAGTTTCTATTAGATCCACACCTCATCCTCCTAAAGTCTGTCAAGCATAAACCTAGAGTCCTCAAACATTGCTCGTAGGTTAAGCTTTTCAATCCTGGGACCCTTCTTACAAACCTCCTCTGAACACTCTCCAGGGCCAGTACATCCTTCCTGAGGTATGGGGCCCAAAACTGCACATAATATTCAAGTTGTCGTCTCTGACCAGAGCCTTATAGAGCCTCAAAAATACTTTCCTGCTTTTATATTCAAGTCCTCTCAAAATAAATGCCAACATTGCCTTTGCCTTCCTAAATACTGACTCAACTTTCAAGTTTACCTTGAGAGAATCCTGGATTAGAACTCCCAACTCTCTTTGCACTTCAGAATTCTGGATTTTCTCCCCATTTAGAAAATAGTCCATGTTTCGCTTATTCTTACCAAAGAGCGTGAACTTACTTTCCCACATTATACTCCATCTGCCACTTCTTTACCCACTCTCCAAATCTGTCCAGATCCTTCTGCAGCCTCCCCACCTCCTCAATACTATTTGTCTCATCTGCAAACTTAGCCAGAATGCCCTCAGTTCCTTCATCTCAATCATTAATGTATAAAGTGAAAAGTCGTGGTCCCAACACTGACCCTTGTGGAACATCACTTGTCACCAGCTGCCTCCCTGAAAAAGACCCTTCTATCCCCACTGTCTGCCTTCTGCCAGATAGCAAATTAGATGGCATCTAGGACCCTCAATAAAGTCTCACTTTGAAGTTAAAGCCAGAAATTTACTTATCTTAATAGCCAATGAGATAACGTTGGATAAATTAAAACTCCTGGCTCACTATATTATTGACCTCGCACCCATCTGCCACCCTATTCCCTATCTCACTTGGCCCCTTGCCCTTCATCTATTTCCCTGCCATCTTAAGCTCTCATCCACTGCCATACCACCCTATCCCAGCAACCATCCATCTTGCCGTGACCCACCTGGCACTGTACCCATCGCCACCCACCTGCCATCTTAACCTAGCCCCACACCCAGCAGTGACCACCTTATCCATCTGTCTCAGTACCTCAACTATCAATCTCACACCTTATCCTACTTCCCCCCACCCACTTATCTGCCACATAATCCTCTCACCCACCCACCTGACACCTTGGACCTGCATCTACCCAACTGGAATATTGTCCCCTTACCCATTTTACAGACAACGGCCTCAGGAACTTACTTGCTACCCTATCCCCTCATCCACCTGCCTAGAACTTATCTCTTACCAAACAGCCACTTGATTCCTCATCCACTTTCTACCACACCTCATCAACCACTGACCCATCATCCTATCCCCTCACCCACTTGCTTGCCATTCAACTTAGCCCTGTATCAGTCTGACTACAGAGAGGAGTTCCAAGCATATCTTGCAACTAATCAGGAAAATTTTCACACATCCCATTCAATTCCAGAACAGTCAGATCAAATTAAGTCATCTGTACTTCACTTCTGTGTCCAGACCTTGGGCTTCAAGCATTGTTCCCACAAAGACTAACTTCAATAAAAACCATGGTTTAGCATGTGACCTCCTGGATCTAAAATGAATATTGCAGAATAATCAAGGGTCACAAATCAGCAAGACAGAGTTCCAATAGTTCAAGTCTGATAGTGAAATACAAATGCAGAAGATAAAGGATATGTGGTGGGAAGAGAAAACCTCAGAAACCTGATATTATGCTAACCCATCGTGATATGTGATGCATTTTGGAAGACACCAGCGCCATCTATAGAGCAAGGTCAAAAGGACAAAATCTCCTTTGCTCAAAAGAATGGAGCTTGTCTTCGTAAAGATGACAAAATGTCAACCTTCGATGCTGGGATAAAAAAATCTCAACAATTTCTCAAATGTAGGTACATAGTTGCAGCTAATACTCTCCTGGGGATTGCCAGTATCCTGTGGTAGAATCCAGGGATGAACTAGCATGGATGGGAGAGTCGTGAAGCAGCAAATACATCAAAGCCTATGGTCTGATGGTACTTCAGCTTGCTCACATCAAGACTTCATGAACTTGTCCTGTAGATTTAGGAACAAAGAACTTCAGGAATGGATAATTGGAACTATCCTTAAAGAGAGATATGAATCAATCTATTGAGGCATTCCCACTTGTCCATCACTAGGAATATTTTGATACATATTCTCTCCCGTGAATCACCTCCATTCCACGGCTGAGCATTCTTCCCAGAGATTGTGAGGGTGGCTTTCCACCTTCCAGTGGATGCGAAGGGAAAATAATTGGGTGGGTTGATCCTTGAGGGAAACTAAACACTGCAATAAGTATCTTATGGCTGAGATAGCCCAGAGGTAACCTCCTTAACTTGCTACCCACCCATCCCAACCCATGGCCTCCAAAAGCCATCCCAACAATTTATTTTGACTCCTTCCCTTCTTGCCACTGGATCTCCTGAGGAGCAGGTCTGGAACTGGATTTCAGAATCCAGAATGGCTGACAGCTTCTGGTAACTTGGAACTCCAATGTAGAGACTAGTGATTCATTGAGAAACCTGCCACCCTCCCCTGTGACTTCCTAATGAGTGCATTGGCAGACAGATGAATGGGTTTTCGTAGTGACGTTGGTCTCCACCTAATGAGATTGTCCCTGTACTTAAACAAAATAATGGGGAAACACCACTCAGAGTGTGGATTCATGCTCACCTGGGGAACCTCCAACATCATCTTTATTGCTAAACAAATGGAGAGAAAAATGTAAAGAATAGCAACATGAATAATTCCTGACAATCGCTTATTGAGTTAAATACATTGGTCAGGTAGATCACAAAACTCTGTGGAAAGTTCTACAAAAATTAGAATATCCATGAAATCTCTATCCAGATGATTCCAGATGATATGACTGCAACTGTCTTGAGTGGCAGATTTGAAATAGACTGCTTCAAAATCTTCAAAATCATGTTGGCTATTCACCTCATCAAACATCAACTGCTCTCTGGTGGCACTATTAAACACTATCCAGGTGGAAGTCACATTAACCTTATTTGGCTCCATGCCAAATCTAAACTGACCGTCATAAACATACATGAAACCATAGAATTATTCTGAGGAAGGGTCACTGGACCCGAAACGTTAACTCTGTTTTCTCTCCACAGATGCTAGCACACCCACTGACATTTCTGGCAATTTCTATTTGTGTTTGAAAACAAAGACCTCTGTAAGACAATAAAAATTGTCATGTTCAAAGCAGTTGTCAACATCACACATCTGTACTGCACAGAAATCTGAACTGAGTATCAGCAACACCTCAGGGCACAAGAGAAATTCCATCAGTGATACCCCCACCGCACCAATTCAGTGGGAGGACCATTGAACCTGTGCTAGTAACTTACTTGAAGCCAAATTCACAGATTTTCAGGACAGGCACATCAAATCCTCTGCTTAGATTTCAAAGAGCACTGTCCCTGCCAAATCCTTATTTCTCGATTCTTTTATGGCCAATGTTCAGGGGAGGACAAAGAAAATGCTTCCAAGACACTCTGTTTGAAGAACAGCAGCATTAACTTTATTGATTGGAATCCCTTGCTTACAACCTTTCAAAATTGAATCCCCTTATACATTAAAATGCATCATACTTTGAGTCAAATCATCTTAATAATGAGGCAAAGTGGCAACACAAAAGGAACATAAAGGAAGAAACTCTTGCAGCTAGATCCCACTCTCTCTTGAATATCTCGCTGATCTGTGTGTTGAGAATCAGCCTGTTCAGTCTCATCAAGGCCCATAGCAGAAACTCACATCACACAGTAGAGGAATCGAGGAACTTTGAATTGAGGGACAGCCAACCAAAAATTGTTACATTTCCTTACATTGACCCTGATTGGCCAATTATTTAATCCATTCTGTAAACTTATTAATGTCATTGAGTCACAGAAATGTAGAGTATGGAAATAGACCCTTCAGTCCAACTCATCTATGCCAACTAGATATTCTCCATTCATCTAGTCCCATTTGCCAGCACTTGGTTCATATTCCTCTAAACATTTCCTATTCATATACCCATCCAAATGTTCTTTAAATGTTATAATTATATCAGCTTCCACCACCTCCACTAGCAGCTCATTTCATGCACACACCACCCTCTGAGTGAAAAAAATGCCCCTTAGGTCCCTTTTAAATCTTTCCCCTCTCATTTTAAACCTATGCCCTCTAGTTCTGGACTCCCCCACCCTGGGGAAACAACCTTGACTCTTTACCCTAATCACCGCCTTCTTGAATTTATAAGGTCACCCTCTCAGCCTCCAAAGCTCCAGGGAAAACAGGCCCAGCCTGTTCAGCCTCTCTCTATGAAGCTCAAACCCTCCAACCCTGGCAACATCTTTGTAAATCTTTTCTGAAACATTTCATGTTTCAGAACATCCTTCCTATAACAGGGACCTCCTATAATTTGTTATGATCATCCTCAGTCTTGACTATTTACTGTCAATTTGGACTTATCTACAAATTTTAGAAACTGTATTTGTGTTTACAAAGTCTGAATTGTTCATATAAATTCTGAAAAGCAGTGGTCCTGACACTAATCCTTATGGAACACCACCTTTCACCTTCTGTCACTCTGAATAACTACTCTTTACTTGTTTTTTGCTTTCTACCTTCAAACCAACTAGAAATCCATTTTGCTACTTGTTCCCTGACTCCAAATTCTCTAATCATAGCTATTAATATGTTATGGGGCATCTTATCAAAGACGTTTCAAAAATCCAAATTAAAGCTACTGCATTCTATTGTCCATCCTCAGTGTTATTGTTGCAAGACAAAAATCAATAAGGTTAGTAAAGCAAGGTTTCTCTTTTTGGAATCCATGTCAATTGTTTCTACAACCGAATTAGGAAGGATTATTTTCCTTGAAGCGAAATCTCCACTGACTGCAACAAATCTTGAACTTAAAAGAGAGGTGATATTGTCAATCATATGTACTAGATTGTATATGACTCAGTCTCAGAAACCAACCTGTCAGATTCCTTCCACTGGCAGATATTGCAAAAAACTCCACAAAACAATTGCAAGAAATATTGACAACATGCTTAAAGTGTACAAACATCAAATTACCTTTCCCGAAAATAATATTTACCACCAACCCCTTCCAGGCCTGAAAGGAATGCACAATTCTGCAGAGTATTATCTCAGAAGAACTTTGTCCAAGCAAAGTGAAAAGATAAATAATTGATCATTTAAATGCTGATCTGGAACCAAAGCCACTTTTCATGCAAGTTATTGATGCTGGGATTTCTCTCTTGTCAGTTATGGCTGGTTAAATTTTGTTTTTCTATAGACAGTGGTTTAGATTCAGATTTCTCTCTCCATTTGTAGAAACAATGTGTTCCAGTAGGTTTTAAACTCACAGATTTTAATAAAAAGGGGTTTCTGAGAAAGGGAGAGAGAATAGAAGTTTGTTTCTCTTAGAGAGTTTCTGCTTGAGTATGTTCACAATTGATTTTTAACAAATCGGAAAGGATAGGCCTTATATTAAAATTAAAGTTCCAAATTGGATTAAGGCCAATTTGATGGTACAAGACAGGTGCTTCACAAAGTTGATTGAGGTAAACTCTTCGCAGGTAAAGGGATGACTGGCATGATCACTGGGAGGCTTTCAAATGTAAGATAATGAGAGTTTAGAGGCAGCATATTTCATGTTAAAGTGTAAGGTAAGGCTGGTAGGAACAGTGGATGATTAGAAATTGGGACTTTGATCAAGAATAAGAAGGAGACATAGGTCAGGTATAGATTAATGGATTCAAATGAATCTCTTGAAGACTAAAAGGGGTGTAGGGACATTGTTAAGAGGGAAATCAGGAGGGCAAAAACGGGATATGGGATAGCTTTGGTGGGCAAGGTTAAGGATAATCCAACAAGATTCTACAAGTACATTAAGAACAAAAGGGCTACTAGGAAGAGACTAGGGCCCCTTAAAGATCAACCTGATCATCAATTTGTGGAATCACAGGAGATAGGAATGATAGTAAACAAATATTTTGCTTTATTATTCACAGTGGAGAAAGACATGGAGGCTAGGGAAATCAGTGAAATGAATATTGACATCTTGAAAACAGTCTACATTACAGAAGAAGAGGTTTGGAGGACTTAAAAAAACATAAATCTCCAGGACCAGATCAAGTCTATCCCAGGACATTGTGAGAAGCTACTTGTGGGAAGAAATTGAGGGGCCACGGTTGAAGTTCTAAAAGACTGGAAAGTGGCTAATGTTTTTTAAGAAAGGCTGCAAAGTCAAGCCTGGGAACTTTAGACTGATAAATCTGACAGCAGTGGTGAGTAAGCTATTGGAGAAGATTCTGAGAGACAGGGTTTACATGCATTTGAAGTGGCAAGGACTGATTATGGGTAGCCAGCATGGCTTTGTGAGTGGGAAATCACACATTTGATTGAGTTTTCTGAGGATGTGACCAAGAAGATAGATTAGGTCAGTGCAGTAAACGTTGTCTGTATGGGCTTTAGTAAGGCCTTTGTCAAGGTTCCGCGTAATGCACTAGTTAGTAAGGTTAGATCACATGAGATTCAGGGAGAGCTTGTCAATTGATTACAAAATTGGCTTGTTGATAAGTTTGCAGATAACACCAAAATTACTAGTATAGTGTTATAGATAATCAGTAGGTTATCTAAGATTGCAAAGGGATCTTGATTAATTGGGCCAAGGGCTGAGGAGTGGCAGATGGAGTTTAATTTGGATAAATGCAAGGTGTTGCATTTTGATGTGATGTAAAAGGGCTGCACTTACATAATTAATAGTAGGGCCGTGGGGAGTGTTGTCAACCACAGAGACCTAAAGGTTCGGTTACAAAGTTCTTTTAAAGTTGCATTATAGGGTGACAGGGTGGTAAAGAGGGCATTTGGCCCACTTGCCTTCACTGCTCAGACCATTGAGTGTAGGAGTTGGGACATTATGTTGCAGTTGTAAGGATGTTGTGAGGCCACTTTTGGAGTAACATGTACAGTTTTGGTCATCAGCAATAGGAAGGATATTATTAAATTGGAGAGGGTATAGAAAAGATTTACAATGATGTTACTGGGATTGGAAGATTTGAATTATAAGGAGAGGCTGGATAGGCTGGGAGTTCTTTCATTGGAGCATAGGAGGTTGAAGGGTGACCTTAAAAACATTTATAAAATCATAAGGGGCATAGATAAAGTGAATTGCAAAGGTCTTTTTCCTAGGGTAGGGAGTTCAAAAGTAGAGGGCAAAATTTTAAGGTGAGAGGAGAAAGTCTTAAAAGGGACCTAAGGGGCAACTTTTTTGCACAAAAAATGGTACATATGTGGAATAAACTATCAGAGGAAGTGGTAGATGCCAGTACAGTAACAACATTTAAAAGAAATTTGAACAACTACATGAATTGGAAAGGTTTAGAGAATATGGGCCAAATGCAGGCAAGTGGAACGAGCTTAGTTTGGGAAACATGCTCTGTATGAACGAGTTGGACTGAAGAGTCTGTTTCTGTGCTGTATGACTCTATGATACACAAGCAATTCTTAGATAACCTACTTGGTTAACTATACCACTATACCACTAAGTCTGGTGTTATCTGCAAACTTACCAACCATGCCTCTTAAATTCGTATCCAAATCATTTATATAATTGACAAACAACAGTGAACCCAGCACTGATCCCTATGAAACACCACTGGTCATAGGCCTCCAGTCTAAAAAACAATCCTCCATCTCTGTCTGAAAACATTACAGTTTCAGTGGCATCATTCAAGCAGTGAGTATTCATCACAAATGCAGCATTTTTGCTGCAGTAGCCAGCGTCTTTTTCTTTGAAAAGTATTCTCTTCAAAAAGCTCAAGATACATACATTTCTAGCTGATAACATTATAAATTTATGAACCAATATATCCAGACAATGATATTATAAAGTAATATTTTAGATAACATATCTTCACAACAATATCTACAGTACTGCTATATTTCTTATTTCCAGCTGTTGTAGTCTCTCTTTTGTTTTAAAGAGTCCATTAATTTTCTTTTCACTGCTACTAAGCTGACTGGTCTACAATTTCCTGGTCATGTTTGGGTTAAAATCTCATTCACCATTGGTTTATGAAATTACAAGAGGGGTGAATTTTGAAAATATCCAAGAGTGACCTCATGGGGAAAGAAAACTCATCAAGTGGAATCAGGACCCAATGCAAGACAAGTGGTGGCCTTGGTAAGTAAGATCAGGCAAGTATGCAGGGTCTGTCTCTTTCTCTCTCTTTCTCTCTAACAGATTTTCCACTTTTGAGACTGCTAGAGGAGATGGTTTCTCAGCAGAATGTGTCAGAAGCCAAGTCTGTGGCACTAGAAGTGACTAAGTTGCACAAGAGGGGAGAAAAAAGGAATAGAAGAAAAAAGATTCTATTGTAAAAGGAACAGATATACATTCCTGCAACCATTAGGATGGTATGGTGCCTCCATGGTGACAGAGTCAGGAAGGTCACTGAATGGCTGTAAGACATTCTGAAGAAGAAAGACAGAACAGCTAGAGGGCACAGATTTAATGGAATCGGTAAATTAAGTCTTGACGACGTAAGGAAAATCATTTCAAGCAGCGAGCGTTTAGGGTTTAGAATGCACTGTCTGAGATTGTGGTGGAAGCAGTTTCAACTGAAGTGTTTCAAAAAGGGAATTAAATCATTATCCGCAGAAGAAAATTGTGAAGGCCTACTTTGAATAGGAAGGGAAGGAGCACGAGGTGAATAGGCCCTTCAGAGGACCGGCACAAACATGATGGGATGATTGGCCTCTTTCTGTATTGTAGCCATGATATGATCCTAATTTCTGTCCCATTCTTAAATTTATAAAACATATTAACTTCCAGCCATTTCTCTGGCACTGCATCCTTTGGTGAATTCTTTTAAAGGAATAGTAATGTCCCTGTTAGTTCTTTTCTAAATTATTTAAATTAAAGTGGATGCAATCCTTCTGAAATAGGATCTTATGCTCTTTTAATTTGTTTAGTTTGTTCAATACATTCCTTTATTTTAAATTCACATATCACATTACTCACCTCATTATTCAATAACATGTCTATCTGCTCTAACTCTCTGGTAAATGCCAAAGCAAAACAATTAATATCTCTGTCATATATCTATTAGATTTCAGCCACTTCTCTAGCACATGGTCTTTAACTAAAACAGAAAGAGGTAAGAAAATTGAAGGAGGAAATAAATGAAATGTTTAATCTATGGAGGATTGAGGTAGTTATTTCTGTAAATGTAATCCTCAGGAAACATCTGACTGCAAAGAACAAATATACCATGAAGTTTTAATTATATAAAATGATCACTTTTTTGTGATTGTTTATCTTTTAACCAAATTAATTGTGGACATCATAATCTAAACCAAGCTAAACAATGTTTTTAACAAATTATCCTGGCAGTAGATGATGTTAGTTTGCCACAGTCACACAACATAGCACTATGTGCCCTTGACTTTGAGCACGCAAGTCTATTGTCTAATAATTTGACTGCAATACTCACAAGCTAGTGTTGGCTATGTTGATTTAACCAATTTATCATAATGTGATTTTATAACACATTCAGGGGCAATAAATAATATTGCTCACTGGCTTGGGGTCCTATAAAAACCCAACCAATTTTCCTAACACCTGAAATGTAGTGCATTTCCAATTTTTTTCACAAATATTAGAATATACTTTTGTGAAATTCTCATTGAACACCAATTGTTGAGAGGTCTGATAACCACATGAGGACTTCATTGTCCATAGACCACTGAACAGAGGAGACATACAGATAGTATTCATATTTAAATGTGGTTAATTGTGAGCTAATACATTTGGGGATAAAACTTGGATAGGAGTATACACCCAAATGGAAAGACATTGAAAGGTGAATTGATGAGCAGATACGAGGCTCAGAAACTTGAGTAGCTACAAATGTCTACAGTTCCAACATGATATCTGCAGTGTGCAAGCACATACCTTTGATGTGAAGTACATCAGACACCATGTTGCTAAAGGTGTTAAAGTTAGCGAGAAATATATAGGAAAACAGAAATTATGAACAGGAATAGGCCATTCAACCCTTCATGCCTGCTTCACCATTTAGCATCATTGTCGAACAATCAGAACATAAAATCAACTGGCTGGCAGTGCTGATTGATGCCATTGCTGTAGATTTTGGAGTTCAAGGCCATTAGGCTACAAGACATAGGAGCAGAAATTAGGCCATTCAGCCCATCGGGTCTGCTTCGCCATTCAATCATGGTTGATAAACTCCTCAACCCAATTCTCCTGCTTTCTCCCCAAAACCCTTGATTCTCTTGATACTCAAGAACCTACCTATCTCAGTCTTAAATATACTCAGTGACCTGGCCTCCATAGCCTTCATTGGCAATGAATTCCATAGATTCACCACTCTCTGGCTGAAGAAGTTTCTCCTTACCTCTGTTATAAAAGGTCTTCACTTTAATCTAAGGCTATGCCCTCTGGTCCCAGTCTCTTGCGCCCCAGCTCCTGACTACTGTTTGAAGGCCTGTGCATAACTCTAACTATATTTTTTTTACCTTTGTGGTTCCTCAATTCTACCCACAGAGATTCTACAACATCTGATCCTACTTCATTTCTTGCTATTGATTTAGTTTCATTTACTACTAATAAGGCAACCTTACCCCCTCTGCCCATCTGCTTAGCTTTTCAATAAGATGTATGTACTTGAATATTCAGCTCCCAATCCTGATCCCCTGGCAGCCATGTCTCTGTGATGCCCACCACATCATACTTGCCAATTACAATCTGCGCCACAAGTTCATTTACCTTATTCCTTATACTGCATGCATTCTGATATAACACCTTCAGTCCTCTTCTCATTGTCATTCATCTATCCAGAATAAAGGCAGCACACTTTATTCATTATACAGCTAAAAAAGTACTGAGTGACTGAAGAACATCCCTCACTGCATCCACCTACCAACATGTCCCTAACTGCCCACATCAAGGCCATTTAAAAGGAACATAAATATAGGCTAGTTGTTGGCTGTTTTATTGGTATAATTTTTCCTTTTTGAATCTTTCCCTTCTAGTCTGAAGATTCAGTAGTCTCCAGGGGATGTTCTGGCAGGTGCAGAAGTAACTTTTACTCACCAGAAGTCAAATTACTAATTCCTAAACATTACTGCACAGGTATAATCTCTTTAAAAGAGTATAATTGGGAAATGTAGCGGAGAAAGAGCAAGGGGCAAGGAGTTTTCCGAAAGAGCTTTACATATCCATCCTGAAAGTTCACAAAGCAATACACTGGTACAAGATCCCAGAATTGTTACAGCACAGAAGGAGCCGTTTGGGCCATCTTAACTGCACTGGCTCTCCAAATGACTCAAAATAAGAAATTGCTGAAAAAGCTCAGCAGGCCTGGCAGCATCTGTAGAGAGAAATCAGAATTAATGTTTCAGTTCAAGTGACCCTTCTTTAGAACTGATTGTAGCTTGGAAAAAGTTGTTTTTATGCAGAAGATCGGGTGGCAGGAAAGGGTAAGGAGTGAACAATAGGTGGAGATAGAGCCCGAAGAAACAAAAGCACACTTGGACAGACAAAAGAGTGGATAAAGGTCAGTCTGGGAGAATGAACAGATGCTAATGGGGACTATTACTGGCTAACGATGGGTTATGTGTAAGAGCAGACCCTGTGATAACAAGCCTTTGTGTGTGAGAGTTGAGGTACGGATATTGGAGAAGGTGCCTCAACCCCCAAAATTGTTGAACTTGATATTGAATCCAGAAAGCTGTCGTGTTCACAAACAGAAACTGAGGTGCTGTTCCTCCAGCTTGCACTGAGCTTCACTGGAGCACTGCAGCAAGCCTGAGACAGAGATGTTGGCCAGGGACCATGGTGATGTGTTAAAATGGCAGGCACCTGGAAGCTAGGGATCTCTTTTGCAGACAGAACATATTTGTTATGCGAAGTGGTGACCCAGTCTCCAATATAGAGAAGACCACATTGTAATCAGTGTATGCAGTAGACTAGATTGAGTGAAGTGCAGGTAAAGTGCTGCTTCACCCCAGGAGGTGTGCTTGGGTTCTTGGATACTGAGGAGGGAGGAGCTAGATGGGCAGGTGTTATCATCTTCTGTGGTTGCAGGGGAAGATACTCTGAGGCTTTGGGGGGAGTGTTGGGACTGAAGGAGGAATGGACCAGGGTGTCCTAGAGGGAACAGTCCTTGTGGAAGGCTGACAATGGTGGGGAGGGGAATATGTGTTTGGTGGTGGCATTTCTCTGGAGATGGCAAAAATGGCAGCTAATGATCCTCTGGATGTAGCTGTTGATGGGATGGTAGGTGAGGACAAGGGTAACCCTATCACTGTTGTGGGACAGAAGAGAGGAGGTGAGGACTGAAGTACGAGAGATGGGACTAATCTGGCTGTGGGTCTGGTCAACGACGATGCTAGGAAATCCTCGCTTAAAGAAGAAGGTGGACATTTCAGAGGCCTCCTTGTCAAAATTAGCAACATCAGAACAGATGTGATGTAGATGGAGGAACTGGGAGAATGGATTAGAATCTTTACAGGAAGTAGTTGCAAGGACGTATAGTCAAGATAACAGTGGGAGTCAGTGGGTTTGTAGTGGATATTGGTGGCCAGCCTTTCCTCTGAAATGAAAACAGAGATGTTGAGGACAGGAAGGAGGAAGTCAAAGATGGGCCAGGTGAAGGTTAGAGCAAGGTGGAAATTGAAATCAAAATTAACAAATGTTTCCAATACTGAACCAGAGAGGGAGGCAGCACCGATGATATCATCAATATAGCAGAGAAAGAATTATGGGTGGGAGCCAGAATAGGACTGGAACAAGGAATGTTGCACATCCCCCACAAACAGACAGGTATAACTGGGGCCCATCTGAGTGCTCATGGCATCTCTTTGACCTGAAGAAAGTGAGCACAATTAAAAGAGAAGTTGTTCAGAGAGTGAGGTCAAGTTCAGCCAGGAAGAGGAGGATGGTGGTGGATGAGGACATTTCAAGAGATTTTCCAGGACTGAGCGAACAGACCTGAGACCACCCTGACAGGAATGGATGTGTAAAGGGATTGCACTTCCATGGTAAAGAGAAGGCAACTTGAACACACAAATTGGAAATTCCGAAACTGATGTAAAGTGTCAGAGGGTCGCTAATGTAAATGGGAGCATTATTACTCATTGATTTTCTCCTCCCTTTTCCTTGTAATCTTGCACAGTGTTTCTAATCAAATAATCATCTCATTTTCTCTTGAAAGTTTCAGTTGAACTGTGAAATAATCCAGGATGTGGTACTGAGCTGATGACTTTGCAGTTGACAGAACAATAAACTGAAGAGAAATAGTTATGGTTTGATATAGAAGCATAAATTTATCTGGATTTAAATACCTATAACATGATGATGTTGGGGAATAGATGAAACTTTGTTTTGCTGTATATTTTAAGATCTTTCAAACTGCGTTTTTATATTTAGATAGCTCAGTTTATCTTATTTTATTTGATTTTATTTTGTCTAATAAACTTCTGCTTAATTCTTAACGTAAATCTGCAGCTTTGTGTGACTATGTTTTACTGAATTATTATCATTCTAAATATAACGAAAGAGCCTATGATTTTTCAAGGCAGATTTCATTCAGGTATCATATTTGTCCAGCGGTAACAGCAGCTTGGACCATTACACTTCAAACCTTTGCCCATCACTCTTAATTCTTTTATAAATAGGAATTGTTTTTCCCTATACAGTATACTGTGTCTGGAACTCCAATGATTTTGAAACCTTTACTCAAATCTCCTCTTAGCTTCTCCTTTCCAAGAGAAACAGTCCCAATGTCTCCAATCTGTCCTCTTTTCCTCATCCCTGGAACTTCTTCTGATTCTCTCCTATGTGTTCACGTCCTTCCTTAAGTGTGTCATCCAGAACTGGACACAACATTCCAACTGAGACCGAAATAATGTCTTATACAAGTTCAGCATTATCTTCTTGCTCTTGAGTTCCATGCTAGTATTAATAAAACTGAGGATATTGCATGCTTTACTAACTGCTCTCTCCACTTTTCCTGTCATTTCTTATTGACTTACGAATTCAATAAGTACAGTGCCATTTGCACATTTCCCTCATTGTAACTACCTGTAAGGTGGCTGCCTGCAGTAAGCGATAGGCATAGGTCACTTAACTACAGACAGCCAGGAAGGACATTTGCACATGATTGCATCGATCCAAACAAACATTCTGGTATCTGAACTTCAGCTATGAGCAATGACGTCAGACAGCAGTACCCTCAATTATACTCTTTAAGGTGAACCATGGAGCTTATTTACTCCATTGGGTTGACAGTTTCTTTCGTGTGTTGAGGACGTCTGTTGCTCCATTGAAGGAGAGGGTAATGGCTTTATACTCACATCAACACAAACGGGAGGATCTATTCCTGAAACTCTGTGATGCTACTAACAGTCTCCCACTATAACCTTGGCAGGAGATACACAGAATTTTCAGAGAAAATAGTCATTTCTCTGGGGTTTCAACTGATCTTCTATTGAAGCTATCATAGGATATTAATAGTTGCTATGTTTCCACTGGGCGCTCATTAACTTAGGAAATAAGTGTCTCTCTGTTAAATAGATAAAGCAATTTATATTCATTTGTTAAAAACAGTTCACTAATATATATCAAAACTGATAATCATTAACAGTTTGCATTCAAAACAAATACAACCAAGCATCAAGTAAAAAACTTGTACCTGATCCACAAAACCATGGAAAATGTTTTCCCAACACAATAATAACTGACTTTTGCAAATAATTTTATTAAATAATTACATGTACCCCATTAAGTGGCTATTGAAATAGCTGTTTCAAACACATCATGCCAATTTCTATCTCTGTTGGTTTCTGATTATATATTCATCATTAGGCATATGCTTTAAATGTGATTCTTTTCCCATTTTCGTATTATTATGTAATTAAATATTGGAATTCACTTTGTGCACATTTCACCACAGATTCCTTCACACTACAAACATTTGAACACAATAGCATAGTCCCATCTCCTATTTGAAAATAAAATGTGGTACAAAAGAAGACATAACAACAAATGGAAGTCCAGTTTCACCTCTCTTTTCCTGAAAGTATTAAGTCTACTTGGAGCCCAGTCATTGGCTGTTATTTCATGCAGGTGGTCATTGCTGTGTTACAGAAGGCATTAAATATCTTAGCAGGACTTATACACTTAATGGTAAGGTCTTAGGGAGTGTTGCTGAACAAAGAGACCTTGGAGTGCAGGTTCATAGCTCCTTGAAAGTGGAGTTGCAGATAGATAGGATAGTGAAGAAGACGTTTGGTATGCTTTTCTTTTTGGTCAGAGTATTGAGTAAAGGAGTTGGGATGTCATGTTGCGGCTATACAGGACATTGGTTAGGCCACTGTTGGAATATTGCATGCAATTCTGGTCTCCTTCCTATCGGAAAGATGTTGTGAAACTTGAAAGCGTTCAGAAAAGATTTACAAGGGGGTTGCCAGGGTTGGAGGATTTGAGCTAAAGACAGAGGTTAAATAGGCTATGGCTGTTTTCCCTGGAGCATCAGAGGCTGAGGGGTGACCTTATAGAGGTTTACAAAATCATGATGGACATGGATAGGATAAATAGGCAAAGTCTTTTCCCTGGGGTGAGGGAGTCCAGAACTAGAGGGCATAGGTTTAGGGTGAGAGGGCGGTACGTGAATGGAATGAGCTGCCAGACGAAATGATGGAGGCTAGTACAATTGTAACATTTAAAAGGCATCTGGATGGGTACATGAATAGGAGGGATTTGGAGGGATGTGGGCCAGGTGCTGGCAGGTGGGACTAGATTGGGTTGGGATATCTGGTCAGTATAGACGAGTTGGACCGAAGGGTCTGTTTCCGTGCTGTACATCTCTTTGACTCCAGGACTCTAATACTCAACCATGGGTACATTACAATCAATTCAGCCTGTCCTCTGATCTGATCATCTGACCCCATATTCTGTTTCTAACTTGGCCACAAGAAAATAATCAGAAATGGGACCTAGCCATTTTCATTTTGTATATTCCTATACCAGAAATTGAGATTGATTACAATGCTCTTAATGCTGCTCTAGTTGAGACCAACAAATGCAACACAGAATAAAGACACCATATGGCCTGGATGGCACTGTCATATGAATTTCCTCCCAGGGGAATCTATGCATTGTTATTCCTTTTTATGCAACTATTGGTGGATGTGGGCATCACTCGCTGAGCCAGCATTTATTGCCCACCCTGTGTTGTCTTTGAAAAGGTGATGGGGAGTTACTGAAATTACTTATGCTATTTCTATAAATGTCTTTCCATAAATATTGCAAATATCAGAAATGAATTACAACAATTTGTAATTATATGGTACTTCTAACATAGCAAATCTTCCTAAGACACTCACAGGAGGGTTTATAACACAAACTTTGACATTGAGCCAAAAAGAAGATATTAGGCTCGATGGTCTAAAACTTGGTGAAGGACCTAAGTCATTTCAGATATTATTGGGGGAGAGAAAGCTACCCGAGGCAGGGAGAGAGAGCTGGCATGGTAATTCCAGAGCTTCAGGCCAAAGCAGCTGAAGGTGTGGCTGCCAAAATTAGGATAGGCAAATTCTCAGAATTGGAGAATACAAAGATCCCTGAGTAAGCTAATCTATCACAGAACCTTAATGAACAATACAAAACAAGTACTGTCATAGAGCAGTAAAATCGACGTTTCAGGCAAAAAGCCCTTCATCAGGAATACAGGCAGAGTGCCTGAAAGGTGGAGAGATAAATGAGAGGAGGGTGGGGTTGGGGAGAAAGTAGCATAGAGTACAATAGTTGAGTGGGGGAGGGGATGAAGGTGATAGGTCAGGGGGGTGGGTGGAGTGGATAGGTGGAAAAGAAGATAGGCAGGTAGGACACATCATGGGGACACTGCTGAGCTGGAAGTTTAGAACTGGGGTGAGGTGGGGGAAGGGGAAATGAGGAAACTGTCGAAGTCCACATTGATGCCCTGGGGTTGAAGTGTTCCGAGCCAGAAGATGAGGCGTTCTTCCTCCATGCGTCTGGTGTAATCCAGGAAGCTGTGGAAGTCGGTGGGTTTGTAAAAAATGTTGGTGTCAAGTCGGTCGTCATTAATGGAGATGGAGAGGTCCAGGAAGGGGAGGGAGGTGTCAGAGATGGTCCAGGTAAATTTAAGGTCAGGGTGGAATGTGTTGGTGAAGTTAATGAATTGCTCAACTTCCTCGCAGGACCACGAGTTGGCGCCAATGCGGTCATCAATGTAGCGGAGGAAGAGGTGGGGAGTGGTGCCAGTGTAATTACGGAAGATGGACTGTTCTACGTAGCCAACAAAGAGACAGGCATAGCTGGGGACCATCCAGGTGCCCATGGCTACCCCTTTGGTCTGGAGGAAGTGGGAGGATTCGAAGGAGAAATCCTTAAGGGTGAGGACCAGTTCAGCCAAACGAATGAGAGTGTCGGTGGAAGGTGTTTTCACCATTCCCCCTGACCTCCCCCTCACTGAGGACAAACAATCAGTCCTCAGCAAAGGACTCACCTTCATCCGCCTCCGCCCACGCATCAATGAAATAATACACGCCGTGAGGTCGAACACTTCTTCCGCTGCCTCCGCCTCCGAGCTTACTTTCACAATCAGGACTCCTGCCCACCTTCTGAGGACCCCTTTGCCTACCTCCAACACACTGCATCCACCTGGACACCCCGTGCTGGCCTATTACCTGCCCTCGACCTCTTCATTTCCAACTGTCGCCGGGACATTAACCGCCTCAACCTGTCTACCCCACTCCCCCACTCCAACCTCTCAACCTCACAATACGCAGCACTCCAATCCCTTTGGTCCAATCCCAACTTCACCATCAAGCCAGCAGATAAAGGGGGTGCAGTGGTAGTCTGGCGTACTGACCTCTACACCGCTGAAGCCAAAAGCCAACTCAAGGACACTTCTTCCTACCGCCCCCTCGACCATGACCCCACCCCCCATCACCAAACCATCATCTCACAGACCATACAGAACCTCATCACCTCAGGAGATCTCCCACCCACAGCTTCCAACCTCAT
This sequence comes from Chiloscyllium plagiosum, assembly GCF_037043375.1. Classification (NCBI taxonomy): domain Eukaryota; kingdom Metazoa; phylum Chordata; class Chondrichthyes; order Orectolobiformes; family Hemiscylliidae; genus Chiloscyllium; species Chiloscyllium plagiosum. The sequence continues at coordinate 54,477,794 of NW_028270148.1, read as the reverse complement.
AGTCCAGGAACTCCGCACTGCCCGGTTCCACCTCCTTCCCAAGATCCACAAGCCTGACCCATTGTCTCAGCATGCTCCTGCCCCACTGAACTCATTTCTACCTACCTCGACACTGTCCTATCCCCCCTAGTCCAGGAACTCCCCACATACGTTCAAGACACCACCCACGCCCTCCATCTCCTCCAAGGCTTCCATTTCCCCGGCCATCCGCCATGACCAGGGCCTCCAAGCCCTCCGTTTCTTCCTCTCCCGATGTCCCCAACAGTACCCTTCCACCGACACTCTCATTCGTTTGGCCGAACTGGTCCTCACCCTTAACAATTTCTCCTTCGAATCCTCCCACTTCCTCCAGACCAAAGGGGTAGCCATTGGCACCCGTATGGGCCACAGCTATGTTTGTCTCTTTGTTGGCTACGTCGAACAGTCCATCTTTGTAATTACACCGGCACCAATCCCCACCTCTTCCTCCACCAGATTGATGACTGCATTGGTGCCACCTCGTGTTCCCGCGAGGAGGTTGAGTAATTCATTAACTTCACTAGCACATTCCACCCTGACCTTAAATTTACCTGGACCATCTCTGACATCTCCCTCCCCTTCCTGGCCCTCTCCATCTCCATTAATGACGACCGACTTGACACCGACATTTTTTACAAACCCGACTCCCACAGCTACCTGGATTATATCTCTTCCCACCCTACCTCCCGCAAAAATGTCATCCCATATTCCCAATTCCTCCGCCTCCGCCGTATCTGCTCCCAGGAGGACCAGTTCCACCACAGAACACACCAGATGGCCTCCTTCTTTAGAGACTGCAATTTCCCTTCCCATGTGGTTAAAGATGCCCTCCAATGCATCTCATCCACATCCCGCACCTCTGCCCTCAGACCTCACCCCTCCAACTGTAACAAGGACAGAATGCCCCTGGTGCTCACCTTCTACCCTACCAACCTTCGCATAAACCAATCATCCACTGACATTTCCGCCACCTCCAAACAGACCCCACCACCAGGGATATATTTCCCTCCCCACCCCTTTCTGCTTCCACAAAGACCGTTCCCTCCGTGACAACCTGGTCAGGTCCACACCCCCCCTACAACGCACCCTCATCCTGGCACCTTCCCCTGCCACCGCAGGAATTACAAAACCTGTGCCCACACCTCCTCCCTCACCTCCATCCAAGGCCCTAAAGGAGACTTCCACATCCATCAACGTTTTACCTGCACATCCACTAATATCATTTATTGTATCTGTTGTTCCCGATGCGGTGTCCTCTACACTGGGGAGACTGGACGCCTCCTAGCAGAGTGCTTTAGGGAACATCTTGCGGACACCCGCACCAATCAACCACACCGCCCCGTGGCCCAACATTTTAACTCTCCCTCCCACTCTGCCGAGGACATGGAGGTCCTGGGCCTCCTTCACCGCCGCTCCCTCACCACTAGACGCCTGGAGGAAGAACGCCTCATCTTCCGGCTCAGAACACTTCAACCCCAGGGCATCAATGTGGACTTCAACAGTTTCCTCATTTCCCCTTCCCCGACCTCACCCCAGTTCCAAACTTCCAGCTCAGCACTGTCCCCATGACTTGCCCTACCTGCCTATCTTCTTTTCCACCTATCCACTCCACCGTCCCCCCTGACCTATCACCTTCATCCCCTCCCCCACTCAACTATTGTACTCTATGCTACTTTCTCCCCAACCCCATCCTCCTCTTACTTATCTCTCCACCTTTCAGGCATTCTGCCTGTATTCCTGATGAAGGGCTTCTGCCCGAAATGTCGATTTTACTGATCCTCGGATGCTGCCTGACCTGCTGTGCTTTTCCAGCACCAGTCTAATCTAGACTCTGGTTTCCAGCATCCGCAGTCATTGTTTTTACCAAGTACTGTCATAGGTCTGTCTTAAACTTCCACTCATTAGGGGCAGATCTGACTTTGTCCATTAGTGTAAAACAGATGATAGTGAATCAGCAGCCCATTTTATATCTCTCCTAACTTTTATTGCAGACATAAAAAATGAGAGTTGTAGATCAGGCTACTGACTCGATCACAATTTCGTGCTATCAGGCAAGGTCAAAACAATCCTGCAATGTTTTGTTCAGCAATAACTTAAGGCATTACGTTTGAGTATGTAAACTGTGATTTAACACTAGGATGGCCATTTTAAAAGACACTGAATGATGCCATTGCAAAAAGCACAATACAGAACATGGAAACAGAACATCTCAGTGTCAAAACCAAGTTGGAGAGCATTTAGACATCTGTTGAATCAATATAGTGATAAAGAACTAATCTGCCAGTATATACAACTGTATGAACAGCAGTGAAGTTGTTAATTACCATAAATCACACAGAACTCCCTTGTTATTTGCAATGATGGGTAGTTTTGGACTTGAACTACCAATAAGGCTGACTAGACTTCAATATGTCATGAAGAATGCAAGTTAATTAATCCTTTTACAAGAGTAAATGATTATTTGCAAATGTATGACAAGATATATCAATCAGTTCTTTAAGCATGCGTGATGTGTGTGACTGCAAAACTACATACTTAAGAGATAAACATTCTACAATAAACATAGTACTTTGACATTGTGATTATAAAATTCTGCAAGCTTCAATCAACATACAGTTCACAAGTGACCTATTTGTTGCAGTTCTCTTTTCTGACATAAGGAAAAGTTTCTAATATTTGGACATAATACCATCATTAATGTTCACAGGTTTATAGAAATTTCAGAAAAAATCTCAAGTAATTCTGTTCCCAACCTGGGTAAAATTTTCTACCAGTATATTTTAAGTCCACTACAAGTCAGGAAATTTGATTTTAAGATATAATTTTAACAGGTTTTAAAAGATACTGTTATTCTGAATTGTTGCATGTTTGGTAAAAGTAAATCTAGAAATATAGAAACTATGAGCAGGAGTAAGTTTTCAGTCCTTGCTATTCACTACGATCATGTCTAATCCTCTATCATTGTATCTTGTTCCCACTTTCTCCCCTTTAAATCGAAAACTGTATCTACTTATTCATTGGATATATTCAATAACTTGGCTTCCATTGACTGCTCTGGTATTGAATTCCATAGAATCACTATTCTTACAGTGAAGATATCTTTTCTCATTTTAATCTTAAATGGCCCATCCTGTGTCCTGAGATTGTGAAAAGTCCCTGAAAACAAATGTTTTCACTGCATTTAGTCTTTCCAGGTCTATTAGAATTGTATACATTTCAATCAGGTTCCTTTCATCCTTCTAATGAATTAATCTTTGTAGGACAACTACCATCTTCAGTATCAGCTCAGTGAACCTCTCCTCTATGGTAAATATATCCCATCTTAGGCAGGGAGACCAAAAATGCATGCAGTTTTCTAGGTGTGGTCTTACCAAAGCCCTGCATAACTGCAATAAGACATCCCTACTTCTGTCCTCAAATCTTTTTGTAGTGAAAACAATTATAAGGTTTACCTTTTTAGCTGCTTCCTGCACCTAATTCCATTGACTGGTATACAAGGAACACAGATTCCCTTCTGTGTCCACGTTTCTTAATATATCACCATTTAAATAATACTCTGCCTGCTTGATTTTCACATTTACCCATGATGTGCATTTGCCATATATTTGCTCACTCACAATTTGTCTGAATTACCTTGAAAGCTCCTTGCAAACTCTTCACAACAGTTTTGTGCCTTTAGCAAATTTGGAAATGTTGCATTTGGTTCCCTCGTCCAGATTATTCATTATTATTGTGAATAGCTGGGGCTGAAGTATTGATCTTTGTGTTACCTTACTAGTCACAACTAGCGACTCAAAGAAGGACCCACTCAGTAACACTCTGTGTTCCGTGTCTGTCAACTAATTCTCAATCCATGCCAATATGTTACCCAATTCCATGTGTTTTAATTTTGCCCACTAACCTCCCATGAGGAACATTAATGTGACAGAACTACAGCTTTAAGGGTTGTATTTTGTCCTAGTGTTTTTTATAAAGAAAGCTTGAGACAGAGTGTCAAATGATCTACACAGACCCTATAAAGTAAACAGTTGGTGAGGCCTTTGGGGCTTTAAAAAAAGTTGGAATAATAGAAGAAGCCTGAATGGGTGGGGTCAAGCTCCCAGCGAACCAGGACGTTTAGTTTTAATTTTTCAGTAGCTGTTGCTGGGGCCTTGAAGCTGGTTTTGAAAACTACAATACATCACTTCCTGTTACTCTCTCTCTCAAAGTTTTCTCTTGATGTTTTTCCACCCGGACTGGAGAATTACATGTGAGACAATTCATTTTATTGAATTTGTCTTTGCCACAAAGGTGTGTTTATGGGATGTTGCTATTTTGGAACAGTTATTGTTTAGTAGTTAGTATTCTGTTAAATTTTTCAATTGAGTTATATTATTACAATTTTTTCTTTCTTCTGTTGTATTTTAACTAAGTGTATGAATAAAATGTCTTTTGCTTCAAGACTGGTAGCTCAATCAATCAAATTGCATCCATAACATAACCCCTGGCACTTGTCTTCAAAATAAAAAGTTAAGATTTAGGCTATCTTCTAAATATATTTTGAGGGAGTATGGTGTAGTCCATAACATTATATATATAATCACTTACATTTTTGATAGAATGGAAAGCTATAAAATTCATACTATTCAAACATTATGTGAGTTCATTTTTAAATTGGATGTTTGGAATCATTCACTTAAAAGCAAAACATGATTCTCTGTTTGGTAGTCTCCAGTTCTTCATGGGACAGTGAAGGAACTGCGGTGTGATATAAAGGTGTCTCAACATGGGTGCACATTCATATTCCTTGATGGGAAGGGTTTGTTCATATCAGTCTGAGCAACACAAATTATCCCTTAGAGGAACTGCCAGGCTGCCTATCAGGAGATGTGTTTGAGCTCCTAATGGCATGCCGTGGAGTTAGTGGTGCATCTATGTTCTTCAGGGGCTCAAGAAATTCAAACAGAAAGCAGTATAATCTTTATATTTAAACAAATTTCAGAATTTTTAAGGATGAATTTTCAAAATTACATTTTGTGATTTCCATTTATGAGTAGTTTAGATTACTTACCGTGTGAAACAGGCTCTTCGGCCCAACAAATCCACACCGACCCTCCGAAGGACAACCCACCCAGACCCATTCCCCTACATTTACCCCTTCACCTAACACTACAGGCAATTTAGCATGGCCAATTCACCTAACCTGTACATCTTTGGACTGTGAGAGAAACTGGAGCACCCGGAGGAAACCCACGCAGACACGGGGAGAATGTGCAAACTCCGCACAGACAGTTGCCCGAGGCGGGAATTGAACCCAGGTCTCTGACACTGTGAGGCAGCAGTGCTAATCACTGTGCCACACCGTGCCGCCTGATTAAAAATTATACAATTATACAATTAAAAAATGGGCTCGTAAAAAATCACCTGATAGAACTTTTCATCAGAGTTCAGTGTGAGGCAATTGCATTCAAACATGCATAGTCATTATGTATCAAGCTGATTATTCACTATCACTATGAATTTTTAGGCCTTCTTAAAATATGCTTGTTATTTACAGATCATACTGTCTTGATAAAGATACCATAGTTCAACAAGAACCAACAAATGCAACTAAGACTACCTTGAAAAATTCATGATAGCATTCCGATGTGACACATATAGGCACTTGGAAGAAACACTTGCTGCAATGTTTGTGCAAAATAGAAACAGCCAGAGCTCAGCCGGACTCCCATGGGCACCAGTGTAGGATGTCCATGGGAGTCACAAGAGGATGGAAGAGACTATAACCAGAGTGGGAAGGGTCTTTGGTTATGTTGCTTGCTTTTCCGGGATAGTAGGAAGTGTTAACGGAGTCAATGGAAGTAAGTCTGGTTTTCATGATGTACAGGGCTGAGTTTACAACCCTCTGTAATTTCTTGCAGTTTTGGGCAGAGCAGTTGCCATACCAAGCTGTGATGCATCCAGATAGGATGCTTTTTATGGTGCATCTATAAAAATTGGCAAACATTATTGCAAACATGCCAAATTTCCTTAGCCTTCTGAAGAAGTAGAGGAGTTGGTGTGCTTTCTTGACCGTAGAATTGACGTGGCTGGATCAGGACAGATTGTTAGTGATATTTACTTCGTGGAACTTGAAGCTCTTGGCCACTTCCATCTCAGAACCATTGATACAAACAGGGGCATGTCCTCCACTTCACTTCATGAAGGTTGATGACCTGTTCCTGCATTTCGATGACTTTGAGGAATAGATTGTCATTTTTACACATTGGCACTAAGCTTTCTATCTCTTTTCTGTATTCTGTCTTGCCGTTGTTTGAGATTCGACCCATTTGTGTCTTCCGCAAATTTGTAAATGGATTTACAGCTGATTTAGGCCATGCAGTCATGAGTATATAAGGAGTATAGTAAGGGACTGAGTAAGTAGCCTTGTAGGGCACCAGTGTTGAAGATTATTGGGGAGGAGGTGTTGTCATCTATCCTTACTGATTGCGGTCTTTGGGTTAAGAAGTCGAGAATCCAGTTACAGAGGAGGGAACAGACCCCTAGGTCTTGGAGTTTGGAGATGAGTTTTTTTTTAAATTATGGTGTTGAAGGCAAAACTAAAGTCAATAAATAGAAGTCTGAAGTGGATGTCTTAAGTTGTAAATAATGGAAGCTACAAATATCAATACACAGCACCCTGTTCTTTACAGACAGAAAAAACACATGCACGCACTGTGTCTTGCAACTCAACACTGACTGATTTATTTCTCAGGATAATGCCTTGACCAATCAGAGTCAACCTGTCTGTTTAAGATTTGTAAAAGCCTGGCTGCTAATTTGTCAATTATCATTAATTGGTGCATTCTCCACAGCATTACCTCAACCAATCAGATTTCACTTGCCAACCAATCAGCCTTTCATGCAGTATAAATAATATTTTCCAGTTGAATTAATTTTCTGTGAATTGTCCTAATGACTCCAAGATGAAAAGCTTCAACAATATGTGTTTTTCAGCAAAAGCCCTATTGATTAATAGCTTTTGTAAAAGCAGATAGATTTTGGCAATGTAATGTCATGCCTTTTGGAAGAAATAATGTACCTGAAACTTTCTGATGACTAACCAACAAGGACATAGAAGGATTTGGTTGTGTGCAGCCAAACTTGGGAAGAACAAATACACAATTTGAACAAAGAGTTACAAAGAGCCAATTTGTCCATAAATTTAACTAAAAGTGCATTTGTTAAACCAAAAGTGATTCATCTGGACCATACTTTGGAACACCTGGAGAAGTTAACATAGTGCAACTGGATATTTCTCCAAGCTTCAGACAAAACACAAAATTCTGCAATATGTTGGAATGGGTGCGTTGTAAAACAAGTTCATTCTGAATTTCAGCACTGTGATGGCTTCTTCGAAAAGTTTATTAAAGAAAGTAAAAAGATTTTGATTGATGTCAGGACTCTCAGCTGGCAATTCCTTTATCTCAAGCAGAATTGTAAAAAGTCTGGTAGACTCAAGTCAGGTAGATCCAGTTAAACAAATAATTAATTTGCTATCAAAATGACTTGTTTTCCCAGGCTCACCTACGTGGTTTTTGCATTTTCCTACAGCTGCCGCTTAAACCAGTTCCATTTCGACTCTAATGGATGCAGAGTTGAGAATTTGTCTTATCTCGATTACCATAATGCTTTATTACATCTTTGAACTTGTTAGTACACTTAGGAAACCATCCTGTCAAAATATCACTGCTAAGCCAAACTGCTGCTCCAACAGTGTTGCAAGACTAGTCAGCTATGACATTTGGTTGCCATGTTGAATGCACAAACATGCAAAATAGGAACAGGTCCTTCACTCGCTAAAACTTGTTATGCATCGTGGCTGACTTATCTACCTCAGAAACACTTCCTTGTACTACTTCCATGACCCTTGATTCCTTTTGTATGCAAAAATCTGTTGATTTCTGAAATGAGCAAAGTAACTCACCCACAAATTATGGTATATAGAATAATGAGCAGCTTTAGATGGAGTGCAAGAGGAAGGTGTTCACCTGAACAAAGCGGTCAATGACCAGGGTGCATAGATTTAAAACAAGCTAAAAGAAATGACTTGATTACACAGCTAAGGTACTGTAACTTACAGCAATGTAAATAATAAAGGCAGATACCTCCTCTGCTATTGACATAGGTACATAGACCAAGTGGCCTCCTCTTTGTCATAACTTTCCTATATCCAAATATTTTGATGCCCACAATGTAAGTACTTGGACAAATTTAAAGCAGCTCACTGAAGCAAAATGTGATAGTGGAAACTAACTGGTAGGAACCAGTGTTCTTAAGTTAACCCACTGCATAGAGCATGTTTCCTGCCATGTTATGCTCTTAACATTGACAGTAATTTGGGCAGGGGATATGTAGGTCAGAATTTTCCACAGTCCCAGCTGCCAGTTTGAGGAAGTGGACATGCCAAAGTGTATTCATTTAAAAAAAAGGAAAATTCTGAATTTGCACAGTACATTCTTACTCATTATTTTTGATGACAAATTCTGCTTTATTGTACATATGCCCTAGATTTACAACAATTATAATATCCTCTCCCATTTGAGGAAATTCACAGTAGCAACATCACAATGGTAGTTGAAGAACAATGGCTAAGTTGTTGGAATATTTGTTAAAAACCTAAAAGTTTGATGAAGGAATTTCTCAATATACCTGTCTGATCAGTTTATCAAAACTATTGCTAGCTGAAGAGAGGGTTGAGGACATACTTGTTTTAAATTGAAAATCTGCCCTGAAACCACAAACGTGAATGCACTAGCAATGATGTTCTGTATCGCCCTTGCTGACTGATACTGAAAGTATGGAACCTACAGTCAAACCAATCAGCTGTTGGAGTACTGTGTGCGCTTGCTTTGTTTTGCCAAACAAGTTTATTTCTCATAAGATACAGAGCAGAATATTTGGGTTGTACACTCTGTTAGCACAATTACTTTGGCATGGTGGTGTAGTGGTCAGCACTGCTGCCTCACAGCGCTAAGGACTTGGGTTCAATTCCAGCACAGGATGACTGTCTCTGTGGAGGTTGCATGTTCTACTCAAGTCCGTGTGGGTTTCTTCCGGGTCCTCAGGTTCTCTCCCACAGTCCAAAGATGTGCTGGTTAAATGATGGGCCATGCTAAATTGCTCATAGTGTCCAGGCATGTGTAGGCTTGATGGATTAACCATGGGAAATGCATGGTTGTGGGTCTGGATAAGATGCTCCTCAGAGGGTCAGTGTGTGCTTGATGGGCCCAATGGCCGCCTTCCACACTATAAGGATTCTATGATCTGGGACCTGAGTTTGGAGTGTAAGGCTAAAAGCTTCTGCAATGTGTCACTGTCTTTATCAAGATTAAAGATGTTGTTATGTTTCTAAGATGCTGGGGATTTCAATCTCTTGCCTATCAGATATTCAGAGGACCCGCCTTGTATACCCAGATAAAATAATGTAAACCACAAAACCAAACCCTAACATCAAAAGAACATGTTTATTTTCATTTGTAATAATATCTGTAATTATGGATAAGGAAGCAAAATGATTAGACCCATTGATGCCTATGATTAATGAGATAATCCCACTGGAGAAGTTCAAGGAATATAGAGGGATGAAGGACACTTCTAATGCATTAAAATGATAAGTAAGAGAAGTTACTCTGTGCAGAGATAGTGAAATTGCTGGTAAGCAGAAATATCATTCTAATCTCAAATTTCAACAAATCAAATGCAAAATGAAACTATTCAAATGATCTAGAACTTGCAGTGCTGACAATTTTCTGATTCAGTGCAAAAAGAATGCTGCAGGAGTTAACCTACATACTAGGAAGTCACCCATGTGGCATATTGAGAGCCGAATTAGCATCACTACTGGGCAACAGAGACCATAACATGATTAAATTTAACAAGATCTGAGACATGCCAATACCAGAAGGCATTACTCAGATCAAAACTCTGAGGCAAGAGCTGAACATAATTTGTCTCACAGTTTTATTTAAGAAAATCAGGAATCTGGTGAAATAGAACATCTGCATATTCGAGACCTCACGGGATAAGAACCTACCAAAGAATAAAATGACAGATTAAAGAAATGTAACACTAATTCAGTTATTGGAAACATGAAGTTATGTATAGTTACAATGAAAATGAGGATTAATTAACATTATTAATTAATTAATCTCTGGAAGTATTAATTAGAAAAAGCGTTATACATCTCCTGTCAGTGACAGCGGTCCATAAAACCCTAGATGTTAAATCATGCCCAAATTTGGGTACAATCCTGATATAGTAGACATTGTATGCACATAATTGTGTTGACAGCTGACCACAGCAAATTATTGTACTGGCAATTTTTGGATAAGCATTTATGTAACTCCAGAAATAACTTGCCAAACCTGGATGGGAGATGAGATCAGACTGCCCAGGTGATGGTCAAGAGATTCAGGATGGAGCAGGCTAGGTGGGAGGCAATTACAGCCCATAATAGTAATGTATAACTGATGGTGTGATTGCACTCCAGGTCTCATAAGCTGATCTTTTGCCTCCTGTTTGTGCAGACCGCACTTTATCCAGGATTCCATCTCTCACATCATATTCTATCATTTATGTCCTTCACAACCACATTGGCTCTTTGCTGTTCAATTTATTTGAGCTCTAAATTCTTCTTCAATGCCTCTTCATGAATCTATTCATAGCTTTGTCCCACCTGATTTCTGCAACCTCCTTCAGTCTTACGCTGTCTTCATGCCTTCCATTTACTTTTATATCCAGGAGCATTCTTACACATCCACAAATCATCTGGAGTATGTTTTTCATCTACTAGCCACCACTTGGCAAATCCCTTGTGCTGATTTGATTAATTTACATGCAAAGCTTGTTAAGAACAAAGGGAGAGGTGGGAAGAGGGAGATGGGGCTTAATCAATGATGAGTTGGAAGAGGGGCTTTCAGATATTTTTAATCAACCAATATGTCCAGTGATGTTATTGCACATTTCTGGAGCAGGTGGAACATGAACTCAGGCCTCCTAGCTTAGAATTAAGGACAATACTACTGCACCACAACAGCACTCACTTTGTGTTTTTCAAATTAAAAAAAAGCTAATAACCCATTTATCTTATCAACCTGTTCAGAGATGTTGTTACACACCTCTGGAGCAGGTTTGACTTGAAGGCAAGTCTCTCAGTCCAGGGGTGGGGACACTACCACTGTGCCACAGGAGGGCCTGCTTCAGGTCTGACAAGCTCCTGACTCTGAGTACTGGGAGGTGAAGTTCACCTCAGTTACATGAAATGAGTTTGGACTGAATTGGCAGACATTTTTTCACCATGCCTGAAATTCTTTCCAGTGAAGTTGATGAAATAGTAGTTCAAACCTTTTTGTGGATATGCACTTCCTAGTCTTGCTGACCATCCTAGTCTTGCTGACCATCCTAGTCTTGCTGGCCTTCCTAGTCTTGCTGACCATCCTAGTCTTGCTGACCATCCTAGTCTTGCTGGCCTTCCTAGTCTTGCTGACCATCCTAGTCTTGCTGACCATCCTAGTCTTGCTGGCCTTCCTAGTCTTGCTGACCATCCTAGTCTTGCTGGCCTTCCTAGTCTTGCTGGCCTTCCTAGTCTTGCTGACCATCCTAGTCTTGCTGGCCTTCCTAGTCTTGCTGGCCTTCCTAGTCTTGCTGGCTCTCCTATTTTTCCAGTTTTGATGAGGCAAAACTGGAGTCAAAATGGTACTCGATTTCTCTGCAATTTCTGTTTTTGTTGCAGAGTTCCAGCATCCACAGTTGAGGTAGTCTTTAAAACTTTCCTGAAATGGGATTTTGAACGAGCTTTTTGTGAACCTGTTTACCACATCACAGTCTGAGATCACAACCAAGTATGACGGCAAATGTTTGGGATTCTGTTTATGTGGTAATCACAATAAAGTTTTCAATAACAAATACACAGAATGCTGGAGAAACTCATCTGGCAGCCTCTATGGAGAGAGAAACAGAAACAACACTTCAGGTTCAGTATGACTCTACATTCCTGAAAGGAGTTGGAAACAGTAATTTTTAAATACTTGTTGACAGAGCCAATGCAAAAGACAAAGGATTGCTAATAGCAGAGAAAGAAATAAGGATTGAAGATTAGATATGAAGCAGTGAGAAGTGAGCCTCTATTAAGTGCAATGTTTAACATTACAAGCAAGACAAGGCTGAGGGAATGGAGAGGCAGAGAGAATGTAAGAAAAATGGAGAACAGTTATAATGCAGTTTCTGAAGTTATTGAATTCAAATTTGAGACCTTGTGGCTTTAAAGTGCCTAAGCTGAAAATGAGATGTTGTTTTGTGTTTTATTGAAACATTGCAGCAGGTTCAGGAGAGAAGTCTGGCACGGGAGCAGCCCTAGATGTCTATCGATGGGGCATTTACAATGACTCCTGCACCAATCTTGCTCCTGGGAAGATGAGCCGCAATTAGCTATGGGTACATTTGCTTATGACAATACATAAAAAGCAAAGGGTAAATTAACGCAAATAATATACCACCCATGGCTTCTCATGTTCAAAGTCATCTGCCTCTGCTGCACTCTTTCTCATCCATATTATTATGCAGAATGGGAAATTGTAATTCTGGGATGCATGGATATTCTGATCTCATTGTTCTCCTTAATGGAACAGATCTTCAAACGAATTCAAGTGCTTTGGGACTGGCAGCACTTTGATGAAGCTAGGGCATGTGTGAAAATGAAGTGACAAATAGAAACCATGAAGGAAGTGGCTATCTGGTTGAAATCTAAAACTGCTGCCACTTTTACCAACAGACTGTCTGCAAAGTTCAGTTTGAGTTAAGCAAAATGTTAAAAATGACAGAATTAAATTGGCTGGATCGTGGTTTGTGCTTTCTGTTCAGTGTTACGGGGCTTGAGCCACATTAATTGCCATGCTTTATGTGCATGGAATTGATAGTTCACTGCCTGATCTGAAATAACAGGCAGATCGTTGACCAGGAGGTGGGGCGGAGACAGACAATCTGGCAGTTTTTCCATGAATCTGACTCACATTCTCCAGGTTAAAGAGTGGGAGAGCAACATGGGGGTGCTGGCAGCAGTTGGAAATATATTTGTGGACTAAGAGGAGATTCTGTGACAAAAGTCTGTGACATAACAAAATTTTAAAAACTTCACTCCACAGTTTTTGTGAGCAGCCTGAAGTAGTTTTATTAACTTATGTGTTAACCAGCTCTATGACTGAATATGTTCCATCCCTTAGAATCAACATGCATTCTGCTCATTGGGATGTAAAAATATTTTCGAGGTTCCATTTATTGTATATTATATATGTTGATTTATCTCAGAGCAATACAGAGAGGGCTTTAGTTTCTATATGTCCAATAGGTTTATTTACAAGAGCTTTAAAAAGCTGTGCAATCACAAAATGTCTGCATTTTTGCTGATCCTGACTCTAGCTTCTCACAATGTCTGTGATTTTTTTTTCTTTTCTCTGATTCCACACCCAGGCTTAAGCAATCAAGCTCAGAGTATGGATCTGTTACCGGACACACATAGTTGAACATTAAGCAATGAACAATACACGATTCATAAACTTGCTTCTCATGCCTTGTTCAGGTGTACTGCCTGTGCCTGGAATGTTTGGAAATGACAGTTGACTTTTTTGCCACAAATGCTGGCATCTGACCACCCTATTAATAAGCAGCACTGATGGACATTTTCATTGTTTGACTGCAAAGTGAGATGATGCTTGAAGCAAATGGGCACCAGTTGGGTCACACATAACTCTTTTTTGGGAAACGTCATGAGCAGCAGCAAGTAGATTTTATGAATAATGCATTGGTCATATGTAAATCTCAGTCAAACTAGTACTGCTTTATTCCACCTATTTAAAAAAAATACTGAGCTGAGTGACATCTCGGCTGAGAGCTGAGGATAAGTCAGGGCTGTTTCTGGGAGAATTTCTTTCTGATTTCTCGCTCCAAAAAATCGGATATTTTAATGATTAACTAAATATCAGAAGCGGGCTTGCCCTCTCTAGAGTACGACAGAAAGCCATCCTGTAAATTTACCACATCACTTCACTGCCTGCTCAGACACATTGCAGCTATTTTCCACAGTTTTATGTTTCACTTTAATCCCTTTTCACAGTTGCACCAGAAAAGGAAAGGTCATTTCATTTTTGTTTTTTAAAGGGCTTGCTTTGGCCAAGTCTGCATTGAACCTGCCTGAAATGTTCCCTGTGCCAGAACATAAATTTCATGCCATATAAGACTATTTTTCAGCTACTAATGGACTTTGATGCATTAGCTGCTATTACTCAAACTGGAGCCAATTGAGGCACTTGCCACTGAGTAACATTTATCGTAATTCTCCAGAAATAACTATCATTCTAAAAGAAAACTATGTTTCAGGGCTGTGGTATCCCCTCCTTTAGGATTAAATTCGATGAAGTGCAAAGCTTGAGAGGTATACAGTTTTAAATTGTATTTTCATTTTGTTCAGAATAATGTTAACCTTTTCACCCCATTGCCACCTTCCCCCTGCCTCACCTTTCACATTAATCCGTTAATATCTTTCACATTCTACCATGCATTTTGTCCACTTTTTATTTAAACTGGCTGTCTGAATAGTTCAGTAAAATTGCCAAAAGACTTATAACCTGTCCTTCGTATTACTGTCCTATCCAGGTTTTGTTCACTGTGCACTGTTGTAGTATTACAATGATACTATTCTGGGAAAATGGAGCTTTGTTTTGCACTAGTTTAATTCTAAAGTGTGTCTCATGAGAATCCTGGCCTATTGTTGTATACCTTTCCATGCTGTTTCTCAAGTGCTTTTTTAACAGTAAGACAGTTGACTTGAGTAACCATAATACTTGACTGAATTTACTGACTGTTTCTTATAACCAAGGGATGTACATCCTTAGGTGTTGCTGTCACAAAGTCAGTACCTGCATATGCATGTATGAACATAGCATCTGTATGCACTGCATGTGCATTGTAGGACAGCTCAGTATCCAAGTTGGCAGTAAATATAAAAGTGTGAATCAAAGTAGGATCTCTGCCTGTCCTTCCATTCTATTGGTTGAACACATTGCCTCCGATCAGGGCTGCACCTGAGAGCTTGGCTGAGATCAAGAGCTTGCCATCTGGGGTAAGCCTGTATGATAGTGTCAGCCAAGAATAGAATTTGAACCAAATTTTCCTGTGCTTTACTGGAACACAGTTTGATTAGTAATAATGGTTCCAATGTGGCAACAGTCATGATGAGAATTGCTCAATACCAACCACGGTATCAGCTATTCTTTATATTTTTTAATAATGTAACAAATATTGTAAGTCTAATTCTTAATTCTGCTGCTACAGGCAAGTAGAACATAAAGGAAGGTGACAACAGTTAGCCATGATCTTAACTGATGAAAACTGGCAGCCTGCAGTCCATGTTAGTGAATGTCCTAACCTTGAACATGATTGACTGCTGGTACACATGAGCTCAAATGGAAGGTCCAAAATTGCCAAATTTCTGACTTTCTGTGTTGTTGTGGTAAAAATGCATTTGAGATGTTAAGGTGTAAAGCACTATTTTCATGAAATTAAATCAGCACACAATTAGGGGAGGCAACAAATGTCTGTTCTCATTTTCCAAAAGCTCATTACCACATGTTGTTGTGTTGTGATTGTGACACCAGAAACCCAATCTGCTGACGTCTCACAAAATTATGCTGATCCAACAAAAGGTGGTCATTAAAGCTGCTAGATAGTTACTGAAAATATACCTGATTTATTAACACCCTAGATAGAATAGAACTTGCCATCACATAATGAGTTGTGGGCTCATAATGCTGATGTCAATTCCAGATAAAATTAATCTGAGATAAATCAATCAGTATCAGCAAGACTTCAAATGAGAACAATACTTGAGCAATCCAAACTCAATTTAAGTTACACAATCCTCCTTACTGCTCCATAATGGTGACTATGCTTTGAGAGCTGTCCTGCAGATTATTGAAGAAAGACCCTCACCTAATTTTGTACCTTAGCCAATGTTTCCAACTGAGCAAGTACTATGCCTGGGTATCCAAAAAACAAGATAGGCTCAGCAGACATAGAAAGCCAGTGGTGGGCTTAATTCTGGACTCCCACAAGTGGATCTCATGATTTCAAATCAAACAAAGTTAAGGAAAACCTCAGCTGGTTGCCACTCACCATTACATGTTCACTCGATGAATCAGAACCCCTCCTTTTTAAATGTAGAGGTAGAAGATTACCCTAATGCCAAGAGTCACACAGTAGTATCTTTTTGATTTATGCCTCACAGTCATTGTTGAGTGGACATTTAAAAGACATATTAAGCATATCATCATTGTATCATATGATGTAGCCTGAAGACATAAAGGTCTCACTCACCAATTTGGATCACCCTGGATCACTTGAAATGTAAAATGCTACTGTGATTTGGAGATGCTGGTGTTGGACTGGGGTGTACAAAGTTAGAAATCAGGTTATAATCAAACAGGTTTAATTGGAAGCACTAGCTTTCAGAGCGCTGCTCCTTCAACAAGTGGTTGTGGAGTACACAATTATAAGACACAGAATTTATAGCAAAAGTTTTCAGTATGATGTAACTGAAATTATACATTGAAAAATACCTTGATTGTTTGTTAAGCCTGTCATCTGTTAAGAATGACCACGTTAGTTTCACTTCTTTCAAATGTAAATCACAAAACCTTTTTTAAAAGTTACATTCTCTGGTTAACTTTAACAATTGGTGTCAGCCCAGATAATGTATTGAAGGTGTTAGCCCCTGTCTGCTGCTGTCTGTGCCATAATGTTTAGACTGATTCTAATCTAAAAAAAATGAACTAACAGAATGGATTCATGCAGTTTTTGAGCAAAGTGCGATGTAACTCTGCAAGTACAAATTCACTCCACAAATGTATATGTGTATGTGCGCATGCGTGTGTTTGAGTGTGTGGGGATGGGGGCATGTGAGTGTCTGTGACAGAGAGTGTGTATGTTTGTGTGTGAGTGTAAAGAGGTCTAAGTTTATGAGAGGGTGCATGTATGAGTGTGGGAGTGTGTGTGTCTGTGGGAGTGTGTGTTAGCTTCTATGTGTGTGTCTGTGTATAGAAGTACCTGTGTGTTCGCGTGTGAGTGTCTGTCTGTGTGTGTGTGTATAGTGCAATGGGGTCACCTGTAGTGTGACGTGAACCCAAGGTTCTGGTTGAGGCCCTCCCTATGGGTACCGAACCTAGCTATCAGCCTCTGCTCGGCCACTTTTTGCTGCTGCCTGACCCGAAGTCCGCCTTGGAGAATAATCACCCGAAGGTCCAAGGTCGAACGTCCTGGACCGCTGAAGTGTTCTGCAACTGGGAGGGAACACTCCTGTCTGTTGATTGTTGTGTGGTGCCCCTTCATCTGTTGTCATAGCCTCTGCTTGGTTTCACCAATATACCGTGCCTCAGGACATCCTTACCTGCAGCGTATGAGATAGACAACATTGGCTGAGTTCCAGGAGTACCTGCCACATACATGGTGGGAGGTGTCCCCACGCGTAATGGTTGTATCTATGTGACACAGTTATATGGAGTTGTCCTGAAAGCCGGGCAGTTTGCTATGAACAATGATCTGTTTCAGATTTGATGGTTGTTTAAAGGCGAGCAGTGGAGGTGTGGGGAAGGTCTTGGTGAGGTGCTCATCCTCATTGATAATGTGTTGCAGGTCATGAAGAACATGACATAGTTTTTCAGCTCCTGGGAAGTACTGGACAATGAAGGGTACCCTGTCGGTTACAGCACGTGTCTGTCTCCTGAGGAGGTCATTACGGTTCCTTGCTGTGGCACGTCGGAACTGGCGTTTGATGAGTTGGGCATCGTACTCTGTTCTTATGAGGGCATCCCTGAGTACTTCCAGGTGCCCGTCCCGTTCCTCCTCATCAGAACAGATCCGGTGCACACGTAGGGCTTGTCCTGGGAAGTACTGGACAACAAAGAGTACCCTGACAGTTGCAGCATGTCAAGCCAATACACCAGGATGTCCTGAGGGGGTCATTACAGTTCCTTTCTGATTACAGATCAGAACTGGCGGTTGATGAGTTGAGTTGATTTTGAGTTGATGATGTTGAGTTGATGAGTTGATCTCCAAGTAGATCGTACATATCGACACAGACATCAAGTTTCTACAGAAATGCAGGCAAGCAGGAAAGATCCCAAAAGGATTATGGATCACAAACCTGCTCAAGTGACCTACAACACAGACTACACAGAGAGACTTTGCCACTGCACCTCTCGCAAACTCTTCAATCATCTCATGCACTAAAGCTACAGTTGATGTCACAACCTTGAAATTCAGATGGAGTCCACACTCTCAGCCTGCGCTCAGGAAACAACAGTACAATTACACAACATTGCTAAACCAAAGGCGACAAAACTAAACCATGGACATGCACACCAAGAACAAAAAACTGCAGAAACTTGGTATTTTCACCAGTAGTAGCGAAGTGCACCTTGGCACCACAGTAGATAACATTATCACTGCAGGGAAGTCAATTGTCAACTTACTGAACCACACCCTTCGATCGGAAGAGATTGAAGTCCCGAGCAGGGGTCTCAATTTCTGCCCCACCACCAAAATGGACCACTTGGTTCTTGCAGCAGACACTGAGGAATTCATCAGATGAATGAGACTCTGGGAATTCTTTCAAGGTGCCAGCATGATCCCAACGAACCCACTGACAAACCGGAACAGTCATCACAGGGGTCTGCAGAGAAGCAACCAAAGAAGGAGTCAACTTGGACCTCACTGGAGGGCCGCTGTATGCTCAAACCATAGGAAATATATAAATGCCAGATTTATCAGCCGTACCCACAATGTAGAGAAAAACATCATTCATTCACAACACAACGCCATCCATGCTCTCAAAACCAATCACAACACTGTCATCAAATCAGCAGATAAAGGAGGAGCCATCGTCATTCAGAATAGAACAGATTACTGAAGGGAAGTGTACCAACAATTGAACAACCAGGAACACTACAGGCAACTACTGGCTGATCTGACCAAACAGCACACCCGTGAACTAAACACACTGATCAGGACTTTGGATCGAGTCCTTCAGAGTTCCCCACACACCCTCATCCCACGTACTTCTCGCGTAGGTGACTTCTACTGCCTTCCAAAGATAAATAAGCCAATACACCAAGATGTCCCATTGTATCAGGCAATGGGACGCTGTGTGAGAACCTCTCTGGCTATTTCAAAGGCATCCTGAAACTCATTGTACAGGGGACCTCCAGCTTCTGTCGCGACACTACGGATTTCTTACAGAAACTCAACACCCATGGACCAATCAAACCGGGAACATTCCTCATCACAATGGACATTTCAGCACTCTACACCAGTATCCACACAATGATGGCATCGCGTCAACAGCCTCAGTACTCAACACCAATAACTGCCAATCTTTGAATACCGTCCCACAACTCATCCCCTCTACCCTCGATCACATCTTTACCTTTGACAACCAGTTCTTCATCCAGACACATGGAACCGCCATGGCGACCAAATTTGCACCCCAATACACCAATATCTTCATGCGCAGGTTCGAACAATTTGAGAGCTGTCCTGCAGATATGCAGGACATCCAACCAACACTATACACCAGGTACATTGACAACATTTTCTTCCTCTGGACCCATGGCGAAGACTGATAAAACTACACAGTGATATCAACAAGTTTCATCCCACCATCAAACTCACCATGGACTACTCTCTACCATCTGTCTCATTCTTGGACACATGCATCTCCATCAAGGATGGACACCTCAGCACCATACTCTACCACAGATAACCTCACAATGCTACACTTCTCCAGCTTCCAACCAAAAATTATTAAAACAGCCATCCCCTATGGTCAAGCCCTATGCATGCACAGAATCTCTTCAGATGAGGAGGAACGTGACGGGCACCTGGAAATACTCAGGGATGCCCTCATGCCCAACTCATCAACCGCCAGTTCTGACGTGCCACAGCAAGGAACTGTAATGACCTCTTCAGGAGACAGATACATGCTGTACCCTTCATTGTCCAGTACTTCCCTGGAGCTGAAAAGCTACGCCATGTTCTTCGTGACCTGCAACACATTATCAATGAGTATGAGCACCTCACCAAGACCTTCCCCACACCTCTACTGCTCGCCTTTAAACAACCATCAAATCTCAAACAGATCATTGTTTGTAGCAAACTGCCCGGCTTTCAGGACAACTCCATATAACTGTGACACGGTAGGCACTGCAAGACGTGTCAGAGAGTGAACACAGATACAACCATTACACGTGGGGACACCTCCCACCATGTATGTGGCAGGTACTCATGGAACTCAGCCAATGTTGTCTATCTCATATGCTGCAGGCAAGGATGTCCTGAGGCATGGTACATTGGGGAAACCGAGCAGAGGCTATGGCAACGGATGAATGGGCACTGCACAACAATCAACAGACAAGAGTGTTACCTCCCAGTTGCAGAACACTTCAGCAGTCCAGGACATTTGACCTTGGACCTGCGGATGACCATCCTCCAAGGCGGACTTCGGGACAGGCAGCCACGAAAAGTGGCTGAGCGGAGGCTGATAGCTAAGTTCGGTAACCATAGGGAGGGCCTCAACCAGGACCTTGGGTTCATGTCACACTACAGGTGACCCCATTGCACTACACACACACAGACAGACACACACACACATATACACACACACACATTCACACATACACCTACAGACACACACACTCTCACACTCACACATGCACCCTCTCACAGACTTAGACCCTTTTCCACTCACACACACATATACACTCTCTATCACAGACATTCACGAGCTCTGGACCCACACACACACACAAACAAACATACGCACACATACACATATACGTTTGTAGGGTGAAT
This sequence comes from Chiloscyllium plagiosum, assembly GCF_037043375.1. Lineage (NCBI taxonomy): Eukaryota > Metazoa > Chordata > Chondrichthyes > Orectolobiformes > Hemiscylliidae > Chiloscyllium > Chiloscyllium plagiosum. The sequence continues at coordinate 54,456,860 of NW_028270148.1, read as the reverse complement.
TTGTACTTGCAGAGTCACATTGCACTTTGCTCAAAAACTGCATGAATCCATTAAGATTCTGTTAATTCATTTTTTAGATTAGAATCAGGCTAAACATTATGGCACAGACAGCAGCAGACAGAGAGCTAACACCTTCAACACATTATCTGGGCTGACACCAATTGTTAAAGTTAACCTGAGAATGTAACTTTTAAAAAAGAGTTTGTGATTTACATTTGAAAGAAGTGAAACTAACGTGGTCATTCTTAACAGATGACAGGCTTAACAAACAATCAAGGTATTTTTCAATGTATAATTTCAGTTACATGACACTGTAAACTTTTGCTATAAATTCTGTGTCTTACAATTGTGTACTCCACAATCACCTGATGAAGGAGCAGCGCTCTGAAAGCTAATGCTTCCAATTAAACCTGTTGGACTATAACCTGGTGTTGTGTGATTTTTAACTTTGTACTGGAAGCATGATGCTCAATTATGACCTAATCTTCGTGTATAATAGTTAGCTGTAAAAATCTGATACACAATATGATGATATTCATGCCCAGTTCCTTACGTTACGAGAGATAACATCAGCTTAGCCACATCAGGTAAAATCACTCTCCAATGGGATAAAATCACATTATATCACTTATAAACTGAACTGATTGAAGGACATGGTTGCCACATTGGATATTGTGAGGTGGTATGGAAGTGACCTGCAATTTACCTGACTTTATCTTCATTCACTTCCTGCCAAACCACATTTGTTCCATTCAGCATCTATGCATTCAAACGAAATGCAACGATCGGGGATGGCATTCACAGCACCAGGGATCCAGGTTCAATTCCACCCTTGGGCGAATATCTGTATGGAATTTGCACATTCTCCCCATATGTATGTAAGTTTCCTCTGGTTGATTCCGGTTTCCTCCCACAGTCCAAAGATATGCAGGTTCATTGGATTAGCCATAGTGAATCAGTCATGGTAAATACAGAGTTACAGCGATGGGGTGGATCTGAGTGGGATGCTCTTCAGACGGTCACTGTGGACTCAATGGTCTGAATGGCCTGCTTCCACACTTGTAGGGATTCTAGGAGAGGATCAAATGGAAAAATAGAAATCCCTCAACTCCTGGAATAATGAGTGTATGGCCCAGTAGTACTAGTTCCCAACTTCATTTTAGTATGAATTGTTGGGTTACCCATCGGATCATGCAGAAAACTGACATTCCTGCCAATTTCTAGCAGGCGGCCTGTACCGAATTTCCAGCGGGCACAGACGCAATACTTCAAACTTTAGTTGTCAGGCTGCTGTGAGAAGAGGAACCTGTGTGATACGTCAAAGGGTTACTCCAAGGAATCTATTGTTTCCCTGTATGTCCTGGTGGAGGACATTAGGGAAAGAATACAGATACAATGTACCCATCCAAAACCATACAGAACAATTATTCGACAGGCAGGGACAGAAACGAGCCACAGGGTGAGTGCAATGAGCACCATCCCAGGATTTGACTTCAATGCTGAGAGAGGTTCAATCATTTCACAAGTACAGCAGGGATGAGTCCAGTTGTTTATCCTTTCATATCTCTCTTCAATGCCTTGAAATAATGCATTCACTCTCTTACCCATTTCTCTGAGCAATTCTTTCCCATCCTAATATCCTTCACGATACAATCATTACAGCATTACATCACCTTACTGTCTCATTCCAAACATGATTACGTCTTCCTTTTCTATTTTCATACCACACACCAAAGTTCTTTTCCCACATTTTACCCCTTGCAAAATCATGAATGCTTCTCAGCAAATATATATATATAACTTACTTTTCTCAATGGCCATTCACTAACATTATCCTTCTCTTACTACAGGACAAGATAACATATAAAGAAAAGGAGAGCTAAAACAGAGGATGATTATCCATTATTGTAAGTCTTATCCAAGCAAAGCAAAAAGAACCCCGGAAATTAGTGATCAGGCAAAGTCTGAGCAGCAGGGACGTTTATCTCGGGTGAGTGTGTGGCATTACTTTATCAACTTCAGCAACTATTAAGCAAACCTACAACTTCAGGTTGCAGTCTGAAGACAGTCACCTACTAATGTGCAGCCTCTCAGTGTCATGTCAACTCTTCTCTTTCGTTCCCTTCCTCTAGATCCTTCACAGTATTTAGACACTGCTGAAAGAAAAAGCACTTAAGAAAGAAAACTTCTTGATGACACATTGTCATGTGCTCAGCTCTTCCCAAGCACTGGCACAGGTATTGTGGATTTTGAAATCTGCTTTTAAAAGATTCTTCATGGGGTTGACCGTTTCTGAGCCTGTGCACGCAGTATGTTATGGCGGATATAAGAAGGGCCGTTTATGTAGACAGACTTTGAGTAAATTTTCATCGCAAAGCAGGATTTAGTCATTGGTACTGCTGAGAAAATAATTAATCCTTGAGACTTCTTGGTATAAGATGCTGAGGCACCTTCCTGGTGTAGTTTTATGGGTCATATACCACCACCAGTCTGATATGGCCTGAGTCTTGACTTGTATGTTCGCTTATACACTACCAAAACTGTGTTTTTGTTGAGACAGGTTTGTTGAAGTTCTTAACAACACTATTTACACTGTTTTGATACTTCAGACATGTTATGATGAAATAAATGTGGTTTACAAATCTGTTAACATCATTTTTAAAGTGTGGACTCTAAAATACTGGCATAGTTACTTCTGTGAAGAGTTGTTTTTAAAGACTAGATGTTCTGGATCAGTGTCCTAAACCTGCATGCATTAGGTAGCAGGGTAATCCTAAAGAAATAATGGAAACATGTCTTTGATGTGGTGATTTATTACAGGTAGAGTAAGCATTCTATCTATTAATATGTTTTTAGTGTAAAACAATTCAGGATTAGTTTCAGTTTAGACAATTAAGTGTTTTCAGGGCTGCTTAGAAGAGATTTAAGAAACGAATATAGTCTCTCTCCAATAAAGGAGATTTTTCAGACCAAGTAAGGAAATAAGTTATCTCAGTGGAAAAGTTGGTTTTGTACAATTCCCAAACTCATAGTATTTGGCGAGAAACCTGCAGGTTAATAGAAGCTGAGAAAAGCTAACCTCTTGATCTCTCAGTACTCAAGTAAGAAGACTCTACAGTCCACAGGGCAGAAACTGTGGAGAATCAATGAAGTGAAATCATAGAATTATAGAGAATCACAGCACAGAAGCAGACCTTTCGCTCCAATTGTCCATGCTGACCAGATATCCTAAGTAAATCTAGTCCCATTTGCCAGCACTATCCATCTAAATGCTTCCTATTCATATACCCATCCAAATGCCTTTAAATGTTGTAATTGTACCAGTGTCCACCACATCCTCTGGAAGATCATTCCATTCACACATCATGCTCTGCATGAAAAAGTTGCCCCTTCAGTCCCTTTTAAATCTTTCCCTTCTCCTCTTAAACCTATATCCCCCAGTTTTGGACTCCCTCACTCCAGGGAAAAGACCTTGTCTATTTACTCTATCCATGCCGCTCATGATTTTATAACTCTCAATAAGGTCACCCCTCAGCCTCCAAATCTCCAGAGAAAACAGCCCCAGCCTATTCAGCCTCTCCCAATAGCTCAAATTCTCCAACCCTGGCAACATCCTTGTCAATCTTCTCTGAACCTTTTCAAGTTTCACAACATCCTTCTTATAGCAGGGAGACCAGAATTGCACGCAGTATTCCAATAGTGGCCTAACCAATGTCCTGTACAACCACAATATTACCTCCCAACTCCTATACTCAATGCACTCACCAATAAAGACAAACATATTAAACACCATCTTCCCTAGTTATCTACCCACGACTCCACTTTCAAGGAACTATGAACCTGCACTCCAAGGTCTCTTTGTTCAGCAAAGAGCCTTTCCAGGACCTTACCACCAAGTGTATAAGTCCTGCCCTGATTTGCCTTTACAAAATGCAGCTCCTCACATTTATATAAATTGAAATACATCTGCCACACTTCAGCCCATTGGCCCATGTGTTCAAGGTTCTATTGTACTCTGAGGTAACCTTCTTCGTTGTCCACTACATCTCTAATTTTGGTGTCATCTGCAAACTTACTAACCATACTTCTTATGTTCGCATCTAAATCATTTATATAAATGATGAAAAGCAGTGGATCCAGCACTAATCCCTGTGGCACACCATTGATCACAGACCTCCAGTCTGAAAAGCAACCCTCCATCACCACCCTCTGTTTTCTCCCTTCGAGCCAGTTCTGTATGCAAATAGCTAGTTCTCCCTGTATTCTGTGTTATCTAACCTTGCTAATCAGTCTACCATGACAAACCTTATTGAACACCTTACTAAAGTCTATATAGATCACATTCACAGCTCTGTCCTCATCAACCTTTGTTCCTTCTTCAAAGAATTTCAGTCAAATTCATAAGACATAATTTCCCATGCACAAAGCCATGTTGACTGTCCTTAATCAGTCCTTGCTTTTCCAAATATATGAAATTCCAGTCCCTCAGCTCCAACAACTTGCCCACCACTGATGTCAGGCTCACCAGTCTATAGTTCCCTGGTTTTTCCTTACCACCTTCCTTGAATAGTATCTTCAAGTAGAATGTAAAAATTTGTTTTAAACTATAAAATGTAAGAGCAGCAGTAGATAAATCAGATCGTTGACTCTGCTCCCTGATTCAATGATTCAATGCTTCTTGATTTTACTTTGATGTTTTTTTCCTCATAACCCTTGATTCTCTTACTGGTTTTTTGAATTACTGTAAAGTGTGAATGTTGGAAAGTAGTCTAAAATTTTGTTTTTCTGCATGTTTTAGCATTTTTTAAAATTACATTTAAATTCTCGATAGCTTGCTTTTCTCATCTTTTGAATAATATCCTTCTGTTCTGTTAATAAAGAAAGCGTATAACCTCACATGACTATGTTTCAGTTAAAGACCACCTCATTAACTAAAATTAAAAGAAAATTGTATATATGCATATGATCTATCAAGCCAAAATTTCTTCTGGGATCCGACTTATTCAGTAGTACCATTTCCTAGAATCATAACATTTATACATAGCCTGCTCCTGTCCTTAAAGATGGTTACTATAGACAACATAACTGACTGACTGAACATACCGCACTCACTCCACCACACTGACAGAATGACTGACTGACTGACTGAAGGTGAGCAGGCACCTTTATACAAGGATATCGCATGTCATGGTGTCTGCCATTATCTTAAAGATATATTCTCTATCTGGTCTGGAATCAATGCAAATGCACAAATTCTTCTATTTTTCTTCTAGTGAAGGGGAATGCTTTTCTGGTAACATGTAGAAGGGTGCACACAGATACATTGTCTCTACATGGTTAGACAACAGTTTGTTAAACATACAGCATGAATAGATTTATTCCTTATGCAATTATCACAACTTGCTGTGTGGCTTCACTTGGTATTGTGCTGTCTGTCTTCATTGATAGATGTGTATTATTTGTTGTAGATGTGCAGGTTCATTTCACAGGGAATCGATGTCAATAAAACGTAAACAAACTCTCTGTTCTCTCTTTTTAGGTTTTCATTTTGAAAGACTAGGTCAACATTCATTAACTGTAGCAGAACGCTTTCTTCAGCTTATTGTTCACCACAATCTGAACATTTCTAGAACAGAGAAGATTTTTCTTCCATTGATATGTCTCTCTGTTATGGAGTCATAGAGTCATACAGCACGGAAACAGACCCTTCGATCCAACCAGTCCATGCCAAACATAATCCCAAACTAAACTAGTCCTACCTGCCTGCTCCTGGCCCGTCTCCCTCCAAGCCTTCCCTATTCATGTATCTATCCAAATGTCTTTTAAATGTTGTAATTGTATGTGGACTGACCACTTCCTCAGGAAGTTCACTCTACATGCAAACCACCCTCTGTGTAAAACATTTGCCTCTTATGTCTTTTTTAAATCTCTCTCCTTTCACCTTAAAAATGTGCCCCCTAATCTTGAAATCTCCCAACCTAGGAGAAAAAAATACTACCATTAATTCAATCAATATCTCTCACTATTTTATAAATTGTGTTAATTAAGTCAGACCACTGGTTGTCTGAGTATAAGATTAGATTCCCTCCAGTGTGGAAACAGGCCCTTCAGCCCAAACCAACCCACTCTCCCAACGAATGCACCTAATACTATGGGCAAATTACCTGACCTGCATATCTTTGGACTGTGGGAGGAAACCCACACAGACACAGGGAGAATGTGCAAACTCCATACAGACAGTCACCTGTAGCTAGAACTGAACCAGGGATCCTGGTGCTGTGAGGCACCAGTGCTAACCACTGAGCCACTGTGCCACCCAAGGTTTTGTAAGTTTTTCCAAGCTTCTTGATTTCAGATTAGCAAGGTGACATTGTGTTGCTTGATTGCTAAAACTACTGAGAAATAGTTTTTGTTTAGTAGAAAGTGACAATTTGTGTTGAGGTTTGATCTGTTCAAGCTTATTCTAATGTTCCATGTCCATCAGGAGCTCAACATGTTGGTCCGTTATGTTTTGGTTAAAAAGGTGCTCAGTGCTGACACGGCTTGTTGATTAGTTTCTCTTGTACCCACCTTCCATCCAGGCAGATCAACAATTTCTGCACAATAAATACTAACATGATCTACTTTGGTATTAATGATATCTCTCTTCCACCTCCACCCCATCTTCACCTCTCCAGCTAGTTTTTTATAAGTTATTTGGAGATTTTGAACTTCCTAATAATCCTTTTCTGAGGATTGAAGTGTTTTTTTTCCATAAACATGTCAATCTCACATTCAACGTCATCTGTGCAGGTGGGACACCTTCTACCTTGACTGAGGCTTCAAAGCTCTCAAATTTGTTTCAAAACTCTGAGACTGCTTTGTTGCGATAGTCATTGAGGCACGCTGCACGATATTTGTTTGGCACTGTGACGATGGTGGTCTTTTTGAAGGAGGTGGTGATTTCAGAACGTAGTAAAGGAGAGGTTAAAGATGCTCATCAACTGATCCACACAGGATCTGAATGTATGACCGGGGTTTCCATCTTGGTCAGTCGCTTTCCATGAGTAGGGCAGATTTAGAATGATAATGCTTATCTGGGTGCACCACCGCATTGTAACGATGGCACAAGTGTAAGGGATGGCGATCTTTTGGCAGATAGCCACTAAGTAGTGAGTTGTTGTGGGAAATTGCATGGCACAATTGGGCAGAAATCGGACATGAGGGATGCAATGGATGGTGGGGGTAATTAATTGGGTTGGTTTGATAAGATATTGGGCCTTAGTTATGGACTAGACCAGCCCCGCTCAAAATATATTAAGAAGGTAGCCTAGACCCTAGCATTTGTTTTATTTTAAAGTGTTCCAGATCTAATTAGATTGGTCCGCCTATTCCACATTAAGCAAAATGCAATTTCTTCAAATACGATAGTTAAAATACAACAAAGGAAAGAAGAACTTGGAATAACAACTCTATTGAAAAACTTAACAATATTAACAACAATATTATTAATTAATTGTTCCACTATAGTAATGTCCCATAAATACACCCTTGGCAAAACGCAAATCCAGAAAACAGGTTTGTCTCACACACAATCTAGCAGCCCCCAGGAAGCGAACCCCCTCAGCTTTCGGCTGTAATTGAGAAAGGGGAAAATAGCGTTCACTTCATCAAGACCCTAATAGCAACTGCTGCTGGAGAAACGAAAAACCTAAAAATCCCCTGGTCTGGTGGGGGGCAGCATGACCACACCAACTCAGCCTGTTTCTGTTGTTCCAAGTTTCAAAACAATATCCAAGGCTTCACAATTTTATCTTCTCATAGACTGCTCAGTGCTTATCTCCTAATCTTCCTCCAAAGAAACTTGGACAAAACACACCTCTTAAAGCCACAGTATTGTCACACCTTCCCCCAACCTCCCGCCTTAAAACAAAAAACCATCAAAGTACAAAGATGGCTTCATATTTAGAAATCCTTAGCCTTACTCTATTAGTACACTACAAAATATATACATTACATTGACTTTAAGCAAGCAAACATTAACTACTACAGTCTATTTCAGCTATTTCTTTTCTGTCACCAAACACTTTCATCTTTCTTCATCAAGAAAAAATTGAATGCATGCTCAAGGACAACATAATTGTAGCAACTGGAACTTACCCATAACAATGGGGTCAAAACCAGTTGGTAACCAATGATTATGTGTGGATTATCGTAAAGTCAATGCAGTTACAAAATCTGATTTGTATCCTATTCCACTTTTGGAAGACTGTATTGAGAAGGTGAGGTGGATAGAGCTTGTAAGAAGGCCTATGGTGTATTAGCGTTCATTAGCAGAGGAATTGAATTCAAGAGTCGTGAAGTGATGTTGCAGCTGTACAGGACCTTGGTAAGGCCACATTTGGAGTACTGTGTGCAGTTCTGGTTGCCTCACTTAAGGAAAGATGTGGAAGCTTTGGAGAGGGTGCTGAGAAGATTTACCAGGATGTTGCCTGGAATGGAGAATAGGTCGTACGAGGATAGGTTGAGAGTGCTAGGCCTTTTCTCATTGGAACGGCGAAGGATGAGGGGTGACTTGATAGAGGTTTATAAGATGATCACAGGAATAGATAGAGTAGACAGTCAGAAACTTTTTCCCCGGGTACAACAGAGTGTTACAAGGGGACATAAATTTAAGGTGAAGGGTGGAAGGTATAGGGGGGATGTCAGGGGTAGGTTCTTTACCCAGAGAGTGGTGGGGGCATGGAATGCGCTGCCTGTGGGAGTGGCAGAGTCAGAATCATTGGTGACCTTTAAGCGGCAGTTGGATAGGTACATGGATGGGTGCTTAAGCTAGGATAAATGTTCGGCACAACATCGTGGGCCGAAGGGCCTGTTCTGTGCTGTATTGTTCTATGTTCTATGTTCAAGCAACTTATATTTCTAATTTGGACTTATTCGGTACCTTTATCTGAAAGAGAAAAGGCAATTTTGGAATTCACAACATTGAATTGACTATATCAATTTAAAGTCATGACATTTGTTGCAAAAAATGTGTCAGCCACATTTCAAAGGCTAATCAATAAAGTTATTTCTGGATGATCCAATTGTGTGGTGTACAAAGTCATGACAGTGCACTGGCAGTCATGTTCTCCCATCTTGAGTATGTGTATAATTTTAAAATTGAATGGCTGCAATAATAAACAGTCTGGAATTTTTGTCCTTAAATTTCTCCTAAAACTTTAAGAGGTTATGATCAGTATAGACAGTTGTCTACAGTGTTGTAATAACAATATTAAGCTCAAGATCTCCTTCTCAATCATAGAATATTTCTGTTGATGATTATTCAATTCTCTAGAAAAATATCCAATTGATCTTTCGATCTTTTTCTCATCTTCTTACAAGAGTGCAGCACTGATACCCACATCATTCGCATCGATAGCCACCTTGAATGGTTTTGTGTAATTAGATGTGGCTAACACTAGGGTAGAGGTTAACACAGCTTTTAGGCTGTTAAATGTCTTCTCACAGTCTTCCTTCCATCGAAATTTTCTGCACTTGTTCAAAAAGTCAGTCAGTAGAGTAATCACACTGCATCAATTTGGTATAAGCTTCTTCTGGTAAAAAACACTCAATCCCAGGAATCATAACACCTCTCATTTCATCTGTATGGGAAACTTCCCAATAGCCTTTGTTTTCACATCCCATGGGACCATCTGTCCATGCAAAATGATATGGCCCAGGAATATAACTTGGGCTTTTGCAAACTCACTCGTAGCCAGGTTTATCACCAGGCCTGCTCCCGAAGACAATCAAACAATTCCAATAAATGCTCCTTTCATGCATAACTAAAAATCATCAGGTCATCAATGTACACCACTTAATTGGATAATCCAGAAATAACTTTATTGGTTAGACTTTGAAATGTGGCTGGCACATTTTTCACTCCAAATGGCATTCCTTTAAATTGACACAGTCCATTCAATGTCAGGAAAGCCAAAATTGTCTTCACTCATTCAGATAAAGGTACTTTCCAGTATCCTTTGACCACGTCCAACTTAGAAATATAAGTTGCCTGACCCACTTTCTCAATACAGACTTCCAAAAGTAGAATTGGATACAAATTAGATTTTGTAACTGCATTGACTTTACGATAGTCCACAGATAATCATGGGTTACCATTTGGCTTTGTCACCATTATTTTGGGTGAGCTCCAGTTGCTTCAATTATGTTGTCCTTGAGCATGCATCCAATCTCTTCTTGAACCTGTACCAACTTTAGAGGGTTAAGTCTACAAGAACGTGGCTTAATTGCAACAGTATTTCCTATATCTAAATCATGCTTAATTAGATTAGCACTTCCCAGCTAATTGCCACATATCTCCCCATGTGATTGTAATAATTCTTTCAAGTCATTTCAATTTTCTCTAGAAGTTAACTCAGTAATTTATCCTAATTTTTAAGAACTTCTTCATTGTCCAGTTTAATTCGAGGAATGTCCAGTTCAGAATCATTTAAACTTGGTTCTTCACTCTGTATTGTAACAAGTAATACATTCTTCTTTTACTTTCCTTCCTTATCAAAATCCCTTCGGAGCATATTCGCATGACACACTCTGAAGTGTCATGCGAATGAAGCCTCTTTCTATCTGGCTTTTTTAGCAAATAATTCACCTCAGTCAATTTACTTTTGATTTGGTAAGGCTCACTAAATCTTGTTTTAAAAGGTTCACCTACCCATGGAAGGAACACTGATACTTTATTTCCACGATCAAAATTGTGAATTTTCATTGTCTTGTTGGTTTCTTGTTTGATCATATGCTGTGCTACCTTTAAATGCTGTCTAGCCAACTCACCCACTCTATTCATCTTTCCTTAAAATTTGTTCAAAGTTCAAATGTGTAGTCTCTGAATTCTGACTCACCAATTTTTCCTTAATTATTTTCAGTGGCCCTCTCACCTCATGCCCAAACACTAATTAAAATGGACTGGAGTTCATAGATTCATTTGGTGCGTCCATAATTGCAAATAGTACAAATGGAATTCCTTTATTCCAATTCTCTGGATAGTCTTGAATATAAACCCTTAACATAGTCTTTAAAGTTTGATGTCACTGTTCTAATGCTCCCTGCGATTCTGGATGGAATGCAGTGGATTTGAATTGTTTTATTCCTAAACTATCCGTAACTTCTTGAATAATTTTGATGTAAAATTTGACCCTTTATCTGATTGTATCTTTGTGGGTAGTCCATATCTAGTGAAAAATTTGAACAACTCTTCTACAATCTTTTAGCTGTGATACTGTGTAATGTAATAGCCTGTGGAAATCTGAGGCATCCATTACGTTCAACTAATACTGATTCCCATTTTCTTGTTTTAGGAAGGGATCCCACCCAAACAATTACGACCCTTGTAATAGGTGCTTCAAATGCATTAATGGTTATTAAGGGTGTCAGTTTTATCGCAGCTTGTGATTTTCCAAATACCTGACATGTATGACATATCCGGCAATCATCATCATGCACTCTAGGCCACGAAAAATGTTTTTGTATTTTGACTTGAACAAAAACCCAAATGACCTCCGACTGATAAGCATGTGCTACCAGTAACACCTCCTTTCTATAACCCACTGGTAATTCAACTTGATGAACTTCTGCTCATTTCTCATCCATTTTAATATGGGATTGTCTCCATTTCCTCATCAAGACGTCATATTTTAAAATAGTAACATTCTGGGATACACTCAGATTCTATTTCTGTGTACGCTTTTTTATACAACTGCTTTAGTTTTTCATCTTTCTGTTATAATTCAGTTAACTCCTCTGAACTAAAAATATCCACTTTGTCCTCCAACTGTTCTTGTATTTTTTTCAACCATTTGATCAAACATAGTCTCTGACAAATGAACTTCAACTTCCTAATCCTTACTCTTTGATTTCTCCACCTGTTTCAACCTCTGACTTTTTGGCCTTATTACCAGAGAGTCAGGAAAAATCCAGGATATACTTCCTGTAATACCTGAGCCGCCTGATTTTCCACTGGCTTTTCAACCTCAGGAGGCATCACACCCACCTGTGATCCAGCTATATTATTACCAAAGATAAATTGGATTCCTGAAAACAAGAATTTTTCTTCCAATCCACTACTTTATATAATGGAACACCACTCTTCTCATAACAAATTCAACCCTTTCTCGCAGTAGTCTTTGTGAACTACATATCTCCTCATCCCTCACGTTCAAAAATTGACATGCTCCTGTATCTCGGAAAAAGTGAGGACTGCAGATGCTGGAGAACTGAGTCGAGGGTGTGGTGCTGGATGCTCTTGTGTCTCTGAAACTTATAACTTCTTTATCTCCTTCCCCTGGCATATATGAGTAAACCTTGGTCTCGCAAGTGAATTCTTTACAGAGATCTGGCACTTTCTTCTCAACCAATTCCTGACCAGGTTGTACATTGCGTTGCAGCGTTTTCGCTTTCTCTGTGCTTTCCTTTACTACTTCAATGAAACTCACTGGCTTATCCTGTTTTCCCACATCCATCTTCTCAGTGCTTTTTTTAAACCACCCAACACTGCGACTTCATATGGCCTACTTCATTGTAGTGATAACACCTGAGCTGTTTTTACTTCTCTTTCCCCCTCATGAGTTTCCTTTTTACCATGTGGTAAACTATCTTTCTATCATCAATGAGATCTCCTTTCCCCTTACCACCTGAGGATTTTTATTTTTCCCAATAGGTCCATACCCAATTCCCCTTTGGAAATAATAATTGATTCTGCCATCACCAGCCTTTCATGCTGTTCATTCCAGATTATTAGCACTCACTGTGCGAAAAAGGTTGGCTTCGATATTTTTCTCAAGTTGTAGAACTGAAGACAATGCTGCTTATGCCTACACAAATAATTACTCTGTCATTAAGGGAGGGTTAATTTGACTTCTATTTTGGTAATTTCTACAATGAAATTGGTGCTTCAGTTATATTGTTGGCAGGAGTACAATGCAAATACCCTCTGAAACAGACATGATATTATGCCACCTACTTGTTCCTCGTTGAGTGATATTTCTGGGCATGGCATTAGGGATTTTGTGCTCATTCACACGTCCTCATCCATATGCAATTTAGGGCAAGTTTCAACTAATTTTCATCATCAAAAGTGCAAGAACAACCTTTCCAAGTAACTTTTCACAAATGCAAAATCAGAATTTGTTTGGAAGGATAGTAATGAATTCTAAATGATGATGTTGCACTAATGAAAGATATTTATTAGAGCTAATGCATTTGATATTGAAGATCATTATTGGGGAAAGAATGTAAAGTGGGCACTTGACTGGATTGAATTAATTTACCCCCATCCTTTAATGTGCTTTTTAATTTTTTTCAGTTTAATGGTATGAATAACTTAACTCATCTGTAAACCCAACTGATTATCCCAATTTAATGACACTGTTCTAAATACTTGCAACAATCCCCATAAACACCCCTTTGCAACAAAAAGGAAAAATCCAACACAGGTTCTCACAGGAGCAATGTCAGAGAGGGGGAGAATCAGCATGGGCCTGCTTCTTTGGGTCCAGCAGCTTCACAACTCACCTACTGCTTCTCGTGAACAGCCAGGCTGCTAAAGCCAAACCAAAGCAAAGCTGAGCTGGGAGAACTGGCCACTCTCCTTTCATTTTACAAGTTTTTTTTTAATTTGGAAGTCTTTTGCCTGAGGCAATATCTGTTAGCTATAATCAAATTGACCCTACAACCCTTCAAACCTAGACCTTTTGGAATCGCTGCTTTTATGACCTCTGTGAAAAAAATACCAAGGACAGCATAACCTTGTTAAAGGAGCAGCATCATCAAACCTGGACATAGAGCAATGGAGTGGTGAGAGTTTTATTACCTGGGTCTTGCAAACCTTTCATTAAAGGAAAGAAGGATTTGCATTAATGTAGCATATCCTTGTCCACAGACTATCCAAAGCATTTTACAGTCATAGACATTCTGGTGTAATGTAAGAAGCACAACAACGAATGTGTGCAGAGCAAATTCTGATGTTGATTGAGGGATAAATATTAGACACCTTTCCAGGAGTAACTCCCCAGTCCTTCAACATTGTACTACAGGACAATATATTTCTAGCTGAGAGGGCAGACAGTTTCGTGATTTAAAGTCACTCCCAAAAGGCAGTGCCTTCAACAGTGCAGCACGCCCACAGTATGGCATCAGAATGTTAGCCTTGACTTTTATGGTCAAGGCCTTTATGCATCAACTACACATCAAAGTAAAAATGGTTCCATTGCATGTTTCTTGGAGTCATCAGAACGGTGATATATATGTTAAAGACAAAAAGACTGCAGATGCTGGAATCCAAAGTGGGCAAGCAGGATGCTGGAAGGACACAGCAAGCCAGACAGCATCAGGAGTTGGAGAAGTCAATGTTTCAGGCTTGATGGATGGACATTTACTATAAACCCAGAGAATCCCATAACTACCTGGACTACACCTCCTCCCACCCAGTGTCCTGCAAGAGCTCCATCCTATTTTTCCAATTCCTCCATCTCTGTTGCATTTGCTCGGATAAGGAGATATTCCACTCCCAAGCGTCCCAGATGTCCACCTATTTTGAACAACATGCTTTACCCCTCTCTGTCAACCAGACAGCCCTCCATTGCACCACATCCATTCACTGCTCTAAACCCTCCCTCTAAATGTAATAAAGACAGGGTTCCTTCTTGTCCTCACCTTCCACCTCACCAGTCTCCATGTCCAATGTATCATCCTCAACCACTTCTGCCAACTCCAACTAGACCCCACCACCAAGAACAACTTCCCCTCCCCACCTCTCTCTTCCTTACACAAGGACTGTTCCCTTTGGCCAATCCTTAGTTCCCACCACTCTCTCCACGAACCACCCCCTTACCCCCAAAACCCCAGGTATCTTCCCCTGCAATCAGAAAAGATGCAAAACCTGCCGATACACCACATCCTTCACCTCCATCCAGAGTTCCAACAGTCCTTCCAGATGAGACAGAGGTTCACCTGCCTCTCTTCCAACCTAGATTACTATATCTGATGCTCCCAATGTGATCTTCTCGACATTAATGAGACCAAATGTAAACTAAGGGCACATTTCACTGCGCATCTCAGCCGGGCCCACAAGGGCTGACCGGATCTCTCAGTAAACGCCCATTTTAATTCCTCTTCCCACTCCCTTTCTGACATGATCATCCTCAGTCTCCTCCATTGTCACAGTGAATCAGACCACAAATTGGAGGAACAATACCTCATCTTCTGCCTGGGAAGCCTACAGCCCAGAGGACTCAACATTGAGTTCTTCAATTTCAAATAACCTTCCTTCTCATCCCCCGACTCCCTTCCCAGCCTCTCCTCCTCCCCCTCCCTTCCAATGTTCTGACTGACCCTTCCTTCCAGCTGGAGGAGAAAGTGAGGTCTGCAGATGCTGGAGATCAGAGCTGGAAATGTGTTGCTGGAAAAGCGCAGCAGGTCAGACAGCATCCAGGGAACAGGAGAATCGACGTTTCGGGCATAAGCCCTTCTCAGGAATGAGAAAAGTTTCCTTCCAGCTACCAATCGGATTAATTCCTCCCATAATCCAACCAGGTTGTACCCTCCGCCTGTGTTCTCCTTGCCTCACCACCCCTCCACCCAAACCCTCCTCTACCTCCCCTTTATCTACTCGCATCGCCTCCACCCCCGAGTCCTGAAGAAGGGTTATATCCAAAACATTAACTTCTCCACCTCCTGATGCTGCCTGGCTTGCTGTGTTCTTCCAGCCTCCTGCTTGTCTGCCGTGTTACTTATGGTCAACTTTAACATAACTTGCTGGACAAGAAATAGAGCTTAGAGCCAGACAATCATCTGTTTGAGACCTCATCAAAATAACTAAATTCCTCATTGCCCAATTTCTATCCAGTACACTTGGTTAAAATTGCTCATTTCATTTTAGAAGGTGTAATTGTTTGCATTATTTTCTCATAAGAAAAAAACAGAAAAATCTTAAAATTATGGGCCCTAAATTAACAAGCTATTTGTAATTTAGTCCTCAATTTTGCAAGAGCTGTATAAGTACTAGGTAGGATGCAAGTCAATGTATATGTTGCCACAGTTTAAATATTTGAGCTTAAGGAAGGCTTATGCAGGCTGCAGCTGTTTTATTTCAAATAGAGGGGGTTAACAGAGTAGGATTTTATGGGATGCATAAAATTAGAGGAACCATGATAGAGTGAATAAGAAGCGTCTATTTCTCTTACACAATTCAAAAACTGACGGGGCATAACTTTAAAGTAATTGGCAGAACGAATAAAATGAGTGATAAGAAAAAATGTACTGCCTTACATGGTGGTAGAGGAAGAAACGTTCATCACACAAGTATGTTAAAAATATGCTTGAATATGCACTTGAAGAGCTGTATCCTACAAGACAAAGAGTTAGAAGATGAATTTGGCTAGATAGCTTCCTTTAGACTTCTTCCATACCATAACCTTTCTGCAGTTGCTGTCAATGAACAGATTCTCAACACTGCAGTGTCCAGTATGAAAGCCTTGTTTCTGTATTATAGTGCCATCATCTGGTAACATATTGTCCTGCATGTTAATAAATAATTATCTTACCGGCTCTAAAATTAGACAGGTACACAATCCTTCATCCAAAATCCTTGGGGCCAGTTGTTTTTCGGATTTTGGAATTTTTTGGATTTCAGAATAAATGACATTTCCACAGTAAAATTAAAAAATCTTACCGAACAGCAGACCCATGGTGTGACTAGTATGAGCATTGAGACACAGTTGACGCCTGCCAGTGCTGGGCCACATCGCATCTGAGTGATATGGGTCAAGTGGGTGTGATGTTAGGTCACCTGTTTGCATACCAAATTTGCAATACAGAAAAAACTTCACAAAAGGAATTTCAGATTTTGGAGCTTTTCGGATTTCAGAATTTCGGATAAAGGATTGTGTACCTGTAATATTTATGACAATAAGTTCAAGCAGTAAGAACAGAAATATGTGGTGATTTGTAAGGTAACACCAGCAAAACTCATGGAAGTTGTTGAATTATTTGTCTCACAAATGTTTTCCCAAGACGATCTATGTGATTCCAGTTCAAGCATATATGACGGATTCTTAGTTAAAACAGAAATAAAAACAGAAATTGGTGCAAAAACTCATCTGTGGAGAGTTAAAGTTTTGGGTTGAGTGAGCCTTCTGAGAAATTCCCAGTTGCTTGTCCTCAGAGTTCTTCTGGTTGGGTCTGGGAGGGAGGCAGAGATCTGAGAGATGGGGCTCTTAATCGTCCTTGACAGTTCTAGAGGCGACATAGGTAAACATTAACCCAAGTTGGCATCATGGTGCACTGTCCTTACTAAAGGTTGCATTAAGCTCTGGTGCTTGATGAGCAGATGTGAGAAGCTGCTCAGAGGTTTCCCCTATCAAATGGCTGGTCAATCCCATCTTTCCTTGTGTTCAGGCACACTCTCCATTTTCTGATGCCAGTCGAATAACGGACTCCTCACACATGGTCAGCAGCTGCAGTTCAGGGATGGCGCCCAGTATCTTGGCCAGCATAGTTGAGGTAGTTGCATCATCTGGTAAAAGAGGTGAAGTGTCTGAATTTCAATGAAGCTTCATATGATGTGTGTATGATATTTGCCGTGTGGTTTCAATTCTCAAGCAACCTTTTCACATGACACCTTTATCCATTCAGTCCTTTAGTGAGAAGGTATGTGACATGTCAGTTCACCTGGTTGTGAGGAAGAGTCAGTGAGCTGATATTGTATAAGCTGTTGTATTCTGCAGTGCCCCTTTCTGTTTGAAGTGAAGCATGGCAGAGGTGTGCAACGTTATATCACTAAGTCCAACATGGAATAGTGCAATAAAGTAAGAGTTTCTAAGTAGACTGAGGCATGTGACAAAGATGTCTGTCACAGTGTCTGTTGTGTGTGACCGTTCTGTACAATGGCAATGGTAGGATATAGTTACAGGGTCATGAATGATTTAGTAGATAGTGGAACGTGCTTTGACAGATAGCAAGAGATCATTTGTCCCCTTGCAGTATTGCATCCTGCCATGTGTCCCGGTAGCTCATTGACTGTTTCAGCCACGTCCACCTCTCCTGCCTTCATTAGGCGGGATAGCCACTTGTAATTACTCCCAAGGAATAAGGTGGCCTTTTGCTTGTGCTAATCCAAGGGGCTGGTCACTCTATTCTGACACCTCCAGAGTTGGGTGGGGGATGTGGTAAGGACGTACATGACTTCAATTGTCCCATATTCCAAACATTGATTTGCTGCTCAGAAATATGGCACCCAGAAATAGGAACACAGAAAGTCCAGAAGGTCCTTCCTGCCCACCAGCAGAATTTGATATTTTACTCATGCACATAGATGTAATAAGAGTATTATTGTGCAAAAACAAACATGAGCCATCTCCAAGTGGAAGTCCCTTCTGCATTTCAGGCCCACCATGGCACCTCGCCTCAGGAGAGAAGGTGTTATCCTTTGTACCAGCCACTGTTTGCAAATGACTATTGTTCACTATTCCTTAATTATTTGCATTAAATCAGCAACTCTCAGCTCCACAGAAGAGGTGAATATTGATGCATTGAGCACATGCTTCAAAAAAACACAGTCCTGCTTTACCAAGAATATTGTTTCACTAGCTGCCAGCCTGCAACAAGATTAAAGGACATCATTCTGAAGCACACATTCTATTCTTTCCTTCATAGAAATACAAAAGGCGTTCCATCAAGTTAAACACGTCGGTTTTATAATCCTGAGATCTTTGATTCTTGAATTCCATTAGAGTTAAATCGATTCAACTACACCGGCTGCAGAGAGTTTAAAAACATCCTTCTAACCATTATATCATTCTACATATAAAGCAGTACGCATACTTGTTGCTTCAGGAGATAAACACTATCAGTCACTCAGGCATGACTTGGATAGAGTTTAGAATATGAACACACACTTTTAAAAAAGGAAGCACCCCTTTTCATTGTATAAGCCTATACCTCTTGACTGATTTTGGCATGTCTGTTCATAAATTCACCATTTCCCTCAATACCGTCTCTCTATAAAAACAGTAGAGCAAATCCTCACACCTGAATATTAAACCAGAGACACAGCCAATCCACCAAAAACATGAACACCAAAAGTTTGAACCTGTGCTACCCTGCTGTGCCTAAGTGCATTTTCCAATGTACTTCGCAGTACTCTAGTGGTGATGGAGGCAAACTGCTGAGCTTAATAGTCCTGACAGTCTGCCAGCTAGGTACGTGGGGCTGGGAGGGCTCCAGCAAGCAAAGGGGGTCCTTTCACAAAATCCTCCGCCATATTCATTTACTGTACACCAAAAGCATTTGGAACACTGGGCTAAGGAGCTCTTGTTCAGAAGGAGACTGCAGTGGCCGGCTACATCACCTACTCCCACCCAGTATGCAATGGCACGTCCTTGTCTGTTAGACTCTGAGGGACATTTGTAGAGGACTCTAGAGGCCTACCCCTTTCGCCCTACCACCACCCCCCCCCCTCCAAAACTGTTGTGCTGTATAGCGCTCATGTCCAAAATGATGGCTTGTTACTCTATAAGTGTGTTGTCCACTAGACAACCACACTGAGCTGATCCTTATTCAGACTCAGCCTTGGCCGTGCACTGATCTACTTCCAACCTGGGACGCAAACTATTGAACCTCATGATTGTTTACCTCTGCTGTAACCTCTCTCCAGCTTTCCTGAGTCAGGCACAACAGTCTCACCCTTTTAGTGGGAACAACAACTCTTGCCATTCCTTGACTACCTGGATGGGAACCTTGTTGAACCATAGGGCCGTGCTGTACCTTGCATCCCTTCCTGGATTGAAGACTGCTGGTACTGGAAACACAGGATGCTGTTGACATTGGTGTATGGGCCTGCCTGCCCTCCTCCAAAGTGTATGGACTGATTTATGTCTTAAGCTCATAAATTGGCAATCTGCCTCAAAAATGTATTTCTGCCCAAAACCCTGCCCATTCCTGAGTCCTGAGTGGATTGAGAGCAGAAGCTGTGGCAGATTTTTCCTGTCCCTAATTTATGAGGTATTGGAGGTGATGTTAACAGATAAAATCAGTTAAGCTAGATATGTTGGAGGGACCATCAGTATTTTTCTTTTATTTTTCTCATTGCAGTGGAGGTAAACAGCCATGAGGTCTAATAATACTCCTGAGTCCTGAGTCAGAATCAGATTAGCAGCCTCCTCCAGGGTGAATGAGGGTGAATGAATAATGGCTGCCAGTTAGACAAGACACATGCACTTCCCTAAAACATTGGCATCTACCCAGAATGTGGAAACCTGCCCAGGTATGTCCTGCACACAAAAAGCAGGACAAATTCAATCTGGCCAATTACCACCTCACCAGTCTATTCTCCAGCATCAGTAAAGTAATGGAAAGTGTCGTCAATAGTGCTATCAAGGCAGCACCAATTCAGCAATGACCTGCTCAGTTACACCCAGTTTGGATTCTGCCAGGGCCACTCAGCTCCCAACCTCATTACAGCCTTAGGTCAAGTATGGACAAAAGAGCTGAATTCCAAAGGTGAGTCAATCAAAGGAGAACCTGTGCTAGCCAGCCAACTACAGAGGATGTTAATTGAAAAGAGAAAACAAAGACAAAAGTGGATATAACAGGGTTCTTACAAGAGACAGTGCATTTTTGGAAGATTCGAAAGACTATTCTGTTTGTTTTACACACTTTCTAGTGTCTCTCCAGTTATAGAATTGTTGAATGTTCTTGAAAAAGAATCCCAATCTGTAAGTAATAAGTATATTTTTCTCACATTCTGCTGAAACTGTTTGCATTAACCAGTGACTTTGAATTTCAAGCAACATATCCAGTTCTACATGTTTATGAACACATCTTTGTCCAAGGATTTCAGAAAAGCACAATAGCCATCATTTGAAACTGTTTATTAAACCAGAAAATTACAATTATTTAATCTTCTTTCAATTTATCCCTTACCACTTTTGGTGTGTGAGTGGGCATTTATGGTCAAAGATGATTGGGCTTAGATTGTAGATATTAATTAGATTACCTTGTTGTTTATTTGTGACCTGCTGAAGTTACATAATTAATAATAAATTGGTAATGTTTGGTTGTTATAAACTTGATGTCCAAGATCATAAAGGAACAATTAGGCAACATAATGTTGAGAACTATGTTGAGAATCCAGTGACGGTGAGGGTGATTTGTTAAGGCTTGTTGTTACTGTGCTGTAACAGCGTGGAACAAAAACTGCCCTGCTCTACCCTTTCAGTTCTCACTAGATGTTGCCTTTAGCTATTGAGCCAAAGTTGTAATAGGAGTCTGTGGTGGAATAATTTCTAAGTATATTCTATGTGTTTGTATTGTGTATTAGTTGGTATCACTTGATACCAACTAATGCTGTCTCTTAGATGAGATGCTAAACTGGTGCCCAATATATAGAAAATATAATAAATTATCACATTTGTGAGAACTTGCCATGTGTAAAATTGGCTGCTGTATTTTATATATTACAATAATGGCTACACTTCAAAAATGTCGTTCATTGGCAGTAGAAAGTGCTTTGAGACATTTGGCGGTCATGAAAAGTGCTATATAATTCCACAACTTTCTTATTTTTTTATTTTATTAGCTTGAAAAACTCATCAAATTCGTATAGTTTCTGTCGGAGCTGAACTGACAATGAGCAACAAGGGTCAAAACAAATATCCTATTCAATTATATTAAATAAAATAGACACAGTAAATGGTGATTTTGGCTGTTTGAATCTGTGTTCAATTAATAGTTTTCACTGAAGTGAAAGTGACTGTATCTAAAACCTCTTTAACAATTGAACACTTTTACTACATTTACAGCAAATTCCCCAAAGATGAATCTGTCTTTCGGAGTGGGATTACTTAGCATCCACTGGAAATGATTTTATTTCATTTTAGTCAGTTATCCTCATAGACTGCACATGCAAGAATCTCTATGATTACTTACAATGTGGCAAAATGACAGCTCCATACAGCAGGTCTGAAAGAAAGCCAAAGACTCAAATGTCATTTGGAAGGGAACCAAGGTCAGGGAGTGCAGAAAAAAATTGGGCTTCCATCTTTATGTAATGCTTTTAATTCTTACATCTGTTTTATTCCATGTTGTTAGGAAATCTCAGAGTAGAACAAAAACATGAACACTTTTTCCATGGTCCACATTCCAACAGCTGCAAGCATTTGGGGTCACCCTAAAGTGCACAAGAGGCACCACATAAATGCAAGGCTATCTTTTATTGAACGTTTCTACACAAAAGGTTGTCTATGAATTAACTTAAGTATACGCATAAATAATATTATGGCTATTCTAAAATTACATATCTATATTTATAGACTGGGTGAAAACTGGAAGATATCAAGTTGTTTGTACACTTTCTGGATTAGACAGAGTTTACCAGGGAATGGGGTCAACAATTTGATTTGGCTGTAAGCCACCTGTTGATTAGAGAAATTCAAATGACTTTGTGAAAACAGCTAAGCAAATCTTTTAAGGAGTTAAGAGTTAGAACTTATTGCATTTAAATAATGGAAAACCTGCTTAGAAGAGATAATGAGCCATGAGTTGGTGGTTGCCTGACAATCTTTTCTGGTTTTGGAGAGAAAACCCACTAAAACTTGCATAAACAGCAAAGCTCTCCCTCCTGAAATTGTCCCTTGGGTGAAGCATTTGAGAATCACCACATCTTGGTATCTTAGCTATTTTGTAAAGCCTGAAAGTGTTGAACTGCTTTCCAAAGACTTGGAACCAGTCTGATTTCCATTTGAGCTGAAGATGTCTTGGAAACTCTTCCATCATTCTTTGACTGTCAGCCATTTTATTTCATCGGCAAGAAACATGGTGGAATGTGAGAAGTCATCAAATATTATGTTTTGTTTGTCAGACTTTTAGCTAATAAAGATATATTTTAGTTTTGCCTTTTCTGAAATGTGATCTCTGCAAAGTTGTTTTGTATTTTGTACTATATGTATATATTTGTTTTGGGATTAAAAGTGCATTATAGTTCTAATTCTAGACTATTAACCAGTCGTTGGTAATCAATTTTGCTACTTCATTTTAGAAATAAGCTTTGTTTTACAATAAGCAGATCATTTTTGGGTTCAAATAGGAATCTGTTAAAAATCTTTTTTTTTATTCCACAGTTATCAAAGGTTATCATTTTCAGTGTGAGTATGAAGGAATCAGATCAACCATAATTTTATTGAATGAGGGAGCAAGCTTGAAGCATTGAGAAGCCTGCTCATAGTCATAATTCATATGTTCACATGTCTTTTCAAGAACTATTACCTCAAATGATGTGATCTGCATCTTAACTCTAAAATATCCCAATAACTGAAGAAATGTTTGTTTAGCAAGCACTGATAAAATCATAGCCTTTCATCTTTCTGTATGAATCTCTACTGTGGAATATAATAACATTCAGATCCTTTGCTAGTAATAACAATCAGCAGTGAAACGAATTAAAACACCATAGATAAGGTGAAAACATTGACATTTTTTGGATTTTTGGACACTAAGAGAATCAAAGGAATTGGAGATAGTGTAGAAAAACATAGTTAACAAACAAGATCATCCTATAACTAGCCATCCTATAATTAAGTGGCAGAACAGATGAAAGGACCAAAATGGATTACTCCAGCTCCTATTTTCTTACATTCTAACTTATTGTTGAAAATAAGCATTGACAGAAGCATTCATGAACATAATGAAGTAAAAATATCATCACAATGTATTATCAAAGCCTTCTTTTGCATAAACAAATTATAAAAAAATATTATTTCCTTGCTGTTGCTAGAGTTATTAAGTGTTAGTAGCTGTGTATGAATTCATCATTCAGAGACTTGTTTGATTCTGTTAAATTGTAGTTGTCTTTTACTGCCACTAGATGGCTATCTTGTTGTAGCTATTGTAGATCGTGTTAAATGCAATAGACCAGGTTGACTATGAAGATATAAACCATAACCAAAGGGGCGTGTAATTGTTTTGTATAAAGGAACATTGTTGATGTATATAAATTCTAAATTATATTAAAATTCTGTTAAGAAGTTTATTCATGTTTTAAGTTATTGTTGAGGTTGTCTCTTGATTTGAGGATAATGTCCACTCATTGTTTTTATTCAGCCTTATCGTTAAGACATTGTGATTCAAAGCACAATCAGTTTGGTGGACAAGTTGTCACCACTTTGAACAATTAATAGGAAAATCCTCAAAATTATTCACTGTCAGTTGCCACATTTCAAGGACACCTTCAGAATAATTTCGAAGGGTTTTCTTTGTCCTTCCCCAGCACACTGGCCATTTAGAGTTGGAAAAAAAAAACAGGACAAGGTGGGCAAGAAGTTTCCAAACATCCAAATTGACCACCAAAAAAATAAATTTTCAGGAGTTCTGTCTGAATGCTTGTGGAACTAACTTGAAAAGGGACACTAGCACTTTTTCAATGAATCTCCTATTAAAGTTGAAGAATGAGGTTGAGGCTGTGCTAATGGAAATTCTCTGACACTCTTATATGTCGCTGATCCAGATCCTAAATCTCACTACACCCCAGCAGTACATCAATGACTCTGCACACGAGACTGTGGAATGCTGAACTCATGCCGATGACCTGCTGTTGGATCTCCTTACCAACTGTGGCCTTTTGAAAGAAATGATTTACCGAGATATGGGAAATGCTTAACATATTCCAGAGCCTTTCCATCAACATATATGGGAATGGAATATTTGACTGACCAGGAGTGGGGTTGGTATGAGTTTTGTTTTGACAATGTTGAAGAGCAGTTTGTATTTCTTGAAAAAACGCAAGTGTAATTTGTAAACCTGATTCAGAGAGAACAATGACTTTATGATCAACATGGAAAACCGCAGATCAAATTTGTCTGCAGTGGACGATTTTGTTTTGGCACTGAGGAAACTGAGGTTAAAGAGTTTTCCATTCAGGCAGTAGTTAATACTGACACCAGAGGGCAGATGCTCTTTGAGGTGAATTCCCACTATCAGATAGACAGTAAATAGTAATGGGGGGGTTATCACATAGACTTGTGATGGTAAACTGATGGTGGTGGTGAGCTGTCTTTCCGAATCTCTACATTTCATGGTGATCCAGCAACAGTGAAGAAATAAGGATGCAAATCCAAATCATGGTGGCATATGGCTTGGAGGAGAACTTATGCAAGTAACAGTATTTCCATGCATTTGCTGCCAATATCCTCCTAGGTGGTAGAAGCTGCAGATTTGGAAAGAACTGTTGAAAGAGCTTTGATGAGTTACTGCAATGTAGATAGAACATAGAACATTACAGCACAGTACAGGCCCTTCGGCCCTCGATGTTGCGCCGACCTGTCATACCAATCTGAAGCCCATCTAACCTACCTCCATGTATGTCCATATGCTTGTCCAATGACAACTTAAATGTATTTAAAGTTGGCGAATCTACTACCATTGCAGGCAAAGCATTCTATACCCTTACTATTCTCTGAGTAAAGAAACTAGCTCTGACATTTCTATCACCCCTCAATTTAAAGCTATGCCCCCTCATGCTCGCCGTCATCATTCTTGGAAAAAGGCTCTCCCTGTCCACCCTATCTAACCCTCTGATTATCTTATATGTCTCTATTAAGTCACCTCTCAATCTTCTTCTCTCTAATGAAAACAGTCTCAAGTCCCTCAGCCTTTCCTCATAAGACCTTCCCTCCATACCAGGCAACATCCTAGTAAATCTCCTCTGCACCCTTTCCAAAGCTTCCACATCCTTCTTATAATGCGGTGACCAGAACTGTACACAATACACCAAGTGCAGCCGCACTAGCGTTTTGTACAGCTGTAACATAACCTCATGGTTCCAGAACTTGATCCCTCTATTAATAAAAGCTAAAACACTGTATGCCTTCTTAACAACCCTGTCAACCTGGATAGCAACTTTCAACGATCTGTGTACCTGGACACCGAGATCTCTCCGCTTATCTACACTACCAAGTATCTTACCATTACTCCAGTACTTTGCATTCCGATTACTCCGACCAAAGTGAATCACCTCACACTTTTCCGCATTAAACTCCATTTGCCACCTCTCAGCCCAGCTCTGCAGCTTATCTATGTCTCTCTGTAACCTACAACATCCTTCATCACGATCCACAACTCCATCGACCTTAGTGTCTTCTGCAAATTTACTAACCCACCCTTCTACGCCCTCATCCAGGTCGTTTATAAAAATGATGAACAGCAGTGGACCCAACACCGACCCTTGGACTCCAGGATGAACATTTCCCATCAACCACTACCCTCTGTCTTCTTTCAGCAAGCCAATTACTGATCCAAACTGCTATATCTCCCATAATCTCATTCCTCAGCATTTTGTACAATAGTCTACTGTGGGGAACCTTATCGAACTCCTTGCTGAAATCCATATACACCGCGTCAACTGGTTTACTCTCACCCCCCCCGCGAGTTCCGTCACCTCGCCTAACCCCGCCCCCACGCCTATTTCCGTCACCACGTCTAACCCCGCCCCTTCGCCTATCGCCGTCACCACGCCCAACCCCGCCCCCACGCCGATCCCCGTCCCCGCCCCCAGACCTAACCCCGCCCCCACACCCACCTCCAGCCCCACACCAGGTCCTAGCTCCCAGCCCTGCCGTGATTTCACTATCCCTCCAGAACTACCCCTCTCTGAGGATGAAAGATCAGTCCTCAGCAGGGGCCTCACCTTCATTCCCCTACGCTCCCGGATTAATGAATTCAACACGCGGCGTGACATCGAACAATTCTTCTGCCGCCTTCGCCTCCGTGCCCACTTCTTTAACCAAGATTCCCGCCCACCCTCTGACGACCCCTTCTCCCGCCTCCAACACACCCCATCCACCTGGACACCCCGTGCTGGCCTCCTACCTGCCCTCGACCTCTTCATAGCCAACTGCCGCCGCGATATTAACCGCCACCTGAACTCCCCCACCCCACTCACCCACTCCAACCTCTCACCCTCGGAACGCGCAGCCCTCCACTCACTCCGTTGCAACCCCAACCTCACTATCAAACCAGCAGACAAGGGAGGCGCGGTAGTAGTTTGGCGCACCGACCTCTACACCGCTGAGGCCAAACGCTAGCTCGCAGATACCTCCTCCTACTGCCCCCTTGACCATGACCCCACCCCCCACCACCAAACCATCATCTCCCAGACCGTCCATAGCCTCATCACCTCGGGTGATCTCCCATCCATCGCCTCCAACCTCATAGTCCCACAACCCCGCACCTCCCGCTTCTACCTCCTGCCCAAAATCCACAAACCTGACTGCCCCGGCCGACCCATTGTCTCCGCCTGCTCCTGCCACACCGAACTCATCTCTACGTACCTTGACACCGTCCTGTCCCCCTTAGTCCAAGAACTCCCCACCTACGTTCGGGACACCACCCATGCCCTCCACCTGCTCCATGATTTTCGCTTCCCCGGTCCCCAACGCCTTATTTTCACCATGGACATCCAGTCCCTGTACACCTCCATCCCCCATCACGAAGGACTCAAAGCCCTCCGCTTCTTTCTTTCCCGCCGTACCGACCAGTACCCTTCCACTGACACCCTCCTTCGACTGACTGAACTGGTCCTCACCCTGAACAACTTCTCTTTCCAATCCTCCCACTTCCTCCAAACGAAAGGAGTAGCCAGGGGCACCCGCATGGGCCCCAGCTATGCCTGTCTCTTCGTAGGATATGTGGAACAATCCATCTTCCCCAACTACACTGGCCCCACCCCCCACCTTTTCCTCCGCTACATCGATGACTGTATTGGCGCCGCCTCGTGCTCCCACGAGGAAGTTGAACAGTTCATCCACTTCACCAACACTTTCCATCCCGACCTCAAATTCACCTGGACAGTCTCAGATTCCTCCCTCCCCTTCCTCGACGTTTCTATTTCTATCTCAGGCGATCGAATCAACACGGACATCTACTACAAACCGACCGACTCCCACAGCTACCTGGACTACACCTCCTCCATCCTGCCCCCTGTAAAAACGCCATCCCATTCTCCCAATTCGACTCCGCCGCATCTGCTCCCAGGAGGACCAGTTCCAAAAACGCACAACCCAGATGGCCTCCTTCTTCAAGGACCGCAATTTCCCCCCCGACGTGGTCGACGATGCCCTCCACCGAATCTCTTCCACTTCCCACTCCTCCGCCCTTGAACCCCGCCACTCCAACCGCCACCAGGACAGAACCCCACTGGTCCTCACCTACCACCCCACCAATCTCCATGTACAGCGCATCATCCGCCGTCATTTCCGCTACCACCAAACGGACCCCACCACCAAGGATATATTTCCCTCCCCTCCCCTATCAGCATTCCGTAAAGACCACTCCCTCCGTGACTCCCTCGTCAGATCCACACCCCCCACCAACCCAACCTCCACTCCCGGCACCTTCCCCTGCAACCGCAGGAGGTGCAAGACTTGCGCCCACACCTCCCCCCTCACCTCCCTCCAAGGCCCCAAAGGAAACTTCCATATCTGCCACAGATTCACCTGCACCTCCACACATATCATCTATTGCATCCTCTGCACCCGATGTGGCCTCCTCTATATTGGGGAGACAGGCCGCCTACTTGCGGAGCGTTTCAGAGAACACCTCTGGGACACCCGGACCAACCAACCCAACCACCCTGTAGCTCAACATTTCAATTCCCCCTCCCACTCCACCAAGGATATGCAGGTCTTTGGACTGCTCCATCGTCAGACCACAACAAAACGACGGTTGGAGGAAGAACGCCTCATCATCCGGCTAGGAACCCTCCAACCACAAGGGATGAACACGGATTTCACCAGTTTCCTCATTTCCCCTCCCCCCCCCCCAACCCTGTCTCAGTCAAATCCATCAAATTCAGCACCGCCTTCCTAACCTGAGATCTTCTTCCCAACCTCTCCGCCCCCACCCCAGTCTGACCTATCACCCTCACCTTGACCTCTTTCCACCTATCACATTTCTGACGCCCCTCCCCCAAGTCCCTCCTCCCTACCTTTTATCTTAGCCTGCTGGACAAACTTTCCCCATTCCTGAAGAAGGGCTTATGCCCGAAACGTCGATTCTCCTGTTCCCTGGATGCTGTCTGACCTGCTGCGCTTTTCCAGCAACACATTTCCAGCTCTGATCTCCAGCATCTGCAGACCTCACTTACTCTCACCTACCTGTTTGGTCACCTTCTCAAAGAACTCAATAAGGTTTGTGAGGCACTACCTACCCTTCACAAACCGTGCTGACTATCCCTAATCAAATTATTCTTTTCTAGATGATTCTAAATCCTATCTCTTACAACCTTTTCCAACACTTTACCAACAACTGAAGTAAGGCTCACTGGTCTATAATTACCAGGATTGTCTCTACTCCCCTTCTTGAACAGGGGAACCACATTTGCTATCTTCCAGTCTTCTGGCACTATTCCTGTAGACAATGACGATTTAAAGATCAATGACAAAGATTCGGCAATCTCCTCCCTGGCTTCCCACAGGATCCTAGGATAAATCCCATCCGGCCCAGGGGACTTATCTATTTTCACACTCTGCAGGATTTCTAATATTTCTTCCTTGTGAACCTCAGTCACACCTAGTCTATTAGCCTGCATCTCAGTAATCTCCTTGACAACATTGTCATTTTCTAGAGTGAATACTGTTGAAAAATATTCATTTAGTGCCTCTCCTATCTCCTCAAACTCCACACACAACTTCCCACTACTATCCTTGATTGGCCCTAATCTTACTCTCATCATTCTTTTATTCCTTAAATACCTATAGAAAGCCTTAGGGTTTTCCCTGATCCTATCCGCCAACAACTTCTCATGTCTCCTCCTGGCTCTTCTGAGCTCTGTCTTTAGGTCTTCCCTGGCTACCTTGTAACCCTCAAGCGCCCTAACTGAGCCTTCACATCTCATCCTAACATAAGCCTTCTTCTTCCTCTTGGCCAGAGATTCCACTTCCTTCGTAAACCACGGCTCCCGCGCTCTACAGCTTCCTCCTTGCCTGACAGGTACATACTTATCTAGGACACACAGTAGCTTTTCCTTGAATAAGCTCCACATTTCTAATGCGCCTATCCCCTGCAGTTTCAATCGCCATCCTATGCTTCCTAAATCTTGCCTAATCACATCGTAATTGCCTTTTCCCCAGCTGTAATTCTTGCCCAGTGGTATACACCTATCCCTTTCTATCACTAAAGTAAACATAACAGAATTGTGATCGCTATCACCAAAGTACTCACCTAATTCCAAGTCTAACACCTGGCCAGGCTCATTATCCAGTACCAAATCTAATGCGGCTTCGCCCCTTGTTGGCCTGTCTACATACTGTGTCAGGAAGCCCTCCCGCACACACTGGACAAAAACTGACCCATCTATAGTACTCATAGTATAGTGTTCCCAGTCAATATTTGGAAAGTTGAAGTCCCCCAAGACAACTACCCTGTCTCTCTCACTCCTATCGAGAATCATCTTTGCTATCCTTTCCTCTACATCTCTGGAACTATTCGGAGGCTATAGAAAACTCCCAACAGGGTGACCTCTCCTTTCCTGTTTCTAACTTCAGCCCATACTACCCCAGTTGACGATCCCCAAACATCCTTTCCGCAACTGTAATATTGTCCTTGACCAACAATGCCACACCTCCCCCTCTTTTACCATCTTCTCTGTTCTGGTATGCATTACTGCATCAGCACATTGGTGGTGTATACAGTGAATGTTGAAGATGGTGGATGGGGTACCAAGCAGACAGTTTCATTCTCTATGGTGTTGAGCTTCTTAAGTATTGTTGGGGTTCCACTCACCCAAGCAATTGGAGAGTATTCCATCTGTGCCTTGCTGACATTGGACAGGCTTTTGGGAACCATGAGGAGAATTATTCATCATAGAATTCATAACCTCTGACCTGCTCTTGTAGCCATGTTATTCACATGGTTGGTCCAATTCAGTTTCTAGTCAATGGTAACGCCCAAGAGACTAATAGTGGGGGATTCAGTGATGGAAATGTTTTGAGCATTAAGGAAGATAGATTATTTTTTGTTGAGTGGTCATTGCCTTGCAGTTATGTGGCATGAATGTTATTTGCCACTTATTAGCCCATACCAGGATGTTAGCCAGATCTTTGTGTGTGTAGGGCACTGATGGCTTCAGTATCTGATGTGTTGCAAAAGATGCCAAACATTGGGCAGTCTCTGATGAATAAATCCAATTCTGATCTGAGGATGGAGGATTGGTCATTGATAAAGCACCTGGTATGGTTGGGCCGAGGACATTATCCTGAGGAACCCCTGTAGTGATGTGCTGGGAATGAAAGGATTGACCTCTGACAATAATAGCCATCTTTAACTACGTTAGATGTATTTCTAACCAGCAGAGAATTATCTATTGGATTACCTTTGACTTCAGCAGGTTTTGGACTCCTTGAAGCCACACCTAGTTAAATACTGTCTTGAAGCTAAAGACAGAGACTCTAAAGTCAAATTTGGATTTCAGCTCTTTTGCTGATGTATGAACAAAGGATGACAGAGAGCTGAGTTTGAATGGCACTCAAACTGATCATTGGAGAACCTATTGAGTTTGCTCCACCATTCAATGAGATCATGTTTAGTCTGATAATCCTCAACCCCACATTCCTGCCGAACCGCAATAACTCTTAATTCCCTTACTGATTAAATATCTGTCCATCTCAGTTTTGAAGACACTTAACAACCCAGAATCTCTGTGGTAAATCATTCTACAGATTCATCATCCTCTGAAAAACAAAGCTCTCCTTCTCCCTGGAAGGTTACCCGTTACTCTGAGATCATGCCCTCTGATGCACGACTGTCAAACAAGGGGAACAACTC
The DNA here is from genome assembly GCF_037043375.1 of Chiloscyllium plagiosum. Taxonomy (NCBI): domain Eukaryota; kingdom Metazoa; phylum Chordata; class Chondrichthyes; order Orectolobiformes; family Hemiscylliidae; genus Chiloscyllium; species Chiloscyllium plagiosum. Next base: position 54,425,015 of record NW_028270148.1, on the reverse strand, counting down.
TGCAGTTTCTACATTGTTAAGCTCCTAAGAATCTGAAATGTTTCAAATGTCAAAGAAAATAGGACAGTACAGCACAGCAAAAGGCCTTGTGGGCTGACCATGATGCCATTCTAAATTAATTGTATTTGTCTGCACGTGGTTCGTATCCCTCTATTCCCTGCATTGTTCATGTGTCTGTCTAAATGCCTCTTAAACATTGTTATTGTATCTCCTTCTTCCACCTGCCGGGCAGTACGTTCCAGGTTACTGCTACTGTCTGTGTATGAAAATCTCCCTTGCACATCTCCTTTAAATTTTCCCCGTCTCACGCCTTTAGTAATTGACATTTCCACCCAGGCAAAGAGACTCCAACTACCCACCCTTTCCAGGCCTCCCATAATTTTACATACTTCTCTCAAGTCACTCCTCAGCCTCCAGTGCTCGAGCGGAAACAATCCAAGTTCATCCAACCTCTCCTAATAGCTAATAAATCCCAATCCAGGCAACATCCTGGTAAACCTCTGTTGCATCCTCTCCAAAGCTTCCATATCTTTTCTAAAATGCGGCAAACAAAACTGCATACAGTACTCCAAATTTAGAGTCAAGCGCGTGGGTGCTGGAAATGCACAGCAGGTCAGGCAGCATCGGAGAAGCAGGAGAATCAACATTTCGGGCAAACGCCCTTCATCGGGAATGAAGCTGGGAGTCTCGGGGATGGAGACATGAATGGGAGGGGAGTGCAGCTGGGGGTAAGGTAGTTGAGAGTGCAATAGGTGGATGGAGGTGGGGGTAAAGGTGATAGGTCAGAGAGGAGGGTGGAAGGGATAGGTGGGAAGAAAGATAGACAGATGGGACAGGTCATGAGAGCGGTGCTGAGCTGGAAGGTAAGGTGGGGGGAGGGGAAATGAGGAAACTGGTGAAATCCACATTGATGCCATGGAGTTGTAGGCTCCCGAGGAGGAAGATGAGGTGGTCTTCCTCCAGGCATTGGGTGGTAAGGGAGTGGCGACGGAGGAGGCCCTGGATCTGCACGTCCTCGGGAGAGTGGGAGGGGGAGTCGGAATATTCGGCCACTGGGTGGTGGGGTTGATTGGTGCAGATGTCCCAGAGATGTTCTTTGAAGTGCTCTGTGAGTAGGCTTCCTGTCTCCCTAATGTAGAGGAGACCACATCAAGAGCAACAGATACAGTAAATGACATGTGTGGATGTGCAGGTGAATGTTTAATGGATATGGAAGGCTCCTTTGGGGACTTAGACAGAGGTGAGGGGGGAGGTGTGGGCACAAATTTTGCAGTGGCAGGGGAAGGTGCCAGGAGGGGATGGTAGGTTGTTGGTGGGCGTGGACCTGATGAGGTAGTCGCAGAGGGAACGGTCTTTATGGAAAGCAGATAGTGGTGGGGAGGGAAATATACCTCTGGTGGTGGGGTCCGTTGTAGGTGGTAGAAATGGCGGAGGATGATGAGATGAATATGGAGGTTAGTGGGGTGTATGGTGAGGACCAGGGGCGTTCTGTCCTTGATGCGATTGGAGGGATGGGGTTTGAGAGCCGAGGTGGGGGACGTGGATGAGCTGCGCTGGAGGCGTCATCAACCACGTATGAGGGGAAATTGCAGTCTTCAAAGAAGGAGGCCATCTGATGTGTTCTGTGGTGGAACTGGTCCTCCTGGGAGCAGATGCAGCGGAGGCAGAAGAATTGGGAATAAAGGATAGCATTTTTACAGGAGGCAGGGTGGGAGGAGGTGTAATCCAGGTAGCTGTGGGAGTCAGTGGGTTTGTAGAAAATGTCAGTGTTGAGTCGGTCATCGTTGATGGAGACGGAAAGGTCGAGGAAGGGAGGAAAGGTGTCGGAGATGGTCCAACCATTGATGGAGATGGACATTTAGCCTGACCAAAATCTTGTGAAGTTGCAACATGACTTGTCAGCTTTTATACTCAACCCCCCAACCAATGAAAGCAAATATACCGTATGCCTTCTTTACAATCTTATCCACTTGTTTTGCCATTTTCAGGGAGCTATGGACTTGGAGCTCAATATCCCTCTGCATATCAGTGTTCTTAAGGGTCCAGTAATTTGCTGTATACTTTCCTCTTATATTTGATCTCCCAAAATACATCACTTCACACTTGTCCAAATTAAACTCTATCTGCCATTTCTCCACCCAACTTTCCAGCTGATCAATATCCTACTGCATCCTTTGATATTGTTCTGCATTATCCACAACTCCACCAATTTTTGTGCCATCTGCAAACTTATTAATCAGTCCCCCAACATTTTCAACCAAACCATTTGTATATATTACAAACAACAGAGGTGCCAGCACTGAGCCTTGCAGAATACCACTGGTCACAGACCTCCTGTCAGAAAAGCATCCCTCCACAATTACCCTCTGTCTGCTATGACCAAGCCAATTTTGTATCCAACTTGCCATGGATTACAAGTGATTTGATTTTCTGGACCAGCCTATCATGTGGGACGTCTTTAAAGGTTTTGGTAAAGTTCAGGTAGCCAACATCCACTTCCTTACACTCTTTAACCATCTTCATCATTTTCTCAAAAAACTCAATCCACTTTGGGAGACTAAATTTCCCCTACTTAAAGCAATGTTGACCATCCCCAATATCTTTCTCCAAATACAAGTAAATCCTCTCCCTAAGAATCTTCTCCAATAATATCCCTACTACTGATGTAAGGAAGAGATCCCAATGATCCAGATACCTGAACCCCCCCCCACATACAAGCTCTTTAGCCATGTATTCAACTGTAAGTGGAGAATACAAGCATTGATTTGACTAACTCTCATATGCAAAACAAGTAATAGAGTCATAGAGATGTACAGCATGGAATTAGGCCCTCCAGTCCAACACGTCCATGCTGACCAGATACCCTAGATAACTCTGATCCCATTTGCCAGCATTTGGCCTATATCTCGCTAAACGTTTCCTATTCATATACCCATCCAGATGCCTTTTAAATGTTGTCATTGTACCAGCCTCCATAACTTTATCTGGCACCTTGTTCCACACATGGAATGCCCCCTTAGGTCCCTTTGAAATCTTTCCCCTCTTAAACCTTTCCCCTCTCACCTTAAACCTATGGCCTCTAGTTTTGGAAACCCCTTTCCTGAGGAAAAGACCTTGGTTATTCACCTATCCATGCCCCTCATAACTTTATAAACTTCTATAAGTTCACCCCTTAACCTCCTTAACAAGGAAAATAGCCCTAGCCTATTCCGACTCTCCCTATAGGTTAAACCCTCCCAACTCTGGCAACATGCTTGTAAATCTTTTCTGAACCCTTGAAAGTGCTTTATCATTTGAGCTAATTCCCCTTCAGGTCATCTCCCGATCTTCAAAACTCCGATTAGTACAAGCACTACTTCACCTCTCGTCAAATTAATCCCTCTGTGACTCAAATCAATCTAGTGAACCTTCTCTGAAATGCCTTCAATGCCACTATATCATTCCTTACATAAAGGGACCAAAACTGTTCAAAGTATTTCAGGTGTGGTCTTACTAATGTCTTGCATAGTTTTAGCAAGACTTCCCTATTTTTGTTCTCCCTTCCAGTTGAAATCAATGCCAACATTTCATTTGCCTTCACCATCACCTGCTGAACCTGCATCTAGCTTTTTGTGATCCTCCGGTAAGTAAAGGAACCATAGACCCAAGCTGTCGTTACAGAGAGATAGTTGGTCATGGTTTAACCTAAGGGTTGCCATGCCTCAGGAAAGGGGAGAGATTGAGGAGGAAAGCCTTTCATGGTCACCTCAGCCAGTGTGGGAATTGAAACCATGATGCTGGCATCCCTCTGTATCATTAACCATCTGTCCAGTCAACAGAGCCTGGTGTTTTACTGAGACAAATGCTTCTTTTCAAATCAATGAATGCAATGAAGCTTACCTTGTTTTTATTTACACTCTTATTGGATTTGTCTGTCAACATGACTATGTCAGAGGTTCCTCTGGCAAGTCTAAATTCTTACAGTGTCTTTGGGTGGATTTCATCATCCACAGGAAATGGCTGATTCATGAGAATACTCCCCAAATTGTTTCTGCTGAGGTCAGGAGGAAAACATCTGAGTCATCTCCACAGTATGATTTATATATCTTCTCAAAGTGTGTTGTAATTTCCATGCCTGAAATAGGTGAGGTAATTCTTCTTTCTCCCACACCTGAAGGATGAGTGCATGGAGTCACAATATAAACAAAAGCCCATCAGCCTTTGAAACCTCAGTTGAAATCTCACTGGGCCACAGGCTTTGTTACTTGGCATCTGTTTGATTCTTGCAGGTCTCTCATGGATATTGGATTGAATTGCCTATGGTTACTGCCAGAGAGTACCAGGAAAGCAGCCTGGAGAGTATCAGCTTTCACTGTGGATTCATGGTTGAGCAGTTGTTGAAAATGTTCTTTCCAGTATTGACATGAGGCATTGTCATTTTTTGAAGAGATATGTTGTGCTGTGAGCGAAGAGGATTTTGTTGATTTGACCTTGGCTGATAGATACTCCTGGTGGCTCCCAAATAGCTTTGCATGTTATGATAGCCAGCGTACTGTTGAATCTCCCTGGCTTTCTTTTCCCACCATGCCCTTTATATTCTAGATTTGAAATCGATCATCAGCCTTGAGCTGCAGGAATTCTTTTTTGACTTTTGACCTTGAGTTGTTCTTCAGACCAATGAAGTCTGCACATTGTTGCTCCAGGGCAATCACATATTTCAACATTATTTTCATTGTATCAGTCCTGGTGATAATGTTGCATGAACCTAATGGTCTAGCCACATGAGTCTAGTGTAGTGAATTTCTTTGATATCACAGCTTGGGAGTTTTTCATTTTATATTATTAATGAGATGTAGCCCTTGTTGAATAGGCCAGCATTTACTGCCCATCCCTAATTGCACGGAGTCAACCACATGACGGAGTCACATGTAAGCCAGTCCAAGAAAAATGGTAGATTTCCCTCCCTAAAGGGGATTATAAGCCAGATGGGTTTTTTTACAGCAATTGACAGAGATTGGACCAGATTTACTGACAAACTTTCGAGTGAATTCAAGTTTCATCATCTGCCATGGTGGGATTGGAACTCTTTTTTTTAAAAAAATGCTCGCTTTGCATTTTAGATTGCTAATTCAGTGACATGACCAAAGCACCGCACATTCCTCTTGAAAGTAGAAAAGTGGAGATTTTCCATTTTCAACATAAACTGCATTTGAAATTCCTATTTTTGGCCAGGGCACTTTAAAGCTGAGACATTAATCTTTATCCTGTGACACTTATGAGTCTTTTAATGATATGGTGCTAACTAGATGTTAATCACCAATTGAGCAAGTCTATGAGCCACCCATCAGCTTCTGTCCCAGCGTGCAATATTATCATCACTTAGACCTTTGAACTGAACAATGACTTATTCCAGGAGGTATCAAAACTTTAACATAGAATGCTTCTATGTGGCTTTGTGTTTGGGTCTTAATAAGACGTTGTAACCTAGAGTTGCAATAGTTTAACAAGGTAGTTAACCACTTGATAAACTTTACTCTGAAACATGATGAATGAACTAATCACACAGCTTTTGGCAACAAACTGCTATGGAATTTTCCTGTTAGCACAACTGATATTCCCAACTGCAAAGTCACTACCACAAAAAAAGACTTGGCATTGCAGGCAGTAATTCAATATTGAATACTGACTATGGCTTTATATTTGAGTTGAAACATTAGAAAGTCTGAAATTGCTTTTGCAAGTAACTGTCTTTTTAATCAGTTCTAAATGGACTCACTTCGATGTTCAAGGTACATTAATGAAAGGGTAGATCCTTAGAGGCAGTCTAATTAGACTCCACTCAATGTGATGCAACAGTTATGAGTATATGTATGCCAAAGACAAGATTGAAATAAAAAGGTAATTGAAGTTGCTAAATTTACTCCTGTTATTAATTCACTCAACTCAATTTACAACTGCTAACTTGACAGTTTAAAAACATTTGTTTGGAGTCTAAGACAGATGGAACAATTTAACAAATGCCAACCTTTTTTTGAAATGTTCAGTATAATAAAGCCTAACTAGACTTTACTTTTTCATTATAAATGTATATGATTTAAGCAGCATAGAAATGCTAAATTAAAAGAAGACGTAAAGATTATGTTCCACAAGTTTGACTCTGTCAAGCTGACATATCAACAGTGAAAGAGAAAAAGGGTAAATATTTTGTTTTGTTGATTTTCATGATGTCAGATGTGGGCTGATGCAGGTTTACCCCAGCACAGTTTCTCAACAAAATTTTCAGTAGGTAATATTTCAGCCGTGTTTGGTCATTTTCATCCAGGTGATGTTAGTACAAAGTCTCAGTTTCCAAATTGGCTATAAATAGTTATCACAAAAGTAGTGTTTTAACCAATTTCTGATGGGCAGAACCATTCAATATAGAGAATACTTACGTGCTCCAATATTCAAAAATATTGTTAGCAAACCATTATAAACCACACTTGAGCTTTGAAACTGACTGCAATTAAATAGTTTCACCTCAGTTTTCTCACGGAGTGAACAGAATTCTCTTGGTCTGTCCAATAGTTATCTCTTCACTCACTATGTGCAATCATAGAACAACTCCAACTAGAACACTGCTGCTTCCACAAATATATTTTCTTGTTCCATGGCATTTCTATTAGTGGTCATGAGATATCCACCAGAGGGCAGGATAGAATTCCAGTGGCATTATTTCAATGGAAGAAGCTCACATGTGTTAAAGCAAGGTTGATCATATGATCTAGGCTTAGGCAGACGTTATTTGGATATTGCTGTTCTCATCTGATATGTGTAACCTTTCTGTGTATGCAAATCTACAAACAATATTATTTATGATTTATTGCTCTCAAGCTCATTTCTTTTCACCTTGAAGTTGCTTAGTAACCCTTGTCTGAAAATCCAAAACAAGAGCAGGAATCAACATATTCCTCAAATACACATTTTTCAGAAATGAGAGTAATGAACTAGAAGATGATTTACCTCCTGATTCTTTTGTGGGTTTAATCATCCAAAATACATTAAAGAAAATGAGATGTTTAGTGTTGGGACTATTAAAAAGTAAAAAGCTACACTAATCATTGATTTGATTTTTGGGCTGCAGGAAGGAGTGCTTTTACACAGTGCACAAGCTGATAAACCTCCACTCCAATGTAAAGGTCATCTTTGTCAAAGCTTTCCACAATAATAAAAACAGGTAAAACAATTAAAGGAAGATGCTCAACTAAATTACAAATGATGGGTAAAACATGTAAATTCCTGGCCTGCATTCTTTATATGGAATGTATTGCAAGTGATAAATTTAATGAATGTGATGGGTGGAGAAACTAATAAAATCACTGCTGAAAATAGAAATCAATTCACACACAAGCAGTTCATTTTTTAAAAAAATTAATTCGTGGAATGTGGCTGTGAATGGCTAGGCCAGCATTAATGGACCAAAGGACACTGAAGAGTCAACCACATTGCTTTGAGTCTGGAGTTACATGTCAGCCAGAACAGGTATAGATATCAGACTAAAGGACATTAGTGAACCAGATAGATTTTTTAACAACAGTAATTACATTTAGGTGAACTTTTTAATTCCAAAGTTTTATTGAATTCAGGTTTCATCAGCTGCCTGGGCAAGATTCAAATTCATATCCCCAGAATATTAACCTGAAGCTTTAGATTACTGATCTATTGACATGCCAGCTATACCATTACCTCCCCTTACTAACTCCAACTTCCTGCTCAATGCTGGATATTGCCCAGCTACTTCACAAAGCTGCTTTTCTCCATACAGACAGTAAAAATGCACTGGCAGTGAATGTGATCTCAAATAACTCATTTCTCAGGTGATCGGGGAAGTACAGATCCAACTTAGAAGGTCAACATCCCAACGTTAATCAGTGGTAGAAATGTGGCCAATGTCACGTTGATTTTACCACTGTTAAGATGTATCTAGTGGCAACCTAAATCAGGCATTAGCTTTGTGCCTTACTGCAGGATAAATCCTTGAACATAAACCAAGACTTGTTAGTATCAATAATTTGGATTATCCACAAATTTAAAAAAACTAAATTTAACCTTTATATGAAGTCTCATAGCATGCATGAAATGTAACTATGTGGCCTCTCTAGACAGAAAACATATGGGATTTCACACTGCTGGACTATATTAAGGACCCAGGTGTGAGGTATTACACTGCTGCAACTATGTTATAGACCCAGAAGGAATCAGAGGGAGATAGAAGAGTGGATTTGTATGCAAATTGTTGAGCTGTGCAAAAACAATAATGCAGTAAGTTGCAAGGGATTTCAACTATCCTAAAATTAACTGGGATAATATGTATGTGAAATATATCAAGAGGAGCAAACTCATTCAGGACAATATTTTAACCAGTATATAGCAATCCCATCAAGAAAGGGACAGCTCTGGATATAGTTTCACAAATGAACCTGGGAATGAATGAAGGGTATCAGCAGGACACTATTTTAAAATAAGTGATCATAATTCAATCATATTCAGCATTGATATGGAAAGGGACAAGATATATAAAGTAAAAGTTTTAAATTGAGAAAAGATGAATTTTATTAAACTGAATTACGATTTGGAAAACTGGACTACTTAGTGTCAGAGCAGTGGGAAGCATTTAAGGGGGTGCTCAAGAAAGTTCAGAACAAATATTTGCCATAAACCCAGTGGTTAGTTTATTTAAAATAGTAAAATACATTACATGTTATTAAACAAAATTACGCAAACTATCTTTTTTTTGAATGGGTGGTCTGTGACCCTGAAGCAGATTAATTGGCAGGTAAAGTCTCAATATAGTATGCACTCAGCACATGGAGTCCTCAAACGTGAATTCTGACATTCCTCATTCATGTTCAGTTCGATAAGTGTTACTTGAATAGTCCGCTGCATAGAGTCATAGACTCACAGAGATGTTCAGCACAGAAGAAAAACCTCTTGATCCAAATTGTCCATGCTGACCGGATATCCTAACCTAATCTAGAGCATTTGCCAGTACTTGGCCCATATCCCTCTAAACCCTCCCTATTCATATACCCATCCAGATGCCTTTCAAATGCTGTGATTGTCCCAGCCTCCACCACTTTCTCTGGCAGCTCATTCCATACATGCACCACCCTCTGTGTGAAAAAGTTGCCTCTTCGGTCCCTTTTAAATGTTCTCCCCTCACCCTAAACCTATACCCTCTAGTTCTGGACTCCCCCACCCCAGGGAAAAGACTTTGCCTGTGCAATCTATCCAGGCCTCTCATGATTTTATAAACCTCTATAAGGTCACCCCTAAGCCTCTGACACTCCAGGGGAAACAGCCCCAGCCTATTCAGATTCTCCCTGTAGCTCAAATCCTCCAACCCTGGCAACATCCTTGTGTTTCTGTTGTATCTCTGATGTTTAATTGATTTAATGGATCGAGGCTAGTGTGAGAGCACAGCTATTGTCTGCAATTGCTCGTTCAGTAGTGTCCACAATGTTAAACAGCTGCAATGTCCGGGCAGATTCATGGTCCTTGCACTCCAGCATTATTGATCTTGCACATGGGTTTGATGAACTATTTTATAGTGGATGTTTTTCATTTGCAGGTGTCATTACAGCTTCTCATGTCGTTGGGGAATTTTTTTTTAAGAATTCAAAGGCTTACTATATTTTCACTTGCATCTGTGTTAACACAGCCAATAACAAGTAGGTTGAGGATCATGTTATGCATGATGGCTCTAGTGAGATACCAGATCATTTTTATTCTAGCTTGAATGTATAGCAAACTTTGTTTTAATGGATATGTTATAAATTGGTACACTCGATAAATTGTCAAAAATTATACACCTCAAGTACAGTGAAGTTTACTGTATTATTCTGACCAATTATCATAATTTTTTAAACTTATTTCCCTCAATGTAAATATACTTGTGAAATGAAATGGGTACATGAAATATCAACAGCTGATTAAACATAGAACATAGAACATAGAACAATACAGCGCAGAACAGGCCCTTCGGCCCACGATGTTGTGCCGAACATTTGTCCTAGCTTAAGTACCCATCCATGTACCTATCCAATTGCCGCTTAAAGGTCACCAATGATTCTGACTCTACCACTCCCACAGGCAGCGCATTCCATGCCCCCACCACTCTCTGGGTAAAGAACCTACCCCTGACATCCCCCCTATACCTTCCACCCTTCACCTTAAATTTATGTCCCCTTGTAACACTCTGTTGTACCCGGGGAAAAAGTTTCTGACTGTCTACTCTATCTATTCCTGTGATCATCTTATAAACCTCTATCAAGTCACCCCTCATCCTTCGCCGTTCCAATGAGAAAAGCCTAGCACTCTCAACCTATCCTCTTACGACCTATTCTCCATTCCAGGCAACATCCTGGTAAATCTTCTCTGCACCTTCTCCAAAGTTTCCACATCTTTCCTAAAGTGAGGCGACCAGAACTGCACACAGTACTCCAAATGTGGCCTAACCAAGGTCCTGTACAGCTGCAACATCACTTCACGACTCTTGAATTCAATCCCTCTGCTAATGAACGCTAATACACCATAGGCCTTCTTACAAGCTCTATCCACCTGAGTGGCAACTTTCAAAGATCTATGAACATAGATCCCAAGATCCCTCTGCTCCTCCACCTTACTAAGAACCCTACCGTTAACCCTGTATTCCGCATTCTTATTTGTCCTTCCAAAATGGACAACCTCACACTTGACAGGGTTGAACTCCATCTGCCACTCCTCAGCCCAGCTCTGTCCCTTTGCAGCCGATAATAGCCCTCCTCACTATCCACAACTCCACCAATCTTCATATCATCTGCAAATTTACTGACCCACCCTTCGACTCCCTCTTCCAAGTCATTAATAAAAATTACAAACAGCAGAGGACCCAGAACTGATCCCTGTGGAACTCCACTTGTAACTGGGCTCCAGGCTGAATATTTACCATCTACCACCACTCTCTGACTTCAACCGGTTAGCCAGTTTTCTATCCAACTGGTCAAATTTCCCACTATCCCATGCCTCCTGACTTTCCACATAAGCCTACCATGGGGAACCTTATCAAATGCCTTACTAAAATCCATGTACACTACATCCACTGCTCTACCCTCATCCACATGCTTGGTCACATCCTCAAAGAATTCAATAAGATTTGTAAGGCAAGACCTACCCCTCACAAATCCGTGCTGGCTGTCCCTAATCAAGCAGTGTCTTTCCAGATACTCATAAATCCTATCCCTCAGTACCCTTTCCATTACCTTGCCTACCACCGAAGTAAGACTAACTGGCCTGTAATTCCCGGGGTTATCCCTATTCTTTTTTTTGAACAGGGGCACAGCATTCGCCACTCTCCAATCCCCTGGTACCACCCCCGTTGACAGTGAAGACGAAAAGATCATTGCCAACTGCTCTACAATTTCCTCTCTTGCTTCCCACATAATCCTAGGATATATCCCGTCAGGCCCGGGGGACTTGTCTATCCTCAAGTTTTTCAAAATGCCCAACACATCTTCCTTCCTAACAAGTATCTCTTCTAGCTTACCAATCCGTTTCACACTCTCCTCTTCAACAATGCGGTCCCTCTCATTTGTAAATACTGAAGAAAAGTACTCATTCAAGACCTCTCCTATCTCTTCTGACTCAATACACAGTCTCCCACTACTGTCCTTGATTGGATCTACCCTCATTCTCGTCATTCTCATGTTTCTCACATACGCATAAAATGCCTTTGGGTTATCCTTGATCCTACCCGCCAAAGATTTTTCATGCCCTCTCTTAGCTCTCCTAATCCCTTTCTTCAGCTCCCTTCTGGCTATCCTGTATCCCTCCAACGCTCTGTCTGAACCTTGTTTCCTCAACCTTATGTAAGCCTCCTTCTTCCTCTTTACAAGACATTCAACCTCCCTCGTCAACCAATGTTCCCTCACGTGACCATCTCTTTCCTGCCTGACAGGTACATACATATCAAGGACACGTCGTATCTGTTCCTTGAAAAAGTTCCACATTTCCACGACATCCTTTCCTGACAGCCTATGCTCCCAACTTATGCTCCTCAGATCCTGTCTTACAGCATCGTATTTACACTTCCCCCAAATGTAAAACCTACCCTGTTGCACGCACCTATCTTTCTCCATAACCAAGGTGAAAGTCACAGAATTGTGGTCACCATCACCAAAATGTTCACTCACTAACAAGTCCATCACTTGTCCCGGTTCGTTACCAAGTACCAAATCCAATATGGCCTCCCCTCTGGTCGGACAATCTACATACTGAGTTAGAAAAGCTTCTTGGGCACACTGCACAAACACCACCCCATCCAATCTACTTGATCTAAAGAGCTTCCAATCAATATTTGGGAAGTTGAAATTGCCCATGACTACTACCCTGTGGCTTCTGCACCTTTCCAAAATTTGTTTCCCAATCTGTTTCTCCACATCTCTCCTGCTATTGGGGGGTCTATAGTAAACACCCAACAAGGTGACTGCTCCTTTCCTATTTCTGACTTCAGCCCACACTACCTCCAAAGGCAGATCCCCCTCGAACTGCCTTTCTGCAGCCGTTATACCATTTCTAATTAGCAACGCCACCCCCCTCCTTTTTTACCACCCTCCCTAATCTTACTGAAACATCTGTAACCAGGAACCTCCAACAAACATTCCTGTCCCTCATCTATCCACGTTTCCGTGATGGCCACAACATCGTAGTCCCAGGTACCGATCCACGCCTTAAGTTCACCCACCTTATTTCTGATACTCCTTGCATTGAAGTATACACACTTGAACCCATCTCTGTGTCCGCAAGTATTCCCTGTCAGTGCTACCTTCTCCACAGCCTCCCTACATTCTTGGACATCCTGACAAACAGCTAGCCTACTTGCTGGACTACAACTCCGGATCCCATCCCCCTGCCAAATTAGTTTAAACCCCCCCCGAAGAGTGCTAGCAAACCTACCTCCCAGGAGATTGGTGCCCTTCTGGTTCAGGTGCAACCCGTCCTGCTTGTACAGATCCCACCTTCCCCAGAATGCAGTCTAATTGTCCAAATACCTAAAGGCCTCCCTCCAACACCATCCTTGCAGCCACGTGTTCAACTGCACTCTCTCCCTATTCCTTGCCTCACTGTCACGTGGCACCGGCAACAACCCAGCGATGACGACTCTGTCCGTCCTAGCTTTTAGCTTCCAGCCTAACTCCCTGAGCTCTTGAATGACCTCCCCAACCCTCTTCCTACCTATGTCGTTGGTACCAACGTGCACCACGACATCTGGCTGCACACCCTCCCCCTTAAGTATTCTGAAGACACGGTCCGAGACGTCGCGGACCCTGGCACCCGGGAGACAACAAACCATCCGAGAGTCTCGCCCATGTCCACAGAACCGCCTGTCTGTCCCTCTAACTATAGAGTCTCCTATAACTAGCGCTCTCCTCCTCTCCCCCTTTCCCTTCTGAGCCTCAGAGCCGTACCTCGTGCCAGAGACCCGGTCACTGCAGCTTACCCCTGCTAGGCCATCCCCCCCAACAGTATCCAAAGTGGTATACTTATTGTTGAAAGTTTGAGTCAATTTCTCCTGAAATGTGACAAAGTCCAAGTAGTCAGTTGAGGGTACGGGTTGGAAGGCTCTCTGCTGGTAAGTTGTATTTACAGCAAAGTTACACTAGTTTTTAAGTGATTTATTCTGTAAATAATGTATAACAGTAATATGCATTACATTTCTATTACTTAATACATGTTTTTACATTAAGTATGTGGACTGCTTGATTAACCAGAATAGTAGTAGAAGATGAAGAGGTTGTGCAATGTGCAGAGATTCAGATTCTTGGATCATTGGGATTTCTTCTGAATTAGAAAAGACCTGCTCAAAAGAGATGGGTTTCATCTGAACTGGAAAGGGACCAATATCCTTGTGGGGCGATCTGCTTGTGCTATTTCAGGAGCCTGTAAACTAAGGGAGACAGGGAGTCGGGGTTTCCGATCAGGCAGGGAAAATAGAAAGACAGACGAGGATGGTTCTGAATCAGAAAAGAGCAAGTTAATTGGAAAAGACAGACAAGAGTAAGTCAAAGAATGAGGTAACTCTGAGAAGAATTAAATTGTATTTATTTCAGTTCAAGAGGTCTTACAAGTAAGGCTGTCAAACTCAAGGCATATATCGGAACATGGGTCAGGGATGTTGTAGCTGTAACAGAAACCTGGTTGAGGGAAGGACAGGACCAGCAGGTCAATGTTGCAGGGTTTAGATGCTAGCAGAAGGATAAAAGGAGAGGCAAGGAAGGAGTAGGAGGGGCATTCTTGATGTAGGAAAATGTTACTACTGTAATTAGGGAGGATAGTTCTGACAGATTGCCCAGTGAAAATATATGGGTTGAAATTAGAAATAAGAAAGAGATGATCACCTTGATGGGATTTTACTATAGGCCCCCCAATAGACAGAGGGAAATTGAGGAGCAAATATGAAGAGTGATCTGAGATATATGTAAGAATAATGGGCTTGTAATAGTAGGGTATTTTAATTTTCCAAACATAGACTGGGACTGCTGTAGAGTTAAATGTTTAGATGGTGAGAAATTTGTTAAATGTATTCAAGAACATTTTCTTTAGCATTATGTAAATGTTTCTACTAAGGAAGGAGCAAAATCTGATCTTCTATTGGGAAATAAGGCAGGGTAAGTGACGGAGGTGTTATTAGGGGAACACTTTGGGACTAGTGATCATAATTCTATTAGTTTTAAAGTAGTTATGGAAAAGAATAAACCTTCCTTTAAAGTTAAAATTCTTAATTGGAGTAAGGCCTATGTTAATGATATGAGACAAGAACTTTCAAAAGTTGTTTGGAGTAGACTGTTCACAGGTGAAGGGATTTCTGATAAGTGGGAGGCTTTCGAAACTGTGATAACAATAGGTTAGGGGCACTATATTCCTGTTAGAGTTAAAAGTAAGGCAATTATGATTAGGGAACAATGGATGAAAAAGATACTGAAGCTCTACTCAAGAATAAAAAGAATCATATATTGGCTATAGGCAACTGGGAACAAGTGAATCTCTTGAAGAGTATAAAAAGTGTAGGGGCATCCTTAGGAGGGAAACCAGGAAAACAAAGAAGGAATATGGCATAGCCTTGGCAGATAAGGTCAAGGATAATCCAAAGACATGCAACATGTACATTAAGAGCAAAAGATCAGCTAGAGAGAAAGTAGGGATCCTTGAAGATCAATTATGTCATCTTTGTGTTGAACTTCAGGAGGGGGAGAGATATTAAATGAATATTTTGCATCAATGTTCACTGTGGAGAAAGAAATGGATGCTAGAGAACTCAGGGAAATAAATATTGATGTTTCGAAAATAGTTCACATTACAGAAGAGAAAGTACTGGAGGTCTTAGAAAATACGAATGTGAATAAATTTCCAGGGCCTGACCAAATGTTTCCCAGGACATAGTAGGAAGTTAGGGTGGAAATTGTGGAGGCCCTAGTAGAAATATTTGTATCATCTCTAACCATGGGTGAGGTACTGGATGACTGGGGAGTAGCTAATGTTATGCCTTTACTTAAGAAAGGCTGTAAGGAGAAGCCTGGAAATTATAGACCTGTGAATCTGATATCGATGGTGGTTAAGTTGTTGGAGGTGATTCTGAAAGATACAATTGACACACACTTGGAGAGACAAGGAATGATTAGGGAAAATCAGCAAGGTTTTGTGGGAGGGAGATCATGTCTCACAAACTTGATTGAGTTTTTTGAGGAAGTAACCAAAAATATTGAAGAGGGCAGAGTGGTAGATTTGGTTTACTTGAACTTCAGTAAAGCCTTTGATAAGGGTTTGCAAAGTTAGATTACATGGGATTTAGGATGAGCTTGCTAATTGGACACAAAATTGGCTTTATGGTGGGAGACAGAGGATGGAGAGGGAGGGTTGTTTTTCAGACTGGAGGCCTGAGGCCAGCGGTGTCCCATAGGGATCGGTATTGGGTCGATTTTTGTTTGTCATTTATATAAATTATTTAGATAAGAATATAGGAGGCATGGTTACTAAGTTTGTGGATGACACCAAAATGGGTGATATAGTGGGCAGTGAAGAAGGCTATCTAAGATTACAAAAAGATCTTGGTCTACTGGGTCAATGGGCTGAGGAGTGGTAGATGGAGTTTCATTTGGATAAATGTGAGGTATTACCTTTTGAATATAGGAGTTGGGACATCATGTTGAGATTTTACAAGACGTTGGTTTTGCCTCTTCTGGAGTACTGCAGTTCTACAGTTCTGGTCGCCTTGTCATAGGAAGGATATTGTTAAACTAGAGAGGGTTCAGAAATAATTTACTCAGATATTGCTGGAAATAGAGGATTTGAGTTATAAAAATAGGCTGGGACATTTTCTCTGGAGCGTAAAAGTTTGCGAGGTGATCATATAGAGGTTTTAAAATCATGGGGAGCATAGATAGTGTGTATACCAAAGGTCTTTGCACTAAAGTGGTGGAGTTCAAAATGAGCAGGGATATTTTTAAGGTGAAAGGAGAAAGGTTTAAAAAGGAAAGGAGGGACTTTTTTTTTCCACAGAGAGTGGTTAGTGTGTAGAATGAACTGCCAGAAGGAGTGCTGCAGGAACAGTTATAACATTTAGAGGACATTTGGATAAGTACATGAATAGGAAATGATTGGAGGGACAAACATATTTTACAGTGGAGGCCAAATGCAGGCAGGTAGAACCAGTTTAGTTTGGGAACATGGTCAGCCTGTACTGGTAGGATCAAAGGGTCTGTTTTTTCACTCTATGGCACAGATAATTTAAACAAAAGGGCATTCTAACCAAGGCACCATCCTAATCATTATCTCAATTGTAGTGTGACATTCTCTGGGGTGGTTCAAAGAGAATTGCAAACAATACTTTACCTGCGATGCGACCCTTTCTGTAATATAAACTGTTTTCAAAACATCAATATTTATTTCCCTGAGTTTGTTAAATGGTAGAAAGGAAAGTAATTCATTTGGTAACAGCTAGAGATAGTTGTAGTATTGCTTTGTTGTAGACTGCATCTCGCCTGAATAAGAGAGTTCATGAGAAGTGATAGTCTGTTAGATCTGCACTTTGAGTAAGAAAGTACTAACTGCATTTCTCTGCACAATGAATGTGTAGGACTCTAATTCAGTTTGGATTTTGTGAGTGTGACAAAGATGGAATATCTAGTCCAAAGATGTGCAGGTTAGGTAGATTGATCTTGGTAAATTGTCCACAGGATCCAAGGATATGTGGGCTAGGTGGATTAGCCATGAGAAATGCAGGGTTACAGGAATAAGGTAACGGCATGGGTCTGGGTGGAATGCTCTGTGGAGGGTCGGTGTGGACTTGATGGGCCAAATGGCCTGCTTCTACACTGTTGTGATTCTATGATTCTGTGATTTGTTTTAGCTTTCACCTTGTGGAAGAAATCCATTGAAATTATCACCAAGGCTTGATGCAGAAAGCAATCAACAGAGCTAACTAGGAAGTTATGAGAAGGCAGTTATGTGTCAGTCAACAAAGTGAACAAGAGACTGAAGCAACCAAAGCTGTGAAGTGAGTAAGCAAAAAGGTGAAGGGTCATGTAGGCAAAAATAGTAATGAAAGAACACCCATAAAATTTTACCTTGGAGGATAGTTGGAACATTGAGGAGAATTAAAAAGAACTCAAGAGCATCCAAGCATGCCTTTGCTTATATCATTGTAACATAGAAATGATTTTTTGAAGGTAAGTAAAAATAGAACTGAGTTCATAGCACAAGTAATTATAAACAATTGTGTCATATTTTAGAGCTTCCTTTGTTAATTCATCTTATTTGCCATAAAGTTTGTTTTTGTATAATCTCGTGGCATACATCTATCTTGCTGGGAGTTCAAATTTCTTTTCAAACCTTAACGGTCTCTAGGAGGATTGCAACACTGTGGAGACGTAAGGTGATGTGTTTGGGGAGGGCAGGTAAGGCAAAGGGAATATGTAATAAATCAAAGAGCATTGCAAAACCTGAAGGCGCAGATATTTGGAGAGTATGTGAACAGAGCATTGAATGTACCAAGGTGGCTAGATAAAATAACTAGGAAGGCATACAGAATATTTTCCCTTATTGTCCGAGTTATGATTATAAGAGTAGTGACATTGTACTAGTTTGATACTACTTGGTAAGAAACACGAGTTAGATCACAGTTAGAATCATGCGTTCAGTTCTTTTTTTCAGTTTGCTCATGGGATGTGGGTGTCATTTATTAAGCTAGCACTTATTGCCAAAACTTAATTGCTTTTGAGAAGATGATGATGAGCTGACTTCTAAAGTTTTTGCAATCCTGGGTATAGGTACGTCCATCATCCTGGTAGGAAGACAGTTCCAGGATTTTGACCCAGTGACAGTGAAGGAACGTTCCAAGCCAGGATGGTGTACTTTGCAAGGGACTATACAGGCCATAGTGTTCCTATGTATCTGCTGCCTTGGTCCTTCTAGATGCCAGAGGTCATGGGTTTGTAAGGTACTGTCACAGGAGCCTTGGTTTGTTACTGCATTTGTGCATTTTGTAGGTACACCACTCTCCTGCCATTGTTGCTGAATGTTGAAGTTATGAATGGGATGCAGTAAAATGGCCTGCTTTTTCCTGAATGGTGTCAAGCTTCTAAGGTTCTGCTGGAGTTGATCTGATTAAGGCAGATCTCCATTTTATGGGAAAGATGTTATTGCAATAGGAAAGGTAAACATTAAAAATGTAGAAAATAGGAACTAGCATAGGCCATTCAGCCCTTCAAGCATTCTCTGCCTTTCATGATAATCATGGCTGACCATCCAACACAATAACTTGTTCACACTTCCCACCACCATCACCCTCCTCCCTCGCACCATCCACCCACCCCCCCCCCCCCCACCCCCCACTCCCATATCTTTTGATCTCTTTAGCCCGAAGTGTTGTATCCAACTCCTTCTTGAAAGCATACACTGTTTTGGCCTCGACTGCTCTCTGTGGTAGTGAATTCCACAGGCTCAACACTCTTAGGCTGAAGAAATTTCTCTTCACCCTGTATCTTTAGACAGTGACCCCAGTCCAATATCAGAATATTGTACATTTGCATGAGATCTCCTGTCATTCTTCTGAACTCCAGCAAATATACACCTGAGTGATTCATTCTGTCCTCATACATCAGTTCTACCATCACAGGAATCAGTCTAGTAAACCTTCACTGCACTCCTTGGAGAGCAAGAACATCCTTCCCCAGATAAAAAGAATAAAACTACATACAATGTTAAAGGTGTGGTCTCACTGAAATCTTGTATAGTTGCAGCAAGCCATCCCTACCCCATACTCAAATCTTCTCACTTTCAAGGCCAACACACCTTCTTGATCAGCTGCATGCTTACCTCCTCTGCAGAGAAGATTTATAAGGATACTGCCTGGGATTGTAATATTTAGATATGAGTGCAACATCGGATAGGCTGTGATTATTTTCTTTCAAACATGGAGGTTGAGGGGAATTTAATTGAGGCGTTTAAAATTATTATAGACCTAGACAAAACAAATAAGAAGCGCCCATTTCTTTTAATCAATAATCAGGACCAAACATTTAAAATACTTAGCAAAATGGTTCAAGGCACGTTAAGGAGAAATATTTTCACCTTAAGGAGCTGGGAGTTTGGAAAGGAACATAGAAACAGAAACTACAATGCATTTTAAAAATTCTTATAAATTTACTTCAAGTATCATAACCTGGTGGGCTAAGTACCAACAACTGCAAGATGGAGTTAGACTGAATTATCTTTTCTCATTCAGTATAGTCACAAATGGCCTACTTTGCTGTAGTAAATTTCCTGTAGTTTTACTGGGGAGAATTTTATGCAGGCTCTCTCAAGAAGTGCAGACTAATCGAAATGGCCAGCAACTCTGTAATCCTGAAAAATGTAGTGTTGATGGCTGAAACTCCAAGGAGTTCCACGAAGATCTGAATGTATCTCCCACATTGAAGATGAGTTCAGGATTTTGGTCACGTAGGGACTGGAGACAAAAGCAAGGGGACTGTGGTGTCTCTGGTAGCTGGGGGCTCAGGGTTTAGTTGCACAATGATGGCAAAGCTACCACCTTAACTGGGTGGCTGAATAAGCACAAGCGGTACCATCCCTATCTGGCTGCCTTAAACACATGCAGTGAAACCTACAGGCTGGTCACCTTCCTTCTGCTTTCCGTAGCCACGTGTATTATAGAGGTAGACATGAAATGAAATCCATTAGGTCCTAAGGATGGTCAGGTAGGCTGATACCTTACCTGCTCCCACAATGTGCAGGATAGGTTAGAGGTGGGCAGGAAGGAATTGGACTGACCATCTACTTTATTCTGGTTCTTAAAACTTAAAGTTTGAATGAATGTAAAGCCATTTAATTCACAGGCCTTAAGATAAATTTGGATGACCATGAAAATCACCATCCTAAATCCACTTTAATTTTCCAAAACTATGAGGATTGCTTACTTTTAATACCAATGTTCTCTTGACAATTGAGATAACTTTACCAACAGTCAAACAACCGTTTTAAATTGGCTGCAGCTCCACTAGAGTACCAGGCAATTAAAGGAACATCAGAAATAATATTTCTTTTTCTCTGATGCACTTTATAGCTTTTTTCCAATTCCACCTTGCTCTATTCTTTAACTTAACATTCTGGTGCATGTGTTTATCATAGGATTTAGTAATATTTATACTTTTAATTGAGTATATTTTAAAAATAAAACTGATTGAAAAAAGCCTTTACTTGCTAACTCAAGATCTGGCTGGCTTGACTCTTCATAGATTTACATGTGGTCAAATACACATTGAATTGAAAAAGCACATCTTTTTAAAAATACAAACTCTGTGATAGGCCATCCCAGGAGTGAGAGAGTGGAATTTATTCACCCCTCTGGACTTAGTCATAACAACATAAATTTTAGCCTGAGTAATTGTAGTATTTAGGTGAGTTGAGAGAAGGCACCCTAGGTACAAAGGAAGTTATGAGCCATTAAGAAATTTTAATAAATTGTAATTTGAGAGAACAATGCAACATTCGTGAAAATGATTTTGAGCAGCTAAAAAAGTATAAATGCAGCTTGAAATTCCCTGCAGAAATGAAATACATTCTGCTTAAATAGGCAAAGAAACTTTCAACGTTTAACAACATAGAGTGTTGCAGATTATTCAGCATTGTCACAAAGATTGATAGTGTACAATGTGAATGGTGTTTCAAAAAGAGTTAGTCATTGTATGGTTATTGGAGTGTAAGTATTAACTTTCCTTAGCCGATATTCCCATTTATTCATTTAATTCTGAAATCTTTCATGGACAATTCAATAGAAACATAATCTTTTTGTTGTTTTCATAAAGACTGAAAGTATAGGCTTTTTTTTTTAACTGATCGCAGTGGTTCACAGAATAATTTATATTAAACTGTTATACCAGATATATTTGGCTTGCATGTTAATTCGCAGTTTTATATAAGTTCATGTATTTGGTTTAAAATCTGGCCAAAAAACAAAACCAGCAAGCACCACAATAATGGAAAAATATAGGTTGGATCCCCAAATTGGCAATAGCCAAATAATTTCTGTCAGGAACTGGGAAACCGTATATCCAACCCTTATCTGACCACAACATTCAGAGTTGCATTTAGATAATTTCTACTCTGGAAATTTGTGGACAGGATTCTTGAACCAGCAGTGGAGAGGGTTATTATCAAAACCATGGCTTCTGTTTTGCAGCATGTTCTGTCATTTAAATATCCAACAGCACCACAAGTCACTGTGCCAGCTTCTGTGCAAGGGTAAGTGTAAGGTAAGCATGACTAGAGTGCCAGATGGATAAAAATAGTAAAGGTTGGGTGCCAGGTGGGTGAGGGAACTACCCACCTGACACCCCACTCCTAGTCCCCTCACCCATGGTTTTGATAATAACCCTCTCCACTGTTGATTGAAGAATCCTGTCCACAAACTTCCAGAGTAGAAATCACCTAAATGCAACTCTGAATGTTGTGGTCAGATCAGGGTTGGATATATGGTTTCTCAGTTCCTGACAAGAATTACTTGGCTATTGCCAATTTTGGGAGGAATGTCAAATTGTGGGGCTGCAGATGGACTGGGCACTCACCAAGTTGGCCAAGGTAGGCGAGTGGAGGACCCATGGGAAGTAGGCTGTCAGAACCAAGACAGCCACTTGATGAGGGAGCAGCGCTCCAAATGCTAGTGCTTCCAAATAAACCTGTTGGACTATAACCTGGTGTTGTGTGATTTGTAACTATAACCAAGAGGGTGGGTATACCCTGGCCAGGAGCTGCACTGGGGCCTCTTATTTCTGATCCTTTGCCCTGTGTGCGTGCCATGACTGTCTGTGCAGCTATTTACCATAATTTTTTTTAACAAAGATCACAAGCTTAGAATACTACATGTTCCTTTTGGTATGATTCAGTTAATTTATGTTTATGCTATTTAAATCAATATTAGCATCTCAAAATTGATACAGGATATCTGAATTTGATAATAACATTCATCAAGACTAAGAGCACAGCCCCAGTTGGCCAGCCACAACAACATTCCTTAACAACACTCAGTAAAGGCCCCAGTCTTTCTGTACAATATCAGCGTTTCCTCTAACCTCTTTAAAATTATTACCTTTATCTTCGTTTTAATTAAGTGTGATATAAAAACATGAGTACTGCATTGTAAAGGTTCATGTTTCTGACACATACAAAAATGTGTTTGATGTAAGGAGTGAAAGGTTTTAAGGTTAAAAATTCTCCACCCTCAAAAAAAACTCTATTGTTTCTTTTACAATGTTTTGCCCGTCTGATTAGCAAATTGTAACTGCACCAGATGGACTTGTTCCTTCAGCAGGGTGAAATGCAATTTGTGAACAGAGAAGTACCATCTGCTCATTTTGAATTCACTAATCAACAGGATGTTTCCACAAGAAGTATATAACAGTGGTGACATCAGAGTTTCTAAATAACCTGAGCGTTTCTTAGTCCAGAATGTAATCAGGCCATGTGGCAGAAATTCTACTGATTCAAACTGTTAACATATAACTGTGTAGTCTTAACCTGCATAGTCTTCTGAGCACAGTTAGGGCAAGTAGCAACAACATATTGTACATGGAGGAACTATATGAAAGAGAATTTATCACTCTTAAGTTTTCCAAATTATATATCCAATGTTTGTGACAATTGACTTTCTTAAACATTAGTATATTTGACATTTGGAGGCAAATTTTTAGTGTTCATATATATAGAACATAGAACAGCACAACACAGTACAGGCCCTTCAGCCCTCGATGTTGTGCCAGACTTTTATTGTACTCTAAGAACCTACATATCCTTCATTGCACTAACTTCCATGAGCCTACCCAAGAGTTGCTTAAATGTCCCTAATGTATCTGACTGTACTACCACTGCTGGCAGTGCATTTCATGTGTCCGCCACTCTCTGTCTGAAGAACCTACCTCTGACATCTCCCCTAAACTTTCCTCCAATCACCTTAAAATTGTGCCACTTCATGATAGACATTTTCACCATGGGAAAGATCCATGGCTATCCTCTCTATGTATGCCTCTCAACATCTTATACATCTCTATCAAGTAACCTCTCTTCCTACTTCACTCCAATGAGAAAAGCCCTAGCTCCCTCAACCTTTCTTCATAAGACATGCCCTCCAGTCCAGGCAGCATCCTGGTAAATCTCCTCTGCACTGTCTCTAAAGCTTCCACATCTTTCTTATAATGAGGCAACCAGAACTGAACACAATATTCCAAGTGTGGTCTAACCAGAGCTCTATAGAGCTGCAGCATAGCCTCATGGCTCTGAAACTCAATCCCTCTGTTAATGAAAGCCAATACACCATGTGCCTTCTTAACAACTGTAACAGCCTGGATGGCAACTTTGAGGGATCTATGGACACAGACCCCCAAGATTCCTCTGTTCCTCCACACTGCCAAGACTCCTGCATTTAATCCTGTATTCTGCATTCAAATCTGATCTTCCAAAGTGAATGACTTCACACTTTTTCACGTTGAACTCCATCTGCCGCTTCTCAGGCCAGCTCTGCATCCTGTCAATGTCACATTGCAACTTTCAGCAGCCCTCCACACTATGCACAACTCCACCAACCTTCGTATCATCTGCAAACTTACTAACCCACCCTTCTACTTCCTCATTCAAGTCATTTATGAAAATCACAAAGAGCAGAGTCCCAGAAATGATCCCTGTGGAACACCACTGGTCACCGAGCTTCAGGCTGAATACTTTCCATCTATCATCACCCTCTGTCTTCTATGAGCCAGCCAATTCTGTATCTAGACAGACAGATTTCCCTGCATCCCATGCCTCCTTACTTTCTGAATGAGACTAATATGGAGAACCTTATCAAACAACTTGCTGAAATCCATATGCATACATCCACTGCTCTACCTACATCAATGTGTTTTGCCACATTCTCAAAGGATTCAGTAAGGTTTTTGAGATATGACATGCCCCTCACAAAGCCATGCTATCTCTAATCAAACTATGGTTTTCCAAGTAATCCTAAATCCTGTCTCTCAGAATCCTCTCCAATACTTTGCCCACCATTAACATAAGACTGACTGGTCTGTAATTCCCAGAATTATCCCTATTCCCTTTCTTGAACAAGGGAATAACATTTGCCAAACTCCAATAATCTGGCACTACTCCAGTGGATAGTGAGGATGCAAAGATCATCGCCAAAGGCGCAGCAATCTCTTCCCTCACTTCCTGTAGTAACCTAGGGTATATCCCATCTGGCCCAGGGGATTTATCTATCCTTATGATTTGTAAAATTTTCAGCACATCCTCCTTCTTACCATCAACCTGTTCAAGCATATCAGTCTGTTTCACACTGTCTCCATAAACATCAAGGTCCCGCTCAGTAGTGAATACTGAAGCAAAGTGTTATGGACCTCCCATACCTCCTTCGGCTCCCGGCGCAAGTCCCCCCCAATATCTCTGATTGGCCCTACCCTCACTCTGGCAATTGTCTTGTTCTTCACGTAAGTGTAGAATGCCGTGAGGTTTTCCTTAATCTGATTGCTAAAGCTTTTTCATGCCCCTTTCTTGTTGTCCTAAGTCTATTCTTCAGTTCCTGCCTGGATACCTTGTAACCTTGTAAAGCCCTGTCTGATCCTTGCTTCTTCAACCTTAAGTAAGCTTCCTTCTTCCTCTTGACTAGATGTTAGATGTTCCACAAGGTTCTTTAAACCTACCATTCCTTCCTGTCTCAGTGGGACTAACCTGTCCAGCACTATCAGCAGGTGCTTCCTAAACAACCTCCATATTTCTGTTGTGTATTTCCCTGAAAACATCTGTTCCAATTTAAGTGCCCCAATTTCTGACTAATAGCATTGTAATTCCCCCTCCCCCAATTAAATACTTTCCCATACCATCTGCTCCTATCCCTCTCCATGAGAATCGTAAAGGTCATGGAGTTGTGATCACTAACATCGAAATGCTCTCCTTTCGAGAGATCTGACACATAGTATATTTCATTGCCAAGCACCAAATCCAATATGGCCTCCCCTCTAGTCAGCCTATCTACATATTGCATCAGGAACCCTCCCTGGATACATGTGATAAAAACTGCTCCATCCAAACTTAGTAGGTTCCAATCAATATTCGGGAAGTTAAAGTTACCCATGATAACATTCCTGTTACTTGTACACATTACCAAAATCTGCCTCCCAATCTGCCCCTCCGTGTCTCTGTTGCTATTGGGGGGGCCTGAAATCTGGATGAATTCTAGGTCCCGATCAAACATGGGAACCTGAGTCATTCTGTTATACTATTTTGAGATATAACTAGGCCGATTGAGCATGATGTGAGCTCAGTCCCCAGAATAAGGGCTGAGTAGGAGGTGGTCCCAACAGTCAAAGCAAGTGTCAGTTATGTTGGAGAGTAAGAACATAAGTAATAGGAACAGAGGAGGGCATTTGGCCCCTCAAGGCTGCTCTGCATTTCAATAGGGTTATGGCTGATCCAATGTTCAACACATCCACTTTCCTACCCTTTCCCAAAAAACCCTTGATACCACTGCTGATTAAGAATCTTTCTCAGCCTTAAGTATACACAAGGATTCTGCCCCACAGCTCTCTGTGGCAAGGAGTTCCAAAGACTCACAACCTCCTGAGAGAAGAAATCTCACCTCATCATAATCTTAAAATGGCACCCCTTTATCCTGAGGCTATGCCCTCTGGTCCTAGACTCTCCCAAAAGGGGCAAACATCCTCTCAGCATTTACCCTGTCAAGCCCCTTAAGAATCATATATTTTTCAATGAGATCACCTTTCATTCCTAAACTCCAGTGAGTAGAGTCCCAACATGTTTAGCTTTTGCTCATATTACAATCCCTCTGTACCAGAGATCATCCACATGACTGCTCTCTGAGTTGCCTCCAATGAAGTTAGATCTTTCCTTAAGGGGATCAAAACTACCCACAGCATTCCAGATGTAGTCTTACCAGCACCTTCTACAGTTGCAGTAAGACTTCCCTACTCTTCTACCCCAAACCCCTCAAAATAAGGACCAACATTCCATTAGCCATCAGTCTCTTATTTCGCCAAGGAGAGTGGCAATCCATGAAAGGGCAAGCCGGATAAAGACAGCACAAAGTGGGAATAGATAGCACATTGCTGTTGACCCAGTTAGAACATAGAACATAGAAAAGTACAGCACAGAACAGGCCCTTAGGCCCACCCTGTTGTGCCAAGAATTAATCCTAATGTAAAATAAAATAACTTAACCTACACACCCCTAAATTCACTGCTATTCATGTGCATGTTGAGCAGTTACTTAAACGTTTCTAATGACTCTGCTTCCACCACCACTGCTGGCAACGCATTCCATGCATACACAACTCTCTGCATAAAGAACCTTCCTCTGACGTCTCCTCTATACCTTCCTCCTAATATCTTAAAACTATGACCCCTCGTCCCAGTCAATCCTGCCCTGGGGAAAAGTCTCTGGCTACTGACTCTATCCATGCCTCTCATTATCTTGTGTACCTCGATCACGTCACCTCTCTTCCTCCTTCTCTCCAGAGAGAAAAGTCCGAGCTTAGTCAATCTCTCTTCATAAGGCAAGCCCTCCAGTCCAGGCAGCATCCTGCTAAACCTTCTTTGCACCCTCTCCAAAGCCTCTGTATCTTTCCTATAGTAGGATGGCCAGAAGTGGGCACAATATTCCAACTGTGGTCTCAGCAGGGACTTGTAGAGCTATAGCAAAACCTTACAGCTCTTAAATTTAATGCCCCGTTAATGAAAGCCAAAACACCATATGCTTTCTTAACAACTCTATCCACTTGGGTGGCAACTTTGAGGGATCTATATACTTGAACACCAAGATCCCTCTATTCCTCCACACTGCCACAAATCCTGTCTTTAAGTTCTGTATTCAGCATTCAAGTTCGACCTTCCAAAATGCATCACTCCACATTTATCCAGGTTGAACTCCATCAACCATTTCTCAGCCCAGCTCTGCATCCTGTCTATGTCACGCTGCAGCCTGCAATAGCCCTCGATAGTATCAATGGCACCTCCAACTTTTGTGTCATCTGCAAATTTATGAACCCACACCTCAACCTCCTCATCCAAGTTAGTTTGCCTAGTTGACTCTTCAAACTTCACAAAAATCACACAAATGGAATTTAAGTTTCTTTTGCTCTCAGTAAAATACTAGCCGAGCGCTAACATGCATTAGATTGTTCATCTGGCAAAAAGATTGAAAATCTTTTCAATTTGTTAAAGGCCTATTCCAGTTGGGACCGGAATAGCTCCTGAAGGAGTTTAAGTAGCCATTAACTGGTCACAAATTGGCTTCACATTCCCTCTCCTTGAAGGGACTTTGAAACTTGCCAACTGAAGATGATGTGGTTCTCGGTCACCCTTCAGGGGCACAAGATTCAAATCATACTCCCACCCATTCCTCTCCTAAGCAGCAACTGGAAATACGGCCTGTGTTCTCTGTTCTTCTCTTGTCAAGAATCAAATGTGAAATGCACTCAGTCTGGTGCATGTGGCTATTTTATCTACAGTAAGTTAAAAGTCTTAATTTAGTATTAATTGAGACAAACTGACTGATGTGACAATACAATGCTTTCACCTTTGCAGTTGTTGCATCTTATGTAAATTAACAATTCAAGAAAAAAACACATTAACAAGACTCTTCATGTTTGCTGGTTATACTAAATTGGGAATAATTTGAAATATTAATGAACAACAGGATATAACAGAGAATTCCAAGCATCAGTTTGGGTCTTGCCTTTAAATCAGAAAACAGTGGGGTGAAGTTCAACTATGGATAGGAGCACACAATATAGACCTACGCTCCAATGCATTGTCCAAAGTGTTATGCACATATAAACTTATGAAATAGGAGCAGGAATAGGTCATTCTACTCCTCAGCTCTACTGCATCATTTGTGGTACGGAGAGATCATGGCCTCTACTTCACTTTCCGACCTACTGCTGAAAGCTTTTTGACTCCCATGTTGGTCAAGAGTCTATCTACCTGTTCCTTGAAAATGTTCAGCAACATTATCTCCACCGTTCTCTGGGGAAGAGATTCATAACTCTCTGAGAGAAAAGATATTCTAATCTCCATCTTAATTAGGAGGCCTCTTGCTGTTAAACTGTGTCTCCTAACTCTCGACTCCCCCTCATGGGGAATCATCCTTTCAAGAGCCACTGTCACTGTCTTCTCAAGATCATCTCTCGTTTCTTCTAAGCTGCAGTTTACTTTCCTACATATCGGCAGCATATTCAGCAACCATACATTCAGTCCCTTCATCCAAGTCATTGATATAGATTGTCAGGAGTTGAGGACTCAGAACTGATCTACTTGGATAATCTACTTGTTACATCTTGCCATTTATGCCTACTATCTGTTTCTTGTTAGGTAACCAAACCTCTGTATGATATACCCACCAATGGAAATTGGGGTCGCACTAAAAACTAAACTTCCGAATATTTACAGTTCAGCATGAGTTTTATTTAACTGCAATTACACTAGTAATTAGTTTTCCAAATTTCTAACCTTTGAAAAGAAAAGGTCACAAGAATCACAAGAATCATTGATGTCATGATGCCCCATTGAACTAATAATAATATATCTGGCCCCTTATGTACCCTATTATCAATGCACTGTTTGGGAAAATAAAGGTTTTGTTTTTAAAAAGAATGGTAAACAAACCCTCAGATGAAGGCCAGCAAGGGGACAATGATCATCCTCATGTCATGAGTAGCAGTCTGTGATCTTTTGCCGAGAGAGTTCAGACTAACGTAGCATAGACTGCCAACCCCCAAATAGGGTACATCAACAGGGGTAAGTGGGAAAGAGGAAGACAGTGGAGCCGGGGAAACAAGCCACCATCTTCTGGAGAGAAGACCAGGAGTTCCCATACATAAACTCAAGGGAAGAATAAAGACTGTTGCCACCAAAGACCAAAGTATGTGAAAAATCAGGGTCACACATTTCATCACTTCAAAGCTACAAGGGTCCACTGATCCTGATCCTCCATTGAATAGCATGGCTTCAGGGTCAGTAAAGTGTCCTCAACTGTCATGGGTTGGATATTTTCTTCTTTTGTCTAATTAACTAATGCATCATATCTAAACTGGTACTTCTTAAATTCCACATTACTTATAAATGGCTGGTTGTTTTTATTAGGTAAATGTGATCACAATCCCCCAAATTCTAACACTCCTACACTATGAGGTATTATTGCATTGTAACCTTTGATGTAGTACTTTGTCAACTCCCTTCTGTTGGGTTCCTATTTATTCATAAGTTGAGACTGTGGTGCTGGAAAAGCACAGCAGATCAGGCAGCATACGAGCAGCAGGAGAATCGACGTCTCAGGCATAAGCCCTTCATCAACCCACTTTCTCCTCTTTATTCATGCTGCTTTCTAATTCCTCAAAAAACATCAATCAGCCAAGCATAATTTCCTGTCATAAAACCCACCTTGAATCTGTCTCACTGCATTACGTTCCCTGCTATAATCTCCTTAATATTAGATTTCAGCATTTCCTTATGAATGTTGTTGGGGTTTCCAGCTTCCTTGTCTCCCTCCCTCCATGTATAGCGGGATTACATTCATATCTTCAGTCTGATTGGACCTTTAGGGAGTTTAGAGTCCTTTAGAATGTTGAAACCATTTTTATCCATTATCTCAGCAGCTACTTGTTTTCAGGCTCTAGAAGTCAGTCAGGGCCAGGGACATATCTGCTTTTAGTTCTAATAATTTTCTCAATACCCTTTCCCAGATAATTGCAATTGTTTGAAGTTCCTTCCGCCCTTTTACCTTTTGTTTTATAACTACTGCTGTTATGTTATTTATATCCTGTGCAGTGAAGTCAAATACAGAATATCTGTTGAAGCTATTTATTACTGCCTTATTTTCCATTACTAATTCCTTAGACAGACTCTCAAGGGGACCAATGCTCAAGTTACTTCCTTTTTTTCCCTTTTTAAATAAGATTATAAGATGTAGCAGTTGAGAGTGTTTTGCTGGGAAAGCACAGCAGATCAGGCAGCATCCGAAGAGCAGGAGAATGGTTCCTGATGAAGGGCTTATGCCTGAAACATCAATTCTCCTGTTCCTCAGATGCTGCCTGATCTGAACTACTGTGCATTCCCAGCAACACACTCTCGACTCTGATCTCCAGCATCTGCTGTCCTCACTTTTTCCTATAAGATTTAGGAGCAGAGGGAGGCCACTCAACCCATTGAGTCTGCTTGACCATCAATGAGATCATGGCTGATCTAAAAATACTTAATGACCTAGCACTGACAGACATCTGCAGTAAAGAATTCCTCAGTTCACTACCCTCTGAGGGAAGAAATCCTTCCTCATCCAGTGGGGCAACTATTTATTCTAAGATTGCACCCTTTGGTCATCGACTCTTCTGCAACTTTTCTGCACCTACCTTGTCAAGCTCCTAAAGGATCTTGTATGTTTTAATAAGGCTGCCTCCCATTCTTCTCAACTCCAATGAGTACAAACCCAACCTATTCATTCTCTCCTGATAAAAGACAGAGTTGAAAAGTGTGGCTCTGGAAAAACACAGCAAGTCAGGCAGCACCCAAGGAGCAGAAGAGTCGATGTTTCAGGCATAAGGCCTTCATCAGGAATGTGGAGGGGGAAGGGATCTGACAGATAAATAGGGGTGTGAGGGTGATGCAGGGGGGAAGATAGCTGGGAAGGCTTTAGGTAGATACAGGTGGGGGGTAATAGTGATAGGTCAGTGGAGAGGTTGGAACGGATAGGTGGAAAGGAAGATGGACAGATAGCACGGATCAAGAGGGCAGTGACCTTACGTTCACATGGACCATCTCTGACACCTCCTTCCCGTTCTTGGACCCCTCCATTTCTATCTCCAGCGGCCAACTCAACATGGACATCACCAACTCCCATAGCTACCTTGACTGCACCTCTTCCCACATCACCCCATAAAAACATGATCTATTACTTATAATTCCTCCACCTCTGCTATATCTGCTCCCAGCAGGAGTAATTCCACTCCAGGGCATCCCAGATGGCCTCCTTCTTCAAGGACCACAATATCCCCTCTCTCATGATCAATCACACCTTCCATCATATCTCCTCCACCTCTTGCACCTCTGCCCTGAAGCCCGCCCCTCCAACTACAACAAGGATAGAAACCACGCCCCGCCCCTCACTCCCCAGTCCTCACCTTCCACCCCATTAATCTCTGGATACAGCACATCATCCTCCACCATTTCTGCCACCTACCATCAGTCCCACCACCAGATATATATTTGTCTCCCTACCCCATCTGCATTTTGCAGAGACCTTTTCCTCCATGCCTCCCTCGTTAGTCCGTTTCCCAACAACCCCCCAGCCAACCCACCCTCCACTCCCAGTACCTACACCCACACCACACCCCTCACCTCCATCCAAGGCCTCAAAGATTTTCCTGCATTTCCAACCACCTCATCTACAGTTGGTCCGTTGCTCTCATTGTGTCCGTTGCTCTCATTGTGGTCTCCTCGACACTGGGGAGACCAGACACCAACATCTTGGAGACACATGCACCAAACAATGCCACCTTCCTGTGACAACCACTTCAACTCCCCCTCCCATTCCCCCAAGAACATGCAAGTTCTGGGTCTCCTCTACTCCAATCCAAGCCACCCGACAACTGAGGAAGAATGCCTCGCCTTACACTTTGTGACCCTTCAATCACACAGCATCAACATCAACTTCACCAGTTTTCAAATCTCGCTACCCCTCAGATCCAGCCCACCAACTCAGAACTACTCCTTGTCCTGTCCCACTTGTCCATCTTCCTTCCCACCTTTCTGCTCCACTCCACCCCCACATGCATCCACCTATCACCTTCCCAACTACCTTTGCGCCCCCCCAACTCCACCCCCACCCTCCTATTTATTTCTTTACCCCACTTCCCCCTCCAATGCCTGAAGCATTGACTCTCTTGCTCCTCAGATGCTGTGTGACCTGCTGTGCTTTTCCAGCGCCACACTTTTCGACTCTGACTCTCCAGCGTCTGCAGTCCTCACTTTCTTATATTCGGGGAACAACCTAGTGAACTTTCTCCAGACTGCATCCAATGGCACTATAATTCTCCTTAGATAAGAGGACAAAATTGTTCACTGTATTCCAGGTGCTGTCTTCTTTTGTAGTATTTTTTTGTATGAAGCATAGACATATCGAAAATAAGAGCAGGAGGAGGCCATTCAACCCCTCGAGTCTGCTCTGCCTTTCAATGCCTTTCAAGCTGATCATCGAGCGCAGTAATCCTGACCAAGCCCCATGTCCCCAGATGCCTTTAGCCACAAAGGCTATATCCAATTCCTTCTTGAATTCATACAATAGTCATAGTCATAGAGGTGTACAGCATGGAAACAGACCCTTCAGTCCAACCTGACCATGCCGACCAGGTATTCCAACCCAATCTAGTCCCACCTGCCAGCACCCGGCCCATATCCCTCCAAACCCTTCCTATTCATATACCCATCCAAATGCCTTTTAACTGTTGCAATTGTACCAGCCTCCACCATTTCCTCTGGCAGATCATTCCATACACATAGCACCCGCTGCATGAAAAAGTTCCCCCTTAGGTCTCTTTTATATCTTTCCCCTCTCACCCTAAACCTATGACCTCTAGTTCTGGACTCCCCGATCCCAGGGAAAATACTTTGTCTATTTACCCTATCAATGCCCCTCATAATTTAAGCCTTAACTGTTTTCTGTGGTAGTGAATTCCACAGGCTCACCACTCTCTGGGTAAATAAATATTTTGTCATCTCAGTTCCTTATTCCTAAACTATGACCCCTGGTTCTGGACACCCCCACAATTACAAGCATCCTTCTTACGTTAATCCTCTCAGAACTTCATACATTTATATGATATTACATTAGATTCCCTACAGTGTGGAAACAGGCCCTTCAGCCCAACCAGTCCACACCAACCCTCCGAACAGCAACCCACCCAGACCCATTTCCCTCTGACTAATGCACCTAGCACTATGGGCAATTTAGCATGGCCAATTCACCCAACCTGCACATCTTTGGATTGTGGGAGGAAACCGGAGCACCCGGAGGAAACCCACACAGACACGGGGAGAATGTGCAAATTCCACACAGACAGTCACCCAAGGCTGGAATCGAACCTGGGACCCTAGTGCTGTGAGGCAACAGTGCTAACCACTGAGCCACCGTGCCACCCCCAAATTCCTCTCATTCTTCTAAACTCCAGTGAATGTGATCCTAACAACTCAACTTCTCCTCATACATCAGTCCTGCCATCCCAGGAATTAATGTGGTAAACCTTTGCAGTATTCACACTACAGCAAGAACAACCTTCCTCAGGTAAGAAGACCAAAACTGCAATCACAATTCCAGGTGTGGCCTCACCAATACTCTGTATAATTGCAGCAAGACATCCTTGTTCCTGTACTCAAATCTTCTCGCTATGAAGCCAACGTACAGTTTGTCTTCTTTACTGCCCGCTGCGCCTTTCAGCAGTTGGAGCATGAGGAGACCAAGGTCTCACTGAACATTCCCCTCTATCAATTTCCAGCCATTCAAATTTCTATTTTTGCTAGCAAACTGTATAACCTCAATATATTTACATTATACTACATCTACAATACATTTGTCCACTTACTCAGCCTGTTTAAATCACCCTGCAACATCCACCTCATAGCTTAATCTTCCATCTAGCTTTGTATCATCTGCAAACTTTGAGATATAATGTTCATTCCCACACCATTGATGCTGCCTGACATGCTGTGCTTTTCGAGCACCACTCTAATCATTAACATGCACTGTCAGGAACTGGGCTCCTAGTCCTGATCCCTACGGTACTCCCCTGCTCACTCACTGGCATTCAGATAAAGACCCACATAGTATAATTTTAACAAGTTGTCCCTTACATTCCATTCCCTTTGAAATATAGGGCAATATTCAACTTGCCTTCCCTCTTACCTGTTGAATTTATACACTAGCTTTTTATAGTTTATGCATGAGTATTCCCAAATTCCTTTCTAGTCTTTCTCCACTTAAGTAAGATTTGCTCCTTGAATCTTCCTGCCGAGATGCAATGTCACATTTTACTACTTATATTCCATCTGGCACGTATGTGTCCATTTGGTGAACCTGTCGCTACCCTCCTGCAGACTCTTTGTATCACCCTCAAGCTGTGACTTCCACCTTTTTTTTCTAATCCTCACATTTGGCTATGGCACATTCACCTTCCTCATATGAGTCACTGATTATACATTGCAAATAATTGTGGCCCCATCACTGATTCCTGTGGCATTCCAGTAGTTACTTTTGCATTTATAAATATTTCTAGGTAGCTTTCTTTCAAACTTTAATTTCCCTCTCATCTATTTTTTAAGAATTAGCATCATAGAGTCATAAAGATGTACAGCACCGAAACTGACCCTTCGGTCCAACTCTTCCATGCCTAATCTACTCCCATTTGTCAGCACTTGGCCCATTTCTCTCTAAACCCTTTTTATTCATATACCCATCCAGATGCCTTTTAAATGTTGCAATTGTACCAGCTTCCACCACTTCCTATGGCAGCTTATTCTATACACGTACCACCCTCTGCATGAAAATGTTGCCCCTTTAGGTCTCTTTTATATCTTTCCCTTCTCACCCTAAATCTATGCCCTCTTGTTGTGCACTCCCCCTACCACAGGGAAAAGACTTTGTCTATTTATCCTATCCATGTCCCTCATGGTTTTATAAACTTCTATATGGTCACCCCTCAGCCTCCAACGCTCCAGGGAAAACAACCCCAGCTTGTTCAGCCTCTCCATATAGCTCAAATCCTGACAACATATTTGTAAATCTTTTCTCAACCTTTTCAAGTTTCACAACATCTTTCCGATAGGAAGGAGACCAGAATTGCATGCCTAAAGTGGCCTAACCAAGTACAGTACAGCCACAACATGTCCTCCCAACTCCTGGCCTCAATACTCAATATGGGTGGCACAGAGGTTCACGCTACTGCCTCACAGCGCCAGAGACCTGGGTTCAATTCCCTCCTCAGGCAACTGTCTGTGTGGAATTTGCACATTCTCCTTGTGTCTGCATGGGTTTCCTCCGGGTGCTCCGGTTTCCTCCCACAGTCCAAAAAAAATGTGCAGGCTAGGTGAATTGGCCATGCTAAATTGCCCGTAGTGTTAGATGTAGGGGAATGGGTCTGGGTGGGTTGTTCTTCTGAGGGTCAGTGTGGACTTGTTGGGCCGAAGGGCCTGTTTCCACACTGTGAGTAATCTAATCTAATCTACTCTGACCAATAAAGGAAAGCATACCAAACGTCTTCTTCGCTATCCTATCTACCTGCGACTCTACTTTCAAGGAGCTGATTTTTAAAGATGTCCATCTATTTCACTCCATTGTATATCTTCCATGTCCTTCTCCACAGTAAACAATGATGCAAAATATTCATTTAGTATCTCCCCATCTCCTGTAGCTCCATACAAAGAACACCTTGCTGATCTTTGAGGGCCCTATTTTTTTCCCATTTGCCCTTTTGTCCTTAATGTATTTGTAAAAACCCTTTGGATTCTCCTTAACTCTATTTGAAAGCTATCTCATGTCCCCTTTTTTGCCCTCCCAATTTCCCTCATAAGTATACTCCCACTCTATACTCTTCTAAGGATTCACTTGATCTCTACTGTCTATACCTGACATATGCTTCCTTCATTTTCTTAACAAAACCTCAATTTCTCTAGTCATCCAGCATTCCCTCCATCTACTAGCTTTTCCTTTCACCCTATCAGGAATATACTGTCTCTGGACTCTCGTTGTCTTATTTCTGAAGGCTTCCCATTTTCCAGCCGTCATTTTACCTGCGAACATCCGTCCCCAATCAGCTTTTGAACGTTTTTACCTAATGCCGAAATTAGCCTTCCTCCAATTTAGAACTTTAACTTTTAGATCTGGTCTATCTTTTTCCATCACAATTTTAAATCTAATAGAATTATGGTCACTGGCCCCCAAAAGTGCTTCCCCATTGACACCTCAGTCATCTGCCCTGCCTTACTTCCTGAGAGGAGGTCAAGTTTTGCATCTTCTCTAATAGGTACATCCACATACTGAATCAGAAACTTTTCTTGTACACACTCCATCTAAACCCTTAACACAATGGCACTCCCAGTCAATGTTTGGAAAGTTAAAATCCCCTACCATAACCACCCTATTATTCTTAGAGATAACTAAAATCTCCTTACAAATTTGTTTCTCAATTTCCCGCTGACTATTAGGCGATCTATAATACAATCCTGATAAGGTGATAAACCTTTTCTTGTTTCTCAATTCTTTAATGTTTCATGTGTTCTGTCCCATCTTCCAATCTGACATGTCTTCACGGAATTTGTACACTTTTTCTTTCAATCTGATAGTTGTTTTAGCTCCTTTAGTTAGCCACGGACAACCTTTCCCCGGAATCTTTCTGTCTCTGGAATGTACTATGCAAATTCTCATTATATTTCGACAAATTTTCTTTACAGGTATAAACTTCAACCTAATTTCCTAATTTACTTTAGCCAGCTCTGCAATTTAACACTCATAATTACACTTATTTAAGTTTAAAACACTAAGTCAAATATGAAATGAGAAAGGATGAATATTTTGTTAAGATATGACTTCTTCATAGAGGAAAATATAGCTTCAATGTGCAAATGTGGTGGATTCTATAACATTCACGTAGAAATGTATTTTGGCAGTAATTTACTTCTGTTGTCATTAAACATTACTTCAATAGCAAACTATGAAATCCTGAGGAGATATAATGTTCATCCCTCCCACCAATATTAGAAACCATTAAGTGACCAATTAGTGACCATTGATGAGCCTTGTCTCCCACTTCTGCATTAACCCAGCTGCAGTCAGGCATGTCACCAAAGCCACCATTATGGTCAATAAACCATCCAGAGCTTACTATCTCCAAGGGGTTGGGAGAGTGGTATATCTTGATCAAAGATACCCAACGTCTCATCAAGAATTCAATATTAGGCATCTCACTGTGAGCCAAACCTTTGTCCTTGTGGTTGGCCCCCACCCTGTGAGACCTTTCCCCTCTTGTGGTCTGCGTCCCTCCTTGATTCTTGGACTGTAATCACTGACCATCTAGAAGCTGAGCTCATGCACTACCCAAGGGGCTGACAGCTCTCAATAAATGGGACTGCTAGTCTCCATTGTTTTGAAACAAGTGAAAGGTCTACCAGTGTGACTCATCACTGCCTTTTTGGCTCATGGCTAGGTGGGGCCTTCACAAAAAGAGACAACCCAGCTCTCTCACTGACTCTAGACAGCAAGCAAGACCATTGAAGTATCTGCAAGGTTCTTCATATGCATACATGCTGACCAGGTCAGAGCCAGCCTCTTTTACTGAAATCCTACAGTGAAACTTTAATATCTATGTACACACCATTGATAAGTCTCTGGAAAGCCAAATATATGAAAGAAGTATTGATCCTTGGGAATGATAGAGAAAGTGATCAATTCCTCACCCGCAGTAAGCAATGCACTTGGGACCTTGGTGCAGCGTAGAACATAGAACATTACAGTGTAGTACAGGCCCTTCAGCCCTTGATGTTGAACCGACCTGTGAAACCAATCTGAAGCTCATCTAATCTACACTAATCCATTAGCATCCATACGTTTATCCAATGACCATTTAAATGCTTAAAGGTGGCGAGTCTACTACTATAGCAGGCAGTGCGTTCCACATGCTTACTTCTCTCTGAGTAAAGAGCCTACCCCTGTCCTATATCTATCACCCCTCAATTTAAAGCATGTTTTATAAAGACATGGATTTGGATAATGTCGGTGTAACCCAGTACTGCCCTGAACTGTTGATTAAAATTACATGGCCAAATTCTCAAAATGTGGCTTGACCATCAGCCTGTGGTCAGAGCAATATTGCTACCACTAAATATATCAATATAGAGGCCAAAGATGACCTTCTCCACCCAGCAGTATCTGCATTACTTGTCATCAGATGAGCTTTCTGAATTTTCGAAATAATTTCAACTTTATAAGCCAAGTTTAATAATGCCCAAACACCCATCAATTCTCACATCAAGGCCAAATACCTGAAGATGTATAATTTCAACAATACAGCATTTTTGCTCAACAGTAGAGCTGTAATAACCCAATTAAAGATCAGAAAGTCTCTTGTGAAATGCTTCTTGCCCGTTTAACAATATTGCAGCCATTCTCGCCTGCCCATGTTTTTGAGAAGTAATGTCCTATTGATTTGAATACGTTGTCAGTTTGATACAAGCGGAGGGAAGAGTGGTAGATACTGGCAACCTAACCAAAAGGTAATATTAGTTTTAATCTGATTGAACAGGACATGCCTCATTCAAGGATAACTACACTTTAAAAGCCACGGCAATGCTGGAGCAGCAGAAAACCAAAACAAAATGAGCATTGCTGTATCATTATTTCCTCATTATTAAAACCCAATATAAGATATGTATCAGAAGAATATCATGATCTACTCTTCCTCTCTGTCGCAAATGGCCCAATGTAAAGAGAATATGGATTTCCGCAAAGCTGGTTGAAATTAAAGCTGAACTGGACCACAAGGTGGTGCTTTCTTATTTCTATTGCATTTTGCGGTTTTTCCAGAGGGCCCGCGACATTTTACCAAATACTGAGAAAGATTGTCCGAACTATTGAGCTCAAATATAGATTTAATTCTGCTGTGCTTTGCATCTATCCTAATTTAATTCTGCTGTGCTTTGCATCTATCATAATTTAAATTTCAAACTAACTGAATAGCACCACAGTCCTGCTGCTTTGTATAAGAGACCATAAGTTACAATTCAGAGACATAGTTGAGCAGCATGGATGCTCTTTTTTTGGCTGCAATCCAAGATTTGTGGTGTAAACAGCACTGCCAAGTTTCAGAAGATAATTGGACAAGGTGGAACAAACATTCCTTTTGTTCACTCTAGTATCATTCTCACTGTGTCATTTTGAGAGCCGTTAGCTGTCACAAATCCCTCTTTAATATGCTCTATTTGGTTAATTTTGTTGTTGAAGGTGGAGTGGATATAATTTATTTAATTGAGTATGGCAATTCGATTTGGGAGACAGGCACGTTCCAAGCTAGATTTGAGTTGAATTGAATTGCTGATCTTTTATGAAACAGTGGGTGGAGCCATCCCAGCTCCTGAACGAAATGGACAATGGTGAATCAGTTCAGGAAATGTGGTGCAATTTGGAAAAATAGAGTTTTGATGGTGAGAAAAAGAAAAAAAAATTGACTTTGCACCAAAAGGTTTGTATGGCAAAATGAGAAACACACCAGTGAGCAGCAAAAGACATACTTTCACGCTTTAACACCCCACCATTATCTAATTTCGCCTCATTAGAATGCATTTTGTTATTTTACCAGGACAGGAACTAGATAATGACCTTCATAAAAAGACAGAGTCTGGCAGTAGAGGGTAGCTGAAGCCTGTTGCTTGTTCCTGCAGACCTCCATCTTGGCCAGCAATCCCTAACATCTCAGGGTATGCTCAATGGACAGTCACTGCCTGCATTCTTTATCCATGGAGAGTGGCATCAGACATGCCCAGTCTCACTACATCATCATGGCCCATCTCTGACTCAATTATAATACAATTCACCAATTCAAATTGTACTTTGGGGCGCACTTACAACTTTTGTGGCAGTGCTGCTGCCAGGCCATTTCCTTTTGCCAGCATAGGCACTCACCTCATGCATTGGAACAGGATGCATTTTTTAAATGTAAATTCATGGGATGTGGGTGTCATTGGCAGAGCCAGCATTTATTGCCCATCCCTTGTCTGCCTTTGAAAAGGTGGTGGTGAGCTGCCTTCTTGAACCGTTACAGTCCATGTGCCACAATGCCAATATGAATGCAGGTACAGGATATTGACTCAGAGACAGGTCAGTTAGCCTGTTGTCTTAGCACTCATTCATTTCATGCTTACTTGAATGCTCAATGATCTCTGTCCTGTCTTTTTGCATGTTGTATCGCCCATGTCTTTTTATTTTTGTGTTTTTAAAAACCAGGGACTAAAACAAGACAGCCTGTTTTTAACATAAATGGAAATTGCTGGAAAAACTCTGTAGTATTTATGGAGAGAAAGCAGAGTTAACATTTCAGGTCCAGTGACCCTTCTTCAGAACCAATGTTCCAACTAAGGACTCTCTGGAGATGTATGGATGACATCTGCTTCCTTTGGGTACACGTGCATAAATCAACCAGTCCATTTAAAAAATTATGTGACATCATCAGATTGGGTAGAGCTCAATGAAACATCAATATTAACCCCTTCATAACCATGACCTTATACTACAGTGACCACCTTCAGAAGCATGCTATCCACAAAACTAACAACCTCAGCTACTGCTCTCACTCTGTAACCTGTGCATAAACAGGAGAGTTTGTTACTCAGAGATTGAAACTGATTTGAAAGAAGTTAAGCCAGTGCTTTCCAAAGTGGGCTTCAGGACCCCAAGTGGGTATATGACCTGAAATTTTGGTGTTGAACATTCTGAGGCAGCAACAGCCTCCATAGAACGTTGACCGAGTTGTAACAGCTGCCATCCCCTTCTAACAGGACCCTGCTGTCAGAGGCCCATAGAACTGGCCTCCCACTCACACTTCTCCCTGAGACATCATGACAATTTTCAAATCTTGATTCAAAGTCGCAGTGGAAAAACGTTTGGGAAATCCTGAGTTAAACTGTTTGTGGGGTAGTTGGTGTAAGACACAGGAAGTGTGCGCTAATGGAAACGAAGGAATTAATAGTTAAATGGCTCTTAACTGCTCTTTTAATCACCTCATTTAATTTCCTCCAAGCACCAGAGGAGATCTCCACAGGACTCAAAAACCATATCTGGAAAGCTAGAATTCCAGTCCTTTCCACCAGACACATACTGGAATACTTTCAACTAGCTACATACGTTTTGCCCTCAGGCACCAGAGCTATGCGTAATGAAAGGCTCAATAGTCAGTAGTCCATCATGTGCTCGTCTTATAAGAATAATGTTGAACACTGTAATGTAACCAAAAAAAAATTGGCACAGAGATGCACCAACACAAATAAAAACAGAAAGAAAATCTATTTCAAAAATAAAGACAATTGCAGCAAGCAGCATCTTGATTGGTTCCTTTGGGCTAAAAAGAATCAGTTTAATCTGAGGAATTTATACAACATAATAGCACATTGTAGTTCAAACAAGAAACTCAGCTCTTTGACATAGCAAGCAGATACCTGGCTGGGGAATGGTGGGACTTTATCACTATAATTGTGACATAATTTTTCAATCAGTTTATCCTCACTTTATTTGGAATAGATTATTGATAGATTCTATGATTTTTGTTGTGGTTCTGTTCACCAAGCTGGGAAATTTGTGTTACAGACGTTTCGTCCCCTGTCTAGGTGACATCCTCAGTGCTTGGGTGCCTCCTGTGAAGCGCTTCTGTGATCTTTCCTCCGCCATTTGTAGTGGTTTGAATCTGCTGCTTCCGGTTGTCAGTTCCAGCTGTCTGTTGCAGTGGTCGGTATATTGGGTCCAGGTCAATGTGCTTATTGATTGAATCTGTGGATGAGTGCCATGCCTCTAGGAATTCCCTGGCTGTTCTCTGTTTGGCTTGTCCTATAATAGTAGTGTTGTCCCAGTCGAATTCATGTTGCTTGTCATCTGCGTGTGTGGCTACTAAGGATAGCTGGTAGCAGCCACACACGCAGATGACAAGCAACAAGAGTTTGACTGGGACAACACTACTATTATAGGACAAGCCAAACAGAGAACAGCCAGGGAATTCCTAGAGGCATGGTATTCATCCACAGATTCAATCAATAAGCACATCGACCTGGACCCAATATACCGACCACTGCAACGGACAGCTGGAACTGACAACCGGAAGCAGCAGATTCAAATCACTACAAATGGCGGAGGAAAGATCACAGAAGCGCTTCACAGGAGGCTCCCAAGCACTGAGGATGTCACCTAGACAGGGGACGAAACGTCTGCAACACAAATTCCCAGCTCGGCGAACAGAACCACAACAACAAGCACCCAAGTTACAAATCTTCTCACAATCTATGATTTTTATGATGAGACTGTGGGCCACAATGAGAGAGCAATGGACTGATTATAAATTTAGTGTGCAAAGATACTTCAACCTTAACGAGTTCACTGAAGTCCAATAATAGACCATCTCTAAGTGAAACAGCTTGCATATAACAGAACCCTGGTGCCAAAAATCGAATGGGAAAAATCCATATGTGCACTGATCAAACTTGCTGCTGAGCTTGTTCTCTGAGTGGTAAGTTCATCTAGGGAATTCTATTTTTAACTTTAATAACATGTACAATTGCATTAATATTGCAGTCAACTTTGTAAAATTTACTTAACCCTGCCCTTGCTGACTAAGTAACTATAGCTATCCCAAGAGTGCTAGCTGTGAAAATGGTATTTCTTGTAACAAGAACAAAAATGGTTATAAGTCTGACTCCATCTTTGTGCTATTTTCTCATTGGCTTCCAATCTCCACTGCACATAGCTAAATACCAGAGTCACTCACTTCACCAAAGAAGTTCATTATGTTTGTCACTGTTATTATGTTGATCCTGAAAACCCAAGGGCTCACTCCTTATCGCAGCAATGTAGACTAAATGCCCAGAAGGATCAAGTGGCGATCTTGATGCAGTTACCTCCATGGCAATCTCCCAGGAGCAATAGCCTGGCATGTAGAAAAGACCCCAACTCCAAGTCAGAACAGAGAATTTGGAGGGTTCCAGCTCACTTGACATTTCTCCAGGAAAGGTTAAACAATCAAAACCTGTTCTAATTTGAATCCCTACAGTGTGGAAACAAGCCATTCAGCCCATTGAGTCCACACCAACCCTCCAAAGAGCATCCTACCCAAACCCACCTCCCTACCCTTTAACTCTGCATTTCCTATAGCCAATCCACTTAACCTGCACACCTTTGGACTGTGGGAGGAAACCAAAGAATCCAGAGGAAACCCCACGATATGAGGAGAATGTGCAAACTCCACACAATTGTCTAAGAGTGGAATTGAACCCAGATCTCTGGTGCTGTAAGGCAGCAGTGCTAACCACTGAGCCACGGTGCCACCAAATTCATTGGTAATGATGAGACTGAACCCCTGATTCATCAATGACTCCCTGTCTAACCCATCCTGACCCCTGATTTTCAAGACCCACCTCCACACCCTATGAAGCAACCTCCCCTGCTCGGAGATCCATCACTTTGTTGGAACTCTGGGCCCAACATCCCCCACCAATTAGAAGCCAAATTTATTGGATATGTGACTTTCTAGTCACAATCCTGCAGCAATTTCAAATATCTAGACCCCCAACAGTCCAATGATGCTATAACCTCACTGCATCTGGCAAGCACCAACAGCCCCCAACCCTGATATTACCCTACAACGAGACATCCCCATGCCCATCAATCTGACCCCATCAGAACCCAACACCACATCCCATTACCCAACACCCTCTTTACCCCTGACTGAACTTCAGTGGACCCAACAAACCTACCACTCCCTGAACTTCTTATCCATCCTAGTAACCAACCTTGTTGGACCCTACCACCACCCAGTCTGACATCCCCACTCACCCTCGATTCAACACTGACACACACCGCTGACTCGACACCCTCAGAACCTGACCCCACCCTGACCATTCCACCTGTTACCAACAATGTCCCCGGCACCCCCTCATTGACCTGGCACTGCCACCCAATAACCCCACCACCAACCTGACCTGACCCCTCAACCCTAAGCTCTCAATCAGTTT
This sequence comes from Chiloscyllium plagiosum, assembly GCF_037043375.1. Lineage (NCBI taxonomy): Eukaryota > Metazoa > Chordata > Chondrichthyes > Orectolobiformes > Hemiscylliidae > Chiloscyllium > Chiloscyllium plagiosum. The sequence goes on along the minus strand of NW_028270148.1, from coordinate 54,380,664 downwards.
CTTTTCATCCTACCTGACCCTTTTGCCTCCCTACCCACTTGCCTGTACACTTGTCCTGCACACCTACATTCTCTCAGTAAATTTCAAAGTCAGTACAGCATCTTTAAGACCACAGAATACAACACTTCCCACTGAGTTAGACAGATTTTCAATTGGAAATGGGTTGAAGGGTTTTGGGGACAAGGCAGGAAAATGTGGGTGAGGAGCTTATCAGCAATGATCAAATGGCGGAGCAGAGTTGGTGGGACAACTGACTGAATTCTGCTCCTATATCTTATGAACTTATGAAAAAGGAAGGTGTGGCCACTCTGCTTCTGTTTATGTGCATTCTTGGACTGGTCTATGCTGCTTTAGAAGAAAACGGTTTTTAGCATGGAAGCACATAAGGAAAACTCATAAACCTCATTGTCTTGTTTTATTATTCCATCATCTGGGTCAATGTTGCTCACAGGCACAAAAATGCATGTCAACATGATTTACGCTAGCATGCTGTGCAATTATAAACAAGCAAAAAAGTAGGTTTGCCAAGCAATATTTCATAACGACTGTGCAGTTTTAAGATGCCGAGTTGTGAGAAGTACAGTATTACCACAAGAGCAATCCTCTTCCTTTGCACCCATGAAGCAGTATAGCTGAATTGATTTGACAGAATCACAGGATGGCACAGCACAGAAGGAAGCTATTCGGGCCATCATGTTTCTGGCTGGATCTCCAAAGAAACAATTTACTGACTATTACTTCCCTGCGTTCTGTCCTTGTTACGGTTGGGGGGGTGGGGTCTGAGGGCGGAGGTGCGGGATGTGGACGAGGTGCGGGATGTGGACGAGATGCGTTGGAGGGCATCTTTAACCACGTGGGAAGGGAAATGGTGGTCTCTAAAGAAGGAGGCCATCTGGTGTGTTCTGTGGTGGAACTGGTCCTCCTGGGAGCAGATACGGCGGAGGCGGAGGAATTGGGAATATGGGATGGCATTTTTGCAAGAGGTAGGGTGGGAAGATGTGTTAGACACTTCCCCTTTTTACCTCTGGACTGGGGTGTCTACACATACACTGTCAGAAGTCATGTGACACCAGGTTATAGTCCAACAAGTTTATTTGAAATCACAAGCCTTTGGGACGTAGTCCTTTTGTCGGTTGAAGGAACAGTGCTCCCAGCTTGTGATTTCAAATAAATCTGTTGGACTATAACCTGATGTCATGTGACTACTGACTTTGTCCACCCCAATCCAACACTGGCACCTCCACAGCATGGCTACACATACTCTGGCTACAGAGAGACTGCTGCTCCTCATATGAGAGTCAGACATCACACTCTCTCTTCAGTACTGACACACTTGTTAGTTACAAGTTGCAGAATACAGCATGTAAGGCCTCTCTTTTCACATGCTACTTCTAGCATACTCATCTCCACTGATCATTCTATTGATGTCAGATCAATGTAATTTCTTACATCATCGCTCTTTGCAGATTCCATTATCATTTACTTAGGATATAGAATCCCTACAGTATGGAAGCCAGTCAGTCCATCAAGTCCATCTAAAGAGCATCCCAGCCAGACCCACCCCATCTCTGTAACCCTGCACTTCCCATGGCTAATCCACCGAGCCTGCACATTCCTGGACACTACGGGCAATTATCATACAAAGGCTGCACTTACTGATTGCAAGACAGTACGTATTAACTATTTTGCAAACATAGTCACAAAAATTTTCAAATACCCATAAATGACACTATTTTAATGAAATAGAATATTGGATCACAGAAATAAAATTAAAACTTTACAACCTTCACTTTAATTTTTAAAACCAAATTAATATTGTGTGCATGCATGTGCACAGGCAGTCAACAATAGACAGTGGTGTTAGTCCCAAATACCAATTCAACATACAATTTTAATAAACAAACATATTGTGATATTGTAAAGGTATATAAATAAAGTGTGAGTCAAAGTACAATTTTCCTTTTAATGCTCAATAACCACCTTACTATTGTTTGCATGTGCACTGGTGCCAGAAAACAAATCCTTATACCTGTATATCACTGCAAACTTAAATGATTAACGCAAATATACAGACAGGTCCTTTTGCTCCTGCATATTCTCTAGAATTGCACCTTTATTTAAAATTTGTCTCTTTGCATTTTTCCTCCCCAAATGAACCACTTCATGCTTCTCTGTAATCAGTTTCATCTGCTATTTGCCTCAAAATGGCTGAAAATTTTCCAACTCTCCTGCCTCAGATGAATATTAAAGATTTCCGGGTCAGACTAAGTGCCGAATATGGGAATATCCACATGCAAGCAAGCTCAGTATGTACGCCCCTTGAGTTAGCAGCAACTCCAATGGCTGAGGCTCATGAGCTAAATGAATGATAGCTGCATCCCCAAAGACATGCTCAATGGTGAGCTTGCTATTGGCACAAGACCAACATGAAACATCTGTGGTACAAACAATGTTTGCAGACGAGAGCTTGAGTCGAGCAGGATCAGAATCGACACATGGGAAGTCCCCACAATTGGCCAGGTGCTTGAAGACACGTTCAGTGAGGAAGGGATTGGAAAAATCAGGGGACAAAAGAATTGACCAGGTGCTGGGAAAGAAAGCCTTCCAGAAGGACAAAATATCAGTCAACCTCAGGTCAAAGTGTATTCATCTTTCCCAGCTGCAGGAGAGCCATCTGTATGGCCGCAACAGAATAAGTTATCTAGAAGTGACGTATACACTGGGTGCAGTCAAATGCTTTCTGAAATAGACAAATACCAATTTGAACACCTATTCCATCAACCCCAGTCTTTTCCAAGTTTTACACGATCCCCTCACAGTTTACCAGACTTCCAAGTTTTGCCAATTTTCACATTCTGGCCTGTACCAGGTCTAGGTCATCAATGTATATCAGGAAGGGCAGGATGCTTAAATTCACACCCGGGGACCTCCACAATACATGGAGGCACGGTGGCCCAGTGGTTAGCACTGCTGCCTCACAGCGCCTGTAGACCCGGGTTCAATTCCCGACTCAGGCGACTGACTGTGTGGAGTTTGCACATTCTCCCCGTGTCTGCGTGGGTTTCCTCCGGATGCTCCGGTTTCCTCCCACAGTCCAAAGATGTGCGGGTCAGGTGAATTGGCCATGCTAAATTGCCCGTAGTGTTAGGTTAAAGGGGTAAATGTAGGGGTATGGGTGGGTTGCGCTTCGGCGGGTCGGTGTGGACTTGTTGGGCCGAAGGGCCTGTTTCCACACTGTAAGTAATCTAATCTAATCTAATTCACATGTCCCTCCAGTTGGAGAACCATCCCCTGAGGTCCATTTCTAAGTGGATGACATTTTCTTAAAAATCCTAATATTTAGGTATAGTGAAATAAATTTGGATATTTAGGGGTAAGAATGGAAAAAGAACCTCAGTATTCTTCATCTCTTCAAATATGATGACCAATAGTTAGACTGAATGAATATAATTGAATTATAAGAGGCTGCTCATAAATAAATTACTTGGCTTTGAGCCGTGGTGGCAAAAATAATCCATATAAAGTACATCAACCTCTGCACTTCCACATGGAATTTCACAGAGCCTTGCTTTTACTCTGCGTGTGCAATATCACATTTTCATTACAAAAGTCAAATTGTCAATTTCCGAGGGCATGCTTCCTTCGGTACAGTTTAGCGTCAGTTGTAAACATTTGATTGTCCAGAGTGAACCAAGTGGAACACAAAAGAACTCAAATAGTGCTGTGCACTCTGCAGGAATGCTGGCTATCTTGCTAATGAACTAATTAATTCAAAGGAAAATAAAAGTCCCTAGAAGAATTGGCTTTCTTGAATACAGTTAATTGTTATCACAGTGTAAACATGTGGAGTCAGTGATTTATGAGTCATTCCCCCCAGACTGCATAGTGTTATCAACTAATTGTTATTGCTTTTATTTTTCTTGTCTATTTATGTCACAAGCAGCGTGTGAGAGTTATTTTCTTTCTTAAGCTAAACAGACCTGTTGCTCACGCACAGCATGTTATGTACTTAGCCCAACTTCAAGATAAAAGGGTTCACACTGTCTCAAAACATCAATTTATTTATTATTGGATTAGATGCAATAAGTGTGTTGAGGGGGAGCTGGTGTTTTTTGAAAACATTGTGGCTTCAACTGTTATATGTTTGTGAGAAAGGAAGCTAAAGGAAGATCGATACATCCTCTACGTAGATTTTAAATTACTTCTGACGTACGCCTACAGAAGCTGTTTTTAGTGAGGATACTCCAATTATTATGGGTTTGACATGAACTTGGCTGGGGGCCCCAGGGAATGCTATGTATGCATAATTTAGTCTTCCTGCGATTGTCCATTTAACTTGGCAATCCGAAGCAATTTTTTCCTGTAAAAGAGCTGGGACGTCAGCAAAGTAATGATCAAATTAATGAAGCATAATACTTGTATATTAGGTCATTATATTATGACCCTTCCCATAGGAAAGAAACAAGTGGTTGTGCATAACCCAATTTTTAAATAATCTTTCAACATCATGTGAGCAGTGTTTTTGTTAACTCAGTCGCTCAGTTGAAAAGAGACTAAAATAATAATAGCCTTTCCACCTGTTTGGCCACAGCCTTGACTTTTCTTCGTGATTTTTCCTTCTTTAATCTGGCAGGAAATTCATTTTAAAAACATAGCAATCTCTAATAAATCTAAAGTAAACATGCTCATGGACTCAAATTGGACCGAAGCACAGTAACATCTTCCTGGTAGAGCAACATAATTATATCAATGAGACATTACTCAATGTCAACCTAATACATATTACATTAAATATTGTAGGCTGTAGCTATGAGTCTCCACCATTTAGTAACTGCTGCATATGCTGTGTAATTTATACACTTTTATGTTTGATCATCAAAGTGAAGAGTGACAGTTCTGGAGCAATAGTAGATTTGCTCTGCTGTTCATACTGTTCCAACATCAAAGACTTCTAGGTCAAGGTTATATCAATGAGCCAAATGCAACATTGAGTTCCCTATGTCAACGTGACATTCTATCTCAAGCCCAACCCCAGAAATAACACCCAGGAGACTCATCTATTCTCTCGCTCAAACTCAACTGTCAATCAGTATGGTGTCTGTGAACGATATGTTCATATCTGGGACAGTTAAATTAATACGGATTCTGAAAGAGGTTTTGCACCATGACAACAGCCATAAGGCTACAATTTCTTATTCTGTGTGGGATTGATTCAGACTCCCAAAAGAGAAGAGCAATGTTAAATGGCTGCATTCAGACTCCATAGAGACACACGAATTTCTCTACAACTTTCACAATGTCCATGCAAATTGCCCACAAATAGAAACAAACACTAATAAGCTAATACAACTGCTGCCCAAGAATGCATATTATTAAGGTATGCTTCCAAATTTGAAATTCTTAATCGTCTACATTATGCTAAGAACGACTTTAAAGTTGAACTTTTAACTACATTTGCTGACTTTTCTACTTTGTGCCTAAGATTCAGTGCCTTGGTAACCCTTGTACTTAAGATGGGCACTAGGAATGGTGACATTGCACACTTTTCACTGGACTTCCTGTACCCCATACTTGAGTACGTGTGACAATAAAATCTAATTCTAATTAATGTGAACAGAGACTTGAAATATCGAGCTTTCGGGAAATGAACTTATTTGTTGAAACCTGCAAGGAGATGCTGTATCTTTAAGCACAAGTGAATGGCAACAAGCCACAAAAAACTATAATGATCTACACTTTTTAATTAGAGTCATAGAGATGTACAGCATGGAAGCAGACCCTTTAGTCCAACTCATCCATGCCGACCAGGTATCCCAACCCAATCTAGTCCACCTTCCAGCACCCGGTCCATATCCCTCCAAACCTTTCCTATTCATATACCCATCCAGATAACTTTTAAATGTTGCAATCATACCAGCCTCCACCACTTCCTCTGGCAGCTCATTCCATACACGTACCACCCTCTGCTTGAAAAAGATGCCTCTTAGGTCTCATTGAAATCTTTCCACTCTCACCCGAAACCTATGCCCTCTAGTTCTGGACTCCCCAACCCCAGGGAAGTGACTTTGTCTATATATTCTATCCATGCCCCTCATGATTTTATAAACCTCTATTAGGTCACCCATCAGCCTTCGACGCTCCAGGGAAATCAGCTCTAGCTTATTCAATCTCTTCTTATAGCTGAAATCCTCCAACCCTGGCAATATCCTTGTAAATCTTTTCTGAACCCTTTTAAGTTTCACAACATCCTACCGATAGGAAGGAGACTAGATTTGCATGCAATATCCCAAAAGTGGCCCAACCAATGTCCTGTATAGCCACAACATGACCTCCCAACTTCTGTACTCTGACCAATAAAGGAAAGCATACCAAACATCATCTTCACTATCTTATCTACCTGAGACTCCACTTTCAAGGAACTATGAACCTGCACTCCAAGGTCTCTTTGGTCAGATTGTATTACCAATTTTGCCAATAATCATTTCACAGCTCATAAATTAACACAACTTTTAATATTATTTTCAAATGTCTTTTAAAATTCTGGTTCTACATAGTTGATATAGAAGTAGCAGCTATGAAGTAAGAGACTCTATCACAATGGAACTCGTTTTGATCTTACATGTGTAGAATGAAAGAAAAAATAATGGACAGAAAGACAAAATTCATGCAACCTCTTTTTTGAATTGACTTCTAACTACCATATATATGCAGTTTAATAATTTACAACTAACATAATGTTATGCAATAGTTCTGAGTAAATTAAAAATTATTACTAGCAAAGAATACGTATGCAAAACTCCACAAATATGTACCAATGTTATTAAGCTAATACAACTATCGAAGAACAGTCTAGCTTAACTGGCTGTAAGACTGATGCTTCCATTGAGTACCTCATCATTGGCAATCCCTTGCAGATAAGGATAATTTTCTTCCACTCTCACAGTTAACCCATAAGTGGCTTTACAGACTGACGTGGCTTCTATTACACATGGGACAGAAGGTTGTCACAGAAGGGGTGGGTGGGGCATTGGTGTGGGAGTGTGCTCCTTTCACTGTTTTCACCTGACCTCTGCAACTTCCTGACAGCAAGTCTCAAATGCTGGAAGCTTTTCCGGATGCTCCTCCTCCACTTTGAATGGTCTTGGGGCAGTGATTCACAGGTGTCAGTGGGAATGCTGCATTTCACCAGTGGGGCCTTGAAGGTACCCCTGAAGCCTTTTCTCTGTCCACCTGGGGCTTGCTAAGGCAGGAACTATCACAGCTCTGTAAACCATGATCTTGGTGTCGGATCTGATGTTGACCTCGAACACCCTATCTACAAGATAGAATGATGTGCTCTTTGATTCTGTTCCAAAATCTTCTCAGCTGGGTCTGCTGATTTACTCTGTTGCCTTTAACACTTCTTTATTTAGTTGCATTCATGGACCTTCTCTGTTTTATGCTGTTTGTATGTCTGTAAATGGGGCCTGTGAAATACAGTAAAACTCATCTGGCACATTTGTTTACTTAAGTTTGACTTCTTCTGCAAGTGGTTTTGGATTCATGTCTAACATCTAGAATTCTAGATTGACAGTCTTGTCATTGCATTGGGCTCTCAGACTCGTTTGCCATCTCAGAGTGAACGCAATTCTGTCTCGACTTTCCCTTTGAGGATTTCATTTTTGGATTGCCATCTGGTGTAATGTTACACAGAGTCATGGAGGGCATAATGTTGCAGGATGCACCAGTGTTCTTCTAGCATTTCATATTCATTTTATGCTCTCCTTCCACTGTTTTTATCACAATAATTACAAACTTCATTGTCCTTAACATTTGATATTGTCAACCTGCTTTGAGGTATAGATCTAATCATTCAGAACTTCATCTGTTAGCTCCCTATGGCCCACGCTTGACTTGTCAGGATCATTGTTCAACATTTCTATAGCAATGTCACTACCTGATACACTTGTTTGGCTTCTTCATAGCTAAATGCTTGTGTGTAAAATAGTTTGGTTTCTTGCAGTTAAGATACGGTTTTCCCCAAACTGGAATACTTCAGGTTTTTTTTATGTAATGACCTCTTCAATAGTTGTAACTTATCCTTCAGCTTTGATAGTTCTGTTGCCATTTCTGTGGATATGTGTTCCTTTTCCCCACATTGTTGAGCTTTAAAGCTCTAGGCTGCTTTCAATATTGTAGACAGTTCTGAGCTCCTGATTAAAATAGTGAGGAATTGTGAAGAAGATCACTTGTGCTCCTAAGTATGTACAGTTGCTGTTGATTTACATACTCAGAATGTCAGCACACTTATAATTTTGCTAAGAGTATGAGTCTTTTCTCTTAACAGATGTTATAGAGTCACAGAGTCATAGAGAAGTATAGCACGGAAACAGACCCTTTGGTCCAATTCGTCCATGCCGACCAGATAACCTAACCCAATCTAGTCCCATTTGCCAACATTTGGCCTGTATCCCTCTAAACCCTTCCTATTCACAGTCCCATCCAGATGCCTTTTAAATGTTGTATTTGTACCAGCCTCCACCACTTCCTCTGGCAGCTCATTCCACATACGCACCACCGTCTGCTTGAAAAGGTTGCCCCTGAGGTCCCTTTTACATCTTTTCGTGGTCACCCCATAGTCGGACCTTTCATATCTAAGATAATTCTATCTTTGATAAAATCATCTTTTCATTGCCAGAATTCACAGAATTCTGTGAGCTGTGTTAATGCAGTCACATATCTATCAATAAATTGGTTTTCATCTTGAACTCTAATAATCATAAGTTACATTCACTCAGCATTCATTGTCTACTTCCAAAGCTTTCAAATTTTATGCTTCATGTTCTTTTTTGTTGTTCTTCTGAGAGATTTAACGTGGAGCATATTTCGTAACAGTCTTTCCCCAACAATGATAAAAGCATAACTTCTTGAAGCTACTATAATTTGTTTAATTAATCTGTTGCACATTTTGCCATTGTGAGTGGAAAAACATTCAGTTCTGTTACAAATCACCTTTTGCTTTCAGGAACAGGTGAGAAAAGTTTGCAGCCATTTTGCTTTGCCTGCCTTTCAGCTGTGGTCTGCTTCTTTTTTTTTCCCATATAATTTTTACCACCTCTCAGCTGCTCTGAATGTTCATGTTCCTCTTTTAGTAGCTGTGCTTCTAGATAGCTCATCAACACTCAATCTCAGCTCCACTTTGACATTATGTTATGAAGTCACAGGACAACAGTTTAGTTTGCACAGTGTCCTTTTTGGACTGTCTGTGAGATGGATATCTGCAGTGAGTGCCTTAGGGCAGAGGTCACATCTGTATAGCAGACCAGGAAAGACATTTGTACCTGCTTCGGTTTCAATGCAAAAACAAATCCAAGGACACCTTTCCAATCTCATAATACCAACATATCTCACAAAGCAAATCTATTTTCAAATTATATTGGAAACTTTCGAAGACTCAGGTTTGAGAAACAAAAGATCCAGTCAGCATTTTTTTTAACCTTAGTGGACAATATTTAGTGCTGTCAATGGAACTGGTATGATAACTTCTTCAGCATTTTGAAGCATTTGACCAAGCTTTATCTTCCATCATTACTTCGCTGACAAGGCAAGCATAATATTCTAAAGATCTGCAAGCAAAAGCTTAACAGACCACAATGTGCTCAAACAGTCCATGATTTCTAATTATGTGGTTTGACCACAGAGATGAAACCAAGAAAGAATCCCGTGATGAAAATCATCGATTAAACCCATAAGCATTTTTATTTCTCTTTAATCCAAACGCATCAGTCAAAATAGTGAACTGAGACTTGGAAACTTCTTCTTCAGTGTGTGGAAACCTTTGGATCATTCAACAAAATTTACTGGGTCTCACGTCCTTTTTTGTTATTACTTTTCCATGCCAAGGCACATTAAATTGTCACATTTTATTGCCAGACCAGATGAAATTGATCGGTCTCACAGATATCTCACAAGTAGATGCCATTGTGACAGAACATAATTTTCCAGCAGAATTTGAAGGAAATTTGAAGATAGCAAAATTAATACTGAAGGAAGTTTCCCTCCTTAGATTCTTGAAATTACTTTCTCTCTCATGGGAGGGAAATAGTTGGCTCTTCTAAGGCACAGGGAGACAATTAAATTATTGGACAATGCTCTGCTGAAAGAATTGTTCATTTCTTATAGATTGTATTCACAATGAATATTCGTACCAATGTTATCTTACCTTTTGTGGTAATATGATATTTCCTTGATTACAAATCAATTCTGGATTTCCCTTCCTTTCACACACAGAAATCAGTGTGAATATACTGACATAACAATGGCCCAGCATTTCACTCCGAAGTAAGATAGCGCAAGTTGGGAAATCTCCTGGTTCACTCTATCAGCCTCTGGAGAAATTCACCTAAAAGACAGGAAGCATTGGTGGGTCTATGAAGTTTGGAGTCAGGCCCACAGATCAAAGCTGCCTCCAGGGATCACTATATTGCCAAGGCAGACTGTTTGAAAGGCCTGCCTTAGTTTTTTTTTGTCCCCGCTCTTTTTTTTAAATATTAGGTCCTCCAGCCCCCACCCCTCACATGCACCATCACATCACACTGACTCCCCGTGCTCTATCCATGCCAACCTATGACAACCAATCTTCCTCCACACACCCTCAATTGCTCCTTATACCTTCTATGCTGACACAGGGCTCCTTTGGTTTATTGTATCTTCCAAATCTCATAATCATGCTCCTGGATTTACAGAAAATGGACGCTACTTTTAAGACCTAACAGGAAATGGGCAAACTACTTTGAAACAAAATGAAGTTCAGAGTCAGGCTCCTTCTTTTTAGAGTCATAGAGGTGTACAGCCATGGAAACAGACCCTTCGGTCCAACCCGTCCATGCCGATCAGATATCCCAATCAAATCTAGTCCCCCCTGCCAGCACCCAGCCCATATCCCTCCAAACCCTTCCTATTCATATACCCATCCAAATGCCTCTTAAATGTTGCAATTGTACCAGCCTCCACCACATCCTCTGGCAGCTCATTCCATACACGTACCATCCTCTGCATGAAAACGTTGCCCCTTAGGTCTCTTTGATATCTTTCCGCTCTCACCCTAAACCTATGCCCTCTACTTCTGGACTCCCCGACCCCAGGGAAAAGACTTTATCTATTTATCCTATCCATGCCCCTCATAATTTTGGAAACCTCTATAAGGTCACCCCTCAGCCTCCGACGCTTCAGGGAAAACAGCCCCAGCCTGTTCAGCCTCTCCCTGTAGCTCAGATCCTCCAATCCTGGCAACATCCTTGTAAATCCTTTCTGAACCCTTTCAAGTTTCACAACATCTTTCCAATAGGAAGGAGACCAGAATTGCACGCAATATTTCAACAGCAGCCTAACCAATGTCCTGTATAGCCGCAACATGACCTCCCAACTCCTGTACTCAATACTCTGACCAATAAAGGAAACCAAACCAAACTCCTTCTTCACTATCCTATCTACCTACGACTCCACTTTCAAGGAGCTATGAACCTGCACTCCAAGGTCTCTTTGTTCAGCAACACTCCCTAGGACCTTACCATTAAGTGTATAAGTCCTGCTAAGATTTGCTTTCCCAAAATGCAGCGCCTCGCATTTATCTGAATTAAACTCCATCTGCCACTTCTCAGCCCATTGGCCCATCTGGTTCTGATGAAGGGTCAGTGGAACCGAAAAGATATCTCTGATTTCTCTTCACAGATGCTGCCAGACCTACTGAGGTTTTCCAGCAATTACTGTTTTTGTTTCTGATTTGCAGCTTTCGGTCTTCTTTTTGTTTGTATTTACCTTCTTTTTCTTTCCAGTTGTGTCTGCTGACACCTACGCTGACACCTACTGGGAAGGTTTCATTGAGCTCATGCAAAATGCACATGTGCAGTAAACTTGCCAGTACTGCAGTGACATTATTACGTCATAGGGTGACTATTTTATTACACTCTCATTGTGCCGCACAGTTATACCACCAATAAAGCAGTGATGTCATTCTGTCATGGCGTGATTCCCAACCTAGAAGTGACAATGCGCATTAGAGGATGAATAATGTCATCTTTTTAGCAGTGTAGATGGAACCGCACAAGGCTGGAGGCTAGCCTGCTTGTCTGCATAGGATATTAACATGAAATAACACCTGGGATATTTTGTTGAGAAGATGTTAAAATGCAACAAGCTTTTCATGTGACTTAATGTCTGCCAATATTCAAATAGCTGTAGGAGCCGGTTCATAATGGACTTGCACTATTGCTACCTTCTTAAGGGTGTTTAGGGATGGAAAATAAATGCTGGCTTGGTCAGTGACACACACATCATGCGAATATATAAATTGAAAACAAATAATGGAAACACACCAGGTTTTAAAGAACCAATTGAATCAGGTAATGCACAGTAAAATTAGAAATAACGTTATACATCCAACTTTTCATACATTAATGCCATAATTTGAAAACTATTGAAAATGTTGATGGACTTAATTTTGTAATCCATGATAAAGCAAGAGCACTCAGCACCGAGCACAACAAAAATCTATTAATCTCTGTGACCTTGTTCTCCTTTTTCCTGATGACAATTTAAGTCTTGCACCACATCAGGGTAATCTCTGATACCAGCAAACATGATAATCAACCAATCACATTGATGCATTGTCACAAAGAGCAAACCAGGAATTATTAAAAGCACTTATTATCCTTCACGAGTAACTTAAACTTCAGACAGAAAAATGCATGTTTATGACTGGATTTAGATATAAGCTATAAACACTCTTAAAATGAACATTATTGAAAAAATGCAGAATGTGTATCATTGGAGACACAAATAAGCAATAGCTTTTCAAAGTCAATATTTCAGAGTAGTTATGAAACATGAACACTGTTAAAAACCCAGTTAATGTTATTCAGCAAGATGTAATTTAGCAAACCTTTTTTTGTAGTTAGACTGATATTGCAAAGTAGAAGTCTTCATCAATTCACAAATTGCTTATTGAACTGGGGGGAAATGGTGGGGGGGGGAGGGGGTGGAATGCAGAGATGGACCTCATCATTGCATCCTCTGGAGGAGTATACAATCATTCACAACATCCTCTGGATTTCTGTGTTATTTTGCATTTGCATGTCCTCTTGAAGTTGCTGTCAGTTTCAACGGAACAATAACAGTTTCACTGTAACAACATTGTAAAATCTGGGTCAATGATAAATTATAGCTTTTAATTCCACAGAATTTCAAGTGAATAATACTTTGAATTGTCACATACTTAAAGAGCGGAAAATCATAAACTAGTAAATTTTTGGACGTTACAATTTAAACAAAATCATATTTATGAGTAAACATTTTGGCTCCCCATAAAAGCATATGGTGTTACATTCTGTGAGTAGGATTTTGTTTAAATGTTGTTTCTTTGATCTCCAGCATTCCTCACTTGCACTTTGAGTCCTGTAAAATAATGTCCATGGGGAGCCATTTTTTGAAAGAGAGTTTTTGCAAGCCACATACCACAAAATTCTGTCTTTGGTGCTCATCTTGTGTCAATCTTTTTTTTGGCATATCACTGACTGCAGCAGAGCTGTCTAATAAAGTAACATCTGTCATCAGAATCCATGTTTACTGCAACATTACTGCTTCCTCACTTCCCACACTCCTTACAACTCCTCCCAACCCCCTCGTATCTATATGTGACACCTGGTGCTTCAGTCACCACCCACAGCTGAGGTGGGATATGCTAAACTCCTGCATATTTTCATCAACAAACTTCAGAAGAATGAGCTAATTATCCCACAGGCATGGTGGCCATGGCAACGTGAATCCGGTTCAATTTGTCAGTGTGGCCATTTGCCAAATACAGCTCAAATTGGTATGTGTAAGCTTTAGGTAACGACTGATCTGTTTCATTATTTAATCGATATAATTGCCAAGCTGAGTTTACAAACTCATTATTCTTATGGTTATACTTCATATGAATAAGTCAAAGGTCAGTAAGAATTCTATTTGTAATGGACTGATTAATAAGTAGTGCACAATTATCTTGTTTCAGAAGCATGGTTGTATTGGCTATAATCATTAGAGGAATTTTCAAAATGTAACTGTTTATTTAGGTATTTGAAAAGATTGCCATTCTATTTCCAAATCTTTAAAAATTGTATTTGTAATGAAATCAGTCTCTGAAAAAGTTTGTATCCTTCTTTTGATAGATATATACTTTCATGTTGTAATTAACACCTGGGAGTAATTACAGGCAAAACTCTAATCAAGGAGGTTCAGATGATATCATTGGCCAACAAAGAAAATTTTGAGTGATTTATAACCATCAGCTAATCCCTAAAATTAGACCAAAGCTTGGAGATCTGTTCCTGGTATCTATTACTGTTTATAATATAGACTCTTATTTATTTTAATTTATCTTCCTTTCCTATTTTGAAGTCACTGTCTCATGTTGGGCTACAGTTCAACTTTTTGAAGATTGGATAGAGTTATCCACTCAGCTAATACAAGGGCCTATAATGAGCTATGTAGACCAACAGCATCCTATACCATGGGCAGGATATTCCTTGCAGGCTAAAATCCCATTGTAATGGTTTTAATGAGGCCCACACTGTGTAGGAAACAGTCATTCAATGTCATTTTCCCTGAAATACCAATTAATGTTAAGAAGGTAGGTATTAAGGAGAATAGGCACTCATAGCTGATGGGCCAATCAAAGGCCTTCCAGATTGAAAGCACCAAGAAGATTCCTTGCAGCCAGTGAGAGGAGAAGGTGCTGCAAAATGGAAATGCACATTTTCAACTTTTCAAACAAAAATACATAAACACGGTGCACACTCAAGCAGGACTGCTGAGTTTCTCCAGCACTTCCTGGTTTTCTTTAAGGCAGACGAGGCCTCTCAGACTGCCTGCAGTGCTGGCTCTCTTGCCTGTTGCTAGAGGGTGCTTCAAGGCAACTCAACTACATCCAGGAATCTGGGAAAATCCCACTTCAGGTCTGAAAATGAGGGCATACCTTGCTGATCTATGTGGAAGTAGCTCACTTCAGCCTGTGATGGGTGTTGACAACATAGATGGCAGAGGTGAATGGTGTTCTTATTTTCATGATGAGGAAACAGATGAAGGTACCTGCCTAGAAAAGGCTAAGTAGTCCACATTTTCTTTCCAAAGTCTAAATGCATCAACACTGGGATCATCTACGATGTTGCTAAAAAATACTGCATTATTTGGTGAAATAGGTTCTGAATTTCTGTATCCACAGTTTCTCAGTGAGTTTCTCCTGTCTTCTGCTGGATAAATCCCTGAGGAAAGTTGAATTCCTTGTGTCTTTGCTCAGACAATATGTGTCCACTTACTTAATGGACATGAAGTCTGACTTGAAGATGTTCATCAGTCCAGCTTTCAGAAGTGAGAAAAAAAATGATGATAAACTTGCAGGAAAAAAAATCACAGATCATTTGGACTCATACACATGATAGATGTTTAATTTTAGTTTGATTGCTCAACTGCAAAGCTGTGTCGCTGTGAAACCATCTGTCCTACAAGACATTCAATAAGGGAAGAGCAATGGTAACCATTAACGTTGTGATGACTATTATCTCCCCAATTGCTTCATAAAATGGTGACAAACTGGGCCAGAATTGTAATACCAGACCAAATCAGTAAAAAGAAATGCATCTAACTAGCAGGATTAAGAATAATAGCATGTGTAACTAATCTCTGTTCTCTTAATATTGTCTTGCCACTTGCTTTCGACTGAAATACCTTTTACTTAGCTCCCCCATTATTTCTGAGGAACTTGCTGAATTTGCATATGTTGATTAAATTTGCACCAAAATTAAGTCTGGTAATTAGTTGCATGAATGCAGTTGTTGCTAATGTAATGCTGACCAATCTTTGTGAACCAGAAATTGAAAAAAATTAAATTGTGGGGTGTCATTCTTCAAGTTGTAAACTATGTTTAGAGATCTTAAAACTTCCAATGTTGCATTTTAGTAATACTTAATTGCTTCTCTTTTTTGGCTTTCTTCCCTTTTCTTTCCTAATTCAATCTTACTTTCTCTCCCTTTATTCTCCTTCTGTAGCTGATTGAACTTACCTTACTATCAGTCTTACTATCACCTTACTATCAGTCTCTCCTCTGTCTCCATATTAATCTTGACCCCACTGCTCATTAATACTCCAGATCCCCCATTCTGGTTTACACTTTACAATTTGCTGACACTTCCAGCAAGTCACAAGAAAAAAACTATTAGCCTTTCATAAATATAATGTACATTTTGTGGAGGTGACAAGTGTCTTGGCTATCCAGCTGTAGATGCAGTGAGAGTCCCATAAAACCACATTTCGAGAAGGCCTGCTACACATTGTTCCAGGAGAAAGTGAGGTCTGCAGACGCTGGAGATCAAAGCTGAAACTTTATTGCTGGAACAGCACAGCAGGTCAGGCAGCATCTAGGGAACAGAAGATTCGACGTTTCGGGCACATGCCTGAAGAAGGGCATGTGCCCGAAACGTCGAATCTTCTGTTCCCTAGATGCTGCCTGACCTGCTGTGCTGTTCCAGCAATAAAGTTTCAGCACACATTGTTCCAGTCAGGTACTGAAGAGGAAGAGGACAAAGGTGGGCTTTACCACTCCCCAGCCCACCCCATCAGAGATCATAGAGTTGCAGATCCTGTCCACTGAAACTGCCAGCTAATCAGAGGCCAACAACATGGAGGACTAGCTGGATCATTGTGCAAGTGGGGGCTACTGCTGCTAATAAGTCATCATCACTGTATTCCCAGATCAGAGATGAGTAATGGAAGAGGAAGATAAACAAGAGAGGGAGTGGGGTATGTTGACTGTAAGGGCATGAAAGTTCCCTACTTCTCATTATGGGATCCCTTCATCAGTTATTCTGTGTCCTTGAATGAGGAATCTTGTCCTCCCTCAGGACCCCACAGTAAACCACATGGCTTGATTTGCTCCCTGCCTGGGGAATCCTCTATCTACTGCTGGATTAATGCTGACAGCAATGGGATGTGACCTTCAAGTAGTTTTTCATTGCCTGGTTAGTCACCTCAATTGGTGACAAATATTTAATTAGAGTGGAGGAAGGTAAGTGGTGGAATCCTCACGCACCACCCTCCTGCCCAGTTAAATGCCTCTTACTCCTCTACACAGAAATAACAATACATAAATATATTTTCAATTGCAATTTTTCTGTATACTCGCTCTGAAAACTTTTGTCACTTTAATCCTTTCTAACTATCCATTTACATATGTTACAGAAGACAATAAACAACACAGGGTATTCAACCCCATGGAAACTCAACATGGCCCTGAAATGTTACTTGCTAAAAGACCACATACATGCTGTTTTCAGTGGTTATAGTTGCATAATGGCCAATAATGGGATTCCTGATTAATTCTGCTCACCTATCCCCAGCATAAGGTAATTGAGACTAATAGTATTGTTCATGTTGCCACATCCATGAAACTAATAAAAACAGCAGAGCATGGTTCAAATCCAGATGATGCTAATCTGTGTCATTCGTTACACCTGGAAAATTACATTTACCAACTGAACTATCATAAAATGTCATATTCTCACTTTTACATACTATAGGTCTGAATATATCTTATTTGATTTTGCAGAAATTGAGTATTTCTGAACAAAGACACATTTTGGTGAATCTCTTCATCTTGCACTCATCAGGATAATGTAAAGTTCAAACATTTCTTTACTATATGAGGAGAGCACACAGATTGGTTGGCAAGTTAATTCTGATTGGTAGAGGTATTGTTGTGGAAAATCCACTGGTTAGATGATGACTGACATTTAACCACCAAGCTTTGTTAGGTTTAAGGAAGTGGTCATAAGTGGTCAACTTTCAAGACTCTTTAGACTCTGGAACAGTTCCTACAGATTAGAGGGTAACTAATTACCCCTACTATTTAAAAGGAGACATAGGGAGCAAACTGAGAATAATAGACCTGTGAGCCTGACATCAGTAGTGTGGAAAATGTCCATTATCAATAATTTTATAGCAGAGCAGTTAGAAAACAGTATTAAAATCAGACACTTTCAGCATGGATTTACGAAAGGGAAATCATGCTTGACAAATCAAATTGAATTATTTGAGTGTGTAACTGGGAGAGTCAGTGGATATGATTTACTTGGACTTACTGAAGACTTTCAACAAAGTCCTGTGTAAGAGATTAATGTGCAAAATTAAAGTGCATGGGATTAGGGGTAGTATATGGAGATGGAAAGTTATTCACCAGATAGGAAACAGAGAATAAGAATTAATGGATATTTATTTCTGAATGGCTGGCAGTGACTAATGGGGTACTGCAAGGATTGCAGCTATTCACAATACATGTTAATCATTCAGATGAGGAAACTAAACATAATGTCTCAAAATTTGCAGACGACACAAAGCTGGGTGAAAGGATGAGCTGTGAGGAGGATGCAGTGATATTGCAGCATCATTTGGACAGGCTGAAGAAGTAGGAAAATGCATGGCAGTCGCAAAATAAATTGGATAAATGTGAGGTTATCCCCTATGGTAACAAAACAAAGGAAGACAGAATATTATTTGAATGGATATACATTGATGGAAGGGAATGTCAAATAAGATCTAGGTATCGTCATGCTCCACTCGCTGAAAGTAGGCATGCAAGAGCAGCAGGCAGTGAAGAAGACAAACTGTCTGTTGGACTTCATATCAAGAGAATTCAAGTCTTAGAACAAGGATGCCTTGCTACAATTATACAGGACATTGGTGAGGCTACACCTAGAATGATGAGTGTAGTTTTGGTCTTCTTATGAAGAAGGATGTTCTTACTGTAGATGGAGTGCAGCAAAGGTTTACCATGTTAATTCCTAGGATGGCAGGACTGTTGTTATGAGGAGAGGTTGAGTTGGTTAGGATTGTATTCACTGGAGTTTAGAAGAGGTATCTCATAGAAACCTCTAAAATTCTAATAGGACTAGACAGGGCAAACAGACAAAGGATATTCCTGATGGTGGGGGAGTCCAGTGGTCATAGTTTAAGGATAAGGGATAAACCTTTTAAGACTGAGATGAGGAAAATTATTTTTTACCCAGAGTGGTGAATGTATGGAACTCACTATCACAGAAAGTGACTGAGGCCAAAACATTTTATGATTTAAAGAGGGAGTTGGATATAGTTCTTTTGGTTAAAGAGATCAACAGATATGGAAAAGGGCAGGATTAGTGTATGTTACAACATGGTGGTGGACCCTTCTGCTAATTAAACCAAACACACAGAAAATCTCACCTCACCTCGTAATCTGTTAAAGTATGAGTGACAGAAAACTCCCCAAATTCCACTGTTTAAAGAAAAATATCATTTTTTTCTTTAACTCGAAAAGTGAACATCAAATAACAACTATTTACAACTTAATTTTCAAAACCACACAACAGCCGTCATCATCGGCATCTGTCTTCTTTCAGGTGCTGATCTCCCTGGGTCGTCTTCGATCTTTTGCTGCAAAGATGTTTCATATGAAAAAGGTACCTTTGATTGAATGGCAGTCTCTTTCTCTCTCTCTCTCTCTAGATGGCAGCTTGTCACTCCCTAACTTTCAAAATGTTTGCTTTCTTTCTCCACCAAACATCAGATCATCTCATTGGTTTGATGTTGTCAAAATGGTAAAATTCAAATTCGATTGGGTTTTAGTATCCTGGGGCACAATTTAAACTGATTGGTTAAATTCGAACTGTTGTGAACATAGCAGCCAAATGTTACATACTTGCAACTTTCCAATCCACTCTGACACATCTGTCAGTCACATGACAGATGCCTACAAATGCTCACTCCCAAAACAGCCTTCACTCTCTCTTAAATGTACAGTACACGCCTTCAACTTCATAACACCTCCCCCCTTAAGAAAGAAATTGACCATCATAATGTCTTTTTTTTCTAATTCTTAACCCCATTACAATGAAATACATATATATAACATTGGTATTTGTTCAATCTTATTTATACTTTATCCGTTAAATCCGCAATAATACATCTGCTATCACAATCTTACAATCCACAACATGTACGATTTGTAAATTAAAAATCTGTGACATAAGACTCAAATGAACTAGTCTCAGATCCTTGTCATTAAATCATTCTAAGAATGTAAGAGGATTGTGATCCGTGTACACAACCGTCTCCAGTACATTGTTCGTCACAAATACATTAAAACGTTGTAAGGTCGGTACCAAACACAATAATTCCTTTTTGATGGAAGATTATTTTCTCTGTTGGGTGTTGAGTTTCTTCAAAAGTAGCTAACCGGCAATTCAATTCCTTCATCCTCTTCCTGTAGCAGTATACCTCCAACTCCTATGTCACTAACATTGATTGCAACTTTGAAGGGTTTCAAAACATTTGGTGTAGCTAGAACTGCTATGGTGCCTAGTACTGCTTTTAAATTGTCATATGCCTCCTGGCATTGTTCTGTCCATCAAAATGTTGTGCTTTATTCAGCAAATCTGTTAACGGTGCCACTACGCTGTTAAATTTTGGAACAAACTTGCAGTAGAATCAGCTTAGTCCCAAAAGTCAAAGCACCTTTCTTTGAGGTTGGTCGCAGAAATTCCTCGATGGCCTTAATCTTTGTATTCCTTGGGGTCAACCTTCCATGACTGACGTTATGTCCCAAGAACGTCAGCTCTGCCTTCACGAAGTCTGCATTTTTTAAGTGTATTACCAGTTTTGCTTCTCTTAAGCGTTCAAAGAGCTCTGCTAATTGTACCAAGTGATCTTTCCATGTCTCATTAAAGATCACTACATCATCAAGATAAAGTGCACAGTTTGTTAACCCAGCCACAAGTCTTTGGAATGCGGTTAGAGCATTCTTCATTCCAAAGGGTATCACTTTAAATTGAGGTAGCCCATTTGGGGTTACAAATGCAGAAATTCTTTTTGCTTTCTCTCTAAGAGCTACCTGCTAATAACCACACAGTAAGTGATATAACTGGCTTGTCCAACTTTCTCTATACAGTCCTCCAATCATGGTATTGGGTCTGAATCCAATTTTGTTACAGCACTGACCTTCCAATAGTCCACCAAAATCATTGAGTCCTATCAGGTTTGGGAACTAACAAGATCAGCAAACTGCACTCGCTCTCATTCGGTTCAATTGTATCTTTGTTGAGCATTGCATCCACTTGTCATAGTCATAGAGATGTACAGCCATGGAAACAGACCCTTCGGTCCAACCCGTCCATGCCAACCAGATATCCCAACCCAATCTAGTCCCACCTGCCAGCACCCAGCCCACATCCCTCCAAACCCTTCCTATTCATATATCCATCCAATTGCCTCTTAAATGTTGCAATTGTACCAGCCTCCACCATTTCCTCTGGCAGCTCATTCCATACACAAACCATTCTCTGTGTGAAAATGTTGCCCCTTAGGTCTCTTTTATATCTTTCCCCTCTCACTCTAAACCTATGTCCTCTAGTTCTGGACTCCCCTCACCCCGGGGAAAAGACTTTGCCTATTTACCCTATCCACGTCCCTCATGAATTTGTAAACCTCTATAAGGTCACCCCTCAGCCTCCGATGCTCCAGGAAAACAGTCCCAGCCTGTTCAGCCTCTTCCTATATCTCAAATCATCCAACCTTGGCAACATCCTTGTAAATCTTTTCTGAAGCCTTTCAAGTATCACAACATCTTTCTGATAGGCAGGAAACCAGAATTGCATGCAATATTCCAACAGTGGCCTTACCAATGTCCTGTACAGCTGCAATAGCATTAGTTCTCCCCATCTTATTCCTGCATATGTTCTCATACTGCTGCAACAAACTTTCCAACAGGGTTCTTTGCTCCTGAGACATATAGTTCACTTACCTATCCTACTCCTCAAGGACATCCTCATTTTTAACATATTTTGAGGCAAATCAAACTCCACAACATCTGGGTTTGATTCCTCACTTTGAGGGGCAGTAACTAACATTTGTTTCTCCAGTCCTTCTCTCTATTATAATAAGGTTTCAACATATTCACATGACATACCCAATACAGTTTTTTTCTTATCTGGCATTTTTACCAGATAGTTGGCTTGACTCAACTTTTTCTCAATTTCATAGGGACCACTAAACTTGGCTTTGAAGGGGTCTCGTACCACCGGTAACAATACCAATATATCATCCTCATGGGAAAATTTCCGCATTACACAGTTTTTATCTACCACCTGCTTCATTCTATTCTGTGCCCTCTTCAGGTGCTGGTTAGCTAACTCACCTACTTGATTTAATCTCTCCCTCACATTCAATAGATAATCCAAATGTGAGATCTCAGACTTCAGTCCGGTCAGTTTCTCTTTAATTTCAAAGGGCCTCTCACTTCAAGTCCACATATTAACTCAAAGGGAGTAAAGTGAGTAGACTCATTTGGGGCATCTCAAATGACAAACAATATGAATGTGGTACCTTTATCCCAATCATTTGGGTGATCATGACAGTACACTCTTAAAATGGTCTTCAGGATCTGATGTCATCTTTCCAAAGCTCCTTTGGATTCAAGATGGTACGCACTTGATTTAAAGTGCTGTCTGCCTAAGCTATCCATGACTTCCTTAAACAGCCTTGCAGTAAAACTAGATTCTTGGTCTGACTGAATCTCTCTGGGTAGCTCATACCATGTGAAAGAAAGTTATAAACTCCTCTACCACCCTTGTTTCCTTAATACTCTGAAATGGAATTGCCTCTGGAAATCTGGTAGCATTATAGTTAGCAAGTACTGGTTCTCACTTTTAGTTCTCAGAAGGGACCCTATACAACCAATCATAACCTGCGTGAACGGATCTTTGTTTGCAGGAATTGGTAACAAAAGTGCTGGTTTTATTATTGCCTGTGGCTTACCTACCATTTGCATGTATGACATGTATGGCAAAATTTAACCACATCCTTGTGCAGTTCAGGCCAATAGAAATGCTTTTATACCTTAGCCTGAGTCTTTCGTAGCCCTAGGTAACCTCCTACTGGTAGTTCATGTGCAACCCGTAACACTTCCTGTCTGTATGCTACCAACAATGCAATCTGGTGCACTTTGAGCCATTTCTCCTCTACACTATCCTGCCATGGTCTCCATTTTCATCTTAGGATTTCATCTCTCAGAAAATAACCATCAGGAATATTCGCTGACTCCTTTTCTGAGTATGTGTCAACATATATATCTTTTATTGTCTCATCTTTCTGTTATAAGTCCATTAGCCTTTCAGAACTAAACACTTCTGTCTGACCTTCTGCCTGTTCAGGTTTTTCCTGCACCATTATGTGAAACAGGGTGTCCGCTAAGTGAACTTCAACTCCTTCATCTTTCTCTTTAGTTTTTGCTTCATTCTGTGATTTATGACAGTGGAATCTTGTGACTACACAGTCTAGAAAAACAGCAGGGTACTTTTCTTTTAACTCCTCAGTTCTCTAGTCTTCCTTGGGCTTCTCCACAACAAGGGGTGTCACTCCCACCTTGGATCCTGCTAAATTGTTCCCAAGAACAAACTGTATTCCTGGAACTGACACTCTGTCAATCACTCCCACTGTTACTTGCCCAGACTTGAGTTAGCACTCCAACCTGATTTTACATCGGGGAATGCCACATTTTTGTCCATCCATCCCACAAATTACCATTCTCTCGGGTAACAGATCAGAAAGAATGCAAATAGTTTCATCTCTTAGTATTAGAGTCTGGTTAGATCCTGTATCTCTTAAAATTGTAACTTTTTGTCCTTCTGCCCCTCTTCTTTCTGAGTAAACTTAATCCACAGAGGCGAGTTCTTTATAGAGATCAGGCACTAACTCCATACCCAGCTCCTGACTAGGCTGTGCACTCTCCTGTAGATCCTTAACTTTTCCTATACTACTTTCACTAATCCCACTGGCTTAGCTTTTTTTACCACATCTTTTCCCATGGTGCCTTTCTTTAACAACCAGCACTGTGACTTTACATGTCCCACTTTACCACAGTGGAAACACCTGAAGCCTTTCACCTCCTTTCCACCCTCTTGGGCTTCTTTTTTAACCTTTGGTAAACAATTACCAGTATGTTTTATTCTTTGTTTTGTAGTGTAGGATATCCGCTTTTCCTAATTTCTATCCTTCACAGGATGAAATTCTTGCCTGAAGCTAAACTTCACCTTATGCACCAATGCATATTCATCTGCCATCTCTGCTGCTCTTCTCACTTCTTGAGCTTTCTGTTCATCTACATGAATTCTTATCATGTCTGGAAATGCATTTTTAAACTCCTCCAGCAGAATAATCTCTCGTAGAGCCTCATAGGTCTTATCTATTATTAAGGCCCACACTCATTTATCAAAATTACTATGTTTAATTCTTTCAAACTCAACTTAAGTTTGACCTGGTTCCTTCCTTATGTTTCTGAACCATTGGCTGTATGCTTCACTTATCAATTCCTAAGCACTCAAAATAGTCTGTTTGACATCTGCATAATCTCTTGACCCCTCATCTTTCAGCACTGTAAGTACCTCACTAGTTCTGCCTACCAGCTTAGTCTGAACTAGCATTGTCCACAAGTCCTTTATAGAATTCCTACAGGGTATTTCTTCTCTCTCTCTGTCTCTTTCCCTTTCTTCTCTCTCTCTTTGCTCAGCTGAGAACCTTCTCTCTCTTTCTTTTCCTCTCTCTCTCTTTCCTTTTCCTCACTCTCTGACCACTCCATCTGCCTAGCCAATTTTTCAAATTAAATAAAGAAGGCTTTGACATCTTTCTCATCAAAATGTGGCAATGTTTCAACATATTTGTATATATCACTACCTTCTCTCTTCATCTCCATCCTGTTAACTTGACTTTCCTGACTAAGTCACAACCTCTGAAGTTCAAATTCTCTCTCTTTTTCTCTTTCTTTTCTCTCTATTTCTCTCTCCCTTTCTTCTCTCTCTTTCTCTCTGCCTTTTTCTTTCTTCTCCCTCTCTTACCCTTTCTTCTTTCTTTGCTCAGCAAATAAACTTCTCTCTCTTTCTTTTTCCCCTCTCTCTTTTCTTTTCCTCATTCTGTCTGTCTTCTCTCTCTTTCTTTCTCTCTCCCTTTGTTTATCTTCTAACTCCATTATCCTCATTTGTAATTTAAGTTTTTCTAACTCTACTGCACTTGTCTATTTCACTGACATACCTAAGTACTTGAGTAACTCCCTTACAATTTCAGTTTTACTTTTGTCCTTGTTTAAACCCAAATCTAACCTCTTTGCTAATTCTATAAGTATGATCTTTTTCTGTCCTTCTAAATTTTCTTGGCAAATTTAGGAATAAACTTCAAACCCCAGAACCTAGGAGTTTAGCAATTGTAAGAGCCATTTCCCTCACTTCTAATTTAACCAACTACAAATAACCCAAATTGTCTTATCTACATTTTATCTAAAGATCTATGACACTAATTGCAAGTGTTTAAATCTGCTGGGATCTTCCGTACCCAAATCTGTTCAAATCTCAGACTGGATCTGTCTAAACCTGTCCAAATTCCAGATTCGAGCCCCCAAACTGTTGCGACACAGCGGTGAATCATTCTGCTAATTAAACAAAAAACATAGAGACTCTCACATTGCCTCATAATCTGTTAAAGTATGAGTAACAACTTTCCAAATTCTACTATTTAAAGAAAAATATCAATTTTTTTCTTTAACTCAAAAAGTGAACATTAACAGCAACTATTTACAACTCTAAGCCTCCTTTCTCTTAAAGGCCTGTCATCTACCTCCAACTCTATAACAATACACTGATCCAATAAAAGCCCCTATTAAAATTACATCAACTTAATTTTCAAAACCAGACAGCAGCCGTCATCATCAGCATCTGTCTTCTTTCAGGTGCTGATCTCCCTGGGTTGTCTTCAATATTTTGCTGCAAAGGTGTTTCATATGAAAAAGGTACCTTTGATTGAAAGAGTTTTGAATAGCAGTCTCTCTTTCTCTCTCTCTTGGTGGCAAGTTGTCACTCTCCCTAACTTTAAAAATGTCTGCTTTTTATTATACCTCAAATATCAGATCATCTCATTGTTGAATGTTGTCAAAATGGTAAAATTCAAATTCGATTGAGTTTTAGTATCCTGGGGGCATAATTTAAACTGATTGGTTCAATTCAAACTGTTGTGAACATAGCAGCCAACTGTTACATGTTTTCAATTTTCCAGTCCACTCAAACATCTGTCAGTCACATGACAGATGCCTGCAAACTCTCACTGCCAAAACAACCTTCACTCTCTCTTAAAGATGCAATGCATACCTTCAACTTCATAATACATATTGAGCTTGAGGATCAACTGTGATCATAATAAATGGCAGGGTGGGCTCAAGGGATTGAATGGCCTCCTCCTACTCCTGTCTTCTATGTTTCTTAAACCAAGCAGGATAACTCTGATTGGTCAACGCATTGTCTTGAGGAATGAGTTACTGGATAGCAATGGCCTCTTTAATTAAGTTGAAATAGCCACAGTGCATGATCTTTCTGTCTGCGTGGAGCCGGACTCTGCATATAGTTTGTAGACTGGGATTCTTACTGACTGACAATCCTAAACTGGCTAACAGTATAATTAACAGAGACATACGGAAACATAGAAAATGATTTCGGGAGCAGGGTATTTGGCCTTCAAGCCTGCTGCACCTTTCAATATGATCATGGTGGATCATCCACCTCAGTATCCTGTGCCTGCTTTTCTCTTGTACCCTTTGATCACTTTAGCCCTAAGAACTACATTGAACTCCTTCTTGAAAACATTCAATGATTTGAGGTTCTCCACTTTCTGTGGTAGGTAATTCCCCAAGGCTCACCATTCTCTGGCTGAAGAAATTTCTCCTCATCTCAGTCCTAAATGGTCTACCTCATATCCTTACCCTCTCACCCTTGGTTCTGCCCTCTCTGGTTATCAAGAACATCCTTCCCTATGTGTACTCCTGCCTGGTGTTGTTAAAATGTTTTGCTTTCTTTGAGATCACCCCTCAATTTTGTGAACTCCTGTGAAAATAACCTAACTGACCCAATCTCTCCTCATACCAGTTATGATAAGCCAGGAATCAATTTGGCAAACCTTCATTGTACTCCCTCTATAGCCAGAACATCCTTCTTCAGATAAGGATACCAAAATTGCAATCAATACTCCAGGTGTAGTCTCACAAAGCCCTGTAACAATTGCAGCAAGACATCCCTGCACCAATATTGCAATCTTCTCACTATTTAGCACGTTCTTCAACCACAGATTTGCACTCAATATTAGACACAGTTTTGAGTTTTATAATCACGTGCTGGTTCAGTAAAGTTAGTACTTTGTCCTAACTACCTGTTGTGAACAGCTGAAGAAACATGCCTTTTGATAGGATCCACCAGCCCTTGGGAAGTACAGTCTCTATACATAATACGTAATGTATCTCCTTCAATAGGAATGGAAGGCAAATAAACTGCCAATGCCATAATAACTTCCATTTTTAACTGACTAAATTCTTCACTCACCTTGTGATGAGATGTTTTCTATTCTGAGGTAAAATGTAAAGTTCATAGTAGTTTTACCTCAAATCCAAGTGAGATTTGATTGATAAATCCTTTTGGGTGGCAAGAATGTCTTAGTTCCAAGGTCATTATGCCAGGATGGATTCTTGGTCAGTGTCCATCACACGTGTATAAAATGGCAGAAGTGACCAAAAATCATGAGTCAAGTTCCAACTTACTCAACATCTTCTCATTATACAATCCCTCTATGGCCAGGAACAACTCAGTGTACCTTGTCCGTACTGCCTCCAATGCCAGTATCCCTTGCCTTAAATAAGAGGCTCCAGAATGTCCACAGTATGCCAAATGTAGTCTGATTACTGCCTTGTTTAGTTTTAGCAAGAGATTCCAGCTTTTATACACTATTCCTCTTGAAATAAAGGCCACATTCCAATTGTTTTCTTTATTACATTCCGAACATTTTATGGAAGCTGTTTTGTGATTTTATACATAAGGACTCTCAAATCCTGAGGTTTTTCTCCATTTAATTAATATTTGTCAACTCTGGTGATCAACCCTGGATCAATGAAGAGTACAGAAGGGCATGTAGTAGCACCAGCAGAGTTAAAAATGAGGTATCAACCAGATGAAGATATAACCCAGGATTACAACAATGCCAAGCACAGTAAGCAGAATGAGAAAGGCAGAATTTAACAACAACCAACAGACCAGATTTAAGCTCTCTAGTTCTTCCATATCAGGTCATGAATGGTGGTGGAGAAAGTGAGGACTGCAGATGCTGGAGATCAGAGCTGAAAATGTGTTGCTGGAAAAGTGCAGCAGGTCAGGCAGCATCCAGGGAACAGGAGAATCGACGTTTTGGGCATAAGCCCTTCTTCAGGAATCATGAATGGTGGTGGGCAATTAAACAACTCACTGGAGGGGGAGGTTTCACAACAATCCTCATTCTCAATGATAGGCAAACCCAATATACAAATGCAAAATTCTTCCCAAATATTGTGCCCAAATTCTTCACTAAGAAGGTAAGGAATGCATGGACAGTACAATTTATCTACCTTGTTCAATATTTTGAGCAGCTTGTTTATTTATTTTCATTTATCAGCCACACCAAAAACCAACCATTGTTTTTCTTCCATTGAACTAGAATACATGAAACAATTGTGTTATCTATTTTTCTTTCTACAACTGAAATAATGTAGATTTGCCAACAGAAATAGAAGCTTCAGTTATACAATCTTAATTGCAGCATATTATTGTTCAGAATGTTTAGGGGCTGATAATAAGCTGTTGTGTTCCAGCTGCTCTTATGATACATTCCGATGTGCATCAGAGCTGCATACAAACAGAACTCGACCCATTAGGACATCCAAAGGTGTTATATTCAATTAAGCCAATGAAATATGTTGAAAGTGTAGTCACTGCTTTAATAAAGGAGATGTATTATGATTGGAAAGAAATGTCAATTATTGATCAATTTAAGGGGGATAGATCAAAGAGACATAATTTTAAAAACTATATCTCTGAGGAGTGAAATTAGGACACAGTTCTACACAAAAAGGGTGGCAGATGTTTGGAATTTTCCTCTGCAAACTGTATTTGATGCTAGATCAATGACAATGCTAAATCAATTGTAAATTTAAATGTGAGATTGAGATTGTCATCACTGTCTAATTTAATTCTTGTGACTTTGTGCAAATGTAACAGAAACATATTCCCTGTGACCTCAATAATCCATGGAAAGTATGTTTGGGGTGATACCTATTTGTGTCACAATGTTTGTGTCAGTTATTTTGAAAGATGCTTTTGCTATTAACTTGTCTTGGTAATTTCATTTGTTTAGGAAATTAATGCTTTCCTTGTCTGTCTTTGCTCAAGAGTTAACAAATCATGATTATTGAGGATAATGATGAATTCTTCTAATTCTGTTTCGGTATGAGCCTAAATATCCAATATTTCAACAACTCTACAAAAAACATTGTTACTACATGACTGCATCATTGGATAAATGAGTTGATTAGATTGAAAAATGTAGCGCTGAAAACCAAAACACAGCATGCAACAACCAAAACGTAGCTCTCGAGAAAAAAATCTTGAGATCACTCAAAAAAATATTGTGACCCCTGGTATGCTCCAAGTTTCTCTGATGCTGTACTAAATGCTTTGGTGGGGGAGGTGGCCAGGAGAAAAATCCTTCCATCAAACTTTATGAAGACAATAAGACCAGACAGCTGTCTGCATATGAGTGCAGTGCTATAAGATGTTCAATGTTCAATGACCTTACACAAATCTTTAAGGGTGGTGAATCAATCTTCAAATCTTACCAACTGCTCTGTTAGACTCACATTGTTTTAATGCATCACCCTATCATTACTCACTGAACACTTGTTGACAGCAATCATGACGCAGTGTTCAATTTCATCAACTCTCCTTTGTCGCATGTATCTAATATTCCTGAAAGCATTGCATTCGCATTTCACAGCTCGCATGCATTGCTAGTTTTCAATCATGACAGCTACATTCCACAACACTGAGTGAGATACTTTGTCTTCCACTCCAGGTCATGATGACAGAGAACTAGAGACAGAAGGACTTAACTGATGGAGGAAGGATATGGCTTCATATCTGTCCCTGGATAGAGCTGACATGATTTCATTCCTGATGAAGGGCTTTTGCCTGAAACATTGATTTTCCTGCTCCTCAGATGCTGCCTGACCTGCTGTGCTTTTTCAGCACCACTCTAATCTAGACTCTGATTTCCAGCATCTGCAGTCCTCACTTTTGCCATTATTGGAGCAACCACATTGGAGATGATTTCTAGCCTCAAGGCTGAAAAAATTGTGATGACATTACCCTTACATCTAAGCGTCCTTCCCATATTTCACTTCCACTGCATCTCCAAATTCCTTCTCATTTGAAATCTGCAAATGTGTGCGCCTGGCTTTAGTGTCCCCACCACTGTCCAAACCACACCAACTCCCACCCTCACCACAGCCATACTGTTGTCATTGTCACATTTCAAAGAACTGCATACTTCCATGCAATGATGGTAGAGAAAATACTGGAAGAGAAGGAAGATAGTGATGACCAAGAGGAGAAAGTGAGGACTGCAGATGCTGAAGATCAGAGTCAAGAGTGCATTGCGAGAAAAGCGCAGCATGCCAGGCAGCATCCGAGGAGCAGGAGAATCGATGTTTTGGATAAGACCTTCATCAGAAATGAATCCTGATGAAAGGCTTATGCCCGAAACATTGAATCTCTTGCTCCTCAGATGCTTCCTGACCTGCTGTGCTTTTCCAGCACCTAACTCACGATAGTGATGACCAAGAATCAGCTCATATTCTCAGCCACCAGCTCAGGTGATGGCAATGTGCATACTTTAGATGAGCGATAAGGGATGGAACTGGCATGTGGTAAGACACCTACCACCAATAGTCTACATCCAGCACAGGTTTTTTTTAAAACACTGAACCAAGGTGGGGGTCACACATGGGTTCTGCTGCAGAGGGCTTAGTTGAGGAGGTTGACTGACTGGTCTAAAGAAGAAGGATGATGGACACACACAAGGCATAATAATGCCTATTGTACATGCCCAAGTAGCATGGAGGAGTTCAGGAACAAATAGTCACAACGTTTTGTACGGAACATTGGTGCTATACCATCGTGAAAATTGATGCCAACTCTGAGAATATTTGCAGATCCAAACATGACAAAATATCTGATACCAATGTCTCAGTTTTGATTATACAAAGACTGTATCTTTATATTTTTCTGTATTTTAATTGAGATCTGAAATGGGGAAAGAACCTTTTTTTAAAAAAATGTTAAAAACTTTTTAAATGTCCATAAAAAGGATCATGAGCTTCTAGTCACCAGCCATTTCAACACACCACTGTGTTCCTTGGTCAACGTTTCTGTCTCAGGCCTGCTGTAATGTTCCAGCAAGCCTCGGCACAAGCTGGAAGAACACCATCTGATTTTCCACTCGGGGACCCTGCAGCCTTTAGGACTCAACATCGAGTTCAATAACTTTAGAACCTGATTCTATCCTTTCATATTTTTCACCCACCCCCTCACCCTGATCCTGTCAGATTACGTGTTGCTTTTAGCACAGACTACCCATTCTCTTCTACCCTCAACTCTCATTATCACGTTTTCAGCTTCTCTTCTGTCCTGACCTACAATCAATTATGTCCTCTTTGATATCTCTCTGCCTCTGGGCTCTATCTCTAACTATCTACTTCTCCACACCCTCCCCATCCAACCAACCTCAGCCTCATCTTCAGCATAAAGACCTATTTCCCTAATATCAGTTCTGATAAAGAGTCATTGGACTCAAAACTTTGTCTAATTTCTTTGAAGAGGAGACAAGTAGGTTAGACCAGGGAAACCCAGTGTATGTGGTCTATCTAGACTTCCAAAAGGCCTTTGATAAGGTGCCACATGGGAGGCTGCTGAGCAAGGTGAGGGCCCATGGTGTTCGAGGTGAGCTACTGATATGGATTGAGGATTGGCTGTCTGACAGAAGGCAGAAAGTTGGGATAAAAGGTTCTTTTTCGGAATGGCAGCCGATGACAAGCGGTGTCCCGCAGGGTTCAGTGTTGGGGCTGCAGCTGTTCACGTTATATATTAATGATCTGGATGAAGGGATTGGGGGCATTCTAGCGAAGTTTGCCGATGATACGAAGTTAGGTGGACAGGCAGGTAGTAATGAGGAAGTGGGGAGGCTGCAGAAGGATCTAGACAGTTTAGGGAGAGTGGTCCAGGAAATGGCTGATGGAATTCAATGTGAGCCAATGCGAGGTCTTGCACTTTGGAAAAAAGAATACAAGCATGGACTACTTTCTAAATGGTGAGAAAATTCATAAAGCCAAAGTACAAAGGGATCTGGGAGTGGTAGTTGAGGATTTTCTAAAGGTAAACATGCAGGTTGAGTCCGTGATTAAGAAAGCGAATGCAATGTTGTCATTTATCTCAAGAGGGTTGGAATATAAAAGCATCGTTGTGCTACTGAGACTTTATAAAGCTCTGGTTAGGCCCCATTTGGAGTACTGTGTCCAGTTTTGGTCCCCACACCTCAGGAAGGACATACTGGCACTGGAGTGTGTCCAGCGGAGATTCATACGGATGATCCCTGGAATGGTAGGTCTAACATATGAGGAACGGCTGAGGATCCTGGGATTGTATTCATTGGAGTTTAGAAGGTTAAGGGGAGATCTAATAGAAACTTACAAGATAATACATGGCTTGGAAAGGGTGGACACTAGGAAATTGTTTCCGTTAGGCGAGGAGACTAGGACCCGTGGACACAGCCTTAGAATTAGAGGGGGTAAATTCAGAACAGAAATGCGGAGACATTTCTTCAGCCAGAGAGTGGTGGGCCTGTGGAATTCATTGCCGCAGAGTGCAGTGGAGGCCGGGATGCTAAATGTCTTCAAGGCAGAGATTGATGAATTCTTGAGTCACAAGGAATTAAAGGCTACAGGGAGAATGCGGGTAAGTGGAGTTGAAATGCCCATCAGCCATGATTGAATGATCCTATGTCTTATGGTCTTAATTTTCACAGATGCTGCTGGACTTGTTGAGCCTCTTCAGTAATTTCTATTTATAGTTCAGATCACCAGCATGATTCTTTGTTTCATTTTTATTTTAAAATGGAAACTAGTTGAAGGATTTCTGCACTTTTTAAAAGCCAATAGACTGATACTCATTGTAAATGCACTTTTGGCAGCAGCTTGTTCAAACCGAGCTGAAGTTTAGTTTATAGATGGACTGGAGCCAAGGGGTGTGCACAAATGGTTATTCAGCCAGTAACAAGCATCAGGCTGGAACACGAACAGAGATTGGTGGAGAAAGGTCAGTGACTCATTTCTGAAGACGGGTCACTAGACACAAAACGTTGACTCTGTTTTCTCTCCACAGATACTGCCAGAACTGCTGAGTTTCTGCATCAATTTCTGTTTTTCTTTCAGATTTCCAGCATCTGCAATTCTTTGTTTTATTTAAATATCTGACTGCTCTCTGGACTCGTGACCAATTATTGATGACCTACCAACAACTATGTGATTGGTATCCGAGCAGTTAAGGGCAGTTGTGAACTGGATAGGAGAAGCTATCCAATCTCCCCCAGTTCAGGGTCTCTTTCTGTTCTCTTCACCCAGGTGAAGGCCTTTGTCATCAATAATTGGTCACTCGTCCCAATCAAGCGAGCTGTTTTATCCTGAATGGTTTCAAGTTTCCTCAGTGTTGTTGGAGTTGCACCCATCCAGGCAAGTGGAGAGGATTGAGCTCAGTCAGAGCGTGGGATGGAGAGGATTGAGCTCAGTCCGAGTAGGAGAAGAATGAATCAAGCTTAGTCAGAGCAGGAGCAGGAGAGGGAGTTGATTGAGCTCAGTTGGAGCGGGAGTGGGAAAGGAGTAGATTTTATGAGTAAGTTGCTCCCAGTTTAACATTTGTAATTGGTAACATTTACAATGGCAAGATAATTTCTCAGCAATATAAGGAAAATCAGGGGCACTGGCAGTCTCCATGGTGACCAGCTATGCAGGAAATGTGTTCAGCTTCAGGTCCTGATTCACTGCATGGAGTAGCTGGAGGATCTGTGATGCTGAGGAGGTTGTAGATAGTATGTTTAGTGAGCTGGTCGCACCATCAGAGCTACACAGAGAGAAATGTGTTAGATAGCCACCAGGAAGACTAGTACGCATGGACAGATAGAGCAGGAGTCTCCTGTGACCATCCCACTCACAGACTCATATACCATTTCAAATACTACGGTGGGGGTGGGGGCAGACGAAAGCAGCAACAGCCAAGTTTGTAGCTCGATGATTGGCTCTGCTGCACAGCAATGGTGGAAGATTACCAGTAGAGAACCTGTTGGTAAGGGTAACGTGTTAGACAGGTGGTTCTGCGGCAGCAAGCGAGACTCGTGAATGGTGTGCTGTCTCCCCTGGTGCCAAGGACAGGGATGTCCCTTTCAGGGCATTCTGAAAAGGGAGGGTGAACCGTCACTCATGGTACATGTCAGTACCAATAACCTGGGAAAAAAAAGAAACAAGGTTCTGCAACAGGAATTTAGAGAGTTAGGTAGTGGATTAAAGAGGAAGACTACTGAGGTTGCAATCGCTGGATGACTTCCAGTGCAAAGCACTACTGAGTATAGGAAAAAGAAGATAGGTCAGATGAACGTGTGGCTAAAGGGATGGAGTAGGAGGGAGGGCTTTAGATTTTTGGATCATTGGGACATCTTTTGAGGATCTGTACCAACTGGACTGATTGCACCGGAACCTGAATTTTCTTTTGGAAGGTTTGTTTGTGCTGTTAGGGATGTTTTAAATTGATTTGGCAGGGTTATGGGACACAAAGTTGATGGAAAATTGGGAGAAAGTCCAAACAGAATGGCCAGGCCATTCCAGTAGGTGGAGAAGACATGAGCAGGATAAGACTGCAAGCCAATGACCAGCGCAGGGATCAGTGCTGGGAAGCTTGCTCTTTGATATGTACATTAATGATTTGGATGTGGATGGAGAAGGTTAAATTTGTAAATTTGCAGATGACATGAAAATTGGTGGTATTGCTGTAGTGTAGAGGGCCATCTCAGGCTACAGTCTAATATTGATCAGCTGGTAAATTGGGCAGAGCAATGGCAGATGGAATTTAATCCTGATGTGCATTGTGGGAAGTCTAATAAGGGAAGGATACATAATGATTGGTAGGTTCTGAGGGAGGACTGAGGAACAATAGGAGCTTGGTGTACAGGCAATATATCCCTGAAAGTTTAAGCACAGGTAGACAGAGTGGTGAAGAAGGCATATAGGATACTTGATTTCATTAGCCAGGGTGTAGAATACAGTCTTGTCACAACTTTATAAAACATTGGTTAAGCCAAAGATGGAATACTGTGTGCAGTTCTGGTTACCACACTATTGAAAGGATGTGATTGCGCTGGAAAGGATGCAGAGCAGATTCACCAGGGTGTTGCCTAGGATGAAAAGTCTCAGTTATGTAAAGAGACTGGATGGGTTGGGTTTGGTTGCCCTGGAGCAGAAGAAGCTGAGGGGGGTCTCTGATTGAGATGTACAAAATTGTGAGGCACAGACAGAGAATCTTTTCCCCATGGCAGATGTGTCCATGACTAGAGGACAGAAGTTTAAGGTGAGGAGTAGGTGGTTGAGAGGAGATCCGAGAGAAAAAAAATTCTGAAAGAGGGTGGTAGATATATGGAACATGCTGCCTGAGAAGGTGGTACCCAGCAACATTTAAGAAGCATCTGGATGAGTATTAAAATGCCAGGGCATAAAAAGTTGTGGACCAAGTGCAGGTAAAAGGGATTAGCATAGTTTGGTGTTTGTTGGTCAACATAGACATGGTGAGCCAAAGGATTTGTTTCTATGCTGTATGACTCTATGAATCCAAAAGCTATTCAAAAAAAGACAAGGAGGAAGGGGTGAAGGGCTGTTGGGAGGATGTCACATCGACCACAGTTAGACAGCAGAGTCATGCAGCATGTGTTCAATGGATAACATTTATCAGCCAGGAGTGGCCCTGTAGTTTGTGATGGGGGTTAAAATGCAATTGACTCAGCAGCCTGTCACATAATGAAGGTACTATTGACTGATGCCGAATTCTGGGCAGTGAACTGCATGATAAATTCTGTCTGATTGTACATATCAGCTGGACAGCTCCACAAGGGTGGACACTGGGAAGTTGTTTCCATAAGACAGGGAAACTAGGACCCATGGGCACATCTTAGAATAAGAGGGGGTCAATTCAGAATGGCAATAAGGAGACATTTCTTTAGCCAGAGTGGTGGGCCTATGGAATTTGTTGCCAGGGTGCGCAAGGCAGAGATTGATAAATTCTTGATCTCACAAGGAATGAAGGGCTATGGGGAGAGTGCAGGTAAGTGGACTTGAAGTGCCCATCAGCCATGATTAAACGGTGGAGTGGATTCGATGGGCCGAATGGCCTTACTACCACTCCTAGGTCTCATGGTCTTATAGTCTTATGGACAGCGAAAGAACAGAATCCCTCTCGGTTTTGGGACAGCTCAGAGTTGATGTGCAGTATTCAGTAACCATCTTGTCTGCAATCAATGACAGCCTGCACCAGGGAAACCTGCGAACCTCACACAGCTACAAAAATTAAATATTCACTTGGAATACAGAATCTCAGTGACTATTCTTATCCAGCAGAAGACAATAAAGACAGCTATCACAAATTACTTTCTCTAACCTGGAAAGGGTAATTCCATAAATGTTTATGGACACAGTCACCTTCACTGCTATTGATAACACTGTCCTCACCCTCTAAATGTGCAGTTGTGACTGCATTCAGCACAGATTTCAATGAGGACCAATTTAGTGAGGCAAAACCCCCTGACTCATTGTTCCTCACTGAACTTCCATTGGAGAAATTGCTGTCTAAACACTTTGGGGATGCAAATTCCTCCCAAGAGTTTTTCTCCCCTCCTTCCTTTTTGAGCAGATCTGTGTCACTTTTACTCATTTTCCCTGCCATGATACATTTCCATGTGGATGAAAATTACTCTGATGCATGCCTGTAAGTGGTGGTGCACAATTCCTGAATTCAGGAGAGTACATCTGCACCATTCCCATACGACTTTACAGAGCTCTGGAGGTCACCATATACTTCTACAAAATCAATCAGCAACTAGCATTGAAGGAGCGCTGGTCAGGATCCTATGTATGATGACCATAAGCTCAGTTTGTAAGGTTAAGAGAGGGAAACAGCTGGACCTAAGAACTCTAGGGCTGGTGTATCAACCAACGTTACACATTGACAGATTGACATCAGAGTTTGCCTACTTCCAGCCTGTGATTACACCTTCACCAAATGGTGTCTAACATCAGAATTGTTCAGAGATGTCACTAATGCCATTTTGGATGCAAAACAGAATCCAAGTATGGAAAGATTTGGGATGGCAAAGCCTAAGTTTGCTATCCAAACCTGCATTTAGAATTCCACCCCGAGGTCATATTGTCAAGATGTGGGAGCTAATTATCGTTTATAATTGTACTTTTCATTGTCACAAATGGTGAGTGAGAAACATTCTATTGGTGTTTGATTACACCTCATACCAGCTGTCACACTACCCTGCTTAAGTCTTTGGACAGACCTCCCAAGTCACTTGCCAAATTAGGAGAAATTATGTTTCCGAAGGCATCGTCATATCAACAGTTTAAGTTAAACTAAATCCACTGAGCTTGAATTTCTAAGAAAGGGTGGGATGGCTGGTTTCTCCTGATCATTTGCTGTATTGTAAATGTTAATGAGGGTGTTTGGAGAGCCATTATGAAACTCAATGATATATCATAATGCAAAAAATCACTACACAAGAGTGAGGTAAACTAAAAGATTTATTTACTAAAAGAGCCTATTCTGCACTATTTTTTCCTGTTCTCTGTAATGTTTTACTCATTAACAGGTTAATCTGATTATTTCCATGGGAATTTTCAACAGTTTGCCCCTTATCTCAGGGCAAATAGCTTGTAGCTGACCTACCGGATGGTGCTCATTAACTACTAAGTCTCAAAGGAATACAGAAAGCTCTTAATTAGGATGTTAGAGTAAGGATTCCAAGTGCATTCTGATGGCAGGAGGAAGCTGGATGAAGGACACAGTCAGCTCATCGCTCTAAGTTCAAGGCAAGCTACAAAATGGTACACGAAGAATAATCAAAGCACAAAAAAGCATTTGTTTCTACAGAACAATCAATTGTGAATCTGCGAAGCTGATGTGTGATCAGTGGTTCAAATCAATTTAATCAAAAAGAAAAATAGACGAATACAAAACTCTGAATGTCAATATGTTTGAAATTTTTGATCCCTAGTGTTGGAAATGAAAGAGAATTTGTTGGCAATAACTGTTTTCCAAAATGGGACACTTCTCCAATTTTGTGAAAAATTGGGTGAAATCATTGTTAAGATTAACAAACCACTAATGAAGTCTTATGAATTATGGGTCGATTCAGAATGGCAGCAGCCCATGTTATTCTTGTGAAATCCAGAGGAGCATTTAATCTCTCTCAGCTGTTTACTGATGAACACAGATTGTTCATTTCAAATTCCAATTCTTCCCGGAATCAAGTTATTCAAGGCCAGGACAATATTTAGACTTCGGTTGATACATAACAAAGACCATTCACACCGTTGGACAGCTTTACCATCAAAGAATCTGCTACATCTTGGCACATTGCCAATAACGAGAAACTCCACAGAAGTAGCTACATAAATGCCATGGCAAATGGAGCAGGACAAAGGTTGGGTTTTCTACGGTGAGTGGGTCATCTCCTGACTCCCCATTGCCTCATCATCACCTACAAGTTAGAAGTTAGGAGTGTGATGGAATACTCTCTACCTGCTTCAATGGATGCAACTATAATAACAAGAGGGTCAACCCATCAGAGCAGAGTAATTTTCTTGAATGAAATTCCATCTACTCTAGACATCATTGGCACATGTTGGCTGCAGTGTGCACAATTTTCAGGATACATTGCAGAGGTCACTGAGATGTTTTTGCAGCACCTCCTGAACTTCAATCACCGCCACCACCACAATATCTTTTCATTAACTTGTTCAGGCATGGGATGTGAACATCGCTGGCAAAGTCAGCATTATTTGCTCATTTCCAAACTGCCCTTGGGCAGGTGGTGAGCGGGTAGTGGGTAGCCTGCTATATTGTTACACTGAACTCTGTGTGGTGAAGGTATTTCCATTGTGCTGAAAATATGGCCCAGTACAGGTGACATAATAGCTATATATATTACCACATAAGGCATTTGGAAGTGATAGTTCCAGCTGCTCTTGTCCTTCTAAATGTTGCAGTTCATGAGTATGGGAGCTGCTGTTGATCACCCTCAAGTTTCCGATCAAGTCAGATCATTTTAATTGCGACATACTTCTTTCAATCTTCTTTCAATCCAGTGGATTAAAATTCTGGAACTTTCTGCCTAACATCTTACAAATGAATACACACTTTTAAAGTCCTTAAACGGGTGAGGCATCAGTTTTTTTTTTAAGATAGATCAGATTTATGAGCTTTTATAGCTAACAAGTCTTAAAGGTTCAAGCTGTGATTTAAATATTTTTCCTGTTAATTTTACTGGTCATAACTTTTTGTTAAAATAGACCTAGATCATAACTTGTACTGTTAGCAGCAGTTATAATATATGGGTTAGTTCAATTTAACCTCCAGAAGACCACTAAAGAACTTAGGTTCATCTTTTGGATTATGGTCAGGACCAAATAAGGACTTAGATCAGCAGCAATACTTTTCAATGTGTGTTTACTTTAAAATTGAAAAAAATTCCAAACATAGATATTGTACATAACAAAACATTTTTAAAAATCAAATTTATGTGACACATTTCTTTGAGTCAAAAAGGGAAAGACATGACTTGTCAACCTTTTTGCTCGTCCATTTAATATGTGTGATCAAAGCATTGGCACATTTTAAATCACAACTGAGCCTTTCCACAAACATTAAAAAGTATAGTATATTCTAGAACTAAGTTATTATGACAGCATTTTTAAAGCTATGAGTCAATATAAATAAATATAAAATGAGTAATTAATATGATATTTTAAGGCAGCCTTCATAGTTTGTGTCTGATTTGTCAATGTTTGGTAAAAGCAATAAGAATAAATTGATAGATCTTGCATTGAAGTTCTAGATAATATTGTATTTTGGCATCAAAATAATTTCACTGAGATAGTGCACTCAATTTTCCTAATTTTCATAACTCAGCTCTCCAGCTGTTTATTTCTTACTTCTTAAAACTTTTGTTTCAACAGCAATGTTGTCACTGAACTAGTTAGCATACTATTTGGTAAACCCCTGCCATGTGAAAACATTCATTTAATTGCGATATTTGGAACATAATATTTCACTTTTCCAGTTTCACTTCCTCTCTGTTCAACCCACCACATATATGTATCTAACTTCTTCCAGTTTTGATGAAAAACCATTAACCTGAAATGTTAACTCTGTGTCTCTCCACAGACGCTGCCTGAATTGCTCTGCCTCACCCATTTATGAACTTTAAAAGTGTGTATTCATTCTAGGGAATGTTAAGCAGAAGTTTTCAGAATTTTAATCCACTGGGGTGAAAGAGGAATAACATATGTCACAGTTAAAATTATCTGATTAATCAGAAATTTGAAAGTGACATTGTTCAATCACCAAATCTACTTCAACAGTATCTCCCATACCCATGAATTGCATCACTTAGAATGACAAGAGCATTAGGGTTTCCACTTCCAAGTTCGTTGTGTGGATATATATAGCTCTTCTTTCACCTATACTGGGCCAAAATATTACTCTGCATTTCCAGGGATTTCTGCCTTTATTTCTATGATTAGCCATGTTTTACTTTCATATACAATACTTGCTTGGATTTCAGAGCCCTGCAGTACAATCCACAGTCCAGTTGTACAGTTCTATAGTCCAGTCACAAAATTCAATAGCTTAGCATAATTCCATTGTTCAGTTGTATAATTCCCCCACTGTGCAAAAACAAATGTCAGAATGGTGGGATAAGGCCAACAGTGAAGGATTGCAAATTCTGCATCTGCCTCGAAAGCACGTGTATGATACTTGACAAGTGACAGAAGCATGATATATAAATTAGGAATGTTCGGTTTTCATCATTGTTGGGTACAGGCTGATCACCTGCTGCAAGGAAAGTAGCTTTCTGGTAGTGGGTTAGTGGTTCCTCAACCAAGCTCTTTCAAATGGACTGTTAAGTCCAAAAATTTGAGTTAGGCTGTTAGCTTTGTCCTCGTCAGCTTTATATGTTTGGATATTCCAGTGTTGTGCTTTCTGCAAAATTTCTGATCCTATATATCCCAATGAGGTCAGAGTGTTTTAGTTGGAAGTGTTTTTGTTCACAGTGATTGTGGAAGTCTTGCAAGCCTCTGGAATATTTGGGTCTGCTGTAGCACATTATATGATTGCAAAGGCATCTCATTGAGCCTGAATCTATCCTCAGCCAAAATACATAGAGCTGTATGTTCCAAAAGGGATTAAGAGAAAATAATCAACAGCAAGAACCATGGTTACTTTTATCCTAATATAGGCATGGCTGGATGGGCTGAAAGGCCTGCTCTTTTGCGAAATATCCTATGTAAATGAGCTTACTACTTCTCAAGTTCTAATATGCTGACTGTACAAACTGGGGACTGAAGCTGGTAGCTTCACTGGTCTTAACCCTCACTCCTACACATTAAGGTAGCCTTTCCTAGAATTGATAAGTCATATAAAGACAAGATCACAAAATCGAGTCTTACTGAAAAACTGAAATTGAGGCAATGACAAATCCTTCACAATTGTTGAAGGTAATGAACTTTGAAAACTTTAACAGAAATGAATTTCAAAGCCAGGCATCAGGATTTAAAACACTACTAATAATTGTACAAGACACATTGTAGTGTTCTTCAGGGGTGGCTGGCAGTCCAAAGAGGCTGCAAACAATAAACTGGAACTGGCTCAGAGTGCCACAAGGGTTAAAGACTCCAACCTCTAAACTAACTGCCTATTTTGCAGCTGTTGGTAGATTGTGTTTCAAAATCACCTGCAAGGGTTGTGAATACAGGAAAAGACTGTCAGAGAGAGCAGGATAATTATCTCTAGTCATCCACACTTCTTCTCTGCTGACTAATTGAAATTTAAATGGTAACAGCGCAGTATTTTCTTCCACTTGTAAATAAATCGGTTTCATTTGAACTACAGATCTATGCTTGACTATTTGGATGCATTAAGTCTGGCCTCTTTATAATCCTCAGATCTACATGTTTCATTAAGGGTGCTTTTCGTTATATACAAGTTGTTCAGGAAACATTAATCATGTCAGATAAAACTCCTGTTTAATTCTGTGACCTGAAAGAAAATAACTGTTAAGTTTGTACTGACACTCGAGCAGGTTGTTCCACTGGGAGACACTAAATTGAAATTAAGGCTGTTGCTGATGACCTACAGGATGTGTCTGCGAATGTAGCAATATTAGAATGGTGAAAAAGCCTGTTCGTGTCTATTCATACTGGGTGAATAGCCAGTAATGTTCTTTACCCCATGGGGATGGTGGTTGTATTGCAAATGAGGAAAGAAGGCAGGAAGAAAGGAATGGATATGACATAACTTAAGTTCAGTGCACTACAGGTTCTCTCCTCCCTGTGGTCTAGTGGTATGCACCTCTGAGTCCTGTTAGGAAGGAACAGACTGAACCCCTACAGCTCTGGTTAAGGTCTTCAGGTTAAAGATCTGACCAAATGTCCTTGACATGCTACCTTCACAGCTGTCTGAGGTACAAGAAGAGGGTAGTTACCTTAAATTCTTTTGTCATTTGTTTGTTCTTATATTAAAGCAATAACATCTAAGAAGAAAGTATTTATAATCAATCTGGCAAGTCGACAGCAGTTTTAATGTCTTGTAATGAATTTTATAATAAAGTAGATTTTATTACCTCATAAAAAGCGTGTAACTATCTTCCAAGGTGTTA
Organism: Chiloscyllium plagiosum; assembly: GCF_037043375.1. Lineage (NCBI taxonomy): Eukaryota > Metazoa > Chordata > Chondrichthyes > Orectolobiformes > Hemiscylliidae > Chiloscyllium > Chiloscyllium plagiosum. The sequence continues at coordinate 54,337,704 of NW_028270148.1, read as the reverse complement.
AGTTTCACAAAGAGTTGAGAAGGTCTTAAACAACATTTGCAGAAATATCAGATTAATGGCCTGGTATATCGATGTATTTTTCTTTTAGCAGCAACATTTTTCCTTACATTTAATCTGCCAAGTGCAGCACAATGCAGTTCAAATCAACCAATTAATTTGATACATCTGCATTACTCACCAAAGCAATACGATTTATGAATTCATTTCATTTTGCATTAATTCAAAGATTTAAAGCTGCAATGTTGGTACAAAGTTTTATTACATATCAGGGTCAAATTTATTCCAACCTGCCCATCAGGAACAACGTAAGTCAGAAGTTACAGTGGAAATCAGGTATTTCCACTGCATTCCCACTGCCATTTTAATTGTCAGATTTTCAACATCATTAGGACTCCCAACAAAGTTAAATGTCAATTTTATTATTATAAAGTCAGAGAGTTATACAGCACAGAAACAGACCCTTCAGTCCAACCAGTCCACACTGACCATAATCCCAAACTAAACTACTCCCACCTGCCTACACTAGGTCCCCATCTCTCCAAATATTTCTTATTTGTGTACTTACCCAAATATCTTTTAACCATTGTAACTGTACCCACACTCCACCACTTTGTCTGGAAGTTCATTCTACACATGAACCACTCTCTGTGTAAAACAATTGCCTCTCATGTCTTTTATAAATCTTTCTCCTCTCACCTTAAATCTATGCCTCCTGGTCTTGAAATGTGACACCCTCGGCAAAGTCATCTCCCGTTCGCCTTACCTATGCCCCTCATGGTTTTATAAGCCTCTATAAGGTGACCCCTCCACCTCCTGCACTCTAGTGAAAAAGGTCCCAGCCTCTCCTTATAACTCAAACTCTCCCTTCCCAGCAACATCCTGGTAAATATCTTCTGAATCCTCTCCAGCTTAATAATATCCTTTCTATAACAGGACGACTAGAACTGGATACAAAAGTACTCCAGAAAAAGCCTCATCAACATCTTGAATAACCTCAACATAATGTCCCAACTCCTATACACAAAGGTCTGAGCAATGAAGGCAAGTATATTAAACACCTTCTGAACCACCTTATTATGTTAGATCACAGCGTCTAAATCAACCCTGTGTTTAAGGCAAGTCATTTTTTTCAGTGTCAAATGTGTGTTTAGGCCTATACTCAAGATATTATTTGTCACCAATCTTTTCAATATTATTTCAGGAAACTATGCACATTAGGAGCTGACTTCAAGATTTCAGCTCAGAAATACATGTTTAGGGTAGTACTTGCCTTATACATCAGTGCATGTGATCAAGCAGGTGATATGATCTGTGTTATAAAAGGAGGTTAAGACTTTGGTTTTGGGGTGGCACGGTGGCTCAGTGGTTAGCACTGCTGCCTCTGTGCCAGGGACCTTGGTTCAATTCCACCCTCAGGTGACTGTCTGTGTGGAGTTTGAACATTCTCCCCGTGTCTGGGTGGGTTTCCTTGAGGTGCTCTGGTTTCCTCGCACAATCCAAACATGAGTAGGCTAGGTGGATTGGCCATGCTAAATTGCCTTGTCTAGGGGTGTGCAGGCCAAGTGAATTAGCCATGGGACACACAGGGGTGCAGTGATAGGGTCGGGGGTGGGTCTGATTCAGATGCTCTTTGAAGGGTCAGTGTGGATACAATGAGCCAAGTGGCCTGCTTCCACACTGTAGGGACTCTACATACTCACAGAGAGCAGACTGTACATGGAGAAAGATGAACAGAAAGGAATGTGATGAAGATGTTGGCTTGCACCATCGTGGTCAAATCCGCACTGTTATTTCCTGTTGTGGCTCCAGAGCCCCACTCTGGTAAGGCAGACCATGCCATATTTTGTTGCAGAGGAAGACAATGATCTGAGAAGATGCAGGATCTTCAGGCTTTTGGTTTTCGCTGAACACACTTCTCAATCGAATGAGCTTTTTATTTCTGCTTCCCCATTCTGATGCTCTTACGAATGAGTCATAGAGATGTACAGCATGGAAACAGACCCCTCAGTCCAAATCGTCCTTGCGGACTAGGCATCCCAACTTAATTTGGAGTCATTTGCCAGCACCTGGCCCACATCCCTCCAAACCCCTCCCACTCATACACCCATCCAGATGCCCCTCAAATGCTGCAATTGTACCAGCCTCCACCACCTCCCCCAGCAGCCCAATCCATACACACACCACCCTCCGTGCAAAAAAGCTTCCCTCCAGGTCCCCTCGACATCTTTCCCCTCTCGTCCCAAATCCATGCCCTCCACTTCTGGACTCCCCCACCCTAGGGAAAAGACCCCATCCAATTTATCCCACCCATGCCCCTCTTGACTTCACAAACCTCCGTAAGGTTAACCCCCCCACCCCCCGGTCTTACTCCTATAGGAAGGATATCCTGAAACTTGAAAGGGTCTACAAAAGATCCACTGGGATGCCGCCAGGGTCGGAGGGCCCGAGTCACAGGGAGAGGCTGAACAGACCAGGGCCAACTCCAAAGATCACAGCTGCTGGTGAGAGTTTCCCAGTTTCTTGTAGCAACGTTCAGCTTCTTCATATCTTGCAGGTGAGATAGGAATGCCCAGCAGACCATACTCCAGTGGCCAGGTCACTCACTATACTGATGCCTTTGGGTATACAACCATCAGCCTTCCAATGAATGTGCAGGTATTGTTGGTTTAGCAATGGATGTATGTGGAGGGAATTAGCATGCTCCAGGACCACTCAGCTTATGACCTTGTCCCACCAAAAGATGCCAAAATGCAGTGGTAAGAACGAGGGCCATGTAGATCTCATTGAGTATATCTTCCGGTTCTGGGATAGATATGGTCATTCAGCATCTACAGGTTGACAAGGGCAACACAGGCAAATACTATCCCCAGAATACTCAGTAGGGAGATGCATAGGAATTTCTGTCTGCAGTCACACTTGTCTTGTACAATGTCCCAATCTTTAACTGCATCACAGAGATTTGGGGCACTGCACCACTCCCTCCCTTTAGCAGAGACAGAGGATTTTGTGTAGATGCAACAAAACTGCTGGTTTTCCCTGTCTGATGAGTTCAGGCAACATACCCTGATGACCTGGAACTTAGCCCATGAGATGTGAGTCAGTTTGTTAAGCTCATCCAGCATGGAGATGATACCCAGCACTGCCATGACAAACAGGCTTCCCATGGTGCCTAGACCGTGGTGACCATGTTCCCCTCAGTGTACAATTCGAGATAGTGTTCCACCATCTCTCCAAATGTTTATTGCAGTCAGAAATGAGCTGCAATAACTTTGTTCCAATGAATCTGTTTTCCTTGTTGGTAAACCTATTGCCTTTTTGATTCCTACACACATGCCCCTTGATTTACACATTGAAGGGCATTTGATTATTCTCATAAATTGCAGTGTTTGGGCCTTGATGAAGTTCCCAATTTATTACAGTTCTGTAGTTAAGTAGTTAAGCTCCCTGTGTGAGGGGCGTGGCAGGGGGAAGGGAAGGAACTGATTCCCCTTGGTTATTCATTGCCCCTTGGTTGGTTCCATCAAGGTTAATTTTAAATGATTCCCTTCTATCTGGAGATCTTTCATCTGTAGCCAAATGCACTTCTGTTTGGATCAGTAATTGGCTTGCTGAAAGAAGACAGAGGGTGGTGGTTGATGGGAAATGTTCATCCTGGAGTCCAGTTACTAGTGGTGTAACGCAAGGGTCAGTGTTGGGTCCACTGCTGTTCATCATTTTTATAAACGACCTGGATGAGGGCGTAAGAAGGGTGAGTTAGTAAATTTGCAGACGACACTAAGGTCGGTGGAGTTGTGGATAGTGATGAAGGATGTTGTAGGTTACAGAGAGACATAGATAAGCTGCAGAGCTGGGCTGAGAGGTTGCAAATGGAGTTTAATGCGGACAAGTGTGAGATGATTCACTTTGTTCGGAGTGACCGGAATGCAAAGTACTGGGCTAATGGTAAGATTCTTGGTAGTGTAGATGAGCAGAGAGATCTCGGTGGCCATGTACACAGATCCTTGAAAGTTGCTATCCAGGTTGACAGGGTTGTTAAGAAGGCATACAGTGTTTTAGCTTTTAGTAATAGAGGGATCAAGTTCTGGAACCATGAGGTTATGCTGCATCAGTACAAAACTCTGGTGCGGCCGCACTTGGAATATTGTGTACAGTTCCGATCACCACATTATAAGAAGGATGTGGAAGCTTTGGAAAGGGTGCAGAGGAGATTTACTAGGATGTTGCCTGGTATGGAGGGAAGGTCTTATGAGGAAAGGCTGAGGGACTTGAGACTGTTTTCGTTGGAGAGAAGAAGATTGAGAGGTGACTTAATGGAGACATATAAGATAATCAGAGGGTTAGAAAGGGTGGACAGGGAGAGCCTTTTTCCAAGTATGGTGACGGCGAGCACGAGGGGGCATAGCTTTAACTTGAGGGGTGATAGATATAGGACAGATGTCAGAGGTAGTTTCTTTACTCAGAGAGTAGTAAGGGCATGGAGTGCTTTGCCTGCAATGGTAGTAGATTCGCCAACTTTAAGTACATTTAAGTTGTCATTGGACAAGCATATGGACGTACATGGAATAGTGTAGGTTAGATGGGCTTCAGATTGGTATGACAGATCGGCGCAATATCGAGGGCCGAAGGGCCTGTACTGCGCTGTAATGTTCTATGTTCTATGTTTTAAAAGGAGCCAATTTAACTAGGTGTTCTTAAATTGACAAAAGTGTGTGCGTTTATCAGTTACTCAATGCAACAAGAAATAGTAATGTAACACATATACATATGGATTAGCCACAAGAACTGTCTAAAAAGAAAATAGTTTCAATAATAAGATGTACGACTTAGTCTCTGAGTTGCTCGTGAACAGCAGTCAGTTAAGTGTTACAGCTGTTGCAGTACCAGTAACATTGACGTTGAATATTTGATTTTGAGTTTCTTGGCTTTGTAGAAAGTCTGATTCTATTCAGCAGTGGCTGACCACCAACACTTAAAGTGGGAGAAAGTCTTTCCCCTAATGTTACCTGTTGTGTTGTCATACAAACTCTAACATTAAGGGACAGCCTTATCTTGGCAACTACATTAAATTTGGGATAACACTGAGATCTATTAGTAGGTCACATGTGTAGTGAGTAAGTGTTCGAGTAAGCCTGTTTGGGACTGACCTTGTGTTGAGAGGTTGTTATGTCAGTGAATATCATATTTGCTGTGCTCTACTCTTGTTGCATAAGCTCCTCGAGCTAGACATTTTGACTTTGACTATTTCTTTATGTTAAAGATGTTACAATAAATATAGCCAAGTATTTTTGTTCCATTTAAGAATTCACCTCTATTTACAGTAGCAAAATATGTATGCCTGCTGTAATTCTAATCAATAAAAATATTTTATTATCTTTATTTATTGTAGAAAAATTCAAAAGCAGGTACATTTTTTGATGGTATTAAATTAATTTAGCAAAATCCATTTATTCAAATGAAACTCTGTAAACTATTCTTCCTAAATTGTGTTTTTAATATCACCTTCCCGTAAACTGTTATTTTTCCCTATGTTTGTGATGTATTCAAATGATTTTTAGCTAATAGCAAAATCTATTTTATTATTAACTGTGGCATCCAAGATAAAGTAAGCACATCATCAAATGTAACTCTGAATGTACAATAGATAAGAACAAAGCTAAACTTATTTGGGATTTCAAACTTTGATATTAAGGTCCAGCATCAAGTGAAAAATGATCAATTTCTGCAAATGAGCGAGTATCCAAATGAGACTAAAGCATTACCTGGTCAGTGGCATTTTATTGGTAGAAAGGTAAACCAATGGGTCCAACAGCTTTACAACATCAAAGGTAACCTTGGTACCATTGGTTGGCTTCATATTTATGCAAATAAAGGGAAAGTAGTTAAAATAACAAGTAGAGATGACAAAATGGACAATCATGTCAGACAAACCTAGACATCATTGAGCCAATAACAGACAAATGGGGTAATAATGGTTGGAGTGCACGTGGTAATACCAGAGAGTATTGCATTTTGGCAGGATAACAAATCAATTTTATGTTTGGTTTGAAATTAGAAGTTGGTAAAAGAAGAAATAGTTGAATATTTTCATCTTGCACTCATCAGGACTAGAAATCAAGAAACAGACTGAAACAAAGGTACACCAATTGATACAGCATGGGAGGAAGGTACTGATTGATTAGATTATTATTGGCATGGAGATGAAGGACAAACAATTAATCTTCAACTTTACTTCTGAAGCTTGACAGATAGACACTAATTGGGCAGACTATTATTATAGGAATGTAGCTGAGATTGACAAACCCATGACTGCTTTTATCAATGAAAAAGTGCTTTGTGTGTATAAATTATTTTTGCTGGTATAACGTAAAGTCCTGTGGGTTGATGCATGTAGCTTCTAGGATACACAAATGCATCACTCTGCAGACCCAACTATTGATCTTAAACTGGCTCTCACTGTAATTTTTAGCACAGTGTGAATTAGATTAGATTCCCTACAGTGTGGAAACAGGCCCTTCGGCCCAACCAGTCCTCACCAACCCTCCGAAGAGCAACCCACCCAGACACATTCCCCTACATTTATCCCTAACACTATGGGCAATTTAGCATGGCCAATTCACCTAACCTGCACATCTTTGGACTGTGGGAGGAAACCGGAGCACCTAGAAGAAACCCACACAGACATGGGGAGAATGTGCAAACTCCACACAGACAGTTGCCCGAGGCAGGAATTGAACCCGGGTCCCTGGTGCTGTGAGGCAGCAGTGCTAACCACTGAGCCACCGTGCCGCCCCAAATTATTTGATAAAAAAAATTCTGTAGCAAAATCACATCTAATGTGAACAAAGTGCTCTGAGGCTTGCAAGTATGGGCTGGTTGAATACGATCAACATACTGCACAGTGTGAATAATAAATGGGATGTGTTTTTTTGGTACAGTTTACCAGTCATTCAGATGTACAGACTGCATCACACTGGCACTGAAAGTCACATATCACAATACACATTATGTTCTAGACAAAACATTTTTTTTGGCTTAAAGATAGCATTCTCTTAAAGAAGAAAAACACTCATGAATTTACGACAAATCAGCAGTCTGAAACAGCTAGTTTCACATATTGTTCAGATATTTGAGAAACCTTCCTTTTCAGGGTAATCTGAAGCCAACTAGCAAGCTTTCAGGGACAAAATGCTGAACATATGCCTTTTTGTGAGATTTTGCAATAAACAGTAGTAATGATTTGACTAGTTAGAAATGAGAAAGCATTGAATGGGAGTTAAGTGGAATTTTGTCCTTCATTGCTAAAGCGATTGAGTTTAAAAGTGGAGAGGTCATGTTACAGCTGTACAGAGTGCTGGTGAGGCCACATCTGGAGTGCTGTATGTAGTTTTGGTCTCCTTACTTGAGAAAGGATGTACTGGCACTAGAGGTTGTGCAGAGGAGGTTCACCAGGTTGATTCTGGAGTTGAGGAGGTTGGATCATGAGAATAGACTGAGTAGACTGGGATTGTATTCATTGGAATTTAGAAGAATGAGGGGGATCTTATAGAGACATATAAAATTATGAAGGGAACAGATAAGATAGAAGCAGAGAAGATGTTTCCACTGCCTGGTGAAACTAGAACAAGAGGCAATAGCCTCAAACTTAGGAGGAGCAAATTTAGGACTGAATTCTGAAGGAACTTCTTCACCCATAGGGTTGTGAATCTGTGAAATTCCCTGCCCAGTGAAGTAGATGATGCTACTTCAGTAAATGTTTTTAAAACTAAGATAGATTTTGTTTTGAACGATAAAGGAATTAGGGGTTATGGTGAGAAGGCGGGTAAGTGGACCAGAGGCCACAAAAGATCAGCCATGATCTGACTGAATGATGGAGCAGATTCGAAGGCCTCCGAATTTTTATGTTCTTATGTTAAGGGCAGTCTTTGCAAGCAGTTGTGAATGACTAGTAGTGCCTCATAGATTCAGTTCTGAGGTCAGTTCTGTTCTATGTATTCATCAATTTTTGAAGATATACCCTGATGGAATTATGTTAACATTTTATGAAGTAGTGATAACAACATTAGAATTGCAGTTAATTTAGTGGAAGATGAAAAGGCAGATAGAGTTCAGTATCAATGCAAATGAAGTGATATATTTTGTTGATATAATACAGCAACAATTATGTTCTGAGAGGAAGTGGATGCTGTGGGACAAAGGAGGATTTGGGATGCGGTTTCAGGAGCATTATGAATAGTGAGCGGAACTTAGTTGCTATGATAAGGGTCCCAGTTGGAGACCTATTGGGAGCCCAGTGTCACCTTTGCACAGAAGGTGCAATGGTATGTCAATTCAATCAGAAATTAACATGGAAGTACAATGCCTTCCACTAATTAAGGCTCACTATTGAGCCTGTTTATATGCCTTAACCTCAATGTCATTGAAAGAGTTGGAGGACACGAACAATATCTCAGAGAAAGACTGGTCCTAAAACGAACAGCTATCCAAACATCAAGGACCAACCAATAGAAGACTGTATTGGGCCTCCTAGATTCATTATCAGAACCCAAAGAGAAGAAATAACCAGGTAAGATTACTTTTTTGTTAATTCATAGTGGAATATACAATCATAGAGTCCTTACAGTGTGGTATCAGGTATTTTGGCATATCGAGAGCACACTGACCCTCTGAAGAATGTCCCATCCAGACCAATCTCCCACCTCCCCACCCCACCACCCTATCCCCCAGCCCTGCATTTCCCATGGCTAATCCAGCACATCCCTGGCCATTATGGACAATTGAGCATGGCCAATCCACCTGTCCTGCACATCTTTGGATTGTGGGAAGAAACCAGAGTACTGAGAGGAAACCCACGCAGACACAGGGAAAATGTGCAAACTCCACACAGACAGTTGTCCGAGGGCGAAATCAAACCCATGTCCTCACTGCTGTGAGGCGGCAGTGCTAACCCACTGAGCTTCTGGACTTACAATGGCTTAAGATAGGTACTTAGCATTGTTAATGTACAGATTGTACAGGATTGGTAGAACTCCTCTATCTTCGAAAACAAAACAGTCAATGCCACTGACAGACAGAGTGCTGAATGAGCAGCAAACTTTCACCAGTATGATTGAGACTCTGAAAAATGTTCTTCACCAGTCAAACAAACCTCAATGAACCATCTGGACCAGAGATTTCCAGAGGTGCAGCACGGAGTTAGATACAGAGCAAAATTTCCTTTGCTCTTAAACTGTAAGTAAAGCATTCTCAACTCTTTTAAACTGAAAACAAAACTTCCCTTTCAGTGTCCCCATCAAACACTCCAAGGATGTTGTCAGGGTTGGAGGATTTGAGCTACAGGGAGAGGCTGAACAGGCTGGGGCTGTTTTTCCTGGACCGTTGGAAGCTGAGGGGTGACCTTACAGAAGTTTACAAAATAATGCGGGGCATGGATAGGATAAATAGACAAAGTCTTTTCCCTAGGGTGGGGGAGTCCAGAACTAGAGGGCATAAGTTTAGGGTGAGAGGGGAAAGATATAAAAGAGTTCTAAGGAGCAAATTTTCACGCAGAGGGTGATACATGTATGGAATGAACTGCCAGAGGAAGTGGTGGAGGCTAGTACTATTGCACCATTTAAAAGGCATCTGGATGGGTATATGAATAAGAAGGGTTTGGAGGGATATTGGCCGGGTGCTAGCAGGTGGGACTAGTTTAGGTTGGGATATCTGTTTGACATGGATGAGTTGGACTGAAGGGTCTGTTTCTTTGCTGTACATCTCTATGACTATGATTCTATGAATGACTGAACACATCCAGCATGATCAACATCTCAAGGGAGATAAACTGCATATGGCTCCATGAGAGATAGATCAATGTCACCAGATCCAGGACATAGTCAAAAAGAAGAAACTGCCTGGTTGAAGAAGACCAATATGCTGCTGGAAAGACGCTACTTCTTCCAAATAGAAAACAATTGCATGATCCAGAATTTCAGGACACTACAAGGAAGAGAGTTTTAATTCAACAGAGCAGCTGCAGAATGAAGGTCAAAAGCCCTCAAACAAGACAATTAGCATTTTACAAGTCCAAAAAGTGTACATTTTAAGAAAAGTATGAAACACCTAGACCACCAGCACTCATGAAGTCAGAGACTTTGGGGGGTGATATAGTAGTAAATTTATTGCAGCAATATACATGATTGTGTAATAGGTTACGTGTAGAAAATATTGGAAAGAGATGTTGCATCAAGTAATGATTCTGAGCGGGTTAATTTTCATGTTACCTTGGCTCCAACCATTCTCCTAATCTAATATTGCCCTCACATTGATATTAGGCACAATGACTTAAAATTAAGTCAATGCTGGTCAAAAGCATCTTACCACTTGTGAAATATCCAAGGGTGCTGTGGGATGAGGGAACATTGCTTCATCATACATAATGTAAATATGATGGTGAGCTCTACTGAATACATTAAAACAAATTATTGGTTTGGGGTTAGAGGGCTTTGGAGCACAGCAGACACTCCTTTTTGCTGTAATATTATATCAACTATTGTGGCACCTTCACCCGGTAGGTGTACACACTGAAACCAGGGCCGTGGTGAGGCAGATGTCAGGGACAATAAAAATGTGGTTCCGCTGCTTGGACTGGTCTGGGGGCAAGGTCTGGACTGAGAGTGCAGCATCATCCTGGAGTGTTGTGGTCTGCAAATTTGGAGCAGGCCATGAAGTGATGATAGGGGTCAGTATATAGGTGCTGAGGAACTTAGTGAACAAGAGCATTTGTCTGAGGAGGAAGAAACTCTCATTGCGCATAACAGAGCTCGGTTACATCAGGCACTACAGACTACAAACAGGACCTGTGTGACACCTGGTTTTAGTAGAAGAGAGATCGTTGAAGCAGGGAAAAATAGTTTGTTAACTAGTTGTTGATCATGATGCCAGCATTTGGTTTATATTGTGGGAGTGAACTGCAGCCTCTACTCATTTTGTTGTGGTCACATTTGCTGACTGAATTAAAGCTCATGTTTAGAATTGACCAAATGGCTTGCCTGTGTGTGACGATCCCCATCTGTACTATGACAGACTCTGGGCACAGGTGCTGAGTACCAGTGAACCAGAGATGGTGTTTTGATGGGATGTAGTTAAGGACATGTAAACTGTGTTCCCTGGCATTGAAATAGAGACTAGGGTGAGAGAATGGGGTTGTATGTGCAATAGAGTGCTAGCCATATTGGTTATGTGCCATGAGCAGCTTGACTTAATGGCTGCTGTACTATTATGTTGTTTTTGAGAGATGATGCTGATTGTCAATGCTTGTTCAGGTTTCTGGGGACCTTTTAAAAATTGTTCTGCGACACTCAATATGATTCTGACATTTGGATCACCCTTTTCCTTAAATACTGCCCTCGTACATTTTAATATGATCTGTCTCCCAGTACATGAGCCCAGGATTTTGGACATCCCTTTCCTCCCAGTGAACATTGTATAGGAGGCAGGCAAGCATAAATATTAATGCAATTGGTGGGCATGTCTGTTTGCCAGCAACATCCACTTCCTGTCCATTGAAGCTCAGTGGAGCTCAACACTTTCACCCACTTACAAGCAACGGGTAGAATGAGGAATTAGCCTAGGCTAAAGATGTAGCCATCAATGATCAAAATGTTATTATTCTCACAAGAGAATGGAGACAGAGAAAATTACATCATCTAATTAGTGGAGGAAAGAGTTCAACTTGAAAAAAAAGTTCAATTTCTGCAGCTCAAAGTTCAATTTGCTCCACTGTGGTTTAAGAGATGTTTAACATTGGTGAATTAAATGAGAGAAGCCACTTCTAATTAACATAAGAAAAGTAGCATATTTTTCATCAGGACATCATTGTCAATACCAGACATTCTCATCCTTGGCAACAAATATAATGCTGTTCGAAATGTAGGATAAACTCCTATATGGAAAAGAAAGAAAATGATTTGATTCTCGACAAAGACTGTTTCGGGTCTTGTAGGTCTTATATGAAATATCAAACCTTATTGATTAAGTAGAGTGTACAAATGTTCAAACGTATGTGGTCAGTGAGCATTTTCACTTACTAATGGTGTTATGATAATGCAAATTTGAAGAAATGGCATTAACAAATAAATTGCAAGTGATACTGTACAATTATAAAACTGATGCATTACAATTACAGAACTGTATAAAGTTCTTTACATCCAAAACCTCCAAGAGTTTCTTCCAACCTGATGATCATCTTTCTCTCACATTTGCGTCTTTCCTGAATTAACCTGGGTCTACACTTTAAATTGTGTGACACAGTTTTCCACAATATATGGAGCCATATCAACTTGGTGCCAAAGATCAAAGGGTCAACTTGATAAAGAGCTTTGAAAATTCTTCTGACATTGGCTCACTTCTTGATTTCAGTCATACTGTAGCAATGTGTCTGAATGACTTCCCAGGCTATTTTCGGTCTGTCCTACTGCAATATTGTAACTTAACACTTTTCCTCACTGGCCATATTATGGTATGTTTAAATGGGATTGCTGAATAACTGCCAGCAGTGATTAATTGACATGAAATGAAGCATACCAAACCCTTTTTTAAATTCAGAAATATTAACAGTATTTGAGAAAGAAGCATTCTGTGGTATTCCCTATGGGCTGGATTAGTATCCAGATGTAAGAGGTGAAAGGACAGAGTTCCAATCCATTAACTCCCTAAATTTTAATTTGAAGGAAATTCATGATTAATTTGATGTCAACAACCTTGGCAATGAACCTCCAAATTTTAGGTCATTTAAATCTATTTAATGCACTTAAGAAATAAATTATTTTGGAATGAATAAAAATGTTAAGTAATTTATAATGGATGAAATTATTCAGACTAGGGCAAATTTTCAACTGCATTTTTGCAACATCTAAAACCTATAGTGCTGTGCTCTTCCAGCACCACTAATCCTAAAACTTATAGTGGCCTACCCAAAAGGTTGATCTGTTCTTCCTGCACATTTGAACATGCCTTCCTTTTTGAATATGTTCTAGGGGCTTCATTCAGCATATTTAAAAAAAAAACACTTTTTTATCAATGGTCAGGGTATGAGATCATAGTATTCAGAATTTAATCAAGTTATTACAGCACAGAAGGAGGCTATTCAGCCCATCATGTCTCACTGGCAATCTGAGTTAACATTTCAGTTAATGTCAATGCCCTGAGTTCTCCCCATTATAATGCACAACTATCCTTTTTACATAAATGACTCAGCAGAAATTCTAACAACAATTCGTCTCATATGAATTCAGATATTAAAGCTTCATAGTCATAGATTTCCACTAATCTACAGAGATCACTAATGAGATCATGGATTCCCTGGATGCTGAATTCTTAAATGTCAAACCTTGCTCTTTCAAGAATAGCATTTGTTCTCTGATTTTAAACATTGTCAAAACCTCATCCAACTTTATCAAAATTTCTGTGCATTCTTTTATACCTTGATAAGTTATAACATTATTAGTCATAGATTCTAATGAATATGATAGTGTACTTACTTGTTCAATGAGTGATTTTGTGTTAAAGTTAGAATATCTAGAAATTGGGTATCTTAATTTGACACTAATAGGTCTAATCCTGAGTTTTATTTGTTTACCCCTCTGGAGTCTACTTTTTAATGCTTTTAAGTTGCCCATTTGTTACTTTAATTCTGATTTGTGATGTTCTTAGTTATGTGACCTCAGTTTAAATTACTTTTATGCACTTGACTTTTTAACTATAATCATACAATGTGATGTTTATTTTTTTTCTGTTGACAACTTTTATGAGTTTTAAGTACTGTACTCCTGTTTTTAACTTCTAATCTTCTTAGTCCATTTGAAGCTTTTCACTGTGCTTCGGTACACATGACAATAAATTCAATTCAATTCAATTCAGTCTATTCTTTGCAATTAACTCCAAGTTGTCTCCTTCACCAAGAGGGATTTTTCACTTTATTGTAGGAATTCCAATGCCTATTCCCTTTCGAGCTGAATACCTAATTGAGACTGTTCCTATAAATTCTTCTTTCCTAGTCAGGTGTGACTAGATTCGAACAGAAACTTGCATCAGCACTTTTCTGTGTTTTAAGCAAATTTACCATTAAGTACTGCTTCGCCCTTGTTTATATTTCCATGCATTTGTTTGCAAACTGTTCATATATTTAGCAGCAATAGATGCTGACTGCTATTTGAGTATTTCATAAAGTTGCAAAGTCTTTAAAGCTAGAAATGTCCAGAATTGCTTCTGGGTTTCCTGCAATTCTCTGCTCTTGGATCCCAATGATAGATCAGGCTTGAGAAACTGAATAGCTTTCTTCTCCTCCTAATTTCTATGTTTGTGTGCACTGGAATACTCACCGTCATTACCTTGTGCTACTTAGCACTGATGTGAACACCTCATCACAATAGGGAGTTTTATGGAAAGCTATCATACTAAAGGGCACACAGCCTCCACCACTATGCAGAATATTTACAGAAGTTATCCATTTGAAAATGCCAACTATATATCATCCTTGCCAACTATATATGTTTAATACTGTCAATCACTTAACATTACGAGATGTGGTCAGACTGTAAAGAGTTTACATTACCGTAAATATCTATTTAATCAAATGTACCAGTCAAGCCCTTGTATCACTCGATGCTACACTCCAGCTAGGTGAATAATGGTTATCTGCTGGCATTGAACATGAATTCCCTCCTTTCTGACTGCAAGCTAAATTGGCCCACAGCCTCCTCCCACATACTTGGCAGGGTATCCACAGCAAAGAAGTGACAGAAGTTTTCCACCTAACTTTGCACAGCACTACAGCTCTGTCAGCTCCCTCTAGTGCTTTCATAATATTTTCAACAGGAAAAAATTAACATAATATTTTTATTAAATAACTTGTCAATTTACACTTGTAACAACAGCAACTGAATTATAGTTACTTTAATGTAATAAATTCCCAAACCTTTTCAGAGAAATGTTATCAAATATCCTCTCAAGGTGCATAAGGTCCTATGACACTATTTTGATGAAATTTGTAATCTCTGGTGTCTTAATAAATATGTATGCCTTTATGAACATTATCAACATCATTAACGATCATATTGCAGCTTTGTGGGATCTTACTATGTGAAAATTACTTCATACGTTTCTTACAAAGACAGTACCGAAAATGCCTCACAAATACTTCATTGGTTTGAAACACTTCAGAATGTCCTAAAAGGTATAAAGCTGTCCAAGTGCAAGTATTTATTTTATAATTTGACAGAAAGGCATATTAGGATAAATGCAAAACATTTGTCATTGGGAGATTTTATGAAACATTGTAAAGGAGAAAAGAGCTAGAGAGGTGGAGATGTTGGGGATGGAGTAGAGGTTAATTGTAGCTGAAAGTATGTGGCTAAAAGCATGGCCACCAAGAAAATCAGGAATGGGCGGTGAGTCAAACTTAAAGGAGAACGGATTTCTTGGAGGTTTATAGTAGCAGGGGCTCACAGATGTAGAAAATGGCGAGGCCATGAACAGATTTGAGGTGAGAGAGCCGATTAGGCCAGTGAAGACCTGATATGATGAGTGAACGTGATTTGGTACAAGTTAACAAACAGTCAGTAGGATTTCATTTACAAAGGGTGGAAAATGGCAGGATCATCAGGAAAGCATTGGAATTATCATGTGTAGAGAAATCCATTGCCAGAAGAATGCTGCCATCGGCCCTTTTTCCTTTGACTGGTTCTAAATGTCTAATTGGTTTAGAGTCCACAATTGAGTCTTAACAAGAAGAAGCTCTTGTCCTAACAATATATGGTTCATTGCATGTTAGTGATTAGATACAAGTTACATTAGCTAATAGACATTGTTATTGAGACTTTTCACATACATTAACATTTGTATATTCATGTAACGGTTAGTTACTACGGCCCCGTCTCTGCTAAATTTCTGACTTCACAATTTCTTGGAGTCTGGAGATTTTATTGTTTCTCAAGAGCACATTCATTTCAGACTTAGATGTGGTCCTTAGCTTGAAGACCTTTGAGCATGATTCTGATCTTGGTCTTGCTTGGTTTATGAACTATCTCTCCTTTGGAGGATATTTCACAGAGGAATTCCTCCCTGCCAAAGTTTCTTCATAACAACATCTGAGGATCCTTTAATCTCATGAATTTCCAACATAGAAGACAGCTGCAAACAAATACTTTCTTCTTTGCAATATCCTGGATTTCTGGCCCAGGCATTTTCTCCTTTTTGATTGCATTGTGAATCTGTCGATGATGGTCTAGATTCCATACAGTCATTTATAGTTAACCTTCATTTATAGTTAACCTTCATTTTATGCAAACAAATCTTTGTTCAAAATTTTCTAATAGGTGTGTGTAGAAATATGTAAATTAATTATTTGTCGATTAGTTTGTATGACTTCATTGCCCCTCTGTGGTTGCTGTCCAGATGTACCAGACATTTTCCCATCTTCAGTTATTACACTGGAGGATGCCTGCTTACTCAATATTATCTCTGCCATTGCTGTTTCTGCTTTCAACGATGAAGAATTGAAAATTGTTCCTGTTGAGTTTGTTGTCTCATCATCTGGCACCAAATTCAAATCTGAAGAACAACTGTTCTGTAGACAGTGTTGTTGTCCAAATAATGTTAGCTAATGTCTCCTCAATGACATTGAGTGCATTGTACTGCTCATTCGTGTTGTCAATATTTGCTTCTACTCACAAACGCCTCAGATTTCTGTCATCTGAAGGGTGCTCAGCGATGATGAGAATAGAAAACATTTCCACCATTCCATTATAGTGACAGATTTCATTCCTGTTGACCATATGAAACAATTTTCCTACATCGACACAGGTTAAAAAAAAGTAAAGCTGCCTTAGTTCTACTTACCAAGAGACTGCACTTTCATTAGAAAGAGATAACTTATGGTGGTTTAACCTGAGGCTCAATACATCACAGGCAAGGGAAAAGGTTAAGAAAGAGAGCTCTTCAGGATAACCTCAGCTAGTATGGGAATTGAACACACAATTGACCCACAAAAAAAAAATTACTGGTCTCACACTGTAGTGCAAACTAGCTGCCAACTAACTGAGGACTGCAGCTGCTGGAGATCAGAGTTGAGAGTGCGGTGCTGGAAAAGCACAGCAGGTCAGGCAGCATCCGTGGAGCAGGTGAATCGATGTTTTGGGCATAAGCCCTTCATCAGAGATGAGGCTTGTGGGCCGGGGATCTTAGAGAGAAAGGGGAGGAATTGGGGCTGGGGGGAAGGTAGCTGGGAAGGTGATAGATAGATGAAGGTGGGGGGGTTGTGAAAGTGATAGGTTGGAGAGGAGTATCCCTCCAACCACACGGGAACAATGTGGATTTCACCAGTTTCCCCATTTCCCCTCCCATATCCTAGTCACAACCTTCCAACTTGGCACCGCCCTCTTGAATGGTTCTGCTTGTCCATCTTCCTTCCCACCTATCTGATCTATTCTCCTCTCCAACCTATCATTTTCACTTCCACCTTCACCTACCTATCACTTTCCCAGCTCTTTCCCCCCAGCCCCAACTCGTCCCATTTATCTCTCAGCCCCCTTGGCCACTAGCCTCATTCCTGATGAAGGACATGCCCAAAACGTTGATTCTCCTGCTCCTGCCCCGGGATGCTGAAATCTTCCATTAATTCTTGTTCTTCCAAGGATGCTATTTATTCTCAGATTAAAATTATCGTCAAAAGCTTATAGATTGTCTTCAAAAATTTTTGTGCCTCCTTTTATGGTTTGGCAATTCATGGCATTATCTGCTTAGGTTCTATTAAATATGATAATATTCTCCTGCCTGACCAGCTGTGCTTTTCCAACAGCACGCTTTTCGACTGCTAATCAACTGAGCTAACCCACCCCCTCAACATAGGCAATGCCAATAAATTTTTGGGTTGTATTCTGAGCCTAGGAATATCAATGAGTTCTTCTACTAAATCCCCTCGACTAGTTAGGCAACAACAGTTTGCTCCTGGACCATTTGTCCTCTGACTGGATTTTCTTTGAATCAACTAGGCATAACTTGGCTTCTCTTGACCTGTTCTTGCAAATAATTGAACAACTTCTGCTAAATTAAAGATGATGAGCTCAAGACATGTGCAGGCTCAAAAATGATTATGAAGCATATATGTACACTAAATCCCCCTTTGCAATGTGTGCTGTGAGTGATTTGTGGTATACTTTTGAGATTTATACCACATGTGCCATATATTTTCATCTCTACGATGGTGACTTTGTTTTTTTTTTCAGCTATAGCAATTAATCTGATTGAACAGTGGCACTCATTCCTAGATCCAGCTTAAAATTAATGAGATATTGACATAAGGAGGTTCTCTCAATCTCCAGTCAGTTGGAACTTCAATTGCTATTGGTATTGGATATCTTTTCTAATGCTGGTGGTCTATTATATTAATATCCTTGTATGAACAGGCATTTCAGATTTTGCTGCTATTAATCTGTGTCCTATCTATGCACAAACTCTGGAGATGACCTATAATTTTATTATTAATTAAATTATTTAAGTAGCCCCGGGATGCTGAAATCTTCCATTAATTCTTGTTCTTCCAAGAATGCTATTTATTCTCGGCTTAAAATTATCGTCAAAATCTTATAGATTGTCTTCAGAAATGTTTGTGCCTCCTTTTATGGTTTGGCAATTTACGGCATTATCTGCTTAGGTTCTATTAAATATGATAATATATTTATTTGTTCAACTTATCATTTTATTAAAGTTTGAAAAAATCTGTATGTTAACAACTATTTTCTCCAAGATATCCGTTCTGTGTTCTATTTGACCCATCTCTGAAATGGCATCTACCAGGCAGTGCTCCTTCTCCTGCCTTGTCTTTCTAAATTATTAGATAATATCCTAGACAGACATCTACCAATAACATTGCTCCTGCAACAGCTCGTCTGATGCTGAATAGTGGTTGAGATATTTGTATCATAGATAATCACAGGTGAGGTGCTGGAAGACTGGAGGTTGGCAAACGTGGTGCCACTGTTTAAGAAGGGTGGTAAGGACAAGCCAGGGAACTATAGACTGGTGAGCCTGACCTCGGTGGTGGGCAAGTTGTTGGACGGAATCCTGAGGGACAGGGTGTACATGTATTTGGAAAGGCAAGGACTGATTCAGGATAGTCAACATGGCTTTGTGCATGAGAAATCATGTCTCACAAACTTGATTGAGTTTTTTGAAGAAGTAACAAAGAAGATTGATGAGGGCAGAGCAGTAGATGTGATCTATATGGACTTCAGTAAGGCATTCGACAAGATTCCCTATGGGAGACTGATTAGCAAGGTTAGATCTCATAGAATACAGGGAGAACTAGCCATTTGGATACAGAACTGGCTCAAAGGTAGAAGACAGGGTAGTGGTGGAGGGTTGTTTTTCAGACTGGAGGCCTGTGACCAGTGGAGTGCCACAAGGATCAGTGCCGGGTCATCTGCTTTTTGTCATTTACGTAAATGATTTGGATGCGAACATAAGAGGTACAGTTAGTAAGTTTGCAGATGACACCAAAATTGGAGGTGTAGTGGACAGCGAAAAGGGTTACCTCAGATTACAACAGGATCTGGACCAGATGGGCCAATGGGCTGAGAAGTGGCAGATGGAGTTTAATTCAGATAAATGCAAGGTGCTGCATTTTGGGAAAGCAAATCTTAGCAGGACTTATACACTTAATGGTAAGGTCCTATAGAGTGTTGCTGAACAAAGAGACCTTGGAGTGCAGGTTCATAGCTCCTTGAAAGTGGAGTCGCAGGTAGATAGGATAGCGAAGAAGGCGTTTGGTATGCTTTCCTTTATTGGTCAGAGTATTGAGTACAGGAGTTGGGAGGTTAAGTTGTGGCTGTACAGGACATTGGTTAGGCCGCTGTTGGAATATTGCATGCAATTCTGGTCTCCTTCCTATCAGAAAGATGTTGTGAAACTTGAAAAGGTTCAGAAAAGATTTATAAGAATGTTGCCAGGGTTGGAGGATCTGAGCAAGAGGGAGAGGCTGAACAGGCTGGAGCTGTTTTCCCTGGAGCGTCAGAGGCTGAGGGGTGATCTTATAGAGGTTTACAAAATTATGAGGGGCATGGATAGGATAAATAGACTAAGTCTTTTCCCTGGGGTCGGGGAGTCCAGAACTAGAGGGCATAGGTTTAGGGTGAGAGGGGAAAGATATAAAAAAGACTTAAGGGGTAACTTTTTCATGCAGAGGGTGGTACGTGTATGGAATGAGCTGCCAGAGGATGTGGTGGAGGCTGGTACAATTGCAACATTTAAGAGGCATTTGGATGGGTATATGAATAGGAAGAGTTTGGAGGGATATGGGCTGGGTGCTGGCAGGTGGAACTAGATTGGTTTGGGATATCTGATCGACATGGACAGGTTGGACCGAAGGGTTTGTTTCCATGCAGTACATCTCGATGACTCTATGACATTGTTTCTGTTGCATTGGTAATGATTCAGAAACGGTTAATATTTGGAAGCCTGCATTA
Source organism: Chiloscyllium plagiosum (assembly GCF_037043375.1). Taxonomy (NCBI): domain Eukaryota; kingdom Metazoa; phylum Chordata; class Chondrichthyes; order Orectolobiformes; family Hemiscylliidae; genus Chiloscyllium; species Chiloscyllium plagiosum. The sequence goes on along the minus strand of NW_028270148.1, from coordinate 54,317,206 downwards.
AGCTCCACCCACTCAGGTTATCAAAAACAGATTTAGGTGGGGAAAGGTAGAATATCATAGGACCTCATGAAATACAGACCTGTATCCATGGGTCTCCTCATAGTATTAGTAATAACATCGAACAAACTAATGTTACTTAAACTCAATGGTTAAAATGCACTGACCTACATCTTGATAAGTCAAGAGCTTCTTCTTGTTAAGACTGAGTAGTGGTTGATCCTCTATCATTGAACAACATTTCAGCTCTTAGAGCCACTCAAGGTAAAAAGGATTGTTGACAATACTCTTCCATCCACAAATACCACGTGGTGATCAAAACTGAACATTGTTGCTGATACCCCTAGGTATAACAATAAAAACTCTATTGGACCCAGCAGAAGTAATTTTCAGAAGATAAACTTTGCTTAGATTACCTAGTGTGGATACAGGCCCTTCGGCCCAACTAGTCCTCTACCAATCCTCTGAGGAGTAACCCACTCAGACTCATTTCCTTCTGACTAATGCACCTAACACTATGGCAATTTAGCATGGCCAATTCACATCTTTGGACTGTGGGAGGAAACCCACACTGACATGGGGAGAATGTGCAAACACCACACAGACAGTCACCCAAGGCTGGAATCAAACCAGAGTCCCTGGTACTGTGAGGTAGCAGTGCTAACTATTGAGCCACCATGCTGCCCCACTTGAAGACCTACTCTTAGAGGCAGTCAGCAATTATTTAAACAAACAAGTAGTCAGCATGAGCTTAGGGAAAGGTCAACAAGAGAGAAACAGTACGCCAGTCTAATGTCTTTATTTCAGACCTGAAAAGGAAAGGCAGAATAAGCAACATATTAAAGAATAGTTCCACCTGACAGTTACACATAGCATCAGAATGTGAAGAGCTTTAGGAGCACATACCTGGCTAGAGATTTGACGAGGAGGAAAAAGTATCGGAACTTTGTGAATAAAGCTGCAAATTTCTGTTGGGCAAGAAGAAAATCATTCAAAGAATGGCATGGAAATCAGGCTGAGAAGACTATAAATAAAAAAAAGGAACACGTCAAGCTCACAAAGGAAATCGGCAATGCAGGTTAAAGTAAGGATATGCAGTCAGCGTGAGGTAGACATCACCTGAGTAAGATGGAAGCCAAATGAAAATATCTGGGAATTGGATGCAGACAGTTAAGGAGAAATTTTAAGTACAGGTTATTACAAAACGCAGAGTGGGCTATGTGGGAATTTTGATGAAGGTGGGGAGGAAGAAGAGAGTGCCTTTTCCTTTTACATTTTTCTGTAGCTTCATTGATTGGTAAGAAGCTATTAATAACAACTGACTTTAAATTGCTGTAAATTGGAAAAGTGTATTAATTTTAAAGAAGTGGCAATACTTGAATTTAACTGAGAACACCAATAATAAGGAAATTCCAGGCCCAATATAATGAAGCAATATAAATAGTTCAAAGCAGAGTAAAGTTAACATAGGGAAAATAAAGTTAAGACATGGCAGTTGAGTGGAATGTATGGTCTATAATATATGGGAATTCATGGACCTGACTGGCATTCATGCTCAAGAAGTGCTACCAGCTGCAGAAGTTTGAGCTCTGGGTATTGGAACTTGAGCAGCAGCTGGATTCACTGTGACAGATCCCCAAGACTTAGAGTTAGATGGATAATGTGTAAAGAGGGGAGGAAGAAGAAAGAGAGCGCAATAATGATAGGGTATGCACTGGTTCAGAAATAGATAAGCATTTCTATGGCTGTAAATGTGACTCCGGGATGGTACGTTGCCTCCCTGGTGCCAGAATTAAGGATGTCACAGAGCAGATGCCAGACATTCTTCTGGTGGAGGGTGAACAGCCAGACATCATGGTATACATTGGTACAAATGACTTGGTACTGAAAAGATTAAAGTAAGACAAGGAAATAGTGAAAGAAGGGAAAAAGGTAAAAGCGAATGGAGCAAACGAGCTCCAGGCAGGAGCCCTCACACTGCACTGCTACTCAGCTGCCATCTTGGTCTTTTAAGGTAGAGGTCCATAGATTCTTGATAAGCAAATGGAAGAAAGGTTATTGGATGTGGCTGGAAGTGTTGAATAATCCGGTCAGCCATGATCTTATTGAATGGTGGAGCAAGCTTGAGAGGCTGAATGGCCTATTTATGTTCCCAACTTCTATGTTTGTATGGTTCCATTTCTTATACATGTCACCTCTCATGTAGATACACTCTACAGAGCAATAACCTCCTTCTGACTTCATCATTGTGTTGGATTGTTGTTATACAGCCTTCAATAACTCAGCTAAAGACTGCCTTGAGGAAAATGTTTTGATGATTGGAGTAACATTTTTCCACAGGACTACCCAGTTGGTTTAGAAAAACTCCCAAAGCTCCTCACGTAGTGATAGTTGCACGGGGCATATAATACATATATTGTTCTTACAGCTAGTTCACATAATGCTCTTTGTCTACATTAGCACCATTGCTAAACATTAACATTTAAAATTACGTATTAATAGCTTGTTAGAGGTATGACTTCTACAAAGCACCTTAGTACTTAAAAGTCCTGTGCTTTTTGTGATTATGGATTCATTTGATAATGGCAAAAAAAGTCAAGGTAACTGGGTAAGTGACCAATCATTAACAAGTTACCAACAGTACACCTCTCAATTCGCCATCAACTACAACAATAAATTATTTCCTCCCCAGAAGTTGTATTGCAGGAAGTGTTTGATGCTTGGGATGTTCCTTATGGTCCATTCCATTGTGTATCAATTACTGCTGCAACAATATTGAGTTATGAAGAGAAGTCTGGCATTCAACTGTGTGTCAAGTTACTTGAGAAAGCTGAAGCAGGAGGGATAAGGATAATAGCTTGCTAAAGGGCAGGAAGCAGTTTTGTGCATAAATAATTGCTGCGAAGGAATTGGGTAGCTGTAGTGCAAAATGGTATTTTGTTTGTAGCTCCTAGCCAGAGCTCACTGCGATGTGTTGCTTGTGAAAGTGCTGCTTTGTAGGGTTCCTTGTGCCCACTGTGGACTCAGGGATAAAGGGAAAGCATCTACCGTGGTCATATATTTGGCCTTAGGAAGCTTATTTCCTGCAGAACTGGCCGATAAGCCTGGCATTGGAGAAAGGGATATCACACATTGTGTGCCACATCTCCCTGCGAGACAATGCCTATTTTATTTCATTTCCTTAAGAGAGACTTGAAGTCATAGAGTCACAGAGATGTACAGCACAGAAACAGATCTTTCAGTCCAACTCCTCATTACCAACCAGACATCCTAAATTAATCTAGTCCCATTTGCTGCATTTGGCCCATATCCCTCTAAACTCTTCCTATTCACGTACCCATCCAGATGCCTTTTAAATTTTTCAACTCTACCAGCCTCTATCACTTCCTCGGGCAGCTCCTTCCATTCACGCACCATCCTCTGCATGAAAAGGTTGCCCTTAGGTCCCTTTTAAATCTTTCCACTCTCAGCTTAAAACTATGACTTCTAGTTTTGGACTCCCCTATCCTGAGGAAAAAGATCTTGGTTATTCATCCTATCCATGCCTCTCATGATTTTATAAACCTGTGTAAGGTCACCCCTCAGTCTCCAATGTTCCAGGGAAAACAGCCCCAGCCTATTCAGCCTCTCCCTATAGCTCAAACCCTCCAACCCTGGTAACATCCTTGTAAATCTTTTCTGAACCCTTTCAAGTCTCACAACATCTTTCCTATAGCAGGGAGACCAGAACTGTGATCTGTGTCAGAACATCTCTGCACTCTATTGTAGCTGGATGCCATATCCTGCATTCTTGCTTGACCGTCTGGATAAAAGAGTATGGTGTTCTTGAAAAGTAACATCAAAGGTTGATCAGACATACAGTGAAGTTATTTGCAAGTTGAGTAAATAATACAGGTATTGAACTTTCTTTATCGGGTTGTCCCCCAGTCTGCTGCTGTAAGTCAAACCTACTCTTTAAAAGCTGCTCTCCAGTTTCCTCCAGCAGCTCCCACCTGTTTCACATGGAATTTCTGCCAATCACCACAACAACAAGCATTACAAACGAGTTGGCTCATGATACTTTTGTGTAAATACTTCTTCTGACCACTGGTAGATGCCAATCTTTATTCATAGGTCTAATAGTATAAAAGTCACCCAACATCACATGGAAATTCTTGTCTTATAATGAACCATTTAGCCAAACTGGATGTTGATATCATTCTAATGATGCGAGCCAAAAGTTTATTTTAATCCAGGCTGCTGCATGAGAATGATGTGGATAAAGGGTTAATATTTCCTCTGGGGGAGGTTTGTGCCACAACATTAGCTCATCAGTTCCTAACTACAGTTTAAGTGTCCAAGGGAATTGTGGGGTAAATTGAAAGCCCAAAGGTGCAGTTTCATGACATAACATCATAGTTGACCTCACTGCATTTCAACTCCAAATTGTAGATACACATCCAATCCTGAACAATCCAAAAAAACCTAATTTACAATATATAGTAGTGACTTGGATATTGGAAGTGACTGTCCAACCACCAAATTTTCAAATCACAGAAAGATAGGGGAGCAAGCAATTGGTAAGGATGACACATTAAGTCTACCAAGGGACATGGTGAGTGTGCAAAAACGTGGCAGATTGAATATAAAGTGGGGAAATATGAGGTTATGCACTTTGGCAGGAAGAATAGAAGAGCTGAATATTACTGAAGAGGAGGACAACTGCAGAAAGTTACAGCAATGAAAGATTTGGAAGAAAAAGGGTAAAGTTACCATTGTCATACCAGACAATAAGACGGTTTTCTTATTAGTGAGTGACAACTGCTGATGGTTTAAGCTGAGCTTTACCACACCCCAGGTGAGGGAAGAGACTGAAAAATGGAATCCTTTGTGGTAACTTCAGCCAGTGCAGCAATTGAACCCAAACTGTTGATAGCAATCTCCATCAGTATACCATCTATCCAACCAACTGAGTAAACCGTCCCTCAGACCTTACCTTTAGGAATATATGCACTTGGATCACTGCAATCTAATTTAAATGGGTGTGAAATATGAAAATAGGAAGGCCTTGTTAAAACTATGCAAGCCACTGTTCAGACCACACCTGCAATACAATGAATAGTTTTGGTCCCACTGTCTAAGGAAATATGTACTCATAATGGGAGCTGTCGAAAGAAGGTTCATTCGGTAGATTCCAGATATGGAGGGATTTTCTTATCAGGAGAAGTTGAGTAGGTTGGGCTTGTATTCACTGGAGTTTAGAAGAATGGGAGGAGACTTCTCATTGAATCATATAATGTCTTAGGGGACTTGAGAGGGTAGATGTGGGAGTGTCATTTCCACTTGTGGGAGAGTTTAGGACCAAAGGCATAATCTCAGAGAAAGTGGTAACCCAATTAAGCGATGAGGAGCAAATGAGGGTGTAAGTGAGGGAAACCCAGACAGGAGTTCATTCTCAGCACACAAGGTGGTACAGGCCCCTTCTGAGGAAGGAAATTGTACTTCTTGATGCAGATAGTCAGAGAAGTCTGTCAACTTACACCAACTGGACATGGTGTCTTCTAGACTAGTGAGCATTTTATACCCATTGGCTCTCAAAATTTTATGCCATGGCATGTTTCAATCTCTTTGTGGAACATTAGTTAGATCTTCCAATCTGCAGATTACAGATGTATGAAGCAAGTCCTTAACGTTTCCTTTGCCACTAGACTCTCCTCATTGTACATCAATTTAGGTTGTATGTTTAGCTTTCTCTTCTGCCTGCACCATCCAACACCCCCTCCCCCCCCACCCACCATGCTCTCCGAATTCTCACCACTCACCATTGCCAAAATGCTGGTAGGTTTGCAATGCTATCAAGAACTAATTCTGTCTCTGTTTTCCTTCTCTTTCTCAACAATAGTGCCTCCCTTTGGTGTTCATTCTGAGATTTGGATGTTACCACACGGGACATTTCAGACAAAGCCCATTGTTCTGGATTTGGCCCTCTCAAACAGATTTTCCATGCTCTACACAGATGTTCACTTTATAAGCCAGCTCTGCTCCCCCAAAAGGTGTGAGACAATCTGGGATAATGGTCTGCAGGAATGAACGCTGTTACTGATGAAGTTTCAAAAAGAAGAATTAAAACCTACATTGTGAATAGTTCTTTCAGAGAGCTGGCACAGATGGGACGAGTGGCCTCTATCCACTTTTTTGCTTCTAACACAGGAAATAGCCACAGGAGCTCTAGCCATATTTATATGATTCTCTTTTTGGAACAAAAGAACAATAGTGAAAATATTTTTAGAATTAATCAAAACTGTCAGTATAAAAATAAAATTTAAAGGCACCATAAAATAAACTTCATAAGCGGACAATAGCACGTCCGTGCTTAAAAAAACCTTCATGCCTGGGTGGCTTTTAACTTTTAACATTTATGTAGCAATACAAATAATTTGGTCCTAAACTATCTGTGTTTGTTTCAAGCAGGACACTTAAAGGAACGAATGTTAACCCTTTAGTCCCTCTATTGGTGCAGATCTATTAATTAAGTAATTTCTAAAGTAATGGCTGTCTATTGTAATCAGTTCATTACTCATACGCTTCCCCCAATGGAGGGCACTGTCTACTTCTTTGCCAGACACACAGGCAGACAGGCAGGCAGACACACACACACACAAAGACCCACATGCACACACATACATACACACATATGTTTGTGGGGTGAATTTTGACTTGCAGAATTACATTGTACTTTGCTCAAAAACTGCATGAATTAATGTAAAACTCACTTTTTAGTTTACAATCAGTCTAAGCATTATGGCAACGACAGAGAACACAGGGGGCTAACACCTTCAACACATTGTCCAGTAACATCCATTGTTACAGTTAACTGGGGAATGCAACTTTTAAAAAAAATGGTTTTGTGATTTACACATGAAAGAAGTGAAACTATCATAGTATCCTAACAGATGAAAACCTCAACAAACAATTAAGGTATTATTCAATGTAGAATTTCAGTTACATCACACTGTAAGCTTGTGTTATAAATTCTGTGTCTGACAATTGTGCCCTCCACAACTACCTGATGAAGAAGCGTCGCTCTGAAAGCTAGTGCTTCCAATTAAACCTGTTGGACTATAATCTGGTGTTGTGTGATTTTTAACTTTGTGCACCCCAGTCCAACACCTGCATCCCCAAATCTTTGCCATTAAGTCATGATATTTTGAAACACATTTTATTTCAGCAACTTGGCATGAGATGAGCCTTTGGGTCGCATAATGAAATATTAGTCACATAGATTTGGCTGAATGCTGAATTAATAAGGGAGATAGAATGAGAATGGAGAAACATTTTATAATTTCTTCATGGGAGCAAAGTGGATTTGTGATTAACGTTGTCTGACTGAATTATAAACTTTATGATTCCAAGAATGGAATCAATTTTTTTAAGGACATTGGTCAAGTGTAACCATCTTTTTAAAAGTGCAGAAAGTATAAAAGGCTAAGTTTCTCTGATTGTGTTGTGTTCTGTTTCATTGTTTCTCACAGTTAGAGACTTCTTTTGTAATTGAAACGTTGAAGGTAATTTTTATATATTAGATGAATTTGTTACATCTTACTTCACAAATTCAAATACTTGGAACAAGTGTACTTGTTACTATCCTTAAAAACATTTCAAAGAGTAATCCAAGAACACAATAGTTATCAATTAAGCTCTTCTTTTTGACAATTTAATATGCTTGTCTTGTTACACACACAAAGAACTGTGGATATTGGAAATCTGAAAAATACAGAAATTGGTGGACGAACAGAGCAGGTCTGGCAGCAGCTGTTCAAATGAAGGACACTGAATTCAAAACTTAACTCTGATTTCTCTCTACAAATGCTGCCAGACCTGCTGTGTTTCTCCACACTCTCTGATTTTGTTCCACTTGTCCTTGTGTCCTTTTTGCCTTTGAGCTCTGAACAAACGGATAATGGTCAGATGAATCTGGCTGGCTGCCCTATTCTGAGTGGTGGTGTTGCCTCAGTGCTTCATAGATCAACATCACTATGGCTTCGGATAAGTCACCAGAATGAATAACTGCCTTACACAGGGAGACTGTCACCCAGAGCACTGTTGCAGCAAATTCCCAGTCAATGAGTAGTTGACTGGATTTTGAAAACCCAGCTCATTTTTGATGGGATAGCCATTTAAAGATAGTCAAGAGAGCCTTCCAGTGCCTCAAATAAAAAATATCTTTTGTTTTGTTTAGTCCTTACAAGTTCTTTTCCATCCCTATCATATTGTATCCTACAATCCTACAACCACTATCCCCTGGCTGTAACTCTCCCTTCCTCCAGTTTCAGCTGCCTATGCTTTCTTGTCTGCATTCAGATACAAAATTCTCATCTCTGTCCCCTTCTCCCTTTAACCTAAAACCTTCATTAAGACTATCTTAAAGCTCGCCATTTTGAGCAAGCTTTTGCCTCCTTCTCCTAACTGTTTGACCTGGTTTTTTTCGTGCATCCTTAAAACACTTCAGGATGTTTTTCTTTGCGAAAGACTCTATATAAATAGGAGTCATTGTTGATATTGTTTTAGCTCCTCTTGCAGAACCATTGCTAAATTCATTGGCATTACACAAGCCTGAAATGCTTGCCCAACCATTTCATACTTGATGAGGAACTAACAAGATAAACCAATGGCAGATTGACACTTCCCCACACCCTGCGCTATTCAATATCAAACACTTTAACTGGTGTATCTTTGACATTACCCAAAGTGTGGCAATAATATGAGCAAATCCAAAATTCTTAAAGAGAGAAAAAGATTTAGAACTTTATAACCTGAAGTACCATCTCGTCTCAATGTGTCTATCAAAACTATATCCTAGCTACTGTATCATAGTATATTAAAGCAACAGTGCATGAGACCACCAGCCTGCTCTATTATCATTTTACTATTGAAATGATAACAAATTTATTTATAATACAGTAAAACAATTTTCTTTTGGCTTATTAAAACAACCTATAATCTTTGTAATTCATTCTATAAATATTTAAGAAAAAATACACTGGAAGATTAATTGGATGTAGAAATACCTTTAATTATTAAGGAAAATACATAATTTATATTAGGTGGACAGTTTAGCTGTGAAAAATACAGAAAGGTGATAGCACAAAGTGAAAACAAGCTGAACTGGCATCAACAAGAATGATGCAGGGAATGCAGTATGAGAAATATGACAATAAATATTTGCTGTTTTCATTTTGACATCAGAGCAACACATGGAAGGAAATGTAATGTGTTTTCTAAAGGAAATGTGCTTTTCTCCACTTCATCCATTTTAAACCTTAGTGCTTCCACTGTGCCGAAGCAGAAAATGTCGAGAGATAAATTAAATGATCTTTAACTTTTCCCCGTGAATGCTGACTTGGAGCACCACTAACTATTCAGTCAGGTCAGAAAGGAAAACCATTTACAGTTCTTGGCAACATCCATCTTATGAGGGTTCAGATGGAGCTACAATCCATTCTCATGGTCCGCTATGTTAGTTACATTCCTCAATATTTGCTCATTCGTCTTCCCTCCCTATGGAACTACTGCCTAAGTTTCCCAAAGCTGGTATTAATATCACAGACCATTGTGATACAGTTATTTTCATGGAACCCTTTAAGGAAGTCATGTGGCCTTAATTGGTCCCTTGTGCCCTGAAGGTCTCCGTTTAGCTCGTTGTTTTTACTCACATAATCATCAATGAACTGGAAAGCCGAGGAAGTGGTGATCATTGTCTGCATTCAGTTGGTAACAAGGCTGTTTTGTTAACAGATCTATCCCAATCCTTTAAAGCCTGCATGTGTGTGTGTGTGTATGCAGAGACACATCTAATTCCTTAGACACTGCTTCAGCAGCTATTCCCATACCTACCTCACTGCTAATATTGAAAATCTGTTATGAATGAATTTCATCCAATTCAACAAAAGAGTGAAGGATTGCATTTTTAACTTTCTTCTTGCCTTTTGCTATGATTACAGCAAGGTAACAGGTGAACAGCCCTGCTGCTTTTTCTGCTTTCTCAGGACTCAGAGATTCATTAACTATGTACTTGAATGCAGATTCCCCCATGAGTGAACTGAGGAGGGACACAATCGACAACTGGCCATCAGGGACTGTAAATCAACAGCCGAAAAGGGGCTGAATGTATTAACTGGGCCTCATGAGCTCAGCCCAAACTAGAGGCCTCTGTCAGTCAGGGCCTTCACTAATGTCAAAGCCAGCTGTAGCTGGAAACCAGCAGCTGAGGAAGTGATTGAACTATATCTGTCAATTACCAACAGTCCACTAGAGGCCATTGTACTGTCATTCAATTCAACTCTGGAGTAGCACCGCTTAAAATACAGCCTCCAGTAATCTATAATTCCATTTAAACAGGATCCATTTCCCTATTAGAATTCTGGAAGGACATTTGGCATTTCTCTTTGTAATGTTAGTATCACATAAATAGAGATTTAGATGTGATATAAATCAAGGCGACCTTGTGATAAATTAACCATCCCTGTTATGCATTATTTGGAAAAGAAAACTAAAATTAATGTTAAAAAGCTTTATGCATTAGATAGGGAATTTACACATTTTAAATGATAAGAATTGACCTTTTATGAGTTGTATTACTCATGAAAAGTAAACATGGCTTAATGTCAGTAGTAGTATCAAAGGGTTTGGTAAAGGATTCCCCTGGTGGTAAACATATTGGAAGAAAATACTACAGAGGATACTTATGGTCATTCTTAAGTCTACATGGACCGGTTTGTTACATTAATTTTACTAATCATGAATGTCACACCTAACAGTTATATTTTGATGTTTAACATACTCCACACTTTCGGAAAATGTTTTCTACTTGAGGACATTGGCAGCAAACAATCTCAGTGGGATTTAGAGGAAAAGTTAGAAACCCACAGCTAGCCAGTATAGTTAGAACATCCCTCAGGAATGTTCTTCCTAACTAGGTTGAACTATGGGGAGCATAGTGGCTCAGTGGTTAGCACAGCTGCATCACAGCACTAGAGACCCAGGTTTGATTCCAACCTCAGGTGACTGTCTGTGTGGAGTTTGCATGTTCTGCCATTCTGCATGGGTTTAATTTGGTTTCCTCCTACAGTCCAAAGATGTGCAGGTTAGGTGGATTGACAGTGCTAAATTGTCGAAACTGTCCAGGGATGTGCAGGCTGGGCAGACTAGCCAAGGGAAGTGTATGGTTACAGGGATAGGGTGGGGGGGGGGATAGATCTGGGTGGGATGCTCTTTGGAGGGGCAGTGTGAACTTGATGGCCACACTGTGGCGATGCTATTTGGGTCCAACTTTCAAAGCTTGACCAGTGCTGGTTTGAAACTTCTGGGAATACATTTAGGACAAGTGTCATAAAGTCATAGAGTCACAGAGATATACAGCATGGAAACAGACCCTTTGGTCCAACTCGTCCATGCCAACTAGATACCCTGAATTCATCTAATCCCATTTAGAGTCATAGAGATGTACAGCATTGAAACAGACCCTGTGGTTCAACCCGTCCATGCTGACCAGATACCCTGAATTCATCTAGTCCGATTTGCCAGCGCTTGGCCCAAATCCCTCTAAATGCTTCCTATTCACATACTCATAGTTGAATTCAATCTAAGTAGAATGTCCCATTGGGGATCAGTGCAGAATGGGAGCCTCCCTGTCGCTGTGCCTCAGGAAGAGAGTATGGAGTAGAAAGGGCGGGGGAGGAAACAGATACTCGGTAAGGCATCGGGGATCATTATGGGGACAAAGGAGGGCTGGGAAACCTGTGCTGGATTGGCACAAAGGTACTACTCCCATCAGTCCTACTATTGCCATCGCTGTTTGTGTTCCGTTTGCCAACTCAGAAGGTGCCAGGATGTTGTCAAATCGGGGCACAAAATGCTAACCCTCTCTCACTCTTTCCTGCCCAGGGACACCCCTTTGTTGGGACACCCTTGGAGACCATCTGACTCCCACAGGTGAACTGCGAGGCAGCACCTGCTGGCAGTGTGTTGCTGTCGGAGACCCCTACTGTGGGTGGCATCAAGTCAGCAAGATGTGTGTACTCATTGCTGGGACACAGAACAATACTGAGAGGTAGGTAAGAGGGTAAGAAATAGAAGCAGGAGTCGGCCTTTGGCCCCTCGAGTCTGCTCCAGATCAGGGCAGATCTTTTCATCCACTTACCCAACTGCTCACCATAACCTTTACCATTCAAGAATCTATCTATCTTTGTTTTAAAAACATTCAATGGGGTCGCCTCAACTGGGCAGGGAATTCCATAGATTCACAACCCTTTGGGAGAGGAAGTTCCTCCTCAACTCAGTCCTAAATCTGCTCCCCCTTATTATGAGGCTATGCCTCCTAGTTCTAGTTTCCCCCACCAGTGGAAACAACCTCTCTGCTTCTATCTTATCTAGTCCCATAATCATTTTATAAGGTCCCTCCATCATTCTTCTAAATTCCAATGAGTGTAGTCCCAGTCTACTCAATCTCTCCTCATTAAGGTAACTCTGTCAACACTAGCATCAACCTCCTGTGCATCCCCTAGAGGGCCCAGTAAATGTTTCCTCAAGTAAGGAGACCAAAACTGTATGCAGTACCTCAGGTGTGACCTCACCAGCACCCAATACAGCTGCAGCATAACCTTCCGGTTTTTAAACTCTATCTCTCAAGCAATGAAGGATAAAAGTCATCGATAGATTTAGTGCAATGTTATGGTATCTGTTTACAGAGGTCAGTGACTGGTTTAGGGATTTCACCTGGAATAGCAACATCCATGCGGGAAGTGGAAGATGGCTTTCAGACCTCTGCCAGTCCTTTCCCACTACACATGTCTGACCAAATGGAAGGGGATAGCAAAGTATACATGCACAAAGACAGGCTGTCCCATCAAAGAGGCAGAATAATTTTGGATTGAAGCAGATATGGTTAAAAGACGGGTAAAAACACGAGGGCATATTGTGCAAAAGAGATAGCACTGGAAACAATCAAAACCCACACTTGGAGCAGAATCTTACCAGGCTGTGAACAGTGGAAATGACAAGATGGATAGGAGATTCAGGCTGACGGTCATCTTGATGTGGAGAACATCTTACTGCAAATTCCACACTTTGCTTATGCAGCATGGTGACATTTTCACCAGTACTGAGTTCCAAATTGATGCTCTTTATTTCTTGTTAAATGGTTTGTTAACAGTCCAACACACCATGGCTTGTGCACTTACAAGTGCCTCACCACACAGACCAGCCCTCAGGAAAACATGACATGGAAACCAATGTGAGTTCTTGGTGGGTTCAACATGGCACTTGCTCCAGGGGATCCATGTTGGCCAGAGATGAACTGATGAGCAGAGCATGATCTGTCAAAACTAGCCATACATACGCTTCCACCGTGAACATTGGCATCCCACTTTCAATGGAGCATCACACCATCTTGGTATCCTTCAATCCTGGCACTGTGCCCTGCACAACCAGATTGGTCTCAGAAGGCACACAGGCAACCCGCAGCATATTGTTGCATTGGGTATAGGTGCTCTACAGTCTTTTACCAGGCTGCCAGGTCTGCTCACTCATTCTTTCAGCAGGCATTCACCTAGTGCCTACTGGCATGTCTTCAGCCTGTGTTCCTTGATGTGTCCTGCTTTGGTTCACCTTGCATTGGCAAGTGGCACAGTCAGACAACCAGGCATGTGGCTGTGCCTGTGCAGCAGCTCTCAGTAGAAAGTGCATACATCTTGTCATATATCAGTGTACCACCTCACTCTAGCACCCAAACCACATGGGCTCACTGCTCACGGCAAACACATGACATCTGCATTAAGCAGGAGGACATGTTTTAAAAATATAGTGGAGTAATCGCAGTGAGATCCATGGGAGCACTAGTTAGTCAGGGAGGTGTTAGAGTCAGGCTATGCAAGGTCTGACATTAATATTAGGTCATTATCACACATACTTCTGGTGTTAATCCCATTATATTTTTTCACTGAGCAAAAACGCACCTAATATTACCACTTCATATTTCTCAACTTTCTCAATTTCTCTAATCTGCTCTCATGTCTTTTTGCATTGTCAATGGGACCCATTACTTATCCCCCCAAACTGTATTTCATCTTAATTGTTGGCCAGCCACTTTCCCATGCTGACTCTCCTGTTAAGATATATTGTTAACAATTCTCTGTACTTGGGTGTTGACACTCTTCTTCAAACTTACTGGTTCTTGCCATCTCCCAAATCTCTCTTGGAAATCTTTGTCTGAATCTCTCTAATCAGGTTTTCATCTCTGCCACAGAACCTTAACAGTTCTTATCAAAGACTTTCTCATAAAAAGAGTAGAATGTCATTTTTCTAAAAGATTGTGAAAAGGCAAAATATCTTTCTCCATCTAATTTGATCTGTCTACCGCCTTTGACACAGTTGAGCAAACCATTCTCTTCCAACACCTCTCCCATTGCTGTCTAGCTGGTGAGACTGCTCTCACATATTCTATACCTCACTACATAGTCAAGCCAGTGAGTCACCTGTAATGTGTTTCCTTCCCAAATCTGCACTGCTACTTCAAAAGACATAAGGATCTATCTTTGATATTGTCTTATTTCTTATCTACACTCTGTGCCTCAGCGACATAATCCAGATACACTGACAACATCCAACTTTACCTCACTATCACTTCATTTAGCCCCTCTATTGTCTCTAAGTTGTCAAACTACTTCTCTGATGTCCAATGCTGGCTAGAAAAAATTACCTTCCAAATAATTATTTGGAAGACTGAAACCATTGCTTTTAGTCCCCACTAGAACAACCATCCCTAGCTATCAGCTCTGTCCATCTCCCTATCAACTGTTTGAAAGACACCTCGGTGTCACACTTAACCATAAAATCCAAGTCTAAATCCCTAAGATCACTCAAAGTGCCAATTTCTATCTACTTTACATCGCCCAGCCCTGTCACATACCAGTTCATCTGCTGCAGAAACCCTTAGCCATGAATTTTTCTCTACACTGGATTTGACAATTTCAATGTAATCCTAACTAGCCTCCCATAATCTGATCTTTCCGTAAACATCATCATCCAAAACTCTATTGTTTGTGACCGAAATTGCAGCAAGTCTTATTCAACTATTCCATTTTTACTTGCAGACCTGCACTGACACCCAGTTAAGCAATGCCTCAATTCTAAACTTCTCTTCCTTGTTTTCAAACACCTCCAAAGCCTTGCCCCTTCCAATCTCTTCCAGTCTCGCAATCCTCTGAGATATCTGTGCAATCCAAATCTGGCCTTAACAATTCTCTGTACTTGGGTGTTGACACTCTTCTTCAAACTTACTGGTTCTTGCCATCTCCCAAATCTCTCTTGGAAATCTTTGTCTGAATCTCTCTAATCAGGTTTTCACCTCTGCCACAGAACCTTAACAGTTCTTATCAAAGACTTTCTCATAAAAATTTTAATCAAATCACTGTCAGCGGCCATACCTGAAATTGTCAAAAGATTCAACTCTGGAAATTTCCCCTAATTATCTCAACTCTACCACTCTTTCCCTCATTTAAAATGGTCCTTAAAATCTATATAAATGATCCTACTTCTGGTCACCTGGCCCAATGCTGACTTGTTTGGCTTATTATTAAATTTTGTTCTATGGTAGTTCTGTGAAGTAATGTGATGCAACTTATTCCATTAAAGTGCTAAATTAATACAAATTATTATTAGTATGCACATTCATTGAAACTTCATATCTTAAAAATGAACAGTTCCCAAATGTATTTTGCTTTAATGCAGTGCACTGACAAAATCCATGATTTACATTTAGTTTCTCTTGTAGTTTATTTGTGTCTGTCTGAGTGCAACTCAGAGATCCATTAGAGTTTCTGGCAATCTGGCGAGATGAGAGAGGGAGTTACTAACATGCCCTAACTTTCAAAACCAAGAATAAATAAGGTCAAAACAATGGCCATAAAACTTTTTATTGGACTTATCCAGTAATCAGAACAAGTTTGTTATCATTTGATCCAGTTGCATTTAAAATCTCTTTAATGGCAAATATCCAACGAGCAAAAATAAATGGGTTTGTGCAACTTTCATTTTGACAGATGAAAAAATTTGCTGTAAATATATCCACAGCAGGAAATGGTGGGACCAATCTTCATAATTTCTTTCCACTCATTTTTCATTCCTGTGGGAAGAATTATATTTTCTAAATGATTTTAGCAGCCCAAAAGACATACGTGTATGCTATAGAGGGACTGTAATGAGGAGATTTGGGAGAACATTTTACAAATTTAGCCAAGAAAACATCACAATTTTCTAAATGTCTGTGGCAAGGAACAAGAATGCCTCTGTAAATCCATTCATAACGATTTAATCTGTTCATTTTTTCTGGTGCACTAATAAATGCATTCTAATGGGTTTATAAAGTAGCAAACAGAGGAAATCATCATGAACAGATTTTTGATGACGCTAGATATGAATGTTCATTCCTTGATGGGTGCTCCATTGCCAGGAATGTGTGTGGCCCTAGGATTTGGGCAAATAGGCCTCAGTGCACTAAGTTTTGAACACCTAATTACACAGGAGCAAAAGGTCTTCTTTTGTTCATCTTTGAATAAGAGCTGATCTCATTAGCTTCCGAAGGAGTTACGCAAATTGTCACAAAATGATCCCATGTTGAATTGTAGAAACCCTACCGTGTAGAAGCAGGACATTCAGCCCATTGAGTCCATACTGACTCTCCAAAGAGAATCCCATCCAGACCCTTACAACCCTGCGTTTCCCATAACCCACCTAGCTTGCACATCCCTGGACAATTTAACATTGCCAATCCACCTAACCTGCATACCTTTGGATTGTGGGCGAAAACTGGAGCACCCAGAAGAAACCCACACAGCCATGGGGAGAATGAGCAAACTCCACACAGACAGTCACCCAAGGCCAGAATCAAACCTGAGTCTCTGGTGCTGTGCGGCAGCAGTGGTATCCATTGAGCTTTGTAACAGATTTCACAGTTCACCAACTCAAAATTGCAATCTGCTCATTGAAGAGTTCCATCATTTACAGTTAAACTTTCCAATAATTGTGAGGGTTGCCTTTGTCTTGGTAGAGTTAGCTCTGTGAAGTAAAGCTGTTGCTTTCCATCATCCAGTAAATGACAAGTAAGCAATGGATATGAAATGGCTAAAACCATACACAGAGTGGGCGAATTAAATGCTGCCATCCCTAAGTAGTGCCCTGCAAGTTAAAGGTATCTAGACCCCTTCCAAGGGCAACACTAGTAAACACACACCCATACTGTTTAAAGATGGCACCAGTACAAAGGATGCTAATCTCTGGCTATAGCCCAATGCCTGGAATTTCATTTCTCCATTAGTGTCAGAATGAAAGCCGAAAATGTGTCAGTATTGACCCGGAAACACCAACCCTACTTCTGGCTCTACATTATGTTTTGTGGATTAGAAAGGGGTGGAGTGTGTCATGCGTATGCGATCAGATAGAAATCAGAGAAGCCAGTACCTGTCATGGAACAAGTTTTCTGACTCCATCTTCATTATTCCCAATGTTGCAGTGAAGGACCTCAGTAGCACGTTACGCTCAAGCATTAGACTATATTAGATGGAATAAAAACAGAAATTTCTGGAAAAGCTCAGCAGGTCTGCAGCATCGATGCAGAGAAATCAGAGTTAACTGTACAGGTCGAATGACCCTTCCTCAGTTCCTGCAATTTCTGCTTTAGTTTCTGATTTACAGCATCCGCAGTTCTTCCAATTTTTATTAGTATTAGAAGGACAACAGAGGTGGGGATACCTTTGTAAAAAGTTATCACAATCTGTCATTAGTATGTTAAGATCACTGGGAGATTACTTTCGAAAATGCTGAACTTACATTTGAGAGTGGGGAAGGACAGAATAGAGCTGAGCCTCCTCAAGTGGTGCAACAATACCTGGCAGCAAAGTAGTCAGCACAGAACTCTGCCAGGACGTCACAGAAAGAGACTTCCCATTATAAAATGTGTCAGTGTAGATCGCTCACACATCCAGGGCATTAAGGCAGATAATAGTAGGTACATGGACAAAAGCAAGTGTCTCCAATCATCAGGAGACACAGCCTGAAGAGGTAAAACCAAGAAGAAGGTTATGCTATTACCCTGAGTATGGAGTGTCATGTCATCTTGGTATGTTGGAGTGTCAGCGTAGATGAAGTCCAAGAATGTACAGACATATATGTGCCATCACACCAGATGACTGGTGGGGTGCCTTTAGCAGTCAATGTTGTAGCAGCCCTAAAAGGTTTTGCATCCACCTCATTCCAGGAGACTAGTGCTGCACTTCATAAGCAGTAGTCCCCACTTCATGCCCTGTTCAAATGGGTGTCAGGCTTCATCACCTTTCCCACAGACACACTCCAATGCACAGAGGACATGAAAAGTGATGAACAATTAAACGACTCATTGGAGAAGGAGGCTGCTCTGGTAACCCCATCATCAAGGTGGACAATAGCGTGCAAAAGACAAGGTTGAAGCATTTGCAACAATCTTCAGCCTGAAGTGCTAAATGGATGAGTCACCTCAGCCTCCTCCTGAGATCCCCAGCATCACAGAGTCTTCAGCCAATTTGATTCACTCAACATTACATCAACAAAGGTCTGAAGCCACTAGGTGTTCAATAGACTGAGAAGACCCTGACAACATTTCAGCAATAGTACTGAAGATTTGTGCTCCAGGACTTGTTGCAACCCTAGCCAAGATGTTCCAGTACACCTGCAACACTGGCGCCAGGTATATCCTATTGACAGAACACACTTTTGGAATATTATACGTAATTCTGGTCTCCCTCCGATAGGAAGGATTTTAGATTTAGATTTAGATTACTTACAGTGTGGAAACAGGCCCTTCGGCCCAACAAGTCCACACCGACCCGCCGAAGCGCAACCCACCCATGCCCCTACACCCATGGCCAATTCACCTGACCCGCACATCTTTGGACTGTGGGAGGAAACCGGAGCACCCGGAGGAAACCCACGCAGACACGGGGAGAATGTGCAAACTCCACACAGTCAGTCGCCTGAGTCGGGAATTGAACCCGGGTCTACAGGCGCTGTGAGGCAGCAGTGCTAACCACTGGGCCACCGTGCCGCCCACAAAGGATGTTGTGAAACTTGAAAGGGTTCAGAAAAGGATGTTGCCAGGGTTGGAGGGTTTGAGTTATAGGGAGAGACTGAATAGGCTGGGCAGGTTTCCATGGAGCATCGGAGGCTGAGGGGTGACCTTATAGAAGTTTATAAAATCATGAGGAGCATAGTTATGGTAAATACACAAGGTCTTTTCCCTGGGGTTGGGGAGTCCAAAACTAGAGTGCATAGGTTTAGGATGAGAGGGGAAAGATTTAAAAGGGACCTAAAGGGCAACTTTTTCATGCAGAAGGTGGTGCGTGTTTGGAATGAGCTGCCAGAGGAGGTGGTGGAGGCTAGTCCAATTACAGCATTTAAAAGGTATCTGGGTGAGTACATGAATAGGAGGGGTTTAGAGGGACATGGGCCAAGTGCTGGAAAATGGGACTAGATTAATTTAGGATATCTGGTCAGCATGGATGAGTTGGACCGAAGGGTCTGTTTCCATGCTGTACATCTCTATGACTCTATGACTCTTTAATTCAACATGGCCAATTCTGCCCTATTTGTGAATTTGCAATCATCAGGTAAGGAAAATAAGCAGATACAAATATCACAAACTCACTAAAATGACCAAGTTTCCAACATTTGAGTATGCTGTATTTCAGGCTTTTAAATACAGGAAGCTGAATTGTGGATTAAATCAGTAACTGTTTTACTAAAGTAAATGATAGGTGAGAAAATTTCAAGGTGGCATATTCAATACTATAAAATACATCACCTGCTGGCCTAAAAAAAACTGAAATCCTGTATATTTTTAACCATGAGAGTCTTAGTTGATTGGTACTTATAGTAAAAAAAGACTTGTGTTTATGAAGTGTCTTTTATGACTTCAAATTGTCTCAAAACACTTGTCAGCCAATAAAATAGTTTTGATGTGCAGTCACTGTTTTAATGTGAGTTGCAACAAGCAAAACGTGCAAAGCAATTTCCTAAAAAATGACAACGTGAACCAAAATGGATGATATTTGACAGATAAGTATTGACCAGGACACCACAGAGAGCTTATGTTATTTTCTTTGAATGAGTGCCAAGAATCTTTTATGTGCACCTGAAAGAACACATGTGGACAAGGCTTAACTTATATCCAAAAGATTGCATTTGCAACAAAGCCGCGTTCTCTCAGCATTGTTGTGGGTGCCTGGATTTCATTGTGAATCTGCAACTTTTTGAGTCAAGAGCTCTATGAACTGAGCCATGGCCGACAGTACTTTACTCAAATTGCTGATTACTGGTCCAATCTTTTCAAATTGTTCCATTTGTTGTAAAGAACATAGATCCTTACTCATGAGTGACAAAATATCTCAGAGCTTCTGTGCACAGAAGTGAGTTTGGTGAAGGTTTAACAGAAATCTCATTTACACTTACAAAACAAAGTTTGTGCTGCTTAAAGCTATGGCAGCAGAAGGGAGACTTGACACCTACATTTTTTACAAACCCACTGACTCCCACAGCTACCTGGAGTACACCTCTTCCCACCCTACCTCCTGCAAAAATGCCATCCTGTATTCCCAATTCCTCCGCCTCCGCCGTATCTGCTCCCAGGAGGACCGGTTCCACCACAGAACACACCAGATGGCCTCCTTCTTTAGAGACCGCAATTTCCCTTCCCACATGGTTAAAGATGCCCTCCAACACATCTCATCCACATCGCACACCGCCGCCCTCAGACCCCACCCCTCCAACCGTAACAAGGACAGAATGCCCCTGGTGCTCACCTTCCACCCTACCAACCTTCGCATAAACCAAATCATCCGCCAACATTTCTGCCATCTCCAAACTGACCACATCACCAGGAATATGTTTCCCTCCCCACCCCTTTTCGCCTTCCGCAAAGACCGTTCCCTCCGTGACTACCTGGTCAGGTCCACCCTCCCATCCTGGCACCTTCCCCTGCCATCGCAGGAATTGCAAAACCTGCGCCCACACCTCCTCCCTCACCTCCATCCAAGGGCCTAAAGGAGCCTTCCACATCCATCAAAGTTTTACCTGCACATCCACCAATATCATTTATTGTATCCATTGCTCCCGATGCAATCTCCTCTACATTGGGGAGATTGGACGCCTCCTAGCAGAGCGCTTTAGGAAACATCTCTGGGACACCTGCACCAATCAACCACACCACCCTGTGGCCCAACATTTCAACTCCCCCTCCCACTCTGCAGAGAACATGGAGGTCCTGGACCTCCTTCACCGCCGCTCCCTCACCACCAGACGCCTGGAGGAAGAACGCCTCATCTTCCGCCTCAGAACCCTTCAACCCCAGGGCATCAATGTGGACTTCGGCAGTTTCCTCATTTCCCCTTCCCCCACCTCACCCCAGTTCCAAACTTCCAGCTCAGCACTGATCCCATGACGTGTCCTACCTGCCTATCTTCTCTTCCACCTATCCACTCCACCCTCCCTCCCCCATTCACCTATTGTACTCTGTGCTACTTTCTCCCCACCCCCACCCTCCTCTCACTTATCTCTCCACCCTTCAGGCTCTCTGACTGTATTCCGGATGAGGGCCTTTTGCCCGAAACGTTGATTTTACTGCTCCTCGGATGCTGCCTGAACTGCTGTGCTTTTCCAGCACCACTCTAATCTAGACTCTAGTTTCCAGCATCTGAAGTCATTGCTTTTACCCAGCAGAAGGGAGAGTCAATTCTGGAAAGTAGAACACGTCAGGGCCCTCAGCATCATAGAATCCCTACAGTGTGGAAACAGGCCCTTTGACCCAACAAGTCCACACTAACCCTCTGATCAGTAACCCACCCAGACTCATTCTCCTACCCTACTATATTTACCCCTGACTAATGCAGGTCAGCAAGCTGCAGTATCCTTATGGTGCCCATCCTGCTCATCCTGGCAGCATATGAATACAAGAAACAAACGCTTTGAGCCCCAGCTGTGGAGTTACCATCAAGAAGCACTTAATGAGAGAAGCCTGGGCAGCAGATGATTTGAAATCTGAGTCTTACAACCAGCATTGGAGCCCAATTTGTACACTTACATAATGATTATATCACAAGATTTGTAATCCAAAAATGCAACCTAACAATCTAGAGATGTAGCTTCAAATGTCACTGTGGTAGATGTTGGAATGTGCATTCAATTGATAACTCTAAAATATAATGCTAGTCTCAATAATGAAGACAATGACAGCTCACATTTACTGTTGTAAAAATACATAGGGTTCACTCATGTCCCTTTGTAGAAGAAAATCTGTCTCTCCTAGGTCATCCAGCCTCAGGAACCACAGCAACATGGTTAGCTCTTAACTACCCCGTGAATTGACCAAGCAAACCATTCTATTCAAGGACAATTAGAGATGACCAACCAATGTTTGCTTTGCTGATGACATTCATATCCCAGAAAAGAATGAAAAGAAATAAATAGCCTCATGCCTGTTTCAGGAGCTTGCCTGTTTACAGGCCTACCTGAATATTTCATCTGTTGGAATGCATGTGTCAGTATCACTATCCCATCTGCACACATACCCCTCCATTCCAACAGAAGCAGAACATTTTTATTGTAGCTCGGTAACATTGAAAATCCATTCCCACATCTGGAAAGGAAAACCATGTTTTTATTCTTTCCTGGGATATGGATATCATTGACAATGCTAACTTTTGTTGTCTGTCCCTAATTTCCACATAACAAGTGGTTTGTTATGTACCTAGAGTCACATGTTAGATAAGACTGGCAAAACTCCTTCCCTAAAGAGTCAGATAGGTTTTTACAACAAATGTCATCAGGTGCGGTGACAAATATTGAGACTGGCTTTACATTCCAGATTCAAGGATTTAACCAAAACTCCTCCAGCTGTCATTGTGGGGTTTGAACTCATGTCCCCCGAGTACTTGTTTGATTAGTTCGGTGAGATTACCACAACACCATTAACCCAGGACTGGAAATGCTTGGAAGGTGAGTAAGTGCCCTATTATGAAAACAACATAAACATTACACTTTCAAAACAATGTACAATTTGCAACTTCTTCAGTTTTTACTTGGACAGTTGTCTAAATGTACTTTATTTTGACAATGTTTGTACAATACACACACCTCAATTGCTCAATGCTGTTGCACTGAAAAAAATTAAATAGATGGATATTCTAAAGAAACTTTGCAAATGTAATGGTAGGGTCCTGAGATTTGAACAGAAAGTTCAAGAAACATTCAGATCATACACTTAAAATGCTTCACTTTATAAAGTTCATTATTTATAGATCTGGCACGCTGAGGAGTTTTCTTGAAAAATGTATTTTTGCTGGTTTTAGTGCAGTATAAGAGATTATGTGGAAATTTTGAACTATATATACACATTCATAAATTTCATACAGATTTGTCATGCTGAATATGTATTTATTTAGAAACCATAGCAACAATATTCCAGCACAGATTTTGTACTTGTGTTCCCATAGACTGAAAGCCGTTACACAGTTCTCATTTTCTTTTCTTAATGTTCATGTCTGAGTTAGCACAATACACCTTTGATGAGTATTTCTTTTGTACAATATTTGATTTTAATTTGTCCCCATTCTTATTTCTGTTCGTGTCATTGGTATTTTTTAATATCTTTCATCTCATTGCCTTGTCATTTCCTTCTAGTCCAGTGTCAAGAAGTGCCTAATGTGATCCATGATAACTTGAAGACAATAATAATTTGCATTAGTACTTTATACCTTGTGTAAACGTACATCTGAGTGTTGTGTTGAACACAAATTGTATTGTTTTTATATAAAACTGACATTAAGAATCCCAAGCCAAAGTCTCTGTAAATGATCCCCAACAACTACTCTTTTCTTTAACCTTGTATGTAGCTTTTTGAGGAACTAAGTCTGCCCAAGAATTCCCCAAAGTAATGGTAACAGACAGTGTTACCTCTGTGGGCAGCCAGAATAGCTTTGTGTATTCACGCTGTCGGAGAAAGTAAGGACTGCAGATGCTAGAGAGTTAGAGTCAAAATGTGTGGTGCTAGAAAAGCACAGCAGGTCAGGCAGCATCCGAGAAGGAGAGTCGATGTTTTGGGCATTATCCCTCCTGATGAAGGGCATATGTCCAAAACGTCAGCTTTCATACAGGACAACTACAAGCATAATTTCTAATGGTAACATAAATAGCTTTATAAATGGAAACTGCTATTGCAGATCCTGTACCAATACTGATTCTTTGTTTTCATTAAGACTGAGGAAGTGCCTCTGAGAGCTTAACACTGCAACAATTTGGGATAATCCTGGAGGATGTCACCTGAGGGTTAATAAAGGAAAACTTTCTAGTATAGCCCAGACCATTGAAACAGAAAGAAAATAAAGACTTACAAAATGCACTCACATCTGAGCCTGCATGTGATCACTTCTTGTGGCCTCTATAAGCAAAGTTTACATTACTATAAGCAAATGTGATCAGTCATTTTTGAAATATGTGACCTTTGCTTCTCACTGATTTGAATAGGAAGCAGAATTCTATTATGATGTTAATTCTTAGGATAAATATGTTTTGACTGGGAAGTTCCTGCTATTGTCTTGCTGAAACTGCTTTGGTGAGTGCATTTTTTGTTATAAATCAGCATTTATTTTAATTACTGAAATATCACAATTTATTAGACCACTAAATGATGAATAAGGACATTTGTTGTTGGAAAACAGAAAATTAAAGAATAAATGTTTGCTATTCTGAAAGTCTAATCATGTTAGAGAAAGAACTATATGTCTTATAAAAATGTAAGTCTGTAGTCATTTTTCAGTGCTTGCCTGGCATCAATCTGACCATTCTGAACTGTGAAAAATCTTGTTATTACTCTCAAACATAAATAGTATGCATTATTAAGCCAAACTAATCAGGCAAACTTTAAATCTTGCCGCTACTGAATACTCATTTGCTAAAGATTTGCAATATATGTTTATAATGTTGCCATCACCAAAGCTGTTTCTATGATTTGTGTGCATTAACCTACAATACCACACACCACTTTATCTTTTGCACATGTGATGACAGGCTAGCTTGATCTGTACTGAGATAATAACTACTTCCCCAATTTTTATTGGCTTTGAGTGCCAAATTCTTTGGCCATTCAAGCAGTTACCAAAAGATCTTACAGTTAAAGCTTCATTTCGAAATTACACACTATCAGTGGCATTTAACGCTTTAAGTGAACTGCTTGCTTAAGTGAAAATGACAGTGATCCCAGCGCTTAGTTTTTAGCTGGGAGAGAAGTACCTTCCTGTGAAACTCTGCATCTCAAAAGCAGCCTGAGCTCAGCAGAGTTTCTGAGAATGAGTAGGGATCTGAGTACAAATGCAAAACAACCACAGTGATATTTGTGACTTAAATGTGTTTCAAGTAACTGCATTAATACCACAAGACATTTTTGCCTTCCTTTTTTTGCTGATTGCACATTGTCACCACTTCCTAAATATCCACTGTTATTGAAATACTATGAACTTCACATTTGTGCATAACGCTCTGCTGATATCATATTAAAAGAAAACTATTTCCCACTGTTCCAAAAAAAGTAATGAAAGCTAACTATGTTAACTCCATTATACTCATGCTGCAGTTCCTTCTTGTTCTTCTGGAAGCAGCTGCAGTAGCAGTCTCCCCTTAGACACATAAATTTGATTTGTAGATTTTGTGAGATTTTTGAGTAAAAGAAACAGTTCCAGGAGATGGAAAAGCAGAGTCTGTATACATTATTCCAGGCAAACACACCACTTAAAATTATTGGCTGCTCATTTCAATTGTCATAAATGTGTTCATTTCTAGAATGATTGAGAAATAGGCTGCCATTTTAAAATTAAGATCATCAAATAGGAAAATACCTATTATTTTGGATTTTGGCACAGATTGCAATAACATTAGCAAGTACTAAAATGAATCTGAAGGTGTCAAAGTGAATAGTAATATATCATAATATGTTGCCCACAACCACAGACTGCACTTAAAGACTGACTTGTTTGTAATATGTAATAAAGTGGGCTGTTAAACTCAGGTCAAAAGACAGTTGACTACACAGTTCAAGAATTCAGATATGCAGAGAATTGTGTGCAAATTTGTGGACATCAATTTTCCATGGCAAGTCAGTGATGGGATGAATCCTATGTCTGAAATCAGAAGACCTGAGATCAATCTAAAACTGGACATCAGAATTTATCTAAATAATCTGGATTTACTACTCATCACTACATCTAACAAGGCCTTGTTCCTCATTAGTTCACATTCATTAGGAAAATTTCTGAATGTATTCTAGAAATTAATTACTTTTACTACTTGAATTATTTTTCTTCTCCAAGTCTTGGCCCTGGTTGTCTCGTGGTTAGGATTCAACACTTTCATCGCTGCAGCCTAGGTTCAATTCCTGGTCAGGGAAGGTAAAGTTGAAGGGTGGCATGGTTGCTCAGTGGTCAGCACTGCTGCCCTATAGCACCAGGGACCCAGGTTCAATTCCAGCCTTGGGGGACTTACTGTGTGGTGCTTGTGCTTTCTCCCAGTATCTGTATTTGAGTTTTCTCTGGGTGCTTTGGTTCTTCCCACAGTCCAAAGATATGCCATTATTTAAGAAAGGTGTTTGGGAAAAGTAAGGGAACTATAGTTCGGTGAGCCTAACATCAGTGGTGGGCAAGTTATTGGAGAGGATCCTGAGATTTACACGTATTTGGAAAGTCATTGGGAATAGCCAACATGGCTTAATGCATAGGAAATCGTGTCTCACTAACTTGATTGAGTTTTCTTTTTGAAGAAATAACAAAGAGGATTGATGACAGCTGAGCAGTGGATGTCATCTATATGGACGTCAGTAAGACATTCGATAAGGTTCCTCGTGGTAGACTGGTTAACAAGATTAGGTCACATGGAATGCAAGGAGAGCTAGCCAATTGGAGATAAAACTGGCTCAAAGGGAGGAGACAAAGAGTGGTGGTGGAGGGTTGCTTTTCAGACTGGAGGCCTATGACCAGTAGTGTGTCACAAGGATCGGTGCTGGGTCCACTGCTTTTTGTCATTTATATAAATAATTGGATGTATCGTTAGTAATTTTGCAGATGAAACTAAAATTGAAGGTATAGTGGACAGTGAAAAAAGGTTAACTCAGAGTACAATGGAGCCTTCATCAGATAGGCTAATGGGCCAAGGAGTGGCAGATGAACTTTAATTTAGATAAATGTGAGGTAATATTTTTTGGAAAGGCAAATCAGGGCAGGACTTATATACTTAATGGTAAGGTCCTGGGGAGTATTGCTGAAAAAAGAGATTTTGGACTGCAAGTTCATAGTTCCATGAAAGTAGAGTTACAGGTAGATGGGATAATGAAGAGGGCATTTGGTATGCTTGCCTTTATTGGTCAGTGCATTGAGTATAGGAGGTGGAAAGTCATGTTGAGGCTGTACAGATCATTGGTTAGGCCACTTTTGGAATACTGTGTTCAGTTCTGGTCTCCCTGTTATAGGAAGGATGTTGTGAAACTTGAAAGGGTTCTGAAAGGATGTACAAGGAAATTATCAGGTTTGGAGGTTTTGAGCTGATGGGAGAAGCTGAATAGGCTGGGGCTATTTTCCCTTGGGCATCAAAGGCTGAGGGGTGGTCTTATAGAGGTTTATAAAATTATGAGGGGCATAGATAGGGTGAATATCCAAGCTCTTTTTCTCAGAGTAGGGGAGTCCAAAACAAGATAGCAGAAATTTAAGGTGAGAGGGGAAAAATTTAAAAAGGACCTAGGGGAAATTTTTCATGCAGAGGGTGATACGTGTTTGGAATAAGCTTCCACAGGAAGTGGTGGAGGCTGGTACAATAACAACATTTAAATGGCATCTGGATGGGCACATGAATAGGAAGACTTTTGTGGGATATTGACCAAATGCCAGTAAATGGGACTAGATTAATTTATGATGCCTAGTCGGCATAGACAAGTTGGACTGAAGGGTCTGTTTCCATGCTGTATAGCTCTATGACTCAGTGACTCTATGTACAGATTAGGTGGATTGGCCATAGGAAATGCAGGGATCAGGTAGGGATGTCGGTCTGGGTGGGATGCTCTTTGGAGGATCGGTGCAGACTTGATGAGCCAA
Source organism: Chiloscyllium plagiosum (assembly GCF_037043375.1). Lineage (NCBI taxonomy): Eukaryota > Metazoa > Chordata > Chondrichthyes > Orectolobiformes > Hemiscylliidae > Chiloscyllium > Chiloscyllium plagiosum. The sequence continues at coordinate 54,289,019 of NW_028270148.1, read as the reverse complement.
ATGGCCTGCTTCCGCACTGTAGGAATTCTGTGATAAGTCTTACATGCAATTAAATCAGTCTTTAGAAGCACTTTGTCTTTGCAAAATTGAATCGTGGAAATACAAATTGATACAAAGAAGGGAGCCTGTTGTGTCAATGCCAGCTCTCTGCAGGATTGAGTTACTCCTACTCCACTGTTCTATTGAAGAATCAAAGTCCTGAAACATTGGGCTGAATTATCTGCTGAAATTGACCTCACTGCACCTCAGATGCTGGGAGTGAGCCAACGTCTGATTCAACACTCTGCCCTCCTTTAATTTTTCTGCCAACAGCCTTTTCAGTTTTATGAGCTGAAAACACAACAGTGAAAGGAGGGGAAGAGGTGAGTCATGAGTAATATCAGTGATTTTCCCCGGCTTTGCAAAGAAATCGTTGGTCTCCTCAGCCCTAATCATCATTACTTCTGTCCAACAAACACTCTTCGGTTGGCTAATTTATCTCCCAAATGTTGGCTTCAGCTAGTTTTCCCTGTATTAAATTTACAAGTAAGTTCTGGATGCTTTAGACAGACAAGGATTGCAAACCATAATATTGCAAGCTGATTAGTATTTACGAACTGTTTCTACTTGGTCCAGGGATATGGTGGGAAGACCTTCTTTGCTCCAGAACCAGGTTCATATGAGCTGATATCACTGATGCTGAGGTCTAGCTATTAGCATATAGCTCTTAAGCCTATATACTACTGCTCCCTCCAGGTTCATAGTTTCCAAAGAAGCTTTACATCATGAGCTATTTGTATTTTTACCCAACTCCCCACTCCTCCCACAAGACTCTTGCAAAGCCGTCAATCTGCAAGAGTATTCTCAGTTTGTTTTGAGGGATATATGTGCTGGTACTTCCCAATTGAAATACACTTTGCCTGAGTGGGTCCAGCTTCACACAATTGGTGGGTGCCTGGGCAGTGACAATTACAATGGCTTGCATGCACCTGCCTAAACACTCCTATTGAAATAGCTTATGTTCAATGAAAGACAATTTGGAGAAATTCAGGTTTCAATTTCAGTATGTCTACTGAGATGCCAGCTTCTGTACACAAATTAAAGTTAATTCTCTTGCTGTTAACCATATTTTATAAAGACCAAAAGTCATCTTGTGGGTCCCACTTCTCTGAGAAGCTCAATTCCACCCTTGGGTAACTGTCTGTGTGGAGTATGTAAGTTCTTCCCATGTCTACGGTGCTCTGGTTTACTCCCACAATCCAAAGATGTGCAACTTGGATAGATTGGCCATGCTAAATTGTCTGTAGTCCAGGAACATGCAGGCTAGCCATCAGGGTTACGGTGATAGGGTAAGGGACTGGGTGGGATGCTTTTGGAAGGTTGGATCAGACTCAGTGGGCTGTATGGCCTCTTTCTGAACTGTCAGGATTCTATGATTCAATGATTCTATGAAGATTGTATTTTGTTATTACATATCTTGAGTGGTTACAATTTGAAGTGATCTGATTTCAATTATTATCCTGCAAATCAGAGACTTCTCCAGTTACTTCAACTTAAAATGGGCTCTCTATATTTAGTGATTTTTTTGGTGCTTTGAAAGCACTAAGATTGATGAATTGAACTGAGTCAGTAGTGATGGCCTGGGCCCAGGCAACATTGAGTCCCCTCAGATATAAATCATGTCTTGTGAAGTTCTACTTGTCTAACAATCTGCTCTGATATTGCCAAAACATGGCCATTTTTGGATTGCTAAAATTCCAATAAGCTCATTCCCTTATGTTCCACGTTGGCGTTTATCAGTGAAGCAGTACAGGTCATTTATAAAGGAATCAATAGTCTCCCCAGTGTTAATTGAATCTATTACCCTCTGATCTATTATAGAATTGGACCATAAACTTAAATAGGAATCAAAGAGCTTGATGATGTCTTCATATTTAACGGTTTCCTTCTTCAATCCCCAATTAAAATGAATAGAGTCGCCATCGACCTGCTGGATCACAGGGCTACTCTCATTAGTGAGAGACAACTGGTAGTGGTTTGATCTGAAGGCTATCAAGCCTTAAATGAGGGGAGAAATTGAGGAAAGTCCTTTATGATAACCTCAGCTGATGTGGCAATTGAACCCACACTGTTGGCATTGTTTTCCAATGACAAACCAGCTGTTCAGCCACCTTAGCTAACCAGCCCCAAATTAATCAGAATAGCTGATCACTGTTGCTGATTGCATATAATAGTACACTAACCTAATCATTGTCAGTAACATAAGTGAATTCAGAAGCAGTCTTTTACCTGCTAAAGTGGCTGCATCAATTAATCGACTGCAAAGCTTGTTCAAGGCCTTACATGCCTAAGGGTTTGGCAAGAGATAAGACTTTTTCCAATGCTCTGTCCAGTTCTAATTGATTTCATCAGGCTCTGGTTGCAGTAAATTTGAAGACAGTGAAGCTCTGGAAGGAGACTGCTCCTCAATGATAAACTGGAGCAGGACGTGAGAGAGGAGGAGTGATTGGAGGTGGTTGGAGATGTTGTTGAACATGAGGTGCTCCTGTTGTTTGACAATGGTCCCCCTCTGGTAAAAGGGCATTCTCCCTCTCCATCATAACCTTCAGCATGAGTTCCAGGTTGGCATTAATGAAGTGAAGAATGGACCTGCCCTGATATCAGGCCTGTTTCTTTCATCTGACATCTCACATCTCTCTTGTGCTGGGGAAGGCTTTGATATAATCAACAGATTTCTCACATAGAACTCCCAGCAGTCTCTGTGATAGTTACTGAGGTGATAATAAATCATTCTCTTGCTTAACCTAATCCACCTCTTTTTCTGACCACATCAGGTCTAATTGAACAGGAAACACACATCTGTATCAATTAGGAGCTTACAGCATGAAAATACAAATTTTGATGCATTTCCTACAGGAGAAGGGTTTTGGATCCAAAAGGTGACACAGCCTCCTGTCTCTCAACACTGGCAGGAAAACTCAGGTCTCATTTTACTAACCCATCCTTACAATTCTGCCATTGGTACAATCTTACATGTATATTCTTTTGTGTAAAATAGATTGAAATAGGAATTGATTAGAAAATTCTGAGAAATATTTCTGATAATGAATTCCTGCTTAGATATAAATGTAATAGCAAGAATGGTCATAAAACAAATATGTTTATGCTATTTTTGGACCACACAGAAAATAAACAGCAGGCATCCACTATTCATTGTTAATACAAGGGCTAATCCTTCTACCTGGAGATCAAGTTGACATCAAGAGTATTTCACCACATATTTCCAATAGCTTACTGCAAACAGCAATATTAGTATCAGTGCCATCCCTCTAATATGGCAATAGAAACCTTCTCCTTCATCAGAAAGAAAGATTAGATTTCTCCACTTTGAGTTGGTGTTCTAGCAAGGCTGGAGTTACAATTCATTTTCTTGAATAAGTGTGATTTCCAGAGCACATTGGGATCTCATTATTACTGCTGCTCACCAGTACAAAGGGCAGTACCCTGATGATGCTATAGTTTTGAAATCATTTCAAAAGCAGAAGATACATTAAAGTATCTTAAAGTTCCAAAAGAGCCTTGATGTACGGAAGGAAGACTCCTAACATTTTATTTGGAGACACTGTTAGTCCCAATTTGGAGTGAAGACACATCTTCATCCTTTTGACTTGTTTGGGAACCCTGAGGTCTTTGCCACTGTATCTTTTAACAAAACTGGCATAGGAAGCAAGGGTAGATGGGATGAATCGGAGGGAAATTCACTCCCCATTGAGGTGAATGGAAATAGTGTGCCCCAACAGGAGTCCCAGCAAGACAAAGGGCAAGAAAGCCAGTTCAGGCAAAGAGGCAGAAATGGATTACATTAGCCCAATTTTCCCTCATTCCCTATTACAAGGGCACAGAGAAGAATCCAGACTTTAATCTCATGTCCAGAGTAAGGCTTCCTGACCAACATTAAGAAATATTCCAGTCAGCATGATTCAAAATGAGGAATGAAACATTTTAATTATCTAAAAGATACCCAAAAGTCTGATGTAGAATTATAGAATTCTTACAGTGTGAAGCAGGCTATTTAGCCCATCAAGTCCACACTGGCCCTCCGAAGAGCATTCCAATCAGATTCACACCATCCCTGTGAGTATACATTTCCCATGCCTAATCCACCTAGCATACACATCCCTGAACACTATGGGCAATTTAGCATGGCTAATCCACCTAACCTGCACATGTTTGGACTGTGGGAGGAAACCAGAGCAGCCAGAGGAACCCACACAGACACAGGGAGAATATACAAAATCCACACAGACAGTCGCCCGAGGGTGGAATTAAACCCACGTTCCTGGCGCTGTGAGACAGCAATGCTAACCATTAAGCCACTATGCCACCCCGTGATGTAGCTTTTATAAGACCCTACTCAGCAACAAATACCCAATTGACGTACTCAGAGGTTTAACAGGAATGGCATTAAATGACGTCAGGGACCTGTTAACACCAACCATTTTTATACACAAAACCCCAAGATCATAAGAACATTTCAATCTGTTTTCAAATAACCGATGACCTACTATATTCTGACCCTAATTAAAAATCACAAGGGTAATGTGTTTTTGGATACAAATACGTTATTTATTAGATTAGAAAAGGCCTTTGTATGAATACACCTCCGGCATTCAATTATTTTCACTAAGTCTTGACAAAGCTTCCCATTATGTCCTGTCCAAAATTTACATGTATCTCTTATTTCTGTGTATATCAATTGACCTCACAAAAAGTCAACAGAAGGTTAAAAATTTGAAAGATAGCTAAAACATGTTGATGCTCAATGTAAATAGTTTAAAGTATGATTGAATATTGGGTTAATTTTTTGTTTCATGCAATAGCCTTTAATTTTTCTTATCCAGTACTATCAACTACAGTCCCTAGGAAGGAATTAAATGTAAACACTCTGATGTTTCCTTAAGTAGCACCTGATTCAGTCATTCAGTCCCCTCGTTCTGTTGTTTCCTTCCTCAACTCTTTGACCTCTCTACCTCCCATTGACTGTTTCAGTGCAATGTTTTGAAAATTGCATTGTGCCATTCCTCCACTTGAGAATATTGTAGATTGTTACAACTAGGTGAGAAGAGGTAATTCAGCTCCCATTTTTAATTCCCTCTCAGTTGGTTGCAACAAGTACATTTATTCTTTTAGTAGACCTTTTAGTACACTTCAATTTAAACATAATGCTGGTCAAACAAAGGAACAAAATGGGAGGTCTACTTGAGTGAAAGGAAGAGGATTTCTTATGAATGCCAAGACTCATGAAAAGTAATAAAGCATAACATTATTTATAGAAAAAATTGCATTTTTTTTAAAAAAAGAGGAGTGTCTGATACAAATGGGAAAAATAAAAGCCACAGCATTTGAAATGAATCCTTGATGTGTTCAACTTTTAACCTGAGACCATAGTTGCTTAATTGATAATTCATATCTTCAGTACTGGCAGAGGTTGTAGATATGTTTAAGTTCACAGAGAATGGTTGTTTGCCCCAATTTGCATTTTTGCTGAGTGTGACCTTCTACAGGCTGAGAGAAACAGAATGAGAGAAGGACTTCCAGCTGTTGTTACAAGATTCATTTTTCCTTCTCTCTGTTCCACTGCTCAGAGCCAGCTACTGAAACATGGTCAATTTGTCTTTTCCCAAGTCTGGCTCCATCGTCATTCTTAGTTGAAAAATTGGAGGAAACCTTTCTTGTCCAATATGTGCAAGTTACTAAACAAATTTGAACTGAAACAGGAAATGTGGATTTCTTGACACTGTTAGCTAGTTTCAATGTTTTTAGATAAATTTGTAATTTTGTGCAGACGGTTTCATTTATTCCACACTGGTGTCTTCATCTGTAATCAGGAAATCACAGCTGCTATTTCATGTTAGTACTTAGCCTTTCTTTAAAAACAATGTTAGTCTATGAAGGGTTTCATTATTAACATCAGATAATAGAAGCCAAAAGTTGATTGACCTTGGTTACAATTATTTTCACAAAACACGTAATAGCAGAGGGAATCTCGAAAGGGAATACAAGAACGTATAATTTTGATTCTGAATGCTTCTTGCTGAATCCTATAGTTTCTTCCCAAGAATTGTTCAATGGTGATGGAAACTGTGAAAAATCAGAAACATTGTTTTCAAGTAAGCAACTTTTAGAAGGTCTTTGTCTATTTCCTTCAGATAGCATTTCAAATTGGAACTGTAGGGAACACAGTGAAGCTACAGTTAGGCACTTTACCTGGGGATGATAAGAGAAAGGTTTCCTCAGTATATACACATGTACATACCCTGTATACACATGTTGATCATGCAAAAGTAGTGAGGATGTTTTTTAAAAATCTTGGATCTTTACAGAGGTGTTTCTGTTTTTGGAAGGAATAGGATTCAAGATCCTTGATCGCATCTTGTCACTGTATTGTTAGTCAATGCTCAATCCACCATCATTTAAATATGTCTTTGGAGCCATTATCTGCATTCTCAAATTCACAAACGTGCCTGCAATGTTGTGATGGTACAATCACAGATGACAAAAGAAAAATGGCCTTTACTGCAAAAGTGAGGAATTGGAAGATATTTTAGAGACACATATACTTAGGTAAGATAAAATGAATATAACTCAATAAAAAATGTACTAACAATTTCAGAAAAATACAATAAATGAAAGAATTGACATTAAATGCATTAAGAAGCAAACAAAAAGATTGACCAATACTGCATGTGATTAAGGCAATTGGCAACCAACAGTGACTTTAGTGATATTGAATGGGAAATCAAAACAGAAATAATCAAACATTGTCTCTTGCATCAATAAGGCTGATAAGCACTTGAGAAAGACAGAAGCCTGTCAGAACTGTTGGAGATAGCAAGATCATTGCCAGTCCTTACGTTCTGAGGGGCAAACAGGTACAGGTAATGAATGCTGGCTGGCCAGCAATGCTGATGTGCCCACGAGTAAAGAAAAAAACTTTCAAAGTCTCAACGCAACTGAAGTGGAAGCTGCCAACAGTAACTAATGTAGTCCAATTAGATGCTGTAAACACTGTTCATCACTTACAAGCTAGAAAACCAACTGCAAAACAACAATCAATCTCACAACAGAATTCAACTAATTCAATATGTCCACTACAGCAATGTTTATTCACAGAGGACAGAGTGTCATATCAATGGCAAACAGTCAAAACCTTTGGAAAACTAAAACACGTTGCACGTATTTATTGCTCATCAGCAAAATCAACTATTAAGCCCAACATCACAGAAGTGTGCCATCAACAGGTACCAGAGCAAAAGATTGAGAAAATAATCCCATTATAGATATAAATGACCCAGAATATAATTTGGTGCTACCTTGCAGACACAGCAACCAACCACATAGATGCTGTGATAGATATTGAAGCATTTGCCAATGGGAGACAAAATGTTCAACAGCTTTCAGGATTGACTCATTCTCTGCAAGACAGAATTGTTCTTTACTACAATGATAAGCCACTGAAAGTTGCCAGAACTTTTAAAATGCCAGTCTCCTTCTAAAGATTCTTGTATGAATACTGTTTCCATGCAACCTCTGGAGAATATGGCACATGTATCAGTTGACAATCAATAACAGATCTGCACATCATTGCAGTCACATACAAAATCCCTATGCATACCAAAAACAATCTTGAATTGTATGCCGTTCACTTCACTGGTATTGGCAAACAAAGGTGCTACATGTAAACTGATTCAAATATGCCCCACTTATGCACCAACAGTGACAAATCTCATTCCATGTCAGGAAGCGAATAGCGAACTCAGCACTTACTTGGTCTTGACATTACTGCGAAATCTGGGAATAAGCTTACCCTTTGGGTCTCACTCAATACAAGGCATCAAGAAATCCAAGAGCAAGAACCAGGTTACAGTGATGATGCACAGTCACCAAATCAAATCATACAACAAGAAAGACAATTAACACTGAGATTTGGTGATATCACAGGGGAAGCAAAATCACTTTGTTAAATCTGACCTCAATGCAGGACATCATCAAATCGATTTTGCAGTACAAGAATCGAGTCTTACAGTCTTCTCTACTCACATTGGATGTTTTGATACATGTAGCTCAACTTTGTAGTAAATTCAGTAGCTAAAATATAGATTCAGTCTGCACTGTGAGGATACACTGAACATCAATATTGACAGTCACACCCATGGTTGCACAGGAAGAGAACTTGAGACATGCCTACAAATGTAAGTCCTGCTAGGACTCAGCACAGATTACAGTCTGTTCATTCCTGGCCCTGCTACAATCATCATAAAATCCCTATAGGGAGGTCCCTGGGTCCACACCAACCCTTCCACCAGCCTCCTACTCTATCCCTGTAACTCCACATTTCCCATGGCTAATCCATCTAGTCTGCACATCCCTGGACATTACAGGGCAATTTAGCATGGTCAATCCACCTAATTTGCACATCTTTGAACTGTGGCAGGAAACCAGAGCACCCAGGGAGAATGTGCAAATTCTACACTGGCAGTTACCCAAGACTGGACTCAAACCCATGTCCTTGGTGTTGTGTGGCAGCAGTGCTAACCGCTGAGTCACTGTGCCCCAACACAATCTGCTAAAAGAGGCCAAACAAAAGGGAGTGGATTACATCATACAAATAGGCTGTAAAAAGCAGAAAATGAAATTTAGAATAATATTGCTAAAACCAGGAGATAAAATGTTTATGAAGTATCATAGTCTTGTTAGAAGGTAAACAACTCACTACGACATCCAACTATTTGTGTGAGAAGGACAATCTCCCAATTGAGGTTCATTATGTAAATTATACAAAACACATTATTCTTCAAACACTGAATGAACCATCCTGAATATTGAATCTGATTTAGATTTCCCTGTGGTTGGGGAGTCCAGAACTAGAGGGCATAGGTTTAGGGTCAGAGGGGAAAGATATAAAAGAGACCTAAGGGGCAACTTTTTCACACAGAGGGTGATACGTGTATGGAATGAGCTGCCAGAGGATGTGGTGGAGGCTGGTACAATTGCAACATTTAAGAGGCATTTGGATGGATATATGAATAGGAAGGGTTTGGAGGGATATGGGCCGGGTGCTGGCAGGTGGGACTAGATTGGGTTGGGATATCTGGATGGCATGGACGGGTTGGACCGAAGGGTCTGTTTCCATGTTGTATGTCTCTATGACTCCATGACTCTATGTCAACACCTCAGATCAAGAACATGAATTAAATGTGTTAAATTCAGGCAATATTTTACTCATAAGAGAACATTTTCACCGTATTAAAGTGATTGTGTTCTGAGGTAAAATATTTTCAGTCAGCGAACAAATCTTTAATCACATTGTATCTGACTGAATGCACTTTTAAATTGGTACAAAAGTTCAAATTTATAATAATGCTGCTTCTAAGATTCGAATTATGCTTATGTTTATTGTTATACCTTTGGAAATAAACCATTCATCCAAGCTATATCTCTCATTTACTAAGAAGGGAAGGGATGTAGTATATAAAAATGGCATTTTTGCATTCTGCCCACTTTTGGCTGGGAAGATGGAGTCGAGAAGGAGAATAAAGAATCCATGTTATAAGACATAAAGTTATTGTTTGGTGCTTCTTGCTGAATCTTATTGTTTCTTCACAATAACTTCATATTAAGGTACTCTTTCTAAACTACTTACTATTATTAAAATTATTGAACGCAATACTGAATCCTGAAGACTGCTGGATCTCCAATAGTCAATAATACTTAGAGTATGGTTTACCAAAATGTGATCACATTCAAGCTGGTCTCCTTGAAGCAACAATGAAGGCATGGGAAAGGAGACAACCCAGTCCAGAGCTCTGGACCAACTGGTCAATTCTACTAAAAGGTACAGGGCAGACAGTAAGCACAAATCATTGTTTAACTTCAGAAAATGGTGACCGCTTCGGGAAGTTAGTCACTGCCTGATGATTTTTTTTAGGGGGTGGTAGCATAGGACGTCATTTAGTTGATCCAGGAAAAATAAGCAGTGGCCTCTAACTCCCTTGTGTTCAATTATATTGTTTTGGCTAAGTCCAAATTGCATAAAGTGTTATTGAGGGTTTATCACCAGGAAGCCTAGCAAGGTTTCTCACCATTTATGATTAAACTCACCTCATTTACTCTGTATCTTGCCTCTATAGTGACCATTACATCCAATTCTGGAATCACCTTACCAATTGTCCATTCCCAGAATAACTCACCACTCAGTGGATATCCCTCAAAAGGCCAGTAACCATTTCACCCACACCATCTTCGAAAGGCTGCTGTGCACCCAGACAAGCATTGGCAGCTGATATTGTCCCTCACTGGCAGCGTAATGGTACCGTAGCCATTAAACCACACTACCCACATTACATTGCCAGCATGGCTGACACTTCCATATATGCAACCCCATTTCTCATCTCCGCTGCAGTTTAATCATCATGCCTGTTCATACACTTTACCTATCCATAGTTACATCCCACCTGAACGCCCTCTATTTCAGCACTACCCTATCCCTGACACCCACCTGCAGCTGCACAGAAAGGGGGCATTATATGTGTGGAAACAATCAGACATCCAAACTTGAGCTTTCATTTCTATAAAGCGCAAGCAGAAACAAACAACAACAGCAGTTTTAAAAGGCAGAAGAACAGACAAAGGAAGCACATGGTGAGGTCATTGCAGGAGAGAGAGAGAGAAAGAACCTGCACAGTACTGCCTTTGATGTTTGAATTTGTGTATGGCTGGACATCGGAGTATGTCTGGGAAAATGATCAAACAGTGAAGTTCACAACTGATCTTGGAGGAACTGTTGGGTGAGGTTCACAGCACAGAATCAGATAAGTTAATCGTTGTTTTAAGTGTGGCCTGCAGAGAATCTGCAGTAGTGAGTAGAGTAGGTTCTTTCTTGATTATATATTTTTGGAGATAAATCTCTTGATTAAACTTAAAATATAAGCCATAACTATTAATTTAACCTGGTGCAGTTTTTATAGAGGAATAAGACGATGTTATTTTCTGGGTCTGTAGATTGTGAAGGAGCAAAAATGGCCTTTAATAGAGTGATATGTACATCTTGTCAGATGTGGGAGTTGAAAGAGAGTTTAAGGGTTACTGCAGATTATATCTGCCATAAATGCTACTGGCTGCGAATCTTGTCACATCGAATGGATCGGTGGAGAGACAGTTGGAAGTGATGAGGAATTTGCAACAGCAACAGTATGTGATGGATGGCAGTTATAGGAAGGAGGGAAAGTCTCAGATACAGTCACATAGATGGGTTAACTCCAGGAAAGGTAAGAGAGGTGGGCAGCCAGTGCAGGAGTCTTTTGTGGAAACACCCATTTCAAACAAGTATGCTGTTTTGGAAAATGTAGGGGCTGATGGATTCTCAGGGGAACGTAGCACAAACAGCCAAGTTTCTGGTATGGAGGCTGGCTCGAATGCAACAAGGGGTACGTTGGGTTCCAAGAGATCAATTGTGTTAGGGGATTCTCTAGTTCGAGGTACAGACAGACGTTTCTGTGGCCAGCAGCGAAAAAGCAGAATGGTGTGTTGCTTCCCTAGTGCCCGGATCAAGGATGTCTCAGAGAGGGTGTAAAATGTTCTCATGGGGGAGAGGGCCCAGCAAGAGGTCATTGTCCACATTAGAACCAATGACATAGGAAGGGAAACAGTTGAGATTCTGAAGGGAGATTACAGAGAGCTAGGCAGAAATTTAAAAAGGAGGTCCTCGAGTGTAGTAATACTGGATTACTCCCAGTGCTACGAGCTAGTGAGAGCAGGAATAGGAGAATAGAGCAGATGAATGCATGGCTGAGGAGCTGGTGTATGGGAGAAGGATTCACATTTTTGGATCATTGGAATCTCTTTTGGGGTAGAAGTGACCTGTACAAGAAGGTCAGATTGCACTTAAATTGGAAGGGGACTAATATACTGGGCGGCACGGTGGCACAGTGGTTAGCACTGCTGCCTCACAGCGCCAGAGACCCGGGTTCAATTCCCGCCTCAGGCGACTGACTGAGTTTGCACGTTCTCCCCGTGTCTGCGTGGGTTTCCTCCGGGTGCTCCGGTTTCCTCCCACAGTCCAAAGATGTGCAGGGTCAGGTGAATTGGCCATACTAAATTGCCCGTAGTGTTAGGTAAGGGGTAAATGTAGGGGTAGGGGTATGGGTGGGTTTCGCTTCGGCGGGTCGGTGTGGACTTGTTGGGCCGAAGGGCCTGTTTCCACACTGTAATCTAATCTAATCTAATCTAAAAAAAATACTGGCAGAGAGATTTGATAGAGCTACTTGGGAGGATTTAAACTAGTAAGGTGGGGTGGTGGGACCCAGGGAGATAGTGAGGGAAGAGATCAATCTGAGATTGGTACAGTTGAGAACAGAAGCGAATCAAACAGTCAGGGCAGGCAGGGACAAGGTAGGACTAATAAATTAAACTGCATTTATTTCAATGCAAGGGGCCTAACAGGGAAGGCAGATGAACTCAGGGCATGGTTAGGAACATGGGACTGGGATATCATAGCAATTACAGAAACATGGCTCAGGGATGGGCAGGACTGGCAGCTTAATGTTCCAGGATACAAATGCTACAGGAAGGATAGAAAGGGAGACAAAAGAGGAGGGGGAGTGGTATTTTTGATAAGGGATAACATTACAGCTGTGCTGAAGGAGGATATTCCTGGAAAAACATCCAGGGAAGCTATTTGGGTGGAACTGAGAAATAAGAAAGGGATGATAACTTTACTGGGATTGTATTATAGACCCCCTAATAGTCAGAGGGAAATTGAGAAACAAACTTGTAAGGAGATCTCAGCTATCTGTAAGAAAAATAGGGTGGTTTTGGTAGGGGATTTTAACTTTCCAAATATAGACTGGGACTGCCATAGTGTTAAGGGTTTAGATGGAGAGGAATTTCTTAAGTGTGTACAAGACAATTTTCTGATTGAGTATGTGAATATACCCACGAGAGAAGGTGCAAACCCTGACCTACTCTTGGGAAATAAGACAGGGCAGGTGACTGAGGTGTCAGTGGGGGAGCACATTGGGGCCAGCGACCATAATTCTATTAGATTTAAAATAAAGATGGAGAAGGATAGATCAGATCTAAAACTTAAAGTTCTAAATTGGAGAAAGGCCAATTTTGACAGTCTTAGGCAAGCACTTTCAAAAGCTGATTGGGAGCAGATGTTCGCAGGTAAAGGGACGGCTGGAAAATGGGAAGCCTTCAGAAATGAGATAACGAGAATCCAGAGAAAGTATATTCCTGTTAGGGTGAAAGGAAAGGCTGGTAGGTATAGGGAATGCTGGATGACGAAAGAAATTGAGGGTTTGGTTAAGAAAAAGAAGGAAGCATATTTAAGGTATAGACAGGATAGATCGAGTGATTCCTTAGAAGAGTATAAAGGCAGTAGGAATATACTTAAGAGGGAAACCAGGAGGGCAAAACGGGACCATGAGATAGCTTTGGCAAATAGAATTAATGAGAATCCAAAGAGTTTTTACAAATACATTAAGGACAAAAGGGTAACTAGGGAGAGAATAGCGCCCCTCAAAGATCAGCAAGGCAGCCTTTGTGTGGAGCCGCAGAAAATGGGGGAGATACTGAACGAGTATTTTGCATCAGTATTTACTGTGGAGAAGGATATGGAAGATACAGACTGTAGGGAAATAGATGGTGACATCTTGCAAAATGTCCAGATTACAGAGGAGGAAGTGCTGGATGTCTTGAAATGCATAAAAGAGCATAAATCCCCAGGACCTGATCAGGTGTACCCGAGAACTCTGTGAGAAGCTAGAGAAGTGATTGTTGGGCCTCTTGCTGAGATATTTGTATCATCGATAGTCACAGGTGAGGTGCCGGAAGACTGGAGGTTGGCTAATGTAGTGCCACTGTTTAAGAAGGGTGGTAAGGACAAGCCAGGGAGCTATAGACCAGTGAGCCTGATGTCGGTGGTGGGCAAGTTGTTGGAGGGAATCCTGAGGGACAGGATGTACATGTATTTAGAAAGGCAAGGACTGATTAGGGATAGTCAACATGGCTTTGTGTGTGGGAAATCATGTCTCACAAACTTGTTTGAGTTCTTTGAAGAAGTAACAAAGAGGATTGATGAGGGCAGAGCATTAGATGTGATCTATATGGACTTCAGTAAGGTGTTCGATAAGGTTCCCCATGGGAGACTGATCGGCAAGGTTAGATCTCACGGAATATAGGAAGAACTAGCCATTTGGCTACAGAACTGGCTCAAAGGTAGAAGTCAGAGGGTGGTAGTGGAGGGTTGTTTTTCAGACTGGAGGCCTGTGACTAGTTGAGTACCGCAAGGATCGGTGCTGGGTCCTCTACTTTTTGTCATTTACATAAATGATTTGGATGCGAGCATAAGAGGTAAGGTTAGTAAGTTTGCAGATGACACCAAAATTGGAGGTTTAGTGGACAGTGAAGAGGGTTACCTCAGATTACAACAGGATCTTGACCATATGTGCCAATGTGCTAAGAAGTGGCAGATGGAGTTTAATTCAGATAAATGTAAGGTGGTGCATTTTGGGAAAGCAAATCTTAGCAGGACTTATACACTTAATGGTAGAGTCCTAGGGAGGGTTGTGGAACAAAGAGACATTGGAGTGCAGGTTCATAGCTCCTTGAAAGTGGAGTCACAGGTAGATAGGATAGTGAAGAAGGCGTTTGGTATGCTTTCTTTTTTTGGTCAGAGTATTGAGTACAGGAGTTAGGAGGTCATGTTGCGGCTGTACAGGACATTGATTCGGCCACTGTTGGAACATTGCGTGCAATTCTGGTCTCCTTCCTATCGGAAAGATGATGTGAAACTTGAAAGGGTTCAGAAAAGATTTACAAGGATGTTGCCAGGGTTGGAGGATTTGTGCTATAGGGAGAGGCTGAACAGGCTGGGGCTGTTTTTCCAGGAGCATCGGAGGCTGAGGGGTGATCTTATAGAGGTTTATGAGGGGCCTGTATAGGGTAAATAGGCAAAGTCTTTTCCCTGGGATTGGGGAGTCCAGAACTAGAGGGCATAGGTTTAGGGTGAGAGGGGAAAGATATAAACGAGACCTACGGGGCAACTTTTTCACACAGAGGGTGGTACGTGTAAGGAATGAGCTGCCAGAGGAAGTGGTGGAGGCTGGTACAATTACAACATTTAAAAGGCATTTGGATGGGTATATGAATAAGAAGTGTTTGGAGGGATATGGGCCGGGTGCTGGCAGGTGGGACTAGATTGGGTTGGGATATCTGGTCGGCATGGACAGGTTGGACTGAAGGGTCAGTTTCCATGCTGTACATCTCTATGACTCTATGACTCTAATCAGGTCCAGTAGAGGCTGTGGTTCAGCCCCACAATGCACACCAGATTTTCGCATCATGAGCAACGCTTTCTAACTTGCATTTCCTGGCTGACAGGGCCTTGGTGACTCCTTATACAGATTGGACAATGAACTGAAAGATCTTGTCAATGTCACTCCCATGGTGAGTTAGCAAGTTGGATCCAAAATTGGCTTAGTTATAGAAGACAGAAGGTAGTTGTGGAGAGGTATTTTTCTGACAGGAGGTATGTGACCAGTTATGTTCTGCAAGGTACAGTGCTGGATCTCTGTTGTAGTAATATATACAAATGATTTGGATGAAAATGTAGGTAGTCAGATTAGTAAGTTTGCAATGACACCACAATTGGTGGAGTTATGGATGGTGAGGAAGGTTCTCAAAAGATACAGCAGGATATAGATTAGTTGGAAAGTTGGGTGGAGAGATGGCAGATGGAGTTAAATCCAGACAAGTGTGAGATGATGCAAT
Source organism: Chiloscyllium plagiosum (assembly GCF_037043375.1). Taxonomy (NCBI): domain Eukaryota; kingdom Metazoa; phylum Chordata; class Chondrichthyes; order Orectolobiformes; family Hemiscylliidae; genus Chiloscyllium; species Chiloscyllium plagiosum. The sequence continues at coordinate 54,273,206 of NW_028270148.1, read as the reverse complement.
TTGGGAGGTCAAATACAAATGTACGCAGTAAATGACAGGACCCGTAGGAGCATTTATATACAAAGGGATCTTGGGGTCCAAAGCCATTGCTCCTTGAAAGTCGTAACATAAGTGGACAAGGTAGTAAAGAAGGCGTACATTATGCATGCCTTTATCAGTCAGGGCATTGAATATAAAAATTGGCAAGTCATATTGCAGCGTATAAAACTTTCTTAGGTCACATTTGAAGCATTGTGTACAGTTCTCCATAGAAAGGATATGGAGACTTTGCAGAGGGTACAAACAAGGTTTACCAGGATGTTTACCAAGAAGCTCAGCACAAGCTGGAATGACAGCACCTCATTTTCCACTTGGGAACTCGACAACCTACTGGACTCAATATCAAATTTAACAACTCTCGGTCTTGAGTTCTCCCATGTCCTTACCGCAACCCCCATACACCAAGCCTTGTTATCACATAGTCTGCTAACACACACATCCCGTTGTTAACCACTAACAGTTCCCATTATTAGCTCTTCACCCTCCTAGCCTGACTGTTATCCATTCCTTTGTCTATCCAATTGTTCTTCTCTCTCTTTGGTCGCTATCCTCACTTAAAGTTTACTCCTTACCCCCTCCTCCAATTCTACCTTCTGCATATAAATTGACATTGTCCTAGCTACCAACAGTTATGAGGAAGTGTCACTCAGCTCAAAACATTAACTCCAATTTCTCTGCACAGATGCTGCCTGATCTGCTGAGCTTTTCCAGCAATTTCCATTTCTGTTGCCAGGATTTTGTCTGGATATGAATGTATTAGCTATAAGGAGAGGTTGGACAAACTTGGATTGTTTTCACTGAGCATCGGAGGCTGAGGGGTGACCTGATAAAAATACATGAAGTTATAAGAGGGGTGGGCAGGGCGGACAGTCAGAGACTTTTTCCTAGGGTAGAAATATCAAACATGAAGGGGCATAGGTTTAAGGTGAGACAGGGAAAGTTTAAAGGAAATGTAAGTGGCAAGTATTTTACATAGAGGGTGGTCGATGCCTGAAATGCACTGCCAGAGGAGGTGACAGAAGTGGATACGATAACACTGTTTAAAAGGCATTTCGACAGATGCATGGACAGGTAGGAAATAGAGGGATATGGACCATGTGAAGGCAGATGGGATTAGTTTAGAATGGCATTATGAGCAGTACAGACATGGTGGACCAAGGGGCATTTTCCTGTGCTGAACTGTTCTATGTTCTGTTTACTACTGTACCCAAGACTGCACTGGCAACTATCATTGCAATGCTGCTGCAAGATCACTATGCTCTCCCAGACATGCACCAGCTCATTGCCTAGACCGGGCTGCATCTCCACTCTCTTCAGTTGCTGTCATAATGCTTACTTTCTCTGAGCCTACCTGGGTGCTTAAAATATTCATGCCTTACCTTGCCTTTTTGCTCTTTGCCCCCTTCACCAGAGATATCAGGCTCATATTATTCCTGTTTGACCATCCTATTTAGCACTGGCATATAGGATGGAAACTTGTCATGGATTGTGAGCAGTCCTGAGTCAAGTCAAGGGAAATAGCCTGCACTCAGGGGGTTGCAGCACTGAAAATCAAAGGCAGCCTCTAATACCAGTACAGAGACTTGGACACAGTCAATTAGCCACTTGGACTGGTCAGAGTTATGATGTACTCTTCATAAGGGGTGAAGAACCAAATGTTGGCCAGCCTACCACCACCTCTCTCAACTCATTCTGCCTTTTTGTGGGCTGTTTTCCTCCTGGAATGAGAGTGGGGCAGGTTTTGAGGGAAAAGAAATTGGGTGGTCTAGCTATTACTTCTGGTGCAGGTCTTCCAAGTGAGTGTCCAGGCAGCACAGCAGGCAAACTACAACAACAATTCTAAGCTTCCAGTTACCTGCCATTTCAATACAACACCATGCCCCCTGGCCAACATTTCTGGCTCAGGCTTGCTGCAGTGCTCCAGTGAAACTCACCTCGAGCTGGAAGAACAACATCTCATTTCAGTACAGCCTTCAGGACTCAATATCGAGCTCAATACTTTTAGGGCTTCAGCATCTTCTCCCACAGCCTTACCCCAAACCCCACACATGAGCTGCTAACACAAACAATCCTTTATCAGCCACTAATGGTCCCTTATTCACTCTCCCAGGTTGACCTTTATCCAGACCTTTGTCCAAATATTTTATCTCTAATTCCACCTATTGTTCACCCCTTCCCCTTGCCCCCACCCACCTTCTGCATAAATATCAATCTTTTCCTAGCTACCACCAGTTCTGAAGAAGGGTCACTGGACTCGAAACGTTAGCTCTGATTTCTCACCACAGATGCTACCAGGGTTTTTCCATCAATTTCTGTTTTTGCTTCTGATTTCTGGAATCCGCAGTTTTTTCTGTTTGTTTTTGCAGAGGGTACACAAGGTTAGTGATATTGGGGACTGGGATGGATGAGAGCAAAAGAGGGGAAATGCTACAGGAAACAAAGAGAATGTTAGAACACCAGCCTTTGTGCGAGATGAGTACAGAAGCAGAGATAAAGTAAATGTGAGGTTTTGGAGAGAAGATGGTGGCACTTACATTGTCAGAGTGGAGAATGCCATTGATCTTCCACATACATTTCTCTAGATAGCTGAGAGTGCTTTCACATGGGGTGGTCCCCTCAGACCAGGCTAATATGGCTCATCATCAACTCACTAAATGTTCCCACTTTCTCTCTATGCCATTTGATCCCCTTAGCCCTAAGATCTACCTCCTGCTTGAACACATGCAATATTTTGACCTAAACAGCTATCCACAGACTCACCACTCTCTGGGTGAGGAAGTTTCACTTCATCCCAGTGTTAAATGGTCTACCCTATACCCTTAGACTGTGACACCTGATCTGGATGCAAATGTTCTTCCTGCATTTCTAATCCTGTTAGAATTTTGCAAGTTTTAATGAGATTTCCCCTTATTCTTCTAAATTTCAATAAATACAGTCCTCAGTGATTAGGCTTCTTTCATTCATAAGTCCCACCAGCACAGAAATCAGTCAAGTAAACCTTCTTTGCTTTCCTCAAATAGCTAGAACGTTCCTCCTCAGATAAGGAGAACAAAACTGCACATAATACTTCAAATATAGGCTCAACAAAGCCCACTATTAATCTAACAAGACATTCTTGCTCCTATAGTCAAATCCTCTCCCTATGAAGGCCAACATACAACCTGCTCTGTATCTGCAAACTTACTTTTCAGCAACTGATCCATGTGGACACTCAGGTCTCGTTGCACTTCCTACTTCCTCAATCTGTCACCATTTAGATAATCCTCTGCCATCCTGTTTTTTTTCTGCTTAAACACATAATGCTTCATCTACCATGCATTTGCCCACTCACTCAACTTGTCCCAATCACACTGAAGCATCTCTATATGTGCTTCATTTTTCACTGTATCCAGTTTTATTTCGTCAGCAATCTTGGAGATATTACATTTATTTCCCTCAGTAAATCATTAATGTACGGTGTGAATAACTGGACTCCTCTGCGCAGTATCTAAATTGTCACTGCCTGTGACTAAGAAAAAGACCCTTTATTCCTACTCTTTTCTTTCTGTCTGCCAACCAGGTGTCTATCCACATCATTACAATACCTTCAATCCCATGCTCTTTATTTGCAGTCTCTTGTGTGGAACCTTTCTGAAAGCCTTCTGAACGCCTTCTGAAACTCCAAGTAAACCACATCAACGGGTTCCTCCAATCAACTTTATTAGTTACATCCCGAAAATTCCAGTAAATTTGTCAAATATAATACCCTTTTCATAAATTCATGCTGACTCTTTCCAATCCTGTCTGTGTTTTCCAAATGCTCAGCTATTAGTTCTTTTATAATGTACTCAGGGATTTTCTCCACTATCAATATCCGGCTAACAGACCTACAACTCCATGTTTCTGTCTACCTCCTTTTTTTAAAGTATTGAGGTTAAATTGGTTATTTTCAATCCATAGAAACTGTTCCAGAGTCTATAGAATATTGAGAGGTGACCATTAATGAATCCATTGTTTCCGGGGCAACTTCCTTCAGTACTCTGGGATATAGATTATAGAGTACTGAGGGCTTATTGGCCATTAATCCCATCAAGTTACTAACACCACTCATATTCTAATACTGATTTTCCTCAGTTCCTCTCTCTCGCTAAACCCTGTATTCCCCAAAATTTTTGGAATGTTATTTATGTCTTCCTTTGTGTAAACTGAACTAAAATATGCATTTAACTGGTTAGTCATTTCTTTGTTTCCCATTATAAGTTCCCTTGTTTCTAATCTTTTCTCTTCACATACCTCTACAAGCTTTTTCAGTCCATTTGTACATTCCCTGCAAGCTAACTTTCGTACTCTGTTTTCCCCTCCTAATCAATCCCTGTCTCCTTCTTTGCTGAAATCCAGACAGATTCCAACCCTCAGGTCTGCTGCTAGTTTTTGGCCAATTTGTATGCCACTTCCTTGATTCTGAGTTAGCACTTTATGAAGTGTGTTTGGTAAAATACAGTGAAACGGCATAAATCCCTCCAAAAAACTTGATGCAACTCACAATTGGCCAAGAAACATAAGATTCAGCCTGCTGTCTTTACTCAACAAATATGAATTACAGCAATGCAGCAAGCCACAAATCCTTTTGCTTGTATTTTATATTGCCATTTTCTTTACTAAGTAGGCAAAACCCCGGGGTAAACCTCTTTGACAATGGAATGCTTAAATGCAAATTTTATTTTAATCCAAATATTGCTGAGTCTGGGATTGTTGTACAATTTTATTTAACTTGTTATCTCATTGTGAAACTAGCAGCATTTGTTCTCCCAAGTTCTCAATTGCTGACACAAACCATATCAGAACTTTTATTTAACAGCTGCAGAAAATTGAAGGTTTTTGGGTTAAAATGAAAGGTCTTTTTGCCCATGATGATACCATTTGGCTGCAGCTGTCTTGTAAAATAGGCATAAGGTGTTTTGTCTTTGCTAAGACGAGGTATGATGTCTGTTTTAGGACCAGTCAAGGAAACTGGCTGCCTTATAACAGCAAAACCAGAGGTTTGCTGCAGTAAATGCAGCTGCCACCAAACAATTAAACAAAAGACATCAGTTTCTAATTTTAATGTGAAGCCAGGAGGGATCATGAGAGGCAAGGAAGCAGTCCAAAATTCAAAATGAAAACTGAATTCAGGACCAAAAATGGGTCAACCTTATTCTATTCCAGTAATTTAGTGAAAAGGAAGGAGGTGTTTTCGCATTTGCCTTTAAGAAATGGTCACTGGTGGGAAGGCAGGATTTTAACTTGCGTTGGCTAACTTTCTGAGCAGGGACAGGTTAGTAGCCTCCAAGAACCAGTCAGTTCCACACCTAACCTGAACTTGATCTGGAGTATCTCAGATTTCAGATGAGAGTCATGGGGAACAGTAGCAGCACCAACCGCAGCAGGAGAGGTACCTCTAGAACCTGCAGATAGTTTCTCCTTACCAGCCTTCCACTCTGCAGGACAACTGGGCCAGGAATGGAGCTCCAACTTACACAACACAGCCAGAGGATAACTGGTGTCAACTCCATTGAGTATCCTAAGGCACTGGTGCCTCAAAGTTTCTTGAAATGTATTTGTGCGCTTGCAGCTTCCTGGAATATGACTTGATAACAACTGTACAGGTGGGCACAAGTTGCCAGTGACAGACAGAGCCACCATGTTCATATGTTTATTTGCCTAGTCTTCCTTAAAATATTCTTCTGGCGGCATTTGTACCATCTCACTGTCTGCTGCCCACAGTGCATCTCGTAGGTGACGGATGCCATGTTTACCAGAGTCAAGGGTTACATGCGCTTCACAACTGATAGTGCTAGTCAGAAAGAGCAGATCTGCTGCTCTGGCTAGGTGTCCAGATTTCCCTGGAGTCATCAATTGTGCAGATATGAAAATCAAGGTACTCCCAGCTCACCCATCAATGGAAAGGGAATTCACTTCATCTATATTCAGTCAGTGTCCAGCCTCCAGAAGATGCTTCATGCATGTCTAAGCAACACAGCCAAAGTGCTGCCATGACAGGATCCACATTATGAACACTCATTGCATTCTTGCCAAGGCTTATAGAGATTTTCTAATCAACCTGTTCAGGGAGGTGCTATTACATCTAAGGGCAGGTCAAACCTGAACTGCAGGCTCTTGGCTCAGAGGTAAGGACACCAACAACTACACTTCAACAGCTACCTCAAAAGTTTGTATATCCTTCCATAGGTAATGAGAACGAAATTGTGGGCCAACTGTGATATTACCAAGGTCCAATATACATGTAATAACATTTCTCCATTCTGATACTCCAATTCCATTAAAAGTAAAATTGCCAAAGTCTCAGACAGCCATAGGGCTGGTCTCCTCAATATTAAGACCTTCTTATTAGTTCATCATCCAATCAATTGACATTTTCTGTGGAACTTCATTTTTATTTTCATTTCATGTAGACTGACCCCAGGAAATTTCAGGTTAACACTTACACAAGGATATGCAGAACCTTCTAAATTTCAAATATCCCAGTATCTGAGGATTTCAAACATGTTGCTTTTCTATATGTTTCCTTCCAAAGTGGCTAACTTCACATTTTCCCACAATATATTCCATCCACTGTGTTCTTGCTCATTCAATTAACTTGGTATATATCTTGGTGCAGCCTCTGCATTCTGCCCACAACTTACCTTCCCATCTAACTTTGTACCATCAATGAAAGCGTTCACCCTTTCATTTAGATCACTGACAGAGATGTCCTTTACTCTACAGAATATGTGCAAATGGAGCTACATCATTGTGGTGTTAGATCGTATGGAACTGGAGCCTGGTTCTATCGGGCTCAAAGCTCCCTTATCATCCACTGTGCATAGTTATGTCCAATAAAGTCAATTGCTGTTTATAAACAAGAGTGTAGGTCTCACTTTTCTATGGTATGTTGTTAAAGAACCGAAGGCAATAATGGGCATAATAAGTCAACACTAACATGTTACAATAATTAAAACTACATTTTGTGTTGTGATACAGTAAAATGGATTTTTAACTTTCTGCGCCTCAGTGATGTTGTTCTTGTTCTCTTCAACAAACCTGATAACTAATCACAACAGTGATCTATGTAACTAGACATGTGGTATCTTCATGGTCTTTTGCCAAAGGAAATCTCTCAGCAAGATTATGAATGCAGCATTAGCTTTTAATCTTCAGATTTTCAAAGTCAACCACACAAAACAATGAAGTGATCAAAGGACTCTTAAATCTACTATACAGGTGCAGGAATTGTATACCATTGAGGACCAACAATAACAGATCCTGTTTTTGTGCAGATAACAGCAGTGTAGCACATCTTCCCTGGTAATGTTTCAAAATCAACCTTCCATCATGCATCTGCATGTTTCTGATCATTTTCTGATCTCTGTACATAAATACTGACAAGTGCTGTCAGCCTTCCTGTTATTTTGACAACAAATGTGCCAAGATCATCAAATGCACTTATTTGCAATTAAAAGTATTAGGCAGAAGTGTTGAACTGACCTAAGAAAAAGTCCAATTGCAAGCAATTCTAACTCAAAATGTCTGACTTAACAATGAGGAAGTATATATTTATTGCTGCAGCCATGGCTCAAAATTCATTAATTCTATTTATAAACAGGTATTGAAGGGAATTCTATAAGGGTATGAATAACGTGAGCTATAGTGTGATGTGTGGCAAAATCAGGCTACAAAGCAGCGAGGCATTTCAACATGGGGAGCAACACACTATTATTTAGGAGTTTACCACTCATATGGCAAGATTCTCACTAGGCAGCAGCGAGATGCTAATTGATGGTGATTGTTGTTTGTTACATTCCTTGTTAACAACATAGCTTACATAATACTGTCATAAAAACCAGGGCAACCTGGTGGATTCAACTCACTGCTTCCTCCAAACGCTCTCCATATTGGACATTGGGTACTGACATCACAAGTACCCTCCACATGCAGCCAATGGTCTCCAGGAACCATGATGGCACATCTCTGATCCATTTACAGGATGCTTCTGCATTTTATTGCTCCACCATCATTGCAATGCAGCAGCGTGGACACTGAGCACTAAAGACCATGGTCCCATCTCAAGAAGTAGACCAGATTCCATCTCTGGGCTGTTCAGTTTCTCTCATATCACAGTCTCACTCAGAGCCTACCTGGATGTTCACAGTAGCCCTGTCTTGCAATGAATTGTCTTGCCTTTTTGTGTTTGCCCCTCAGCCAGAGATACCAGGATCATATTACTGCATTCCTCAGTCAAGAATGTTAAACAAAATGTAGTAACAAATTATTGCAGATGCTGGGATCTGTACTGAAAAAACAAATGCTGGAGATCACAGCAACTCAGACAGCATCCATGGAGAGACAGCAAGCTAACGTTTCAAGTCTAGATGACTCTTCATCGGAGCTGAAGTAATGATGGAGCTCTGATAAAGAGTCATCTAGCTTCGAAACGTTAGCTTGCTCTCTCTCCATGGATGCTATATGACTTGCTGTGATCTCCAGCATTTGTTGTTTTCAAGGATATTAACCTTTGCTCAGGGGTTTGCAGCACATTAAGCCATGTGCAGCCTCCGATATCAGTCCAGGCCCTGCTCAGGATGTACCGACTCAGGGTTGTCACTGCCTACCAGGTGAGGAGCAAAAAGGACAGACCACACACCACCAATCTTGACTCTTTTAGCCCTACTATGGGCTGTTTCCTTCATGAAATGAGAGGATGCAGGCATTATGGGAGGTGAACGTGGGGGGCATATTTATTACTTTTGATGCAGATGGGTAAGCAGGCAGAGTTGATGCAGTCAGGCATTGGGGTGGACAACAGTGAGTGAGGGAAGATGCTGCAGGTAATAGTGAGAGTGGTAGAGCATGAGAGTAGGTGGCATGTTGTTTCAGTGGCAGAGACAGAGTGAGTGTGAGGTACAGGAAAGAAGATGGAAGAACTGACTTTGGCCAGTACAGAAGGACTTTAGCCTTTTTTTGTACAGTGCTGGGCAGTCAGCTGAGGGAGCTTCAATCCAGGTAGCAACCTCAGATCAAGCTGGCATGGTCTAGTGTTATGGCCTGCAGTGATGGTTCTGGCAAAGGGGGATGGCCCACGTTGGCACCATCCATCTAGAAGGACCTCCAGGTCACTGCCTGGAAAGTGGGGGATCATTTCTCCCTATCTGCAATGTCCAAGGCAAATGTCAGAAAATGTGCAGAGCAGCTCCAAACTGACATCGCTTGCCAGGGTGCACAACAGCTTTTAAAGAGGACAGGGACACAATGGAAACTGGTGAATTCTATAATATCCACTGAGTTCTGAGTTGTTCTGAGAATGGTGAGTAATAAGTTGGGATGGAAATCGGATGTGAGAGTCATCATCAGGGCATTGTAGCGAATTCATGAGGTGAGTTTATTGAGATACTACAAGAGATGACTAGGCCTTGCCATAACAAACCCTCCAAAAAAACTGATGCATCTCGGACTTAGCCAAATAAAATAACATTCAGCCCAATGTGTTCAACAAAGTCAAATAGAAGTAGGAAACAAATCAAAATAATTTATCACTACTGAGAGTTTTACTCCGGTGTTCATTCATTTTTATTAAATTGTATATTTTTAAGTTCTCATTGTATAACTGCAACAAAAAATGTAAACCCATCAGACAGAAGTTTAAGCTATTCAACGATTCCAGACTAAGATACATAAACCTATTAATTCTCCAACATAGATCTGCGGAAAAGTAAGACCAGGTTTTCCCAAGTGCTCTATAAAATTAAAAAAATGAACATTATGTCATCATGCTTCATGACTGTCTTCTCCTTTATAAATGCTAATAACAGAAGCAGGAACACATCGTCATATCCTTTGACTAATACTCCAGTAGTTCATACTAACCACATGAATCTTGCTGATCTAATAACCTATCCCTGCTTTATGCATCTGCTCTTATACCTCCTACTCATCCATTTTTGGTGTTGACTGTTTTTCAAGTTTCCCATTTTTATCTTTCCCAGCTGTTTTGGGCATTCATTTTTGCACTTGATCATACCTAGCAACAAGACTTTGCTGTATATCCATGCATTTCAGAAATATTAGTCATGCCCCAATTCAATGCCTAATACACCAATATAGCCAGTAATTTATTTACATTAAAATAACTGTGTAATGATTTGTAGTTTTGCCCAGAAAGCTTAATATTAGATGTTATTTAGATTAGATTAGATTAGATTAGATTAGATTACTTACAGTGTGGAAACAGGTCTTTCGGCCCAACAAGTCCACACCGACCCGCCGAAGCGCAACCCACCCAGACCCATTCCCCTACACTCACCCCTTCGCCTAACACTGCGGACAATTTAGCATGGCCAATTCACCTAACCTGCACATCTTTGGACTGAGGGAGGAAACAGAAGCACCCGGAGGAAACCCATACAGACATGGGGAGAATGTGCAAACTACACACAGTCGCCTGAGGCGGGAACTACAAGCATATTACCTTGCTATTAATTTGAAAGATGTTTGAAAGATTTCCACTGTTCAAAGCCACTGTAAATTTAAAGATGGCCTCCAGTTTATCGAAAGGGAGATAATGTCCTCAAGGCCATTTATTCAAATTAAAGTTCACTGTTCATCTACTGGGGGCCATTGATCCTTAACAATCTATCAATAACCTTGCATAATCCAGTTAATTCCCTGATAATGATTTCAAAGCAACCCACAAGTCAAAATTATTCAGCTTGGTTTCAAAACTACCCATGACCATGACAGAATCAAAGAGGGCAATTTAAATATGAGTCAGCAGATGAATGGCTAGAAGTGGGTGTTAAATTATACAAAGCTCCAAATATGTGTTAACAGGCCTCCAAACTACCTATTTCCAGGCTAACAGTGTTGAAAAGGTATGGTGGGGGAATGGCTGTAATGTTTTTTCACAGATTCCAAATCCCATTGATAGTATATCTTTAAACCAGTCAACTGACATTGTAGCATGAAACATTCTGTATAAAGGTACCTACCTCATCTTCAGCACTCGCTCTTTGTTCAGTCAGTCAGTTACGTGCATATAATGTACAACAATAGTCAGCAAGCACAGAACTCTGAAGATGTTTATGTCTGTGTATTACAGAAATGTAAATATTTAGTGCTGTAAATAAACGTTCAGACATCTGTCTCATCAAAAGCTGAATCCCTAGAATGTGTGCTACATGGGTCAACGCACAGAGCAGTACTCAGATCATAACATATTAGCAGCAGTATTTCACCCAAGAAATTACATCATGGTGGCATATCAGGGTGGACAACTAATCGATTCAGGAGGCTTCCAATGCTGAGATTTGTTTACTGGTTTAAAAGATCTAACAGTGGGCAACCAGGTCTCCCAAGAAACTGACAAGGAAAGCTGAGTGAACAAATCAGGTGCCTATACACCATTGTTTCATAGAATCCCTACTGTATGGAAATAGGCCCTTTGGCCCAACAAATCCACACCAATCCTCCGAAGAGCAACCCACCCAGATCCATTACCCCCACCCTATATTTACCCCCAATTAATGCACCTAACCGACACGTCGCCCTACTGAGTCACAAGCATGTGCACTGCCACTGCAGACTGCCTCTGCTAATGCATGGAATTGGTGATCTGTTATGTGCAAAATGAGATGCTTAACCCCAAGCTCGACAATCCGCACAACAATGGAATTTTAATCAACAAATCAAATGGGAGACAATGCCGAGGAGATTGTAAAACTTCGGAGTCAGTTTACCTGAATCTGATATGATATAATGTAGATCATAAGCATGGTCCAGTGAAAGGAATTGAGGTCCCCTAGTTTTCTGATCACAAACCCTGGTTTACACATGCTATCTTTCTGTGCATTTAAAGGTGCATTTGTGTCATTTCAAGTCATTGATCTTGCCACCCCACCATCACCACTCTAACGCCCATTCAATCAACACCTCAATACATTGTGTGAGGATCTTGCAGTCTAGATGGTGATTGGGTCCTATTTTATGGACCTCATGTTACAGACAGTAGAGAGATGATAAGGCTGGTTCTTCTTTACCCACCCTTCAACTGACCAAATACATATGTGCTTTAAGTATAAAAGGCTAGTGTCATGCAACCATCAAGAATTGACATGCATTTTAGTACATTTAAAAAAGAAACAAAACTGTTCATTATTCAATACCCAAACATAGGCCCAACCACATCTACTCACAATGTCATACAGAGCCACACATACAGTCAGGAAAAGATTGTGCACAAAATAATCACCGGCATTTAGGTTTTAAAGTTTGAAAGCTTGTTGTCACACATGATCTTCCCAAGATGAAGTCCTAAAACATTGTGTTTCTTTTCTGTCTCACTGAAGCTGGGGGCTCAGAATGATCAATTTGCTGTGGATTATGGCATGCTGGTTTGTTTTGCTTCAAGCTAATCATGGGCGGCATGGTGGCACAGTGGTTAGCGCTGCTGCCTCACAGCGCCAGAGACCTGGGTTCAATTCCTGCCTCAGGCGACTGACTGTGTGGAGTTTGCACGTTCTCCCCGTGTCTGCGTGGGTTTCCTCCGGGTGCTCCGGTTTCCTCCCACAGTCCAAAAGATGTGCAGGTCAGGTGAATTGGCCGTGTTAAATTGCCCATAGTGTTAGGTAAGGGGTAAATGTGGGGGTAGGGTGGGTTACGCTTCGGCGTGTCGGTGTGGACTTGTTGGGCCGAAGGGCCTGTTTCCACACTATAAGTAATCTAATCTAATCTAATCTAATCAAGTGTGAGTCAGACCCCTGTCATAAAAACCTAAAATTCATAAAATAAGACAAAGGTGAAGTCCAATTCAATTTGTTCATAAAGCTTATGGTTCTTAGGTAGAATCTTGTTCCTTCTTTCTTTCTTTGCTTCTCCAAAAACCTGCTTTATTCCATGTCCTTTTCTGAAACTTAATTTCTGTTGTGTGACTAGAGTGTTTCTAGCAACAGTATGGCGCATGCTGGTGAAGCCCAGAGCGGGACTGTCGCAGTGGACTCTCTTTAAGTTGTCTTTCTTTATTTTTAATTTTATTTTTAAGTTAATGAGAATGCCACCTATGCATGATGATGGTACACACTTTTCAAAGTGTTTTGTATTGAATAAATTTGACAGTAAATGATTCAATTCAATTTTGTTCATTGCATTCACAAATGGTCAATAACAATAAGGCCATTGTCAATCAATCTGGTACAAGCTGCATGTGCCACTGCAGTTGATTCAAATTTTTTTAACATCCACCCTCTGAATTTCAACTCAGAAACTGAATAGTCTGTAAGCATGGAAAATGTTTCTGTAATTATTCTGAGAAGGACAGCTATTAACCATCATAAAGGTCTGTTGTAATGACTCTCAAAGATATATCCTAGGAGTTCATCTGCATTTGAAAATTAGTTCCATGTGTATTGACAGGTAAGAATATCTGAATATCTCAAATCTATTTTATTTGAATCAAAATATCCATTCTGCAGTTTGTTTTAAAACATTTTATACTCCATATATCCATAAATCCGCTTTGCTTGAGTTTGACATTTTATTGATTTGGTACATCAATTACGTTAACAAAAAAAAACCCACTATATTATATAGGAACATTTCAACTTTTATCAAAGATTAATATTACAATTCCCTGAGTAAATTTTAAATTAGGCATTAAAGTGCGTACGATAAATCCATTCCCAAATTATTACTGTCATAAGGAATCTTAATCTAAACAAAACTTTTTCATAAAAATCCTATTTCAAATGAGAAACTTGCTTCTATTAAATATGCAACAGCACAGTCTTTTACAGTTGAAAAACAGAAATGACAGTATGTTGAAGAAGTCTAATCATGTTTGTTTGCAATAAAATTAATTCTATTTGAAGTAAATGAATTAATATGTGCACTTAAAATGAATTTCAGAATTATTGTTTTAGTCAACAATGCATGGAAGCCTTAATCTGAGTATTTTACACTTAGAAAGTGATTCTTGGTGATTAAAATCTAACTATCTGTGTATTGAATAAAGAGATCACAAGAAACTATTGAATAATCCAGGATAACTGTAAATTGAACTCTTATTCTATGTTTTCAAGATGATGACACATGAGTAACAAGTACTGAGAATTTCTTCTGAGTAACTTTTTTTCCACTGCCACAATATCTCTCTCAAACTTTCTAGGAATTTTTAGTGGACGTGTTGAATCGATTATGAAATGAAGCGAGAGCTAGCATCTAGCTGACCACAGACAAGATCACATCAATCTCAGTCTTGCGACCCTGTTGTACAATATGAATCGCCTTTGATACTATAGTAAATGAAGGATCCATTCCACATTTTAAATGGATGGTGAGCTACATTGAGGCTATTTGCTGGATTATATCTCATGATTACAAATGGAATTTAAAATGTTTTTGGAGTTCTCCTATATTTGGATACCCTACAGGCAATTGTCTGTCTGGCGCTAAAGTACATTTTTATCATTTTTATGCTGAAAGAAGTTGCCTCCAGGGACAAGTAGCATGATAGGCCTTCTTCCAGCAATTGTGCATGACTGGGAGAATCAGGAGAGGCCATACAAATCATAACAAGCTTCTACAACTGGGAGGCGAGCTATCCACATTGAGGATCATTAGAGAAAATCATCTCATCTCGATTTCAATGAGGAGCAACACTGTGCAAGAATTTTCCTTTCAGTTAAGAGGCTGAGTTAAATTTTCCAACTGATGCAATTATAACGGTAACATCAAAGTTGAGCAAAGACAGCATTACCAGTGACTTTCTAGGCTTTACTCTGAGAGGACAGAAAATCTAGAAGGCATAGAGCTTGCAACAGAAATTATGGTAAATGACAATACAAGTTCTGTTTATGTGTATTGATTCATCACATTTTCTGTTGTGTATTCGTTTTGCTCTTAAGCATGACAGTAATGGCAACTTTGACACAGGGATCAAAGCTCTGCAGGATTCTGCCAGTATTCCACCATGACTCTTGAGAAGTCTGATGAAAGTCTCAATAACCAGTGGATATCAATTTGTACTGGGTTTAAATGTTTTCCCTTTGTGTTTTTCCATAACATATGAAGTAAAAAGCATGATATCCACTGAATTTCCTTTATCTATACATTCGTTCATTTAGTCAAGAAGTGCTCTTGCATTTATCATTTGCTTTGAAGAAGTCCATGCCATGTGTCCCTAATGTCCATGAATTAAAATAGCACTGAAAAAAAGACACATTTTGTTGAGTTTTTCATCTTGCACTCATCAGGACAATTCACAAGAATACCAATTCCAAGGCAAATACAGTCTTTCTCCTGCATGGGAGAATGCTTATTCATTGACAAGTGAACTCTGATTGGCAAAGGCATTGCCAAGGAGAATACATCAGTTAATGCCAATTGACAGTTAACTGTCAGACTAAGTTTGAATTTTAAATCAGGCAGGTTCACTCTGATTGATTACAGCATTGCCCTAAGAAATAAATTAACACATAGCTGTCACCTATTTTGTTGGGTTTAAACAGGCATAGTGTGTGACGTGATCTTTCTGGCCACGAAGGAAAGGCCTCTGTGCAAGAATATTTCAGTACACATATTGCATGACACTGCAAGTCTGACTGACAAGCTGGTTGACAGCATAATTCTTTACCCATTCAGGATTATCTAGAAAAGCTTGTCTAATTGTGGACTCACATCTAATATTGGATACTGTGGGCCAAATCTTGCCAGAAATCAGCTGTGTCATTTTCATCAGGTTTTATGGAGAGTTTCTCTTTGAGAAGGCTAACAAGTTTTCCTGCACTATCAAGCCAAACTTGCCTCACTCATTGTATACCACATCCCTATAGCGCCCTTTCTCACCAATGGACTCAGGAGCAGCAGGCAGGTTTGTTGAAGGCATTGGACAACCTGACAGAAAGGTCTGCATGACCACAGCAATGCTGTTAGGGACTTTTTGTCTCATGTGTTGTCTGGCTGCCATCTTGGACAGCTACCAGAAAAAGCCAGGCCCAGCAATCATAGTCTCTGCCTATGTTCCATTTATTGGTGCTCTATATTAACCGCAAGGTGACAGGAGGATGACGGACCTTGTCCTCTCTCACAAGGAGCTCGCGCAGTACCAGTGACCACCCAGCCAGAGAAGGAACCATGGACATTCCCTCCAGAAGTCCCCCTTCAGGAAACCCCCGCTTCCATCTTGCCTGTCACATTCATTTGCATGGGAGGTCAAGCCACAAAGGGTGCACCTGCCTCTAGGCAGGACACAGTCAGGATTTCTGGGTCCTAGTGGCATCACCCAACCAACCCTCCCAGGTCAACTGAACGCATCATTAGGCAGGCTCCCAGGGCTGCACTGAGACCTAGTGGGAGGGAAAGAAACAAGAAGTTATCCTGAGGATACATAGGTGGCACGGGGTGATAATTCATTATAAATACATCCTCATGTTGGGAAATATATGTTCACTTTCTTTTATCAACATTGTGAGTGAAAGTCAGGTACAACATTGAAGGTGGTGAGACAATAGAATCTAGCCACCTTTGGCACTACAGAATGTTATATGGTTCAAGGTGAGAATTAACAGCTCCTGCAGCGTCTGCAGGTGATGAGAAGGTGATTGCTGTTTTCGCATCGAGGTGAATCACTCCAGGCCCCAAAACATTGATGGTGCATCATAACCAGGGAGTGATCCCTGATGTTGCATGAAATGCTCACGAATGCCTAGGGCAAGGATTTGGACTTCACACAGACACTTATGGTTCACATTGAATGTAGTGTTCACAGGTATGCTTTAGCTTTAGCGTCTATGTTTTCATTTTAAACTTCTCGTGGAACTCAGAAGTTAAGGTCCCTCCCACATTGAACAAAACACTTGCCCCGCCCAATCTAAGCACAGTCACAGCCAGTTTCAGCTTCATTGCACACTTGTTATTTACAGTACGTTGGAAAGAAACTGCTTGTCAGGCTGAGAACCTTATTATTGTTAAATACCCAAAAAGACACATTCCCTTCTTGGTAGCCCTGCCCCGTCAATCTCACAGGCATCGAACTTCCCCACCAACCCTGTCTATCTGAGTCTGCACCTACCCACTTTGGTGAATGGACCAGAAACAACTGACACATGGAGTGGATTTGAGATTGATGTAGCATGGTGCTGTGCAGAAATGTGTCCATCATTCTGGCAGATGAATGCTTACAGAATATCAACATCCCAAAGCCTGAATGCTGTTTAAAGTATATAGAATTGAACAAATTATTCCCACCTTTGGTAGACTCAATCTAAATTAACCTAATTAGTATTCTATTATAAATACGCAAATGATGTGGGAAGAACAAGTTTGTCAATTTTAGGTATTATTTTAGGTATTATTTTAGCCTCTGTCCATTCAGTGCTATAATACCATACTTCATTTGTTTCTCTTAGTACAATTGGGTTTGTTTTGAATTCATCAGATAACGTTAAACAAGTGATAACAAAAGAGAAACACAATTAACATCTCTGCGGAATGGATTAGCTTTTGACTTTGAAGTAAATGAAAAGTGGAAGAAATGTAAAATGGACTGCTGAGGCAATAGCAACATATTTTAAACATCAGCCAATACCAATGGCTTCTTTCAATTCATTACAGTGCATAATGCCAGTGGACTCCTTTGTGGTAAAGTAGGCGTACCTTCAGAGTTCTACGTGAGAGCATTGTTGTGAGGTTGATAAACCTGAAAAAAGGAGTTTCCTGAATGTCCTTCAGTTTTTAGCTGTTGTAAGTATTTGTCAGGTTCCTAACTACAGGCAGCCTTATTGACAGGATAAAAGTCAGTCAGGCAGAATTCCTTCTGTCTCATAAGTGGTGGAGTGACCCCAGGACTGTGAGGTCCTGATGGACAGTCAATGATTGTGGAGGTTTTTTGACTGTCGCTAGCGAGTGGCAGATAGCTTCTTAAGTTATGGGGGTTCTAATGGTGGTTAGCAGGGGAACAGATGCTATTACATTTGTTGGACCTGATATAAACACCTGGCTATCTTCAGGGCCACAAGAAATATTGTAAAAACACTTACCTAACTCTTCTTGCCCTTGTGGCTGTTGGGTTTTGAAAAGCCTGGCAAAGCTGGGTTTAAATTGCAATAACAATAAAAATGTAGAAATGCAATCTTACTATAATATTTAAAAGACCAATCCTCACGTCCATATAAACCAGAAATGAATGGATTCAACGCACTTTTGTTGTACATTTCTTGAATATTGACCTTCAGTATTACCCCCATCTCATACAATTGCAAGTTAATATTCAGCCCTCTGCTTTAGAAGCCATTAATATTAGTGGTATAATCCACTAAATATGATAACAGATGTTCAAACATAAAAGCCGTTCAATTGATGGCAACTGCATCAGGAAAATCATTGAAAACTACATTGGTTTACAACACAAAATTGCATAGGAAATAATCTCTTTAAATTAGCATATTGCAAATAAAATCGTATCTTCATGGATAAAACAGTTTTATTCAGTATTTATTCAGTAAAACAAATATATCGTCATCCTGCTGCTAGGCAGTTAAATAAGCTATTACATAATTTCTATCCTTCTCTAAATATATAATTGATCAGACTGAATTCACATCCAAACTTCAAAAGTTTGTCCCTAAATGTTTCAATTAAGTGTGGATATCTTCAAGCTTTTAGGCCTAGATTAGAGTGGTGCTGGAAAAGCACAGCACGTCAGGCAGCATCCCAGGAGCAGGAAAATCGGCGTTTCAGGCAAAAGCCCTTCATCAGGCACGAAACATCGATTTTCCTGCTCCTCGGATGCTGCCTGACGTGCTGTGCTTTTCCAGCATCATTCTAATCTAGGCTCTGGTTTCCAGCAACTGCAGTCCTCACTTTTGCCTAAGCTTTTAGGCCTGTTAATTCTAACTTTCCATTTGATTGTATGTTTTATTCGTGTTTCTGCTACTATCATAACTGCAAGGAGGAAACTCACTCAAATAAAGTTGCAATGTCTGTGGGGTTATTGCCAGCAACATAGAAGTCTGTATCAAGGAATAGGACCATCTGTAATGTTGAGCAAGTCAAAGATATTCGAAATGGGCAGCCTAAAAATAATATCCTTTTTCAAATGTTTCCTTTTTGCAGATTATTAAAGTTATATGATGGAATTCTGCCAGCCTAATACTTTGAATGAAAGACTTGCAGTTTCCATAAAACATTGAATTCCAAAACATCACAATATTTTGGCTATTCCCAATCCTTGGCCACTTCCCCCTCACTACTTCCCGTGAAAGTGAAATTACGGCAGCAAGTGGGAGGGAGAAAGTGAGTGGTTCAGAGAGAAATGGACAGCTAGAGTATGAATGAGGCAGTCAGCAAGTAGAGTGGCCTGTGAGGTACCTTGCTGGATGGAGAAGGAGGTGAAGAGCAGAACTGGGTGTGAGCATACACCATTAACACAATACATTGAGCAGCAATGCCACATGAGCTCAGGGGCAGAATGATGCAGTTATGATGTTCAGGACATTCAACAATGTCCTCAGTGGAGCAGAAGAGTCGACGTTTCATGCATAAGTTTTTCATCAGGAATGATAAAGGGCTTATGCTTGAAATGTCGACTCTCCTGCTATTCGGATGCTGCCTTACCTGCTGTGCTTTCCCAGCACCACACTTTTTGGCTCTGATCTTCAGCATCTGCAGTCCTCTCTTTCTCCCAATGTCACCAGTGGCACCAATTTCTTGTTCCAGAAATACACAATAAGGCCGGTTGTTCAGGGGAGTGACAGTCTCACACAGATTGCTGCCCCAGCTTTTCTTTTTCACTGAAGAAGGGAATTCAGCATTTCTTGGAGGAGATTCCATGTATTGCTCTCTCAGAAGTGTGGAGACATCCCTCTATTCTGACACTTCTTTCACAGTGTGGAAGATAAACCACATTCTCTTTTCATCTGACAACCTACCTCTGCCACCTCTCCATAGTTGTCATCATGCTTTCCAGCACCTTACCACCATATTGACCTTATATACTTACTATCATAACTGCAAGGAGGAAACTCACTCAAATAAAGTTGCAATGTCTGTGGGGTTATTGCCAGCAACATAGAAGTCTGTATCAAGGAATAGGACCATCTGTAATGTTGAGCAAGTCAAAGATATTCGAAATGGGCAGCCTAAAAATAATATCCTTTTTCAAATGTTTCCTTTTTGCAGATTATTAAAGTTATATGATGGAATTCTGCCAGCCTAATACTTTGAATGAAAGATTTGCAATTTCCATAAAACATTGAATTCCAAAACATCACAATATGTTCAGGACATTCAACAATGTCCTCAGTGGAGCAGAAGAGTCGACGTTTCATGCATAAGTTTTTCATCAGGAATGATAAAGGGCTTATGCTTGAAATGTCGACTCTCCTGCTATTCGGATGCTGCCTTACCTGATGTGCTTTCTCAGCACCACACTTTTTGGCTCTGATCTTCAGCATCTGCAGTCCTCTCTTTCTCCCAATGTCAAGCTGCTGACAGCCATCCTGACAGCTCCTGTCAAACAGTAAGTATATAAGGTCAATATGGTGGTAAGGTGCTGGAAAGCATGATGACAACTATGGAGAGGTGGCAGAGGTAGGTTGTCAGATGAGTAGGTACCAGGTAGGTTGGTTCACGTGCCAGTTGGAAAGGGTTTACGATGACTGGGTTAGCATGCGAGATGGGTTTGGGCTTGGATTCCATAGGGGTTGAACGCCTGGATGCATGTATGTAGGGGAGGGTGCCAGGACACAAAGTGGAAGGATAAGTGATGCAGTGGTTAGGAAAGATTAGGATGGGAGGGAGGAATTGGGTCTGGTGTAGGGTGGATACCAAATGGGATTGGCTCAGATCGGAGATGGTGGCAGTGGGCTAAGTTTGATGCTGTCCAGTGGAGATCTGGGAGTTGAGTCAGGTCTGGCTAGGGGGGAAGGATGTTTGGGTCAGTATAACAGGAAATATCAAGTCAATTTGAGACCGGTCCAGCCAGAAGGGAAGGTAGGGTCCAGGATGCCTAGTCCCTGGAGGGCATCAAATCTTGGGAAATTTAATTTCCCAAGAAATTCCTTTGGAGTTTGTTGTGATGGGCATTCTGCAGGGCCCCAGTGTCCAACTTGTATTTACACTGGAATAATGTCTGTCAGGCCAGTGGAAAATTTAGGTCAATGTATTTATAAAGCCTCAAGCATTAGATAGCATGACAAATTGTTCCTAGAAGTGCATTTACATTACAGGACTGAACATTGTATTTCATTTACAAACACTCTTCACGCACACAGCTTTGACAATGTTTTCATGTAGAGCACTCGATAAATTTTCATTAATCAGCGAGCTATATTACAATATTGTGTAATTCTTTACCACATTTTTTTATTAAAAACAACTTGAACGTATTCTGGAAATGTTGAAAGATGGTCCTTTAAAAGCTTATGTTATGACATCAATTAACAAGTCATGCTTTGTGTAGCTAAATGGAAAATACTATGGAGAAAAAAAGTTTGTTTGTAACCAAACAAATGAGTTATGGTCATGAGAGATCATCTTGACAGCAAAACTAATTGAGCAATAATAAATGAAATGCACATTTCCTTGACAAAAAACTAGAATCAGTAAAAAGACTGGACTTTGCAAAGTCAACATGAGCAAAAAGAAAAGGAAATCATTACTATTATTAGTTTCCATCAGTGACTCAACAGTAAAGTAATTGTGTACATTGAGCAAGGAGGTTAATTGCCTTCCTGAATTTAAAGGTCCTATGTTCATTTTAGATCCCAACAGTTGAGCTCTTTAAATTAAAAGGGAGCCGATGACATAGTGGTATTACCACTGAACTACTAATCCCTGAAATCTCTGCCTGATGTCTGTGAGGCATGGACTCAAATCCCATCACAGCGCAGGGAAAATTAATTAATATGTCTGAAATATATTATTAGTCCTAATAATGACGACCATGAAGCTATTATTAATTACTGTTAAAAACTCATCTTGTTCACAAGTATCATTTAGGCAAGGAAATCTGCCATCTTTACTCTAAGCCCAAAGCAAATTGGTTGATTCTTATATGCCCTCTAAATTGGCAGTGAGATGAGAAGCAGCAACATAAGCTGTAGGAATAGAAGATTTCATTCAGCCCATCAAGTTTACTTCACCATTCAATGAGATCATGATTGACCTTATAATCCTCAACTCCACTCTCTTGCCTTATTGCCATCATGCTTGATTTTCTTACTGGTGAGAAACCTGCCCACCACAGTCTTGATCATACTTAATGACAGAACCTCAACAGCCCACTGCAGTAAAGAATTCTGCAGATCTATTATCTTCTAAGAGAAAGCCTTCCTTTCCATCACTTTTCAATGGGTGTCTGCTTTCACTGAGATTAGGCCCTCTGGTCCGAGGCTCTTCCTCAAGGGAAAACACATCTCTCTGCATCTACTCTGTCAAGTCTCTAATAATCTTATATTTTTCAATAAGGTTGCCTCTCATTCTTCTAAACTCCAATGAATACAAGCCAAATTAATTGATTTTGCATCATAAGGAAATTCATCCATACTCAGGATTAACCCGAACTGAACCTTTCCTGAACTGTCTCCAAAACTGTTCACAATATTCCAGTTGTGGTCTGACTACTGCCTTATATGAGTAAAACCTCTGTTTTTTTTTTACTCAACTCCCTTTGGTATAGAGACCAAGAGTCCATTTGCCTTTCCTGAACATGCATACTGGCTTTGAGGATTCATACACAAGGACTCTTCAATCCCTCTGTGGTGCACTTTCTGCAATCTTTATATAATATTGAAGAATATATAATATTCTTCCAGATCTGTTGAGTTTCTTCAGTATTTTCTCTTTTTATTTCATTACTGTATAATCAAGTATTCTGCTTCAAGATGGCTCTGAGCCAGAACTATTCTAACAGCCAGTCAAAAACTTATAGATGAGATGTTTTTGATTTAGCTTATAAAAATACCATTGGGTTTTCGAAACTGCTTTTTGGCACTTGGTGGTTAAAATAAGGGAGAACAGAATTCTATGTGGTTCAGCTCTGGGAACAATGTTTGTGAGTTCTTGATCTGCAATATTTCTGGGAATTGGAGATGAGGAGGTGGGAAAGTAGGTTCTACAAGAGGAAAGGAAGTTGTGGCCTTTCTACTGAAGGTTCTCACATCTATAGGCTTTCAGACAGCAATTAACCTCGGTTTACTTGCTGGATGAGCAGCATCTGAGGTGATTTAGAATTCATACCAAGGACTGGGCAATAAATTGTGCCATCTCCTGCAACTGGACCTCAAGCTTAACACCAGAGTGAAGCCACTCTGGCAAAGTACAATTCCTTTGTGCAACATGACACACACATCCCCTATCATTTCCTTACATTTTCTGGTAACCATCACCTCATGGTTAACCTGCACTCCTACCTTCTGCATACACATTGATTTTTTTTTAATGTTCCAGGCAACTGAACCATAGAGTCATACAGCACAGAAACAGACCCTTCAGTCCAACTCATCCATGTTGACCAAGTTTCCTAAACTAAATTAGTCTCATTTGCCTACATTTGGCCCATATCCCTCTAAACTTTTCCTATTCATGTACCTGTCCAGAAGTCTTTGAAATGCTGTAACTGTACCTGCATCTATTACTTCCTTGGGCAGTTAATTCCACATATGAACCACTCGCTGTGTGAAAATTGCCACACAGGTCCCTTTTAAATTTTTCTCCTTTCAGCTTAAAAATATTCCCTCTAGTTTTGAACTACCCTACCCTCGGTAAAAGACCTTTGCTATTCACCTTATCTCTGCCCCTCATGATTTTATAAACCTCTATAAGGTCACCCCTCAACCTCCTGAGCTCCACTGGAAGAAGTCCCAGCCTATTCAGGCTGTCTTTATAACTCAAACTTTCCAGTCCAGGCAAAATTCATGTAAACCTTTTCTGAACTCTCTCCAACTTCCTACTGCTGGTGACCAGAACTGTAGACAGTACTCCAGAAGTGGCCTCACCAATGTCTTGTACAACTGCAACATGATGTCCCAATTCAAAGGTCTGATCAATGAAGGCAAACATGCTAAATGCCTTCTTAACCACACTGTCTACCTGTGATGCAACTTTCAAACAACCATGTCCTGAACCCCCTAGGTCCATCTGTTTGACAACACTACTCATATCCCTACCATTAACTGTATAATTCCAACCCTTGTTCATCTTACCAAAATATAACAACCCACATTTATCCAAATTAAATTCCAACTGCCACTCCTCAGCCCATTGGCACAATTGATCAAAAACCCTTTGTAATCTTAGATAATGTTCTTCACTGTTGACTATACCACCAAATTTGGTGTCATCTGCAAACTTACTGACCATGCTTCCAAAGTTCTCACCCAAATCGTTTATATAAATGACAAATGACAGTGCACCCAGCCCTGATCACTGGTCACAGGCCTTCTGTCTGAAAAACAACCCTCTACCATCACCACCCTCTGTCTCCTACCATCAAGCCAATTTTGTATCCAATTACCAAGTTCTCCTTGAATCTCGTGTGACCTAAATTTACTAGTCAGTCTACAATGTGGAACCTTGTCAAAGATCTTACTAAAGTCCATGCAGATAATATCTACAGTTCTGCCCTTATCTATGTTTTTGGCCATGTCCTCAAGAAACTCAATCAAGTTTGTGACATATGTTTTCCCAAGTACAAAGCTATGCTGACTATCACTAATCAGTCTTTGCCTATCCAAATGTATATAAATTCTATCGCTTCAAATCCCCTCCGAGAACGTATCCACCACTCATGTAGGATTGATTGGTCTATTGTTCCCAGGATTTTCCTTACAGCCTTTCATCAGTAAAGGCACAACATTAGCCACCCTCCAGTTCTTTGACACCTCACCCGTGGCTGTAGTGACACAAATATTCTGCTAGGGGCTCCACACATTTTTTCCTAACTTCCCACAACGTTCTAAGATACACTTGACCAGGTCCGAGAGATTTATCCACCTTTTTGATTTGAAGACCTCCAGCACCTCCTTTTCTGTAAAGTGGACTGTTTTCAAGACATCAATATTTATTTCCCTGGGTTCATTAGTCTTCATGTCTTTCTCCACATAAACACTGACACAAATTATTCATTTGGTATCTCTCCCATCTCCTGTCTTTCCACACATAGATGACCTCATTGATCTTTACAGGACCCTATTCTCTCCCTAGTTGTTCTTAATGTACTTATAGAATCTCTCTGGATTATCCTTAATCATATCTGCCAAGGCCATCTCCTATCCCCTTTTGACCCTTCTGATCTCCCTGCTAAGAATATCCCTACACCCCTTATAGTCTTCAAGAGATTCACTTGATTCCATTTGTCTATCCCCCCACCTTGTCTCAGTCAAATCGCTCGAACTCAGCACCGCTTTCCTAACCTGCAATCTTCTTCCTGACCTCTCCGCCCCCATCCCCACTCCAGCCTATCACCCTCACCTTGACCTCCTTCCACCTATCACATTTCCAACGCCCCTCCCCCAAGTCCCTCTTCCCTACCTTTTATCTTAGCCTGCTGGACACACTTTCCTCATTCCTGAAGAAGGGCTCATGCCCGAAACGTCGATTCTCCTGTTCCTTGGATGCTGCCCGACCTGCTGCGCTTTTCCAGCAACACATTTTCAACTATGCTTAACATAAGCCTTCTTCCTAGTTTTGACCAGGGCCTCAATATCTCTATTAATTCATTGTTCCCTACTTCTACCAGCCTTACCTTTCATTCTAACAGGAACACATTGTCTCTGATCTCTTATTATCTCACTTTTGAAAGCCTCCCACTTGCCAGTCATCCCCTTACCTGTGAACAATCTACCCTAATCAACTTTTGAAAGTTCCTGTCACATACCGTCAAAATTGGTCTTACTCCAATTTAGAATTTTAACTTGTTTACAAGGTCTATTCTTTTCCATAACTATTTTAAAACGAATAGAACTAATCGCTGGTCCCAAATGCTCCCCCAATAATACATCAGTCACTTGTCCTGACTTATTTCCGAAGAGAAGATGAAGTTTTGCTCCTTTTTTGACAGGTACATTGAAATATTGATTAAGAAAATTTTCTTGAATACATCTAACAAATTCTTCCCCTTTCAAGCCCGTAGCACCATGGCAGTCCCAGTCTATGTTTGGAAGGTTAAAATCATCTACTACTACAACCCTATTATGCTTACCTGAGACCTCTCTACATGTTTGATCCTTAGTTTCCTGCTGATTATTGGAGGCCTATAGTATAATCTCTTCAAAGTGATCATCCTCTTCTTATTTCTCTGGTCCACCCATATAGCTTCATTGTCTAATCCCTCAGGAACATCTACTTGCAAAGAGCAGCAATGCTTTCCCGAATCAAAAACACCACTCCCACTTCTCTCTTACCTCCCTTTCTTTCCTCCTATAGCATCTAGATACAGGAACATTGAGCTGCCAGTCCTGCCCTTCCCTCAGCCATGTTTCTGTAATAGTGCCTTTGTCCACAACAGTTTAATTCAAAGCTATTATCTACAACCTTTGATACGCAGCTCACCAGGATTCTAGACACAGCATGCTTAATGTGGAGCCCATCCCAACAGAACAGCTCCCTCTTTTCCCAGCACTGATGCTAATGTCCCATGAATTTGAACCCATTTCTCCTGCACCAATCTTTCAGCCATTCATTTATTTCTTTAATGTTATTGACCCTGTGACAATTAGATAGCGGTTCATGTAGTAACCTGGAGATTATTACCTTCAAGGTTCTGCTTTTTAATTTAGCCCCAAGTTGCTCATATTCCTTCAGCAGAACTTCTTTCCTTATTCTATCAAGATCATTGGTAACTATTTGGATCACGGCAACTGGACCTTGCTCCTCCTACACCCAGTTCCTCTGCAGCTCAAATGAGACATCCTGACCCTGGCACCAGATAAGCAGTACAGCCCTGGGGACTCTAGATCCTTGCTTCAGCAAACAGTGTCTTTGGACTTAACCATAAATCTTAGAGTAAGATAAAAAGTCGCCACAACATCAAAGGCCGACAGTGCTGTACCGTCTATGTTCTATCCCTGATTATGACAACATTTCTCCCACTTGAATGTCTCCCTGTACCATAGTGCCGTGGCCAGTTTGCTCATCCTTTCTACAGTTCCTAGCTCTTGTCCATACAGGGAACAAGAATTGCAAATCTGTTGGACAAGGACAAGGGCTGATGGTCCTTCAGCACTATCTCCTAGATCCCGCTATCTGTCTCACTCACAGTTACGTCCTCCTGTCTGTGACTGCTAACCAAGCTCAAGACAGTTAATCTAAGGGGTGTGCCTGCCTCCTGAAACACAGATTCCAGGTAATTATCCCCATCTCCTCCCCAGCTCCACCACACATCCCACTGCTCCTCCCCCCCACCCCACCCCCAACACATCACCATCACCACTGTGTCATAGTGTTCAAAGCTCAGAGTCCAGCTCACCAACTCTGAGCCGGAGCTCCTTGAGCAATCACTACTTACTGAAGTATTGGACACTATGAACCCGCTGGGGGTCCACAAGCTCCCACATGTTACAGCCGTAACACATCGCCTGGCCCTGCATGTTTATTTTAAATTTAATTAGATTTTGAACTTCTTTACTTTACTGCATATCTTTGGTTTTCAATCATAAATATTTATTGTATTTAACCTTTAACCTGAAAACAAGCTTCCATATGTATAAGAGAGAACTAAAAGTAAAACTAAATTTGCCGTAGTCACAGAGGATCATAGACCCGTTCCGTCATTACAGAGAGATAATTGGTGGTGTTCAACCAAGGGTCACTAAACCTCAGTCAAAGGGAGAGATTACAAAGGAGGGACCTTCATGAGAAAAAGAGAAATACTCAGCCACCTATCACTTACCTGAAATGACACACTGTTGTGTTCACTAGATATTGTAAGACTGCTAATGCTTATTGTCCAGCTTTCAGGCCCCAACTGATTGTGGAAGTATTTTGGAAAACAAGATATGGCAATATCTCCCTCCCCCAAACTCCCATTTGTACCAAACATGTACATTACACATTTTGAAGTTTGCACTCTGCACCGATTGTACTCAGAGCTTTGTTTTGATACTTTGCCCCTCCTGTTTCAGGAACCAGTATGAACCAGCAGCTTCCTTTGCCTTGTTCCTACACATTGCTGGCCCACCAGCTGCAGCCAGTAAAAGTTGAACATTTCCATTGGGAGACCATGATAGCCATGCAGGACATCCTCAAATAGCTCTGAACCTTGCAGGCCCGGTTTCAAGCTACAGCCTCTCAAGTAAGTGAAGCAAAAGTCAGGGATGGTCATCAGGAGACACCGATAAGGGCACTGGCTGACTGAGTGCCGGTGACATGGATACCATTATCCAACGAGAGCTTGTGTGCTACTCTGAACACTGAAACCTACAACCACAATGGCAGCTGTCTGAATATGCATGGCACCAAGCTGGGCTTGCTCAACCCCAGCATGGATCTCATGATCTCATGGGCCTCCACTGCACCACTGGGGTATTGGATGTCTTCTATGTGTGCTGCAGTCAAAGCTGAGAGAACAGACATCAATGAGTCTTTTCCACAACAGAAAGGATGGTCTTCAAGTTGCAACCAAAAGGCCACATTGCAACCTGACTGCTGCATGATATTAAACAGAGCCTGTTTGATGGCAGGCCAGCCACTACCCCAGGCATTTTCTCTGCTTTGTCTTCAGCTTCCTCCTGTTTGCTACACCATTGCAGTCAATATCAGAGCCCGCTGCAAGAAATTCATCTATGAATTTGAATTCGGGTAATTTGGCACACAAATTACTCATTTCCCTTGCTCTGGCTGTGGCCAATTCCTGCACAATGACTCACAATATGCTGATCCTTACCCCATACCAGCCTCTGAAGATATTGCAGTTCCAGTATCTGATCAGATGGCTGTGTGGGCCAGATCATGCGCTAGTGTCTAATCATTATTATCATTGAGTTGTTCTTCCTCTTTGTCCTAGTTGCATTGTGGATATTAAGGTGACCATCCTTGGGAATCTGGAACCCAGCAGGAAAGGATTGTGGTGATGGAAGTGGGTCAGATGGAAGATTTTATTCCCACATTTCCAGTTAAGTCATGCTATCATTAAATAGGTATGTGCAAGTAGGAGAGGTAGAAAGAGGGTTAGTATGATTGAATGGGGTGAGTGGGTGAGGTGGAGTATGTGGATATTAGACATGAACCCTGAGTGCTAGAGAGTAGATGAAGGATTGGGCGAGTAGTGCTTTGAACAGAGTGGTGGTTGGTTAATGTGAGATGTGATTTGAAGATGCAATCTTTGACTTCAACCATGTGCGTGAGGTTATAAACCTTCCTGAGGCACTGATGACGTGTCCTTGGGGCCAGGCCATAGTGGTGCAACTCCCTTGTTACATTCTCTCATTTATTTGGCAACTGATGTTTGAGGGCAACTTGTACCACTTACAGCCTCCACTCACACTGCCATAAAGAAACAAAGTCTCCCACCCCAAATTCCACAGTGGTGCCATCAGAAAATTCTCTCCATTGCATGTTACGATATTTCTGCAGTTCTTACTCTCCCAAAATAAATACAGCATGGATACAGACCCTTCAGTCCAATCTGTCCATGCCGACTAGATATGCCAACCCAATCTAGACCCAACTGCCAGCACCTGGCTCATATCCCTCCAAACCATTCTTATTCATATACCATCCAAATGCCTCTTAGAAGTTGCAATTGTACCAGCCTCCACCACATCCTCTGGCAGCTCATTCTATACACGTAGCACCCTCTGCGTGAAAATGTGACCCCTTAGGTCTCTTTTATATCTTTCCCCTCTCACCCTAAACACATGCCCTCTAGTTCTGGATGCCCCAACCTCAGGGAAAAGACTTTGTCTATTTATCCTATCCATGCCCCTCATAATTTTGGAAACCTCTATAAGTTCACCCCTCAGCCTCCGACGCTCCAGGGAAAACAGCCCCAGCCTGTTCAGCCTCTCCCTATAGCTCAAATCCTCCAACCCTGGCAACATCCTTGTAAATCCTTTCTGAACCCTTTCAGGTTTCACAACATCTTTCCGATAGGAAGGAGACCAGAATTGCACACAATATTCCAAAAGTGGCCTAACCAATGTCCTGTACAGCCGTAACATGACCTCCCAATACTCTGACCAATAAAGGAAAGCATACCAAACGCCTTCTTCACTATCCTATCCACCTGCGACTCCACTTTCAAGGAGCTATGAACCTGCACTCCAAGGTCTCTTTGTTCAGCAACACTCCCTAGGACCTTACCATTAAGTATATAAGTCCTGCTAAGATTTGCTTTCCCAAAATGCAGCACCTCGCATTTATCTGAATTAAACTCCATCTGCCACTTCTCAGCCCATTGGCCCATCTGGTCCAGATCCTGTTGTAATGTGAGGTAACCCTCTTTGCTGTACACAAATTTTGGTGTCATCTGCAAACTTACTAACCTTACCTCTTATGCTCGCATCCAAATCATTTATGTAAATGACAAAAAGTAGAGGACCAAGCACCGATCCTA
This sequence comes from Chiloscyllium plagiosum, assembly GCF_037043375.1. Classification (NCBI taxonomy): domain Eukaryota; kingdom Metazoa; phylum Chordata; class Chondrichthyes; order Orectolobiformes; family Hemiscylliidae; genus Chiloscyllium; species Chiloscyllium plagiosum. The sequence goes on along the minus strand of NW_028270148.1, from coordinate 54,242,611 downwards.
GTGGCACTCAACTGGTCATAGGCCTCCAGTCTGAAAAACAATCCTCCACCACCACCCTTTGTTTTGTGGTGCAACCTCCATTTAAAGAAGCTTAAGTTGCCTTTAAGAGATGAGCAGCATCACATGCTAGGCCTACACTCTATTAGACCCTCCAAACCCACTGTACAACAAATCTGCCAGCACCACTGCAGATGTTCAGCTGTCCACTAGAAATTTGCAGATGAGGAGATAGCACAGAAATTACAGCAGGCAAGCTTTTAAATGTCAATTGTACCATCCACCATTGTCTTTCTTTTCCTAAGCAACATGAAGCTACTTTATCAAGATTTCAAAATCACAATTCCCAAATTCCCTTCTTGAATAATTTTGCTAAGGCTTATAAAACTTTTTTCTTCTTTTCTTTTTGCAGCTGTGGTTATCACCTGCATTCCAGACTGTGTCCCTGTAGCATGTTTTCTCAATGTAAAAGCAAGTGCTGCCACAACAGGGTAAGATGTACTTTTGACATTGTACAGGAATTTCCTTGGTTGTAATGTGTGACAATTAGATTTTTCAGAACCTCCTATTCACCCTATTTATCATCAGGAATGACAGAAGTAAGAACAGAGCAGTTTACCATAAGATTGTCTTCTTGGTAAGTTTGGCAAGTATCTCATTCCATTCATGGCAACTCTGTGCTTACCATAAAGTGGGCATCTTCCCAAGCTTAGTCATTGATTTAAAGCCAAAGTTTAGCTAATTCAGGTCAATCTGTCACCACTTAATGAGGTTAATTGCAATAGTCATGACAGCTTCACATAATCGTTTCCAACAGCTGAAACTTGTGTCAGAACTGGAAACCTCTATCTACACAGATGATGCAACATACTTAGAACTGTTGCTTTGGGATATTGTTAGATCATTGGAAACATTGACCACATTCAGAGATTCAGCCCCCCTATTATCACTTCAACATACTTACACTAATATACCCATCAACAGCAGTAATGTTCAATTGGAAATGTTCAAAATCATCATTTGAAAGTAAATTCAAAATGGAACCTAACAGCTTATACTTTGCCCACATTTAATAATCTACAAGTCAGAGATTCTTAAATCTCAAATATGGCAATTCCTGAACACCAGTTCTTCACTCAAATTCTCTCCTATTCTGTTCAGCCTAAGTTGTGATTGGTATCATGGGGCTGGATATTTTATACAAAAAAAGCAGCTTTATTTCACTAAAGCAAGATCTTTTGTTTGAAACCAAATTGACATCATCCCTTGAATTACTTTACATTGAAGAAAATATAGGCTTGACTCTAACTTTAATATAACTACAATACCTCAAGTATTTCCCGGAAAAGGCTATGTCTGCTGATCCTATTCAGAAAGGTATTTATCCAACAGTAGGTTTATATTGCATGACTGAGTATTATATAATGGGCTGAATATTATTTAAATGTAGAACGGCTACAGAAAGTTGCAACACAGAGGGAGTTAGTGGGGGTTCTCACATGAATCATAAAAAGCTAGCATACAAGTTCAGATAATAATAGAGAAGGCAAATAGACTGCTGCCTTTTATTTCAAAGAGAATGAATTATAAAAATAGGAAGATATTGCTAAAGCCTATGACACATCAGTCAGCTGGAATAATGTTAATGGTTTTGGTCCCCTTATCTACAGAAAGATGTATTGACAACTGTGAGAGCCCAGAGAAGGTTCATTAGGTTGATCATGGGTATGAAGGATTATCTTATGAGGCGAGTTTGAACAGGATGGAACTGTATTCATTGAGGTTAGAAGACTTAGAGATAACCTTCTTGAAATATATGAAATTCCTAAGGATCTTGACAGATGTGGAATGCTTTTTACCCCTCGTGGGCGAGTTTAGGACCAAAGAGTACCAGTTAAGAGAGCGATATGGAGAAGTTTTGTTTTCTCTGAAGATAGTGAATCTGTGGAATTCTTTGCCACAGATGGCTACAGAGGCTGAGTTGTTAAGTATACTCAAGATTGAGATTGTTTTTAATCAGTAAAGGGTCAAAGGTTATGAAAAGTGGAGTTGAGGATTAACAGATCAGCCATTATCTCATTGAATATCAGAGTAAACTCAATGGGCTGAATGATCTGTTTCTGCTCTTACATCTTAGACTGTTATGGTCTAGTGGCCTTACTACAGGGCACTATGGTATAACACGATCTCTGCAACCTCACATTACAGAAATTGTGCGATGGCAAACTGCTATAGAAAATCGCCATGCCCATTCAGTAGAAGGTTTGCATTATCCAAACTGTCCACAATTCATCAATCGTGTTGTTGATGAAACGTGTGTCATACTAGAACAACCTGTAGTAGTAAGCATGGGGTTGAAGTGCTCCAACAACAGAGCCTTGGACAATTATCCCTCATGGGAAGGAGTATTAAAACAAATAATAAAATATTATAATTATGTCATGAAAAACCCAATTCATCCTGCATTCTCAGTGAACTTCCATGAATAAAGCAAACAGATTCATATTCCCATTACCAATCAATATTCTCTTCAAGTGCAGTTCTTTCATGATTCATTTTAAAGATTCTGACATTGGTAGCTCGCCCGCATATATTACCCAAACGCTTGAGAAGGTGGTGGTAAATCACTTTCTTGAATACAACAGACTGACTTGCTAGGTATCGCATTCGAGAGTCAGATTGAGAAATGTGAAAATGTACAGATTTTCACATTTCTCAATGTTAGATTCTAAACTTTGATTTAGACATCAGAACTATAGGCTTGTATTCTGTTTACGTTCGTGAGCCATATAAGGAATGCACCACTTAAAAGATCAACTTATGTAATTTTTAAAAGATTTTTGGACTGCTTTACGTTGCAATTAATTATGCTGTGCTATGTTGATGAATGCATCAGTTGACATTTTGACATCGAACCTAAATTACTGACAGCACAGTTTCAGTTTCACTCAATGTCATCTGCTTCTTAAGAAATTACTTCTTCATAGGACACAATAACCTTATAAGGTACTTTTCTCTTTAAAAACTGAGAACTTAATAAAAACTGATATATTTTGAAATCTACTAGAAAGTGAATCTTGCTAAAGCTACTGCTACATTTCCAAATAGTTGTGTGGTATTATATTGCTGTCACATGTCTTTTGATTCAATATCATAACAAGACATAGGAGCTTTGACTTTAATGATTAAGAGATAGAAATTTTGCATTTTAATAAAAAAACTGAAACATGCAGGATTGTAAATCTTATGAACCAATAAAGAAGGCATTATTTATTCAATAATGATACAAATATTTTATGTAGTCGGCATCACATACATATAGTTGGTGATGCTGCAGTTGTTCCTGGTTACTCTCATGCAGGTAACATTTAAACAACAAGTAGCATCTTCCAAACTAACAGTAACCATGGTGTGGTCAAGAGGCCTTGGGATAGATGGCACACAATTGATCAGCAACAGATTTGGGATGTGATTCTCTCTAACTGAGAAAAGACAATGGCTGGAACTTTCCATTTTTGAGTTGAACTATGGCACTGAGCATCTTAATCAGTGTCACTTCCACCATGGCCCACGGGAAGTTTTCTGGAGCAATCATCCTATTTTCAGTTTAGTTCTTATGCAGGCAAGTCTGATGATGGCTTAAACAGTGGATTTTCTTGGTAGAAGCACCAACCACCAACAATACCTTGAATCCGGTTGGTCGCAGGGAGCAGTGGAAGGGAGGTGGAAGGGCTGGGAAGGGAATTGGGGATGGTAAAGGAGGTTATTTGAAATTGGAGAACTCGATGTTGAGTCCTCGGGCTGTAGGCTGTCCAGGCAGAAGATGACATGCTATTCATCCAATTTGTGCTGTGGTTCATTTTGGCAATGGAGGAGGCCAAGGATGGTCATGTTGGAAAGGGAGTGGTTGGGGGAATTGAAATGGGCAGTGACTGAGAGGTTGGGTCAGCTGCTGGTGCAGCCTCCTCTCCCATTACAAGTTGTTGCTCTTCCCTCAGAACACCTTTCAATGTCTCACCACATCCACAGTGCATCAGCCTGTACTCTCTTGTAGCTAGCGAATCAGGGATCTAGCAGTTGGACAAAGTGTTTGAAACTGCAGAGGTACTGTTTAGAAGCACACACTTTGTCCAATCAGTTCAACAGGAGAACATTAGGCCTGGGACAGCCATATAAAGGGCCCCACAGAGGCAATGCATGGAAGTCAAGCAGGCAATTGATCAGCATTTGCAGGGGTGTGGGGGCTAAAGGTCTTTTCCATGATTAGGATTGCTATAGCCAGATGAGGCACTCAGTATTGAGGTTGGTATATCACACTTGACAGGTCACTCTCACCTTGCCTTGAGAAGGAACATAATAGGAAACATTGACACATGTGCAGCTTCTGATACTGGAGGTTCACTCACTAGCCATTGCAATGGAATTGCATAGAATCAAAACACTCTCAGCACTCAAGGGAGCAAGAGGACTGGATGGGACTAATGACACCAGGAAGAATGTCACAGACCTGGCAAACCATCTCCAGGCTGAATGTGGCTTGATTTGCCTTCTGTTTAAAGAAGGGCTGGCCTCTAGTACTTGCAATTGTCTTTCAGTCCAAAGTCATGGCTGTCCCCTTGATGTGAAGGTGTAAGCAGTCAACACAGAGAATTGTGGTCTCTCACACAACCTGCCCTCTCAGTTGCTTGGTCTCATGACCATGCAGCCTCTCGGAGACTCTGCACATGTTGACTGGTGGGCCAACACCATTTCAGCATTGACTTCCAGTTTTGGAAGCCATTGTTACGTACAGACTGCACAGAGTTCTGCTCAGCAAAAAAACAGGCAAATGTTGCTCTGAGCGCAACTTCCTACTTCAGTATTATCACATCATGAGCAGGTGGAAGAAGAAAATTACTTTTATTCCAAGCAATAAAGCAACACCCCTCAGTCAATGAGATATATTGAATAAAGAATGTAGTGTTCTGCAGCCACTGGTCCATAACAAACAGAACAGCAAAAGAAATCTGTCCAGGTAGCTCAAGTCCACCTGGAAGTAGGTAGCTATCAAATTGTCATGTGCCTCTCTGGCTCACCCCACCAGATCCCTGTCAGCTTAACGTCTCGGATAGCCCCAATCAGCTTCAGCTTCCTCCTCATAAGAGATTCTCCCCTGACTCCGTGCTCCATTTCATCCTGTCCCAGGCACTGCCCTTTGTCATGCCAAGGTGTAGAGGGTAAAGCAGAGAACTATGATGCAGGACACCCTGGAGGTCTTGGGTAAACTGAATGGCCTCATTCAGGTCCAGAGTGGCTGAAATGGTTCAGATATCTGTATTACATCTTCAGAAGTCCTTATGGGTGCCAGAGCCAGGGTATGAAAGGGTACCCCTTGTTGCCAATCAACTGTTCTTGGATGTGCCAAGTGGGCTGAGAATTGCAGGCACCAGGGAATGCTTCAGAATGGTGGCAACATGACAGCTCCCTGAATAAATGGCACAGACGTGCATTGATTATCTGGTATGGTTCAGCCCTGACACCAGCACACTCCCCCAGAGTGACATCAGCACATTCCCTCAGACTGACACCGTTACACTCCCCCAGAGTGATGCCATCGCACTCCCTCAACTGACACCAGCAGACTCCCCTAGACTGACACTAGCACATTGCCCCAGACTAACACCAGCATATTCCCTCACACTGACACCATCACACTCCCCCAGAGTGACATCATCACATTCCCTCAGACTGAGATCTGCACACTCCCCAGACTGACACCAGTACACTCCCTCAGACCTGACTCCAGCACAGTCCCACAGACTGACACCATCACACTCCCTCAGACTGACACCATCATACTCCCCCAGACTGACACCATCACACTCCCTCAGAATGATAACATCACACTCCCCTATAGTGACACCTTCACACTCCCCCAAACTGACCCAGTACACTCCCTCAGACTGACACCATCACATTCCCCCAGACTGACACCATCGCACTCCCCTAGACTGACACAATCACACTCCTCGAGACTGACACCAGCACAGTCCCTCAGACTGACATCAGCACAGTCCCCTAGACTGACACCAGCACACTCTCCTAGACTGCCATCAGCACAGTCCCTCAGACCGACACCATCACACTCCCTCAGACTGACACTAGCACACTCACACAGACCTACATCAGCACAGTCTCTCTGACTGACACCAGCACACTCCCTCAGACTGACTCCAGCACACTCCCTCAGACTGACACCAGCACACTCCCACAGACTGACACCAGCACAGTCCCTCAGACCGACACCATCACACTCTCTCTGACTGACACCATCACACTCCCTCAGACTGACACCACCACACTCCCCCACATTGACACCATCACACTCCCTCAGACTGACTACAGCACAGTCCCCTAGACTGACATCAGACACTCCCTCAGACTGACATCCTCATTAACAATATAATTGGACAATATTTCATCCTCACTAGCACTCAACATTGGAGCCCCCCCCCCCCCCCCCCCCCGCCAAGGGTGTGTACTCAGCCCCCTACTGTACTCACTGTATACCCATGAATGTGTCACTAAATACCAGACTAATGCCATGTACAAGTTCACTGATGACACCACCGTAGTCAGTCGAATCTCAGATGGCGATGAAACAAACTACAGATGGGAGGTGGAAGACCAGGAAAAATGGTGCACTGGGAACAATCTAGCTCTCAGTGCTGGCAAAACCAAGGAACCCATTATTGACTTTCAGCAGGATGTTACTCATGTCCCCCTACACATTAACAGCACAGAGGTAGAATGAGTGGACAGTGTCAAGCTCCAGGGAGTGGGCATCCACAACAAGCTTTCTTGGACTCTGCATGTGAATGCACTGGTTACAAAGGCCCAACAACATCTCTTCTTCCTCAGGCAGCTGAGGAAATTTGGCATAACAGCGAAAACCCTTGCCAACTTTTATAGGTGCGCCATCGAGTGCATTCTGTCTGGATGTATCACTACCTGGTATGCCAAGATCGGACACGGTTACAGAGAGTGGTGAACTCGGCACGGACAATCACAAAGGCCAACCTCCCATCTATAGAGTCCATCTACCAGGCCCGCTGTCAAGGAAAAGCCGCCAGCATTCTCAAAGATCCATCCCACCCTGGCAATGTTCTTTTACAACCTCTACCTTTGGGGAGAAGGTACAGAAGCCTGAACACATGCACCAGCCGTTTCGTAACAGTTTCTACCTTACTGTTGTTAGAATACTGAATGGACTCACAAATTCTTAACATTCGCCTGTACCTGTGTTTTTGTTTTTTGCCGCTGTTTACCTATTATTTACTATCTATGTAACTTAACTCTGTGATCTGCCTGTATTGCTCACAAGACAAAGTTTTTCACTGTGCCTCGGTACATGTGATAATAAATTCATTTCAATTCAATTCATCAGCACACTCCCCCATACTGACTCCAACACATTCCCCCAAACTGACACCATCACACTCCCCCAAACTGACACCATCACACTCTCTCAGACTGACGCCATCTCACTGCCCCAGACTGACACCATCACTCTCCCTCAGACCGACTACGGCACATTCCTCTAAACTGATACCATCACACTCCCTCAGACTGACTACAGCACACTCCCGTAGACTGACATCAGCAAACTCACTCAGACTGACAACAGCACACTCCCCCAGACTGACATCACCACACTCCCTTAGACTGACACTATCACACTCCCTCAGACTAACATCAGAACATTCCCCTAGACTGGCCACAGCACACTCCCCTAGACTGACACACAACATACTCCCTCAGACTGACTACAGCACACTCCCTCAGACTGACATCAGCACAATCCCCTAGACTTACACACAGCATACTCCCCCAGACTGACACCATCACACTCCCTCAGACTGACTACAGCACACTCCCATAGACTGACATCAGCACACTCTCTCAGACTGACATCAGCACACTCCCTCAGAGTGACACCACCACACTCCCTCAGACTGACATCAGAATATTCCCCTAGACTGACACACAGCACACTCCCCTAGACTGACACACAGCATACTCCCTCAGACTGACTACAGCACATTCCCCTAGAACGACACCAGCACAGTCCCCTAGACTTACACACAGCATACTCCCTCAGACTGACTACAGCACACTCCCTCAGATTGATATTAGCACATTCCCCTTGACTGGCACACAGCACACTCCCCTAGACTGACACCAGCACACTCCCTCAGACTGACATAATCACACTCTCTCAGATTGACGCCATCCCACTGCCCCAGACTGACACCATCACTCTCCCTCAGACCGACTACGGCACATTCCCCTAAACTGATACCATCACACTCCCTCAGATTGACATCAGCACACTCCCCTAGACTGAAACCATCACATTCCCCCAGACTGACACATCACACTCCCTCAGACTGACTACAGCACACTCCAGTAGACTGACATCAGCACACTCGCTCAGACTGACAACACCACACTCCGTCAGACTGACACCATCACATGCCTCAGACTGACAACAGCACAGTCCCCTAGACTGGCACACAGCACACTCCCCTAGACTGACACACAACATACTCCCTCAGACTGACTACAGCACAATCCCCTAGACTTACACACAGCATACTCCCCCAGACTGACACCATCATACTCCCTCAGACTGACTACAGCATACTCCCATAGACTGACATCAGCACACTCTCTCAGACTGACATCAGCACACTCCCTCAGAGTGACATCACCACACTCCCTCAGACTGACATCAGCACACTCCCTCAGACTGACACCATCACATTCCCTCAGACTGACATCAGAATATTCCCTAGACTGACACACAGCACACTCCCCTAGACTGACACACAGCATACTCCCTCAGACTGACTACAGCACACTCCCTCAGACTGATATTAGCAAATTCCCCTTGACTTGCACACTGCACACTCCTCTAGACTGACACCAGCACACTTCCTCAGACTAACACAATCACACTCCCCTAGACTGACACAATCACACTCCCTCAGACTCACCCCAACAGACTCCCTCAGACTAGCACCATCATAGTTCCCCAGACTGACTATATCACAGTTCCTCAGATTTTCATCAGCACATTCCCCCTGAATGACTATTATACAGTCCCTTAAACTGACTACAGCACATTGCCCCAGACTGACAACAGCAGCGCACACCCTCAGACTGTCACGATCACAGTCCCCCCAGACTCTCCCCAGAGTAACAACAGCGCACTCCCCAGACTAATGCCAGCTCACTGCCCAGATGGACTGTAGCAACCCCCGGAACTAACATAGAGCACACTCCCGGATTATCTGCAACACACCCCCTAGAATGACTGTAGCCAGTTTAGCAGACTGACTGTCATAAATCCCCCTGGATTAACTGCAGCACATTTCCACATTGACTGAAGTGTGGTCTCCCAGACTGACTGGAGTGTTTGTGTCTGACTGTTACAAATACCCCCACTAACTAACAGAAGCACAGCCTTGGCCAATTTCCTCCTTCTACCTTTACAAAGCTCTGCAGTAAAATGCATTCAGCCATAAGCAGCCCTTTGCAATGTGCAATGAGCCTTGCCCTTGTGCTGTGAGCTACCTATTGTTTGCTATGTGCCATTTGGACTTGCAGATGGCCAAGGAGACAGGACATGTCACCTGTACTTGGAGAAGTGACAGCATAAGTGACTGTCAGCATTATTTTAAGCTATAAGAGCACAGCAACAAGTACTTTCCGTGATGGTGGATGAAGAAGTGCAACTCTCCAAATATATACCTGCTGCTTGCCATCAGCTTTCTGAAGCATTGAGTTTCTCAATCAGACAGAAGTGAATTGGGACGGTGAAATTAATTCCAGCCAGTCATGGTATTAATGCCATCAAATACATTCAGATTGTCCTCTCACCAAATGTTGGCAAGATAGGTAACCTGGCATCTGAGCAGGGCAAAGTTAATTTCTGAAGTTTATCTCGGCAATAAGAATCTGATTTTTGCCTGTCACCTAATTGAGATCACCCGCCCGCCATTCTCATGGAAATGACAGGGACCCAATGTGGTTTTTTTCCATTAATATGAGTTTTCTCTGTTGAATGAGCATGTCAGCTTGGTACACTGTATAAGCTGTTGCTCACAATGAAAATTGCTGCACCCCTTCCATCCTCTTAAAGTATAGGAAGCTACAGAGCCTGTTTGGTCCAGAGAGGTGAAGAAAAACCACTGACAAGATATGGTTTAATTGCATGTTAGCACAACTTAAAAATAACACTGACATAATATACATTGTTACAGAGACTTTGAGGAAGCCAAGATGTTAGGACTCGCTCCATGAAGATCCCTACCTGTTCTGCCCATAAGTCCATATGACATCACTGTAGTGGATGGGTTATTTTATTCAGTCACGGGTTCTGAGCATCAGTGACCAGGCCAGCATTCATTTCCCATCCCCCATCTTCCAGATGGTAGTGAAAAGTTAACCACATTTCTGTGGGGCAGCAGTCACGTGTAGGCCAGACCATCTAAGGACATTAGTCCACCTTATGTTTTATTCCTAACAATTGATGATGGCTTCATGGCCATCATTAGATTCTTAGTTCCAGACATTTATTGAATTGAAATTCTACCAGCTGCCTCGGCAGGTTCAAGCGGACGTCCCCAGAATATTATCTCAATCTCTTTAGATTAACATACTGGCAATAATAGCAATAGGCCATTGCTTATGGCACTCTTCAATACTAACTCTTTCAGACTCATTTATAACATTCTTCAGATTGCAGTTCTTTAGACGAAGTATTCCTTTTCAAACAGTGCAGACCACAAAGGGACAAAGGACTCTGCTTCTGATGATGTTCCATTGATTCCTGCTGGATTTGTGTAGATGTTATATGGCAGAATCTGTTATGCCCCTTCTCTTTATGATTAAATACACAGTCAAGCCTCACACATGAATGAAGGTCAGTCCGATGAGGTGCTGACGATTAACAACAAACCGTGGAACTTTACCTCAACAAAAGTCCAGGATCTTTGAGAAGCCAAGCAAAATCCAGACAAGAAAATCATCAGATTGAAATAGTCTTATGCTTCATTTATTGCTTGTTCTATTAAATAAGTGACAAAGCCTAGAATTACCTGATTTTGATGTGATGGCATATCAGACAGATTCATGTGGAAAGTATATGTGAACAGGATTACAGAAAATTATACAGTGTTTGAAGGGAAGGCAAGGTATTTTTAACTCAGCCCATATGTACTTAAATGTTGAGAATCTTGGCTACAGGATGAAGACACTGCAGAATTTTAAAGTTAGCCACATGAAAACTGATCCTAATGAATTGGTACAAGTTTCATGGTGATGTACTGAGTGCATGTAATAAAATTAAATATAGTCTTATTTGTCCATGGATGAAAGAATCTATTCTGCAGTCCAGTCAAATGGCTCAAGTGCCTCGTGTTTTAATTAACTACTTGTATTTTTATTGCTTGAATGTTTGACAAAACGATGATCCTTGTCACATTGCTCTTCCACATGAATGCTCCAATGCTTCTCTGCATTTCCATGTCTTTGGAGACCAGCAAGCCCAGAAATGAGAAGTGCAGCAGCCCATGAAGAACACTATGGTGTCAGATTGAAGACTGGACATCAACACCCCACCCCTTAAGCCCTACCTGCTGTGAGGTAACGTCCAGTGTGAATGTTACTGAATGAGTGATAGGGAGAGTGGAAAGGTTAGTGGACCACATGGGAAGGTCAGTACAGTGAATGAAGTAAGTGGGTAGAGTGGCACCTGGGTAAAGTGAAAGATACATCAGATGTTTGGCTGATGAGCTAATCGATAGAGAGGTGTGTAGGGTGGCAGGTAGTAGATAACTGAGGTGGGTAGACAGGTCAGAGGTAGAAAGGTTTGTAAGTGCACTCAAGGTAGGGAATCACTCAGGTCAGATCCAGGTGATAGTTGGGTGAACAGGGATATGTAAAGTCAGGACAAGTAGTACAGGTTGAGTCAGTGGTAGGGGTTGCATTTAAGAGGGCTTGGCAATAACCAAGGATGTCACCAGGTGGTTGGGGCGGTTAGTTGGTTGGAATGGGTCAGAGTACAATCGCAGGGGGTGGCACAAGCGATTATGAGGGGGACAGTCAGGAATTCATGGCATTGGTGGGTGATTGGGGAGTACTTGGGACCAGTCAGTTGGTGATTCGAGGCATAATTGAGATGCCAAGTGATGAGTCGGGGGTGAGGTTCGGGTATAGTGTATGCAACTGGGACTTCAGTTCTGTAGTTGCCCATGAGTTACACTGGATTTTAATTCATCATTCCTGAGGAAGTAACCAGGACCATGGACCTGTCCCAAATCTCTGACTCTACCTCAGATACTTACCAGATTCATAGCAGGAATGTAGTGACTAGTTCTGGTATTTCAATCTCCAGTGTTACCTCCAGGATGTTATGAAGACACATAGTCTTTGCTACAGCCAAGGTCTCCAGTCTTTTCCTGATATCCTGTGAAATGGATGTAATTGATTGCAGACTGATGTTTATGATATGGGAGACTGCAGAGAGAAGCTGAGATGCAATATTCAATTGGCATGGCTGGCTGAAGGTAGATGGAAATGTTTCTACCTTGTTTTTTGAACTCTCTTTGGGGGTGGTCAGTTAGCTAGACCTCCAGTATGTGGCTCAGATTAATACGAACGTAGAGAGTTCAATCATTGTTCGAACTCAGGACCTGTCACATGCCCTGCCCTGAGGGAGAAAATCTCGCTATTGTGTGAGGACGTTTGAAGGGGACTGTGAACAGAACTAGGGACTACATGGGGAAACTATGCTTTGGAACTATTTCACCATTTGTCACTGAGTCAACATCCTAGAATTCCCTTCTTGACATTATTGTGAGTGTACCCCACCAACCCAGGTAGTTCATAGTAATCCACGACCACGATCTCAAGGACAGTTAACACTGCCCTGGCCAGTGATGCCCACATCCCTACAAACAAGTGAAACCTAACTTCCTGAACATCTTCATCATGAAGGATCACCATGTTTCTGGACTCTCCTTCTGCGGCTAGTTGTTTAATTGTCTGCCATTATTCAGAATGGTTCTGGCTGGACAGTAGAAGCCAGCCTGACTGGCCTCAACAACCCGTCAATTACCCAACCTCCCCCAACTCCTAAATAACTCCATCACCTACTAAAGCCTCACTGATCCTTCACAACATCCTTGCACATCGCCCCACACCCCCCACCTCACCCATTGGTTTGAGGATCACCTTGCTCTTACTATAATTTGTTGCTTCCAATGCTTACATCCAACCTATGTTACAGCTTCATCAGGTTGATGCCTTTTTTTTTGTTTTATTCACTCATCGGATGTGGGTATCACTAACTGAGCCAGCATTTATTGCCCTTCCCTAGTTGCCCTTGAGGAGGTGGTGGTGGTGAGCTGCCTTCTTGAATTGCTGCAGTCCACATGCTATGGGTAGACCCACGATGCCATTAAGGATGTATCCCAGGCCTTTGACCCATCAACACTGAAGGGACAGTAATGTATTTCCATGGGAGAATGGTGACTACCTTGGAGGAGAGCTTGCAGATCATACCTGGTACTGTTTCTGGCATGCAGTCCAGCATTCCTCACTGATTCAATTGATTCCCCAGTTTGATGCTAATGGTAGAGTGAAAGCTATGCCAGATCATGAGGGTAAGGAACATTGTGGAATACAATTCTGCTGCTGTTGATGGGCCGCAATGCATGCAAACATCTAAATGTACAAATTAAAAGCCCCTTGAGCATACTCCGACATTCAATAAGATAGTGGCTGATCTAATTAGGACCTCAACTCCACTTTCCACCTTGACTCCCTTGTTAGTCAAGAACTTATTTAGCTGTGTCTCAAAAATATTCAAAAACCCTGCCTCCACTGCGTTCTGGGGAAAAAGGTCCCACAGACCTGCTGAGAGAAAACAATTCCCCTCATCTCCATCTTCAACAGTTGGAGTACCACTCACAGTGCTTCATTGATACCCAATCTTCAGCTGCTAAATCTGTTCTGAGTCTATCCTGATTGGCACAGTAGGAATGCCACACAACACAATGGAGGGTACCATCAGTCTGAAATGGAGACTTCACCTCCATGAGGACTATGTGATGGGCATTCTTGCCAATGCAGTCACAGACAGATGACCTGCAATAGGTAAACAAGGTCAGGTAGATTTTTTTCCTCTTCTTTGTTTTCTCATCACCTTCCACAGGTCCAGTCCGGTAGCTAAGTCCTTCAGAACTTGTACAGCTCATTCAGTAATGATGCTGTTCTCCTTTGAGAAGGGAAGATTGAAAGGAGATTTGATCAAGGTATTCAACATCATGAAGGATCCGAAGAGATTAAATAGTGAGACACTAGTTGCGTTGGGAAGCAGGTTGAGAACCAGCGGATACCAATTTAAGGTGATTGGCCACAGAACCAGGGGAGATAAGAGGCAAGCTTTTTAATACAGTGAATGGTTAGGATTTGGAATGTACTGGCTGATAGTATGATGGAGGCAGCCACATGCAGGCTTTCAAAGGGAATTAAATGATTATCTGAAGCGGGCAACAGGGAAAGGTCTGGGAGTTGGACTTGCTGAATTGCTCTCTCAGAGAGCTGGCTTTGCACGTCACGCTGAAAGCCTGCTTTCTATTGTGTGACCCTATAGATCCTGTCCTATGATTCTATACCTGTTCCCTATTGTGTTCTTCATGGTATCACCAGCCACTGTTAGTTTTCATTTGGCTCTCAGTTTTGGCAAAACAAGAGCTACAAGTCTGTGAGCACCACTTTAACCTATACTCAGAAGGATTCTCAGTAGTTCTTACATGCATATAATATCACCAAAGAATTTCTTTCTGTGTGGCATAATCTAAATTTTACTCCAGAGACTTACATCAATCAATTGGCCATCATGGAATATGTCAACATACTGGTGGATAAAAGTCTTTCTGTATCCCTGGTCTTGATTTGTATCAATGTGATCCAATGGAAGTGTTCCAACATAGAGATTGGTGCTTTATGAACAGGGGTGAAGGAAAGGATCTTGTAATTCACCTCAATAACAGTTGCTCACAAAGTGTCTGTGGGTCTTTAGAGTGGCAGCATGATCTAATCCATTATCTATTTTGGAGTGATACTCTAGACAGGAGAATGGGGCATCTGTTTCCAGAGCAAGTAACAGAATGGCTTCTCCACTAATCAGATGATAGAATCTTCACTGAGAGCAAACCAAAGGTTAGAAGATAGATGGTATTAAAGGAGAGACAAAGGATATGTACTTAAAGGCTTAGAAAGCATGTTGTAAGTTTGTTCTTAAAAATTCTAACATTAACTTTCTTCTGGGAGATTGAGACTTGAAATGTGTTAAGTTATATTTTTAGGCCCAGAGATATAATTATCATACTTCAAACTCCTGTACTCCTCTGTGGCCAAACCGAATGTTTTCAGTCCTTTTTGATACAAAAATAACTTCAAGATCACATACTTTAATTCAATTCAGTGATGGGTTTATTGGCGTGGATTGCAACTGCACACTCTGTGAAGGATTTCACAGGCTTACATATTCAATTCCACATGTTCATAAATTCAATAATGTCTATGTTATACCATGTAGCATTTTGGGGGAGTGTAAATCTGGAGACTGTAAATATAAAATAGTTACTTTTGCTTGAAGGAAGGTCCTTGGTACATTACTTGCTGATACTTCATCCTGATCTATTTTCTTGCCAGTTTTTGTCAATGACTTGCCATCACTTTACATTCTCTAGCACAATCATTCTGCCTCAAATCATTCACACCATGTAAGATACTTTGGGATGTGATAACACACAAATGAAAGTTGTTATGAAATAAAACTGTTCAATACTAAATCATCCAATTGACATAGTGTGAGTTGCCCACTACTCCCCATATGTATTTTGGGAATGAGTTTTCCCATTCGCTGAAACAGGCTTCACTTTATTTGAGGTATTTTAGGTGTTGGAGGTGATTTCCTCAAATTCCAGGAGCAGCAATCACGGTTTGATTTGCTGTTGCATCGTTTTGGAACTTTGGAGAAAGAAAAGTCAAAACAATGGCACTTTTAAAAGGGAGAGGAACAGACAAAAGCACATGGTGAGGTCAGTTCAGGAGAGAGAGAGAGAGAGAGAGAAAGAAACCCACATTGCTAACTGACACAGTAGTGAACCTGCACAATTACTGCCTTTGCTGTTGAATTCATGTATCGCTGGACATCGGAGTGCATCTGGGAAGTTTAACAAACAATGAAATTCACAACTGATCTTGGAGGAACCCGTTTGGGAGAGGTTACAGCACAGAGACAGATAAGTAAATAGTTTTAAGTGTGGCCTTGGAACCTTGCTGTAAGTCTGCAGTAGTGAGTAGAATGGGTTTTTCCTTGATTGCATGTTTTATTGAGATATGTTTCTTGATTAAACCAAAAAATATAAGCCATAAGTATTAAGTTAGCCTGAAGCAGTGTTTTGTGGAGGAATAAGACAGTCCTATTTTCTGGGTCTGCAGATTGGAAGAAGCAAAAATGGCCCTCAGTAAAGTGATATGCTTTTCTTGTCAGATGTGGGGGTTTAGGGAGAGTTTACGGGTCACTGAGGATTATATCTGCAATAAATGCCATTGGTTGCAAATCCTTTCAGATCAAATGGATCAGTTGGAGTGACAGTTAGAGTCAATGAGGAATTAACAAGAACAAGGAGTGTGATAGATGGCAGTTATAGGAAGAGAAGAAAGTCGCAGATACAGTCACATAGATGGGATAACTCCAGGAAAGGTAAGAGTGGTAGGCAGCTAATGCAGGAGTCTTCTGTGGCTATACCCATTTCAAACAAGTATGCTGTTTTAGAAAATGAAGGGGGTGATGGATTCTCAGGGGAGTAAAGCATACACAGCTAAGTTGCTGGTATTGAGACTGGTTTGAATGGGGTACCTCGGGTTCCAAAAGATCAATTGTGTTAGGGGACTCTCTAGTCCGAGGTACAAACAGATATTTCTGTGGCCAGCAGCGAAAAATCAGAATGGTGTGTTGCGTCCCTGGTGCCAGCATCAAGGATGTCTCAGAGAGGTTGCAGAATGTTCTCAAGGGGGAGAGGGCCCAGCAGGAGGTCATTCTATACATTGGAACCAACGACATAGGAAGGGAAAAGGTTGAGATTCTGAAGGGAGAATAAAGAGAGCTAGGCAGGAATTTAAAAAGGAAGTCCTCGAGAGTAGTAATATTTGGATTACTTCTGGTGCTACGAGCTAGTGAGGGTAGGAATAAGAGGATGGAGCAGATGAATGCATGGCTGAGGAGCAGGGGCAGGGGAGAAGGATTCACATTTTTGGATCATTGGAATCTCTTCTGAGGTAGATGTGACCTGTATAAGAAGGACAGATTGCACTTGAATTAGAAGAGGGCTAATATTCTGGCAGGGAGATTTGATAGAGCTGCTCAGAAGAATTTAAACTAGTAAGGTGGCGAAGGGGAGGGACCCAGGGAAATAGTGAGGAAAGAGATCAATCTGAGACTGGTACAGTTGAGAAAAGAAGCGAGTCAAACAGTCAGGGAAGGCAGGGAAAAAGCAGAGAACAAGTTAGGACTGATAAATTAAACTGCATTTATTTCAATGCAAGAGGCCTAACAGGGAAGGCAGATGACCTCAGGGCATGGTTAGGAACATGGAATTGGGATATCATAGCAATTACAGAAGCATGGCTCAGCAATGGACAGGACTGGCAGCTTAATGTTCCAGAATACAAATGCCACAAGAAGGACAGAAAGGGAGGCAAGAGAGGAGGGGGAGTGGCATTTTTGATAAGGGATAGCATTACAGCTGTACTGAGGGAAGATATTCCCAGAAATACATCCAGGGAAGTTATTTGGGTGGAACTGAGAAATAAGAAAAGGATGATCACCTTACTGGGATTGTATTAAATGTCAGAGTGAAATTGAGAAACAAATTTGTAACGAGATCTCAGTTATCTGTAGGAATAATAGGGTGGTTATGGAAGAGGATTTTAACTTTCCGAACACAGACTAGAACTGCCATAGTGTTAACAGTTTAGATGGAGAGAATTTGTTAAGTGTGTACAAGAAATGCTTCTGATTCAGTATGTGGATGTACCTACTAGAGATGGTGCAAAACTTGATGTACTCTTGGGAAATAAGGCAGGGCAGGTGACTGAGGTATCAGTGGGGGAGCACTTTGGGGCCAGTGACCATAATTCTATTAGTTTTGAAATTGTATTGGAAGAGGATAGACTAGATCTAAAAGTTGAAGTTCAAAATTGGAGAAAGTCCTATTTTGATGATATTAGGCAAGAACTTTCAAAAGTCTGATTGGGCGCAGATGTTCGCAGGTAAAGGGACGGCTGGGAAATGGGAAGCCTTCAGAAATGAGATAACGAGAATCCAGAGAAAGTATATTCCTGTCAGGGTGAAAGGAAAGGCTGGTAGGTATAGGGAATGCTGGTGACTAAAGAAATTGAGGGCTTGGTTAAGAAAAAGAAGGAAGCATATGGCAGATATAGACAGGATAGATCGAGTGAATCATTAGAAGAGTATAAAAGAAGTAGGAGTATTCTTTAGAAGGAAATCAGGAGGGCAAAAAGGAGACACGAGATAGCTTTGGCAAATAGAGTTAAAGAGAATCCAAAGGGTTTTTACAAATACATTAAGGACAGTGGTGCCACTGTTTAAGAAAGGTGGTAAGGACAAGCCAGGGAACTATAGACCAGTGAGCCTGACCTCGGTGGTGGGCAAGTTGTTGGAGGGAATCCTGAGGGACAGGATGTACATGTATTTGGAAAGGCAAGGACTGATTAGGGATAGTCAACATGGCTTTGTGTGTGGGAAATCATGTCTTACAACTCGATTGAATTTTTTGAAGAAGTACCAAAGAGGATTGATGAGGGCAGAGTGGTGGACATGATCTATATGGACTTCAGTAAGGTGTTCAACAAGGTTCCCCATGGGAAACTGGTTAGCAAGGTTAGATATGGAATACATGGAGAACTAGCCATTTAATTACAGAACTGGCTCAAAGGTAGAAGGTGGTGGTGGAGATTTGTTTTTCAGACAGGAGGCCTGTGACCAGTAGAGTTCCACAAGGATCAATGTTGGGTCCACTACTTTTCGTCATTTATATAAATGATTTGGATGAGAGCGTAAGAGGTATAGTTAGTAAGTTTGCAGATGACACCAAAATTGGGGGTGTGGTGGACAGCAAAGAAAGTTACCTCAGATTACAACAGGATCTTCATCAGATGGGCCAATGGGCTGAGAAGTGGCAGATGGAGTTTAATTTGGACAAATGCAGGGTACTGCATTTTAGAAAAGCAAATCTTAGCAGGACTTATACAGTTAATGGTAACATCCTAGGGAGTGTTGCTGAACAAAGAGACTTTGGTGTGCAGGTTCATATCTTCTTGAAAGTAGAGTCACAGGTAGATCAAATATTGAAGAAGGCATTTGGTATGCTTTCCTTTATTGGTCAGAGTATTGAGTACAGGAGCTGGGAGGTCATGTTCGGGCAATACAGGACATTCACTAGGCTACTTTTGGAATATTGCATGCAATTCTGGTCTCCTTCCTATCGGAAAGATGTTGTGAAACTTGAAACGATTCAGAAAAGATTTGCAAGGATGTTGCCAGGGTTAGAGGATCTGAACTACAGGGAGAGGCTGAATAGGCTGGGATTGTATTCCCTGGAGCATCGGAGGCTGAGGGGTGACTTTATAGAGGTTTTCAAAATTATGAGGAGCATGCATATGGTAAATTGACAAGACCTTTTAACTATAGTGGGGAGTCCAGAACTAGAGGGCATAGGTTTGGGGTGAGAGGGGAAAGATATAAAAGAGACCTAAGGGGCAGCTTTTCCATGCAGACAGTGGTGTGTGTGTGTGGAATGAGCTGCCAGAGAAAGTGGTGGAGGCTGGTACAATTGCAACATCTAAAAGGCATCTGGATGGGTCTGTGAATCGGGATATGGACTGGCTGCTGGCAAGTGGGATTAGATTGGGTTGGGATATCTGGTCAGCGTGGACAAGTTGGACTGAAGGGTCTGTTTCTGTGCTGTACATCTCTCTGACTATGACTCTACGACTGCCCCCTGCATATTTTGGGAATGGGATTTCCCACTGCCCCTGCGAATTTTGGGAGTGAAGACGGCCTCTGGTCCTATGTATTTGGGCGTTGGCATAAAGGGAAATGAGACAAATATATAAGAGGAAGGAATAGGAGGAGATATTAATCAGATGAATTAAGTTGGAAGAATGCTTATGTGGGCCTGAAACATTGTCACAGACATTTTCGCTTATATTGGGTATTTCTTTCCTGTAAATGGGTATTCTATTATATCATCACTCCTTCCCTCAACCATGAATGTGACATTAACCATCGTCTGAGTAAAGAAGTAAGTACCAGCTAAATGCTGCTTTTTTTTCTCTCAATGCTCCCTTTCAGCTATGACTCTAAATTCTACTGGCCAGTAGACAATGCAAAACCTCTTTTTTATATTTCAGTTTGGAAAGGGACATATAACATCTTACTAAACCTGCTCAGTGACAAGCCTAACTGACCTGTTCAGCATGAAAACATGGACTCAAGTCAACATTTATTGGAAGTAAAGGTGCCATAATCCTACTGAGGCAGACCATAAGTCTGCTCTCTCATTAGAAAGAGACAACTTTCTAATAGTTTAACCTGTGGGTCACCAAGCCTCAGGTGAAGAGGGAAGTTGAGAAGGAGAGTCCTTCATGGAAAACTCAGCTGGTAGCAGGAATTGCACACATTTTGTTGGCATAATACATTGCAAACCAGATGTTCAGTTAACTGAGCTAACTGATACCCTCCACCCTTTATACCGAGAGCAAGATACAAGTGAAAACACCACGACAGCTGATCCTGCTGCTTCCACATTACAGTCTTTCAGAGACAATTCACCAGGGAGTTTTAGACAAGTATACCCACAAAAGATGCCAGGCAGAAGGATTGGTTTGGAGTAATAAACAAACAGAATGTTGGTCAGGGCATAACATTGTTTGCAAAGTGAGGGGAGTTACAAACCAAGGAATCAATAAAAGATATCTTGCGGCATTTGTGTACACTCAGGAAATCGAAGGAGGGGGCCTGTTTTTAAAAGGATGCTGGAGGATTTATCGTGGTGGGGGAAGGTGAACAGAGCTTGGGATTTTTAAACAGAGGTTAGCATTTCTACGAGAATGCAGCATAATATATAGCCATAGCATGAGGCTTTCACTTGTGTTATGAAGTTAATAGAAAATATCAGTTTTGTAGTTTGGTGTATTCGTTAGTAATCATGTAAAGTTTAGTCAATATTGATTTTAATTTGTTTGTTCCAATAAAGGTTTTAAAATGTGAAGTCTTCTCATCAATGATTTTCATCAGTCTCTTGGAAAATTCATAACTCTTTTTAAAAGATATTGTTATCAAAGCACCGTGAATAACTAAGGACAACATCAGCAAGCAGTTTATTTTATTGTAATAAAGTCCAGAATTAACAGGTAAACCTATTTCTCCCTAACAATACATTTTCTCTCGGTTGACAATTTTGCACCCATTGTCTTGCTCATCTTAAGCCCAATCTAAGGGACAGTAATACAAAAGACCAGGGTCTGCTCCAACCCCTGCTGTGTGGAGAATGTTATAGCACCACAGACAGAATGCATAACTTCTTTCAGTCGGCTGTGAGGATTGTGCCATGAGAGTACTTTATTCCAATGAACCAGAAGGAGTTCTTGCTGCACATTAAGTCGTCGCCAGCACTTCAAAGCTGATCTCATTTCTTTTTCACTTCCTAAAGCTTTAAATATTCATTTGCTCTTTGAGTAATTTGTGCAATGGTCTCAATGTCATCACTCTTGGTCACGAAACTTAGAACCCCGGAACTTTTAAAGGTCACCTCGTTATTTACCAATTAACCAACTTTTATGTCAGCAAGACGTATTGGCATAGTAAGCTATGTTCAAATCAAAATCAGCTAAAAATTGAAAAGTAACAACCAGCACTGCCCATGAGTATATTACATAAGCATATTATTGGCAAATCAATTAACAATGAATGCATTTAGCAGGCATGGCACCAATTCAACAAGGACCTTCATGGTTCTTGTATCCTCCTGGACCACTGTTCCAGATTGCTTCAATGTCAGAAAATAATCCGAATATGTGAGAGAGGGTTTCATCGATTGCATCATGAGGATTTTTCCAGTTGGGTGAATGAAGAAAAGTCAGCCATGAGCTCATCCAACCAAAACAGATTAGTCCTATCTTATGGTGCCACTGACCAAGTTGCTTGGCCATTGGCTTTGTAAGCTCAGCAGCACTTGGTTCAAGCAGTGGCCAATAGCTGTAACTGCAGACAGTTCCCAAACAATAGGATGTGATGGAGCCCAGACTGACAGGTAAATTGGGTCTTGCTGGGCCAAGCTTGCAGAACCCAGCGAAGAGAGTGTCAGAGTTGGGGTACCTGGTTTCTGAGGCCAGGTAGTGGATTAAAGGGTGGTATACCCTCATCACAAAACATCTCCAATGGGCACTGTGGTCCCCGAAAAGGAGGTTCCCACACTTCCACACATCTGTCAAGGCCGTACCAGTTGCCAGATGCCCACTTTACCTGGGCCTTCACCTGTTGTGGGTACACTGATAGTGCAGTTGGAATGAAGCGCTCAATTGACCCATTAAGGCTCTGAACAGGCCCAAAGACAAACTGGTTGATTGATGTATCCCCACTTCACAATGGCTCAGCAGTTAGCACTGCTGCCACACAGGGAACTCCATTTGACTCCATCCTCAGGCAACTGTCTGTGTGGAGTTTGCACATTTTTGCTCTGTCTGTATAGTTTCCTCCCACAGTCCAAAGATTAAGTTAGGTTTTAGATCAGGTTCCCTACAGTGTAGAAACAGGCCCTTCAGCCCAACAAGTCCACACCAACCCTCAGAAGAGTAACCCACCCAAACCCATTTCCCTCTGACTAATGCACCTAACACTACGGGCAATTTAGCATGGCCAATTCACCTGACCTGCACATCTTCGGACTGTGGGAGGAAACTGGAGCACCCGGGGGAAACCCACGCAGACACGGAGAGAATGTGCAAACTCCACACAGACAGTCGCCCAAGGTTGGAATCAAACCTGAGTCCCTAACACTGTGAGGCAGCAGCTCTAACCACTGAGCAAAATGAGCAGGTTATGTGGATTGGCCGTGCTAAATTGCCCATAATGTGGGCCGGGTCAGAGGGGGATACTCTTTGGAAGGTTGTTGTGGGGACTGAATAGCCTTTTGGGATTCTATGATATACAGCCGAGGTCATATAATCCTATTCCCAAGAGCTGAGGTTCAATTTTTTAAAAATCAATTTTATAGCCCAGGTTATTTTGGTGTTGAGAGTGCCTTTTGATTGCAAACGTATTGGGAGAACAGATTGCTGGGCTGTTCAAGCCTGATGCCTCAATGTATGATGGTAGGAATCTGAGCCTTCATATCAACAAACTGAGGTTTCATGGCCATAGTTTGAGTTTTCATAGCATCACCGGCACTTTGAGCAATGTCAGCTTGTCCTACTTTTGAAACTGAGACCTTAGCAATCAGCCTCATCAGGCACAGTTAAATTTGTTTTCTCTTCAGAAATGGCAACCATTTCCACAATCACAAATATGGCCCCAAGCTGAGCACAAAACCCTTTGCCATATTGCTCCTCCTTGGTACTGACTTCACGCTTCCTGAAAAGAATGCCAGTTCACCACATATTTCATGACGCATGCCTATCAATCTTTTTCTGTGCTCCCTCTGTCAAAGATCTGATATTGAGTTCTCTGCAACATAAAAGTCATTGGATCTTCACCTTTCCTTTATCCTTGTTACAGATATGATGCTTCAATGTTTACAAATCCCGCCTCTATACCACCCATAACATTATGAACAGTGCCTGTGTCTGGGTTAATGGTTTTGAATGAGACCAAATGACCATGTTTCATTATCATCAATCTCTCCTGTTTTTCACATTTTTGCGCCACTGGCCAGGTGGCCATTCTCCGGTATCTGAAAGATGAACCCCACAATTGTAGGGTTGCAATGAGGGAAAAGAGAAAAGCATATGATGCATGTTTACATTATCTCCAGCTTATAAAGCAGAAGCGATTGTGAGATGTGAGAAGGAAGGTTACATTTGATTGTGCTGACATTTTTGATGGTTTCCACCCTATCATTGGCCAATCACTGGCCATCCAGTGATGATAAGCAGTATTTCCTCCATTCAAGTAAGGAGTTGCATCTGAACTGGGTCATGCTAGCATTTGCAGCTGGCCAGGGGTTATAAGCCACCTTTCCTTACAAAGGAAAGTGAACTGTGATGAAATGTGCTTGAAAGATGGTTAAATAGCTGGCAATGGGTGTAGGCTATGAAGTATTTGAACCTTGCTGCAGACCCAAGTGTCGAGGCCATAGAGAAAGCTGTGAGTATGAGGTATGAGTCATGCCTGATAAGAAATTATTGTAGGTAAGTGAAAAAGGGATTGGATTGCAAAGTTCACTTTTATTTATTTATGGGATGTGGGTGGTGCTGGCTGGCCAGTATTTATTGTCTATCCCCTTGAGAAAGTGTTGATGAGCTGCCTTCTTGACCCACTGCAGTCCACCTGCTGTGGGGTTGACCCACAATGCTGTTAGGGAGGGAATTCTAGGATTTTGACTCTATGGCAGTGAAGGAACAGCAAAATATTTCCAAGTCAGGATGCAGAGGACCTTGAAGGCGGTGATGTTCCCAATTATCTGCCATCTTTGTCCTTCTAGATGGAAGGGATCGTGGGTTTGGAAGGTGCTATCTGAGGACCTATGGTGATTTTCCTTGATTGTAGGCTGCCTAGGCAGAAGGTGTGATGTTGTTCCTCCGGTTTACACTATGGTTTGTTTTGGCAATGGAAGGCCAAGGATGGTCATGTCGAAAAAGGAGTGGTTGGGGAAATTGCAATGGGTGGTGACTGGGAAGTCCTCCCAGTCACCACACATTTCAGTCGCCACCCATTTCAATCCCCCCAACCAATCCCTTTCTCCCATGACCGTCCTTGGCCTCCTCCATTGCCACAACAAACCACAGCACAAATCAGAGGAACAACACCTCATCTTCCACTGTGCAGCCTACAGCCTGGAGGACTCAACATTGAGTTCTCCAATTTCAAATAACCTCGCTCCCCATCCCCCGACTCCCTTCCTAACCCCTCCCCCTCCCTTCCACTGCTCCCTGCCACCAATTGGATTCATTCCTCCCACTGACCAACCAGGTTGTACCCTCTACCTGTCTTCACCCTGGCCCCGCCACCCCCTTTATCTGCAGCTCCCGCCACACCGACCCCCAGTCCTGAAGAAGGGTTACACCTGAAACCTCTCCACCTCCTGATGCTGCCTGGCCTGCTGTGTTCTTACAGCCTCCTGTCTGTCTATTTTGGATTCCAGCATCTGCAGGCTTTTTTGTCTCTGACTAGTCTGAGAGACAACTCTCCCAGTTTTGGCACTAGCCCCCAGATGTTAGTGAGGAGGTTTTTGCAGGGTCAACTGAGTTTTTTTGCCATTGTCTTCTCCGGTGCCTCAGTCGATCCCAGGTGATCCATCCAGTTTTATTTCTTTGAAACTTTGTAGCAATTCATTCGACTGAATGGCTTGCTCGGCCAATTCAGAGAGCAATCGAGAGTCAACCACATTACTATGGGTCTGGAGTCACATGTAGGCCAGATCAGGTGAAGATGGAAAATTTCCTTCCCTGGAGGACATTAGTGAATCAGATGGGTTTTCTTACAATCAACAATTATTTCATGGTCATCAGTAGATTCCTAATTCCAGATTTTCGTGTTAGTATATTAAATTTTAGAATGCATTCATAGAACTTGACAATCATGGAGTGATTTTAGGCACTGTATCCAGGTCCTGAGACCAGAACAGGTATTTGCTCCTACTGCATTCATGATTATGTCTGGAGTTCCTCCCTCTTCCCCTTGATGAGAGAGAACCTTTCAATTCTTGTCCACCTCCTGCATCTCCAGCCCTTCAGTCCTCCATGTGAGAATGTTCTGTACCTTGTTATGCCATATCTACACTTTCTTCGATACTTTCAGCACCTACTGACATCAGAGTACACCTCCCATTTCTGAGGGACAGACTGGATATAAGTAAAGTAAGAGTCAAAAAGTGAGGCGCTGGAAAAGCACAGCCAGTCAGGCAGCATTTGAGAAGCAGGAGAGTTGACGTTTCAAGCTTAAGCTCTTCATCAGGAGTAAGCTTATGCTTGAAATGTTGCCTCTCCTGCTCCTCGGATACTGCTTTTCCAGCACCACACTTTTTGACTCTCATCTCCAGCATCTGCTGTTCTCAGTTTCTCCCTATAAGTAATGCAAGCTTGTTATAAGTGGAGCTAAACTTGCTCCAACTTAGGCCCCCTGCTAAGGCACACATTTACTCAATAGAGAATTTAGCACTGGGCTGCATGCTTCTATCATTTAAATTAATAGCACTAAGTTTGCACACTGCCTGTGTTGGAAAAACAGACCTGGGTTAATCACAAATCACATGTATCTATTTTTGGGCCACATCCATTTTTCTCCCATAGTGCTTAAAAATCCCAAACTGAAACAATATACTATATTAATCAAAAGAAACTAATGATATATTGTAAACTCTTAAGACTATGAATTCCACATCATAAGCAAAGTATTATAATTTGACAACATGTTCTGGAACTCATTGTTACTGAATGCAGGAAGAATGACCTCACGGGGCATTGGTTCAAAAAGCTAAAATTATAAACAAGAGATTTGACACTGAGACACAAGTAAAGATAATTTATCTAACACGTTATTGATTGTCATTCCTGAGGCAAATTTAGCCATTGCATACCAAATAAGTGAACTAAATCTATTGCAATTAATATTGTTGCAAACGCTTCAAGTGTACTCTATGTATTCTGTGACTTTGAGGAGTTGGATCTGTTTATTTTGTGTGAAGTGGGGATAGTTTAGCTGGTGTACAATGATTCATATTGGAAAGTCCATTGTACGTGCCATGGAACTAGCCCTTCCAATGTTTGTGATAAAATGAAAATCTGTATAATAGCCAGACTGATATCACCGCTTAACATGAGTATTGAAACTTAAAATCACCCCCAGGATTTGCCTGGAATACACAAAATTGAATTGCATTTTAATTATACTGAAAAGGTTTTGTAGCTATTACCCGCACTGATTTTTCTGAAAAGAAAGGTTAATTATGAGAAGCTTTGATTATAAAAATGAATTGTCCTAAACTTTCAAGAATTCCAAAGATCCATAACATAGCAATATGTCAACATGAAAACATCATCTATTGACCTTGCATTCTTGTGAAATTAGTTTTAAACAAAAAAATTAATGCCAACAATAACCTATGTCTTATATGTCATTAATTAATGGAAAAATATTCTCGGCAATGTTCTTGTATTGCAAGAATTATATGTATGTGAAACATCAGAAATGAAAATTCCATTGTGTCAGCACTTCTCTGTAACCAAGTGGTGGCTGTTTTCTTTAAAACAGCTGCCTGATAATATTATTACAATGAAATCCCTTCTCATTTTTGTCCTAAGAAATGTGGTCCTTCCTGTTTTATTTCCCCTTTTTTGTTTTGCACTGACAGCAACGAGAAGACAATAATCTGGATATAAAATACACTTTTTACAATGTATTTCCTTTTTTGAATTTGTCAGAAAACGTCTGAAGATTTTAACACTCTGAGTCTTTATACAAGGAGTTCAGCAAATACTACAACTCTAATATATGGAGATTTTTCTTTATGAAATATCCTGAAGTAAAAACAACACTCCACAGTACACAGAAATTTAGGAGTAGGTACTATTTATTTTCTTCTACAAGATTTCTAATCTCTTTCTGACTCATGGAATAGTTACCATTGACACAACAGCTAAATCAGAATCGCATCATATGATTCATAATAAATATAAATTTACTAAATTAGTCTGTCAAGATTTCTTTTGTCTGAGGATTTGATTCCATTATTCATGGTGTATCAAAAGTAGTATTAACTTTCTTCAGTGTGGAAAATAGAGCCAAACAAGAGGTTTGCTGGTGTGTAAAAATAAACACTGACATATTGAGGATCCTGGATGAGAGATACAGTGAAGTTGAGTGCCGTGTGCTCTGTCATAGGCAGCGCAATGATGTGGAGAACAATCTGTTCAGGAGACATACATGTCCTTGTTGCCTACTGGTTCTGTTTCTGCTCCCTACAATTGTGTAATACCATGCAACATGGTGGGCGGCACGGTGGCACTGTGGTTAGCACTGCTGCCTCACAGCGCCTGAGACCCGGGTTCAATTCCCGCCTCAGGCGACTGACTGTGTGGAGTTTGCATGTTCTCCCTGTGTCTGCGTGGGTTTCCTCTGGGTGCTCCGGTTTCCTCCCACAGTCCAAAGATGTGCAGGGTCAGGTGAATTGGCCCTGCTAAATTGCCCGTAGTGTTAGGTAAGGGGTAAATGTAGGGGTATGGGTGGGTTTCGCTTCAGCGGGTCGGTGTGGACTTGTTGGGCCAAAGGGCCTGTTTACACACTGTAATGTAATCTAATGTAATCTAATCTAATAGAGAGAAGAATGTCAGTGATGGTGCTGCATTTTGTTTGAGTGCCTTCCATAGCTGAACAACCAGAAGTACAGTCTGTTCTGCAATAACACAATGGTTGCGTTTTCGTGCATCCTCGTGTTATAGAAAATTGTGTAATAAAAATAACAGAGCCTATGGGAAAAACAGGGTTGAGGCAAACCACCAACAATATCAGTGAACTTCAAACCAAAAATAGTAGTTAGTCTAAAACAAACAATGGCACAGTCTATGTAAATGTTAAAATCAATAAATTTAACACTTTAAGGGGTTTCTGAGTTTGCTGAGTTACATTACTGTATTAAGATGGGGCTAATGGTCATCATCAGCATCATCATTACTTTCAGGTGAATTCTGGGTGCAGGTTACGATGAAAGAAAATATTTAGTCTAGAAGTGGATGGCTGTGGTTCATTGTCCTCAGACTGCTTTTTGGGGGTTGGCTTAAAAAAGGCATTGAGTTTTTACTGCTCTGCCATTTTTCTTCTTTTATGAAGAAGCTGTTCATAGAGAGTGCCAGATAAGAACAGCTATCCTGCTGCACTCTGTATTGCAGCTATTGTCTTGTAAGAGTTGCAACTGCTTCTCAACTTCCCTCAGAATAAAAGTCTCAAGAGAAGTGGGAAGTTCTCATGGTGCAGCATCCTGGACTTCAACATCTTCATCTCAAGCTTCAATTTTCCCTGCAGCAACAAGGTGTTGTAGATCAGTCTCCACTTTTTCAAATCCAACTTGCTTCGCAAGAGCAACACAATGTTCTTTGATTGTTGGAAGCTCCTCTGATGGTTCAACACTTTTAAAATCATGAAGAAAATCTGGGAGAAGTTTCAGCCAAACTGTGTGCAAGCAGTCCTCAGTGATACCACCCCAGGCCTCCACAATGATGTCAATAGCAGTCTTAATGTTAAAGCTCTTCCAAAACTGAAAATCACTGACCTGATTATCTCCCTTATTAGCTTCAATAAGCTTCTTAAATGTGTGCCTTAAATAATAAGCTTTAAAAGCTGCTATTGCACCCTGGTCCATGGGTTGAATGAGACAGTTTGCGTTTGGAGGTAGAAATAGCACTTTGATGTTTTCAGAAAGCTCACTAATAGTGGATGGCTTGGTGCATTGCTGAAAATGTGTTGCTGGAAAAGCGCAACAGGTCAGGCAGCATCCAAGGAACAGGAGAATCGACGTTTCGGGCATAAGCCCTTCTTCAGGAATGAGGAAGAAGGGCTTATGCCCGAAACGGCGATTCTCCTGTTCCTTGGATGCTGCCTGACCTGCTGCGCTTTTCCAGCAACACATTTTCAGCTCTGATCTCCAGCATCTGCAGTCCTCACTTTCTCCTCCGGCTTGGTGCATTGGCCAGAATGAGGAAAATCTTCAAATCCAAATCTTTTCTTCTGCAATAATTTCTTAAAACATCTTCGAACACCTCAACAATAAGTTTAGAAAAAATTTACCACGTCATCCAACCTCTTTGGCTTGACCTGAAGTGAACACCTAGAGTGGACCTAAGGTAACCGGGGATGGAATCACATAATCGCTAATGGGAGTTTGTGTTTTTAAAATATCATTCCCCAATTCTCCATTCACATTAAAGCCAAACCACATTGACGAAACGTGCATTATAGGACAATGATCTGTATATAAGACCATAAGACCATAAGACATAGGAGCGGAAGTAAGGCCATTCGGCCCATCGAGTCCACTCTGCCATTCAATCATGGCTGATCAGCATTTCAACTCCACTTACCCGCATTCTCCCCGTAGCCCTTAAGTAAGTGTTAGGCTTGAGGCTGACAACATTGGTCAGTAATTGATGAAAGCCTAGGTGTTAGGCATGAGTCCTGAGTACCAGGGAGTGATGCTGTATGAATGATGGGGATTGTGATGTATTGAACAATGTAGAAGCCATTGGAGTGATGGGTAGGAACTGTCATTCAACCATGTAGTCAAAGACCTTGCCCTATCATATGAGCTGATTAGAAATTTAGTTGCAGTAGTGTTAGGTCTTCAGGGCTAGACACTGAGCCCTCAAGCCAGTGAGCCTGACCTCGGTGGTGGGCAAGTTGTTGGAGGGAATAATGAGGGACAGGATGTACATGTATTTGGAAAGGCAAGGACTGATTCAGGATAGTCAACATGGCTTTGTGCATGGGAAATCATGCCTCACAAACTTGATTGAGTTTTTTGAAGAAGTAACAAAGAAGATTGATGAGGGCAGAGCAGTAGATGTGATCTATACGGACTTCAGTAAGGCGTTCGACAAGGTTCCCCATGGGAGACTGCTTAGCAAGGTTAGATCTCATAGAATACAGGGAGAACTAGCCATTTGGATACAGAACTGGCTCAAAGGTAGAAGACAGAGGATGGTGGTGGAGGGTTGTTTTTCAGACTGGAGGCCTGTGACCAGTGGAGTGCCACAAGGATCAGTACTGAGCCCTCTACCTTTTGTCATTTCCAAAAATGATTTGGATGCGAGCATAAGAGGTACAGTTAGTAAGTTTGCAGAAGACACCAATATTGGAGGTGTAGTGGACAGCGAAAAGGGTTACCTCAGATTACAACAGGATCTGGACCAGAGGGGCCAATGGGCTGAGAAGTGGCAGATGGAGTTTAATTCAGATAAATGTAAGGTGCCGCATTTTGGGAAAGCAAATCTTAGCAGGACTTATACACTTAATGATAAGGTCCTAGGGGGTGTTGCTGAACAAAGAGACCTTTGAGTGCAGGTTCATAGCTCCTTGAAAATGGAGTTGCAGGTAGATAGGATAGTGAAGAAGGCGTTTGGTATGCTTTCCTTTATTGGTCAGAATACTGAGTACAGGAGTTGGGAGGTCATGTTGCAGCTGTACAGGGCATTGGTTAGGCCATTGTTGGAACATTGCGTGCAATTCTGATCTCCTTCCTATCGGAAAGATGTTGTGAAACTTGAAAGGGTTCAGAAAAGATTTGCAAAGATGTTGCCAGGGTTGGAGGATTCGAGCTATAGGGAGAGGCTGAACAGTCTGGGACTGTTTTCCCTGGAGCGTCAAAGGCTGAGGAGTGACCTTATAGAGGTTTACAAACTTATGAGGTGCATGGATAGGATAAATAGGCAAAGTCTTTTCCCTGGGGTCGGGGAATCCAGAACTAGAGGGCATAGGTTTAGGGTGAGAGGGGAAAGATATAAAAGAGACCTAAGGGGCAACATTTTCAGACAGAGAGTGATATGTGTATGGAATGAGCTGCCAGAGGTAGTGGTGGAGGCTGGAACAATTGCAACATTTAAGAGACATTTGGATGGGTGTATGAATTTGAAGGGTTTGGAGGGATATGGGCCAGGTGCTGGCAGGTGGGACTAGATTGGGTTGGGATTTCTGGTCGACATGGACGGGTTGGACCGAAGGGTCTGTTTCCATGCTGTACATCTCTATGACTCTATGACTCTATCCGGCTAACAATGCAGTTTGATTCCAGATGCTCCCAGCCACCTCCTTACCCTCAAATCAGCTTTGGACAGATGTCCTTCCCATCCGTTCAGTACGGCAGGTTAAAATGGTTATCTCCCAGAAGCTCCAGAGCAGGTAAATAACCTGGATAATTTGAATTAGTAGATCAATTGCCTCTGATTTATGGGATTAAAATTATTCCATCCTATTACTTCTGTCTTGTTGTAAATGAAAAAATAACAGCATAACTTTAATCCTTAAATTATTTAAAAGACTATGTTTGAAATGTGCAATGTGAGTCAGATTATTATAACACATTTAGTAAGTTCTGTTGTTTCAACAATACTTCCCAATTCTTTAGGGTTGTCTAATAGTGGTTCTGAAAATCTGCTGAGGTTTACTTTTTTTGGAAACTCCATGCAAGAGATTGAAAGTTAAATCTTTCCAGATACAATTCTTCTGGTTGTCTTAAAGCCTGAGGTATTTTATTAGGGGAAGTACAGTCAAGTCATTCCACAGAAGTGTGACTCTTGTTACAAGTAACGTTTTCTCATTTTCACCACAGAAGAAGCTTCCATTTACTGTTCACAATCTGAGCCCTGACTTTTTCCACTGAGTGTCATGTACCACTGAACAATATTCCTGGATTTACCAAAAGAATGTAAAATTTCATTGCATCAATTATCACCTCAGAGGTAATATTGGCTATAAATAACAAATAGGAGAAAGTGAGGACTGCAGATGCTGGAGATCAGAGCTGAAAAATGTATTGCTGGAAAAGCGCAGCAGGTCAGGGAGCATCCAAGGAGCAGGAGAATCGACATTTCGGGCATAAACCCTTCTTCAGGAATGAGGAGGGTGTGCCAAGCAGGCTAAGATAAAAGGTAGGGAGGAGGGACTTGGGGGAGGGGCGTTGGGAATGTGATAAGTGGAAGGAGGTTAAGGTGAGGGTGATAGGCCGGAGTGGGGGTGGGGGCGGAGAGGTCGGGAAGAAGATTGCAGGTTAGGAAGGCGGTGCTGAGTCCGAGGGTTGGGACTGGAATAAGGTGGGAGGAGGGGAAATGAGGAAGCTGGAGAAATCTACATTCATCCCTTGTGGTTGGAGGTTTCCTAGGCAGAAGATGAGGCACTCTTCCTCCAGGCGTCGTGTTGCCATGGTCTGGCGATGGAGGAGGCCAAGGACCTGCATGTCCTTGGCGGAGTGGGAGGGGGAGTTAAAGTGTTCAGCCACAGGGCTGGGACACCCGCACCAACCAACCCAACTGCCCTGGACGTTGGCAACATGATGCCTGGAGGAAGAGCGCCTCATCTTTCACCTAGGAACCCTCCAACCACAAGGGATGAATGCAGATTTCTCCAGCTTCCTCATTTCCCCTCCCCCCCCCCCCCCACCTTATCTCAGTCCCAAAGTTCGGACTCAGCACCACCTTCTTGACCTGCAATCTTCTTCCCGACCTCTCCGCCCCCACCCCCTCTCCGGCCTATCACCCTCACCTTAACCTCCTTCCAGCTATCGCATTCCCAACACCCCTCCCCCAAGTCCCTCCTCCCTATCTTTTATCTTATAAATAACAAATGTATATTTTTAACAAATATTCAGGAATAGAACTGGTTACAGAAAAGAACATTGTAGGCAAGATCTCATGACAAATTACAGTGGGATAATAGAACCTGAGGAGCCATATCAGACTATTCAGAACGAGAGGAATAAAATACATAAATGAGCAGATTATAGAGAGGTGACAATTGGAGGCATTTAGGAAGATGATTGAAGTGGCTTGAGTACTTGTTGAAATAATAAAGGGTAAAATTCAAAGAGAATTGGAGCCCATGTAAAATTAAGACACACCATGTTGGGTCAATGCTGAGCATCAATGCAATCAATAAACATAGTAGATTATTGAGCTACAATAGTAGAACAGTAGGGGAAATCAAGCTAGACTACACTTTGGCCAGAGTATAGTTTGATTCCAGGTCTGTCCACTAATACGCATTGGAGAGATTCAAATACCAGAGACAATACAGGCAGGAAGGTACATGAATGAACCCTCATATAGAAATTCTCTAGTCTATGGAAAGACAAGATAAAATTGGGGTTAGTGTGGTACAGTGAGATTCATGTAAATTATGATTATATAACTAGTTAGAAAACTCTATCTTCAGTCAGAGAAAATAAATTAGTCTAGAAAAAGCATTTGAAGAAAGAATTCTTAGAAATTACACTTACACTACTACGTATGAGAACCATAGAACCCTACATGTGGAAGCAGGCTATTCAGTCCATCACGTTTGCCCTCCCCTCTGAAGAACATTCCACCCAGATCCCACCCCCCTATCCTATCCACATAATCCTGCATTTCCCATTGCTAATCCACTGAACCTACACATTCCTTGGCACCATGGGCAATTTATCATAGTCAATCCACCTAACCTGTCTATCTTTGGACTACGGAAGGAAACTGGAGCACCCAGAGGGGATCCATGCAGACGCAGAGAGAACGTGCAAACTACACACTGTCACCCAAGACTGGAATCAAACCCAGGTCCCTGGTGCTGTGAGGCAACATTGCTAACCACTGAATCACTGTGCCGCCCAGTTGTAAATAAGTGATTGTCACAATATTTAAGAAGTTGAAAAGCTTTCCTTAGAAATAAGGAGCAAGACGCTTCAGCAATGGTACATGTGCAGATACCCAAGACCAGAGTTACTCCAGGCTTTAACTTCAACGTTCAGGAAGATATATTGGCTTAAAGCTCAGGATAAAACACAGGGTTAGCTAGTGAGTGAAACGTCTCCAGAGTCAGAATCCGAAGCTAAAAGAGAGTCCAACTGAAAAAGGAAGACTATGAAGGTTGGCTAAGACCTAGGAAGACCATGAGAAAAGACCTGGAAAATGGAAGACTTTGAAGGCAGGAAAAAGACCTTAAAAGATTTTGAATACAGGGCTGCAGAGCCTGAAGGTTCTGAAGGGCAGGATAAAGAACCTTAAAAGATTTGTAGTCTAGTCACCAATCCAGGTAACTCTGGAGATGAAAAGCACAAGATTTGAACACATCAATGGTACAAAGGAAAAATCTAAGTACTGCCCCAGGTCAGTCAGATGTGATGGTACATTAGGATGGCAACACAACTTCAACAATTTCGTAATAGTTACCATAGTCCCAGAGAACCATCAGGCTGCATACTCATTAGACAAAGACACTGGTGCTGTGTTTAGCTTGAAGGTCACCATATCTCAGGTGAGGTTGACCTTCATGCTGACCACAGCTAGTGTGGGAATTATACCTGTCCTGTTGGCATCACTCAACATCACAAACCAGCTATCCAGCCAATTGATGCCCCCTCAACAAGTTAAGAATACAGAAGGCTCACAATGACAGCAAACTGGAAGTTCTGGATTCAGTAGTTCAATACTATAGAAGCATTTCAGGCTTACACATGAAGGAAACATCATTATCCAGCCAGCATATTTTTATATGCCATGGATCCAACAGCTGGTGATGGTTTGATAAGAAAAAGCATGGGAAAATAATACAATGGAGAATGATATATTGATTCAAACATTTGATGCGTACTTTAATCCCAAAGAAAATTTAGTGACAAAATGGGCAAGATTTGATCAGTGACACTGCATTTGAAAGTATATTTATTACACCATTCTGATGGTGTTACTTTAACCAGCTACCATTCATTTTAAATGGATTTATATTGTCCAGCAACATATTGTGGCTATGGAGCTGTGGAGGTATGAATTAATTAAAGACTATACAGTGATCACGTGTGAGGAATGAGAAGGTATCAGACTTTCTTTAATCCAAGGAGGATTTTACATTGGAACAAGAAATCCAATTCACTCTGCAGGCCGAAATTAGAGCCCCAAAACTGATTAATATAATTAATCACAGTTTGTGACCTCATGTTTATTGACAGTGAGTGAAATCTGCATAGAAGTCTTAGTTCCTCATTTGTCTTGGGATCACTTACTAGCCCTGAGCACCACAGTGTTGGTTCTGACATCAGTGATTTGACTCCATTTTCTATCATGCTGTCTAACTGAGATTTAATTTCTCCTGTGAAAGGATGAGGAGGCTTCCTGGGAGTGGACAGGCAGAAAGGTTTAGCATTTTCCTGCAGAGTTATGTAATACTCCAGCTTAAATTTGCCTAAATCTTTGAACAGCTTGAATGGTTTTTCTGAAATTCTCTCATATCTTCATTCTGAGATAGCTGAAGCATAACTATACATTTTAACTGATTGCTGGAAAACTGTGTGGTGCCAGATGACTGTTGAACAGCCATACAGCCAGATATGTACAGCACCAAAACAGAACCTTCTGTCCAACCAGTTGATGCTGATGAGGTATTCTAAATTAATCTAGTCCCATTTGCCATCATTTGGCCCATATCCCTCTAAACCCTTCCTATTCATATACCCATCCGGATGCCTTTTAAATGTTGTAATTGTATCAGCTTCCACCACCTCCTCTGAGAGCTCCATACTCTACACAATCCAGGTTAACACACCATAGAGCTGTGGATGCATTGTTCAGGGTTAGGAACAGTCTTTATTCAAGTAGAAATTGACAAAACACAAAAACTGGTCTATTTCACTCTGAAAGCTTTGATAGAGACTGAACAGAGGCAGGCACCCGTAGAGAAGGAAATGTTAACATTAAGATGGTGATTTGAAAGGTTCACAGACTATATAATCAAATTGTACTTTCAAATTGAGACAGATAACAGGCCTTTGGTAACATTATTGAGCTCAAAAGAAATCTTAAAAATGCCTCTATGCATTCAAAGTTTCAAGCTTAGTCTCTTGAGATATGACAATGGTGTATTCCATGTTCCAAGCAAGCTGCAAGTTAAAGTTTGTGAGAAGATTTGTAGCTTGGGTGCTCGTTGCTGTGGTTCTGTTCGCCGAGCTGGAAGCTGCAAGTTAAAGTGGATACACTTGCAAGAGCAACAGTGAATCAAGCAAAAAAAGATGTTGCTATTGTAGAAAAGAGTCTCATTCTGTAGCTATAACCAGCAAGTCAGAGCCAATTTAGACAAATTTGTGGAGCTCACAAAATTGACTAGTAATGCATAAAGGTCAGGCAACTTTGTGTAAAAGAGTGATCAAAGTAGAGTCCAGTAGAGCAAGTGATGAAAGGGTACCACAAGAAGAGACAACACTTGACAACAGTGGTGTATGACCATATAATCATTGTATAAACGTACATTGTCCAAAGAGAAGTAATTTCAAAATTGGAGACAATCTCAAGCCAAACATAACATCTCAATACAAAGAGGCATCTGAGAGTTAGAAGTATAAACAGATTTATGCCACAATAATAGTAAAGGTGATGACTTGGTTTTTTTTATTCATTTGCGGGACTTCGGCATTGCTGGCTGGCCAGCATTGATAGCCCATCCCTATTGGCCCTTGAGAAGGTGGTGGTGAGCTGCCTACTTAAATCACTGCAGTCCACTTGCTGTGGGTTGACCCACAATGCCGGTAGGGAGGGAATGCCAGGATTTTGACCCAACAACTGTGAAGGAATGGCAGTATAATTCCAAGTAAGGGTGGTGAGTGGCTTGAAGGGGAACTCTTGGAGATACTTGGAGTGGTATCTCCAAGTACCTGCTATCCTTATTCTCCTAGATAGAAGTGGTCATGGGTTTAGAAGGTGCTGCCTAAGGGTCTTTGGTGAATTTCTGCAGTGTATCTTGTAAATAGTACGCACTGCTGCTACTGAGCGCCGGTGGTGGAGGGATTGAACGTTTGTAGATGTAGTGCCAATCAAGCGGGTTATTTTATCCTGGATGGTGTCAAGCTTCTTGAGTGTAGTTGTATAAAATAATTATTTTACTTCAGTATTTAACAGGAGGACAGAGCAAGTAGACATAACACTGACTGATAAAATAAGCAATGAAATATGTACAGTTAAAATAAAGCAAGGATCAAAGAAAGCTCCAAGAGGATACTATACACACACACAACCCTGGGCATGAAAAGAGTTCCCTTGGATCCCTTTTAAATATTTTCCTTCTCACCTTAAACTATGCCCTCTAGTTTTGGACTCCCCTATTGGGGAAAAGACTTTGACTAATCACATTCTCCATGACCCCATGATTTTATAAACTTCTGTAATGTCTCTGACACTCTCGGGAAAATAGATCCAGCCTATTCAGCCTCTCTCTACACTTCAGGTACTTCTGGCCCCTTGACTAGGCAAACATGAGGACTGCAGATGCTGGAAACCAGAGTCTAGGTTAGAGTGATGCTGGAAAAGCACAGCAGGTCAGGAGGCATCTGAGGAGCAGGAAAATCGACATTTCGGGCAAAAGCCCTTACTGATGAAGGGCTTTTGCCCGAAACATTGATTTTCCTGCTCCTCGGATGCTGCCTGACCTGCTGTGCTTTTCCAGCACCACTCTAATCTGGCCCCTTAAGCCTGTTCTGCCATTCCGTAAGATCATGGCTGATCTTTTCGTGGCCTCAGCTCCACTTACCCACCCTCTCACCATTTTCCTTAATTCTTTTGCTGTTCAAAAAATTATCTATCTTAGCTTTAAAAATATTTACAGAGGAAATCTCAACTACTTCACTAGACGAGGAATTCCATAGATTCACAACCGTCTGGATAAAGAAGTTCCTTCTCAATACAGTTCTGAATCTGCTCCCCTTAATTTTGAGGTTATGCGCCCTTGTCCTAGTTCCACCCACCAATGGAAACTCCTCTCTACTTCTATCCTATCTATTCCCTTCATAACTTTAAATGTTTCTATAAGATCGCCCCTCATTCTTTTAAATTCCAATGAATATAATCCCAGTCTACTCAGTCTCTCCTCATAAACCAACCCCTCTCAACTCCGGAATCAACTAGTGAACCTTTTCTGGATCCTTCTAGTGTCAGTACATCCTTTCTCAAGTAAGGAGAGCAAAATACACGCAGTAGTCCTGGTGTGGCCTCACCACCACCCTGTACAGCTGCAACATAACCTCCATGTTTTGAAACTCAATTCCTTTCGCACACTTTGCTCTACCACTCACCTCAGTGTCATCCACAAACTTTGATGTGCTTCTAAAAGTTGCCTAAGCGCTGTCCATACTGCTGCAACTTGACCTCCCAAAGCATGCATACCAAGCACCTTCTTCACTATACTGTCTACCTGTGACACCACCTTCAAGGAACAATAAACCTGCACTCCATGATCTCTTTGTATGGCAACACTCCCCAGGGCCTTACCATTAAGTGTATAAATCCTACCCTAATTTGCCTTTCCAAGTGCAACATCTCACATTTGCTAATAGCTAATGTAAATCATATATTTAACAAGGAGAACAAAATGATCTAGCATATTATAGAGCAGACTGATGACATCAGTGATAGACAAAATAATGGAATCCTTGCAGTTGAAGTCAAAAGTGACTGAAACCTACCGAGGTTTTAGTTTGGGGACTCTGGTGGGAATACTATACAAATGGTGCTTTAGGTACTGTACCAGCTTTGTGTTTTGGATACAATTTAAAAGTAATTATTTTTGGTTGCATGTTCTGAGAACTTTGCACATCTCCAAAGTTGATCTCTTATGTACCTCCCACTTACTTTGTTGCTGGTAATAGGCTTAGAAATTCCCTCTCTAAATGACTATTCCTTTCCACTATTTTTTCTCCTTTGAAAATGAAACATAAAGTACATCAATGACTCATCCACACCCCCACTGAATACTATGTTTTTGATTTTGTGTTACTTTTTCTCCAATAATGCTCCTTTGGGTCATTCTCTGGTTTTAAAACTGCTACAGGAATGCAAGTTTTTTTGCTATTGTAAACTGGATGTGTTATAGATGTTAAAGAGTCCAACAATTGTTTAACATTTTGCACAGTGATCAGACACTAGAAAGAACATCAATATTAGAAGCATTATTAACATATTACCAATGTGTAAATGTTTTTTTTCTCTACCATTGTACAATTTGGTCTCGGACCAGAAGCACAATCTCACATTACTTGATGTTTATGTTTTTAAAAAAATACTGAGTGAAATATTTCATTCTTCTCTGGGAATAAAATGGAAATAGGAAATAGAAAAGCAAACATTTAACATCTTTACAACAGCAAGGATTTAATGTAGCAGGGGGAGCTTCATCATCATCTGTACAATAAAACATTTAAGAGCGTTTGTTAAAAGCAATTTCCTTTTCTTTGAAAGAAAAAGGTCAACACACTTGCATATCATTTTCTTTGGATCAAATAACAACAGTGAAAAACAGAATGATATTTGTTAGGAAAACCTTGCCTACTCAAAACAGTCTAGCCAAAACAATGTTTTTCTCCTTTTGAATTAATGAAACATTTAAGAAATAATGTATGGTGTCTTTATGGCCAGACTGTAAAATGACTGGACCTCACAATGGGAGCAAGTATTGTCCAGCAGCGCGACCAAATCTGGGAAGCAATCCATGCCAAGAT
Source organism: Chiloscyllium plagiosum (assembly GCF_037043375.1). Lineage (NCBI taxonomy): Eukaryota > Metazoa > Chordata > Chondrichthyes > Orectolobiformes > Hemiscylliidae > Chiloscyllium > Chiloscyllium plagiosum. The sequence continues at coordinate 54,202,040 of NW_028270148.1, read as the reverse complement.
GATAGAAGTCACCTGTTATTAATGACTGCCAAGGGTCAAAACATAAATCTGCAAAAGATTTTGCAACTACTAGACCTTTCTTTGACCTGTGATATCATAGCAACATATGGAACAAACATGTCTTCCTCTGTTAAAAACTCAACTCTCAAACACTATACGGCTGTTTACTGTTTGTTCCCACAATTGATGATGTCAACAGCCTGAAGGTCAAATAGCAGTGCACAACGTTTTATTTTGAGGGGGATTGACTGCATTTTGTATGGAGATGATGGACCAAAGTTTTAATTGGAGGAGACTGCAACATCATTTGCAGAACTTGACATAAAAATGGACAATACTATTTAAACAGGAGTGAAAACATTACACATTCCCAGAGGCTTTCTATTCAATGTATTAGTTTAGGAATGTTGAAAGTATTCAGAGGCTTGTGAGGCCAGAGATAGACACCAATATACAGACATTGTTAACTCTGCAGGCTGTTGCTGCTCAGGTTGTCAATTGCTTAGAACCATAGAACAGAATCATAGACTCCCTATAGCATGGAAAGAAGCCATTCAGCCCATCATGTCTACACAGAACCTTCAAAGAGAATCCCACTTGTCCAAAGAAGTAGTGAAGGAGACCTCAGACTTCAATAGGCTGTCCAAATTTAAAGATAGTGTTTCTCCTGAGGACATGTTGTCCGCTTTGAAAACATTTTATACTAGATATTTTAGATCCTAATACTGTATATTGTTTTGAAAAGGTGTTTCTGAAGTTTTGCTTTTAAAAGGTTATGTGGACCTGTACACATCTTGAACTTTTAAGCAAAGGACACTTTGCTAATTCTCTAAGGCACAGGAGCAGAAGAAGGCTATTTGACTCTCAAGTATGTTCTACTATCATGATGAACCGGTGCTTCCCTGGTGCCAGAGGCAAGATGTTATGGAATAGTTGCAGGACATCCTGCTGGGAGAAGGTTCAACAACAGTTCATGGTCCACATTGGTACCAATAGAGCAGATAGAAAGGGGGATGATTTCAGGGAGTTAGGAGGGAAATTAAAAACTGGGAGCTCAAGTCATAAAATCATGAGGGGCATGGATAGGATAAATAGACAAGATCTTTTCCCCAGGGTGGGGGGAGTCCAAAACTAGAGGCATAGATTTAAAGTGAGAGGGGAAAGATTTAAAAGAAACCTAAGGGACAACACTTTCATGCAGAGGGTGGTGCATGCATGGAATGAGCTGCCAGAAGAAATGGTGGAGGCTGGTACAATTAGAGCATTTAAAAAGCATCTGGATGGGTGTATGAATAGGAAGGGTTTAGAGGGATATAGGTCAAATGCAAGCAAATGGGATGAGTTGGACTGAAGGGAGTGTTTCTGTGCTGTACATCTCTGTAATTCTGACTGTAATCTCAGGATTAATCTTAGTGCCCTGTCATAGTAAGTGTAAGAACAAAAAAACTGATCAATTGAACACATGGCTGGAGAACTGGTAGAGGAGCATCAGCATCAGATTTCTGAAGTATTGAGTCTGTTTCTGGCAGGTCGGATATGTACAAGCTGGACAGGTTACATATGAACAGGACTAGGACTGATATTCCCACGGGGAGATTTGCTCATTAGGTGGGTTTAAACTAATTTATCAGGGGCATGGGAGCCTGTGGAGTAACCCAAATTGGAAGGAGTAAAAAGTTGATAACTGGAATTAGAAAAGTGGCTAGCAACATTAGAAGACAGAAGAAATGAAGCTGAACATCAATGATGCCAAAAATAAAACAAATTTAAGGGAATTGTTACTGAATGCAGGCAACATTCACACCAAGATAGATGATCTAAAGGTACAAACAGAGATACAAGAGATACAAGATCCAATTGACATCACAGCAACATAGCTGCACGGTGACCTAGTCTGGGAACTGAATACCCAGGAATGTTTGATATTTAGGAGGGATAGACAGGATGGAAGCAATTGCAGAGCCCCTAGAAGAGATATTTGTATCATCTTTAACCACAGGTGAGATGCCAGAGGACTGAAGGATGGCCAATGTTGTGCTTTTATTTAGGAAAGGCTGTAAGGACAAGCCTGGGAACTGTGCACCTGTGTGTCTAACATTGGTTATGGGTAAGTTGGTGGAGGTGATTCTGTAAGATAGGATTGACATCTATTTGCAGAGGCAAGGACTGATTAAAGATAATCAGCATGGCTTTGTGCAAGGGAAATCATGTCTCACAAACTTGATTGAGCTCTTTGAGAAATTAACAAAGAAGATTGATATGGCATAGTGATACAAGCTGTTTACATGGATTTTAATAAAGCCTTTGAAATGGTTCCATTGTAGAATATTTAGTAAAGTTAGATCACATGGAATTCAGGGGGAACTTGCTAACTGGATACAAAAGGGGCTTTACAGTGGGTGAGTATGAAGATGTTGATCTGTTCCTGACACGGATACTAGCTTATATTCATTATTCCTCTTACCACAGTATCAGATCACTACTCCTCCTTTTTCATTCTGCTCAATCCCCAGCATGAATATGTGCCACCATCCTCTGGGTCTTTCTGCCCATCTTCTAAACTGGTAAGTGCCATCATGGTTGGGCAGGATGCCAGTTAATTCTGTCACCATGGCGGAGCAAATTTTGCAATCTGAATGGCTTTATTTATTCCCAATTTCCTGTGCACGTATAGCCATATAATACCATGTGGGACATTCCATGACCGAACTTTTTTACATGAGTTTAACAATTGGCAAAAATACTTTAAATTTAGCACCTCGGGTTTTCCTTTACGTTCTTTCTCCTTTGACTCGAGTATGTTTGTGCCTTCATTTGTTGTGTGTAATGCTAGATCTATTTATTTAAATTATCTAAATGTTTGCCAATATTCTTTGCATCTTTGCTTGGAGTAGTTAATTTTTGTTAAAAAAAAACAATAATTTGTCTAAAAATATTGACTGACTCGCTTTAATGTGGAACCTGGTAAAGTTTGACAACAATAAAATTGGTGGTTTCATTGATCTGATGACATCTGATGTCACTATTAAAATGGACCTAGATCTAAAAAAGAAAACCGTGCATCCCTTAATCTTCAGCTGTGACCAGTTTCAAAAGGCAGATTTTTGACTAAAACTGAGATGACTGTTGTTTTGTACTATATGCCAACTTGGACTGTCTGCCCAAAATGATCTGAGAGCAACAAGTGTGTCCTTGATGCTTTTAGGCTATCCTTTCATCACAATGTTTGCAACACTTGGAGAGTTTCATCTTATTGAGCACTTTGCTTGATTGTTGTGCAAGGTGCATTTGTCTGCTTTATTCAATGTCTCTGCCAGGTTCATGGTTTAAAGATAGTATCATGCTGCAGCTTCATATTGAAAAAGGAAAATTTTCCACTTTCCCATGTGTCTGCATCCATAATCTCCACTATCATTTCCACTCTGGGAAAGTCACTGTCCTGTGTTGTCTGCATTGTTATTCGTCCCGTGTTACAGATCTTTCAAATGGCATGTACAACCAGCTGTATCTCTCAAAATGCATCCAGGATGTCATTAGAAAACTGTAACTTTCATCTAGCTTCACTTGCCAGTAGTATTCCTTTGCATCTCTGACAGTAAAGTTTTTTTGTCTTTCCAAGTTGTGGTAAAGTTCCTTCAATCATTGGCATGAGATAGTAAGATCGCTTCAGTGCTTTATTTAGAGGTTTTGGGTAAACTCTCTGCTCACATATCTTCTATTCTGGAGGAGTTGTCACTTTCTTGATTACTTTATTGACCCTCTGTTTCATTTGTGTTTGAAGGCAGTGCAAACTTCCCTCAGCAGTTATAGGATTTGTCTAACACTCTCCACGAATTTGAGGTGTTAGTCTCCTGGATATCCCAGTCCTGTAAATACATAATTATACTCCTCTACGATCTGTTCCATGGTTAATTTCATAATGTGTTGTGACACGTTGCAAATCTCTTTACGCATGTTGAAGCTTATCAGTTGAATTATTGGACATGATCCAACTGAGATAAATAACTTTTACTTACTATCTATCATTTGGAACTCCAGATCTCCATTCACGTTGTTGCATTCAGGTCACAGATTAATTTGTATTGAGTATTGTGCCACAATATTGCCCCAAATTTATGTTCAAGGGCTTGGCTTTTGGATTGCCTTGTTGAGCCACTTCAGTCTATGAAGGAAATGATGTTGCATAATATATTAATGTTATCCGATACTTTGTATTGACTTGATGTTCTCCTCCTCCAGTCGTCATTCCAACAATCACAAAACATATGTCACATATTCACCCTTCTGGACCAATCCATTATATGGTGATTCATCAGAATCTTCAGCTGATATATCTCCAAAGGTTTTCTGTACTTGTTTTTTGTGCTTCCTACTAGTCCTATACTTATATGCAAAATGGTTTTGCTTCTTGCAGTGAGAACACTGCTTACTCCATGAGGACATGCCTTCATCTTCTTTGCATGAGCTTCTATTGTATCCCTTGACTGTTCTGTTCTTTAGGGTTGAAGTATCTATCAATATAATACAAAACTCAGTCTGTTCTGCTGCAAATATGTTCCAGCTGCTAATTTACAATTTTGGTATTTCTGCAAATTCAATTGCTTTTAAACTACTCTTGAAAAGTATTTTGGATCTTACATGTATCAACATTAAATGTGTGTTCGCACTTAGGATTTCTCAGTAACAAACAGCCAACCTTATCATACTGATTGTGTCAGATCCTAACCTAATAATTTTAAGAAAGCTTCCAACTAGCTCTCGCTTAAAAGTTGTTGCAGGTGAGTGTTGGGTAGCTGGTGGATGATACCATTTTTATTTTTAAAAGTTAAATTACCTACTACCTGTTTTTGAATGGGGTTGTAGGCAGACAGAAATCACTCCAATTCACTTTATTTTTACTGTAGTTTTAAAACAAACACAAAGCTAGCCAACGTGAAAAGGAGTAGGACATGAAAACAAAATACAGTTCTGGACAACCTCTTCTTCCAAAGCTATAGTAGTTAGGCCATATTTTCAAACCTTTCTCCCAAATATTTATTGAATGAAAGCAATTTGCTGTTTTATTTGGAATTCTGATACAGTTCAAAGCACTAATGTCACTTTGTGATAACAATTATTACCAGAAAGACCATATGAGAGATAAAAGCCCAAAGTATGAACTTCTTTTCAGAGATGACAGAATCAGCCTGCAGCTTGTTTTAAAAAGTCCTGAAGCGTGCATTGTGAACAGTTGATATTGATGAGGACTGTTGTCACTGTACATGTCAGCTCGAATATAGTGTCAAAGAGAGCTCTGCTGTTTAAAGAGGAGCATTTGATAAACAAATACATCATCAATGCAGTGATATTCATAGAAGGGAACAGAATATGAGTATTTGTTTAAACTAGAGCAATTTTAAATGATGTAATGCCTGGATGCATCAACAAATTGTTAAATGTGTGTTAGCTCTTAGAATTTCTCAGTAACAAACTGCCAACTTCAACATACTGACTGTGTCAAATGTGGCTCGTGGGTAGCACTCTCACCAAAGAATCTGAACATTGTGGGTTCACGTCCACGCCAAAAAGTTGAGCATTTTGAAGCTGCCAGTCCCGAGAGATCTTTTGAATCTAATTCATTTCCACGTCTCAGGTGAGTGTGAAGAATCCCATGTTACTCGTTCAAAGAAGGGCAGGTAAATTGTCATTTTTTCTCAACTGGAAAATATTTCAGGGTGCCCTGAAGACTTTTAAGAAGCATAAAGTTGATACTCAGTTTTCTTTCTTACAAAATGGAATTCTAGAGATCGGATTTTTAACAGCATTCTCTGAGTAAGAGGATTCACATGATACCTACATGTGAATTTTCAATGCGTATACCTGCTGTGTGAGGTGCTTTATCAAGTCTTTAACTTGTCAAGTGTATCCCAGGCATTTTGACAGTTTCATCAATATAATCACCAAGCAGGCTAAGGTTTACTAGCTTTACATTTTTATTTATTCTATCATGGGATGTGGGTGTTGCTGTAAAGGCTGGTATTTGCCGTCCATGCTAACTGTCCTTGTCCTTGAGAAGCTTGCTAGGCCATTTCAGACACCAGTTAAGTGTCAACCATGTTGCTGTGGATCTGAGCCAGGACAGATCAAGAATGTTCAGCAGATTTTATTCCCTAACGAGCAATGAGAACCAGTTGAGTTTTGAGGATGATTGATGATAATTTCAGATATTTTAACACTAGAGGTGGGATTTTCCCCTCCCAGCAAGAAGTAGAAGGTGTAATGGGAAAAGCCAATATTGAGTGGGTTACCTGCCCTCTTCCTGCTACCTCAGCAATTAATTTCTGAGAAGGCAAATCTGTGAGCAACCTTCCCAACCTGCCACCAATTAAGGCTATTGAATGGTCAATTAACAATCACTGAAAGAGCTCAGCTCATTACCTGCCCTACAGGCAAGCATGACAGGTGGCTGTCTTCCCAACAGGAAAAAGCAGTCAGTCTGCTGCCTAGTTTAGGTGGGAGAGGGCAGGAAGGGGGTTTCAATTTGTCCCAATTTGGACCCAATTTGGAGGCACAGATGGAGGAAAGAAGGATGGGACCATTGAAAGCCATTCCCATGACCTTGTCCCCAACCCCTCCCCGACACATCTCCCCTGTGACATCCAACTCATGATCCTCAACACCTTCCCCCCCTCCACACTCCCACAACCCAAAGAAAACACTTTCCATTAGAAAGTCCCAATCACTACCAACTTCCAATAGTTGTCAGCTTCAACCAGAGCTGGTCTTCTCCCACCTGCAGGACCTGGCTGACCAAGAACTGAAGCAGTCAGTACTTAAATAATGGATTGGCACTTGATCTGATCAACTTTCTGGCCATTGGGAGCAGGAAATTACTAGCCCTTAAAGACACCTACCACCTCCCACCGAAAACAAAAGGAAGAAAAGCCCAGTCTAGCTTTCCATTTCAGATTTCTTTATGAATTGAATTTAAATTCCACTAGCTACTGTGAATCCATGTCCCCAGTGTATTAGCCTGGACGCTTGCCAGTTGCTTTATTCTATGTTTTAGGCTACAGAGCTACTAGCATAATTAAGTACTTCTCCATAGTATCTGTGGGCTATCGGGGTCTACACATAGATTCTCGGCAGCTGCTTTAACCTAGAGCAAAGCTCTCTCACTCTCTTCACGACTGTAACACTATTTACATCTACTGAATATGGAACGGCACCAGTAGGGGGAGCAACCCAGGCATGCGCAAAATCAGATCATTGATTTTAAACTCACACCAAGCAATTTATAAATGAATGCAAATAAAGTCATCTGGATCAGAAGATGCATTTACATTTGGGGGAACCATTCTATTGAGAAAATCTAGCCGAAAGGGCTTCTGACAAAAGGTAATTATGTCAAAATTCCCCCTCCAGATATCAGTAACCTGACTGTAAAATAAAAATATATTATGCAATATTAACAGTTTAATTCAAAGTTGGAATGATATATTTTACACTAATTTAACCTCAAAAAACATAGTCACAGTGGATACTGGAAAGCCACCACAGTTGGATTTGAATGAACCTACAATTACTGAAAATATTTATATGGTTATAAATGCCTTCAAGAGCTTTTATGCCAATGGCTTGATATTAAAGGTGCAACTGTGTATATGTAGATGGGTCATGGGGGCAAGAATTGATTAGAATGTCATTTCCCCTGCATTGGGATCACGTGTTCCATTCCTGAATACAGCTCTCCAATGTTGTGTCCTAGACTTTGGATAAAGTATACAGCATGAAAATAGACCCTTCAGTCCAACTCATCCATGCCAACCAGATGTCCTAACCTAATCTCGTCCCTTTTGCCAGCACTTGGCTCATCTTCCTCTAAACCCTTCATATTCATATACACACCCAGATGTCTTTCAGATATTGTAATTGTACCAGCCTCTACCACTTCCTTTGGCAGCTCATTCCATACACACACCACCCTCTGTGTGAAAAAGTTGCCCTTTAGGTCCCTTTTACATCTTTCCCCTCTCACCCTATACCTATGCCCTCTAGTTTTGGACTCCCTCACCCCAAGGAAAATACCTTGTCTATTTATCCTATCCATACCCCTCATGATTTTATAAACCTCTGTAATGTCACCCCCCAGACTCCGACGCTCCAGGGAAAACAGCCCCAACCTATTCAGCTTCTCCCGATAGCTCAAATACTCCAACCCTGGCAACATCCTTATAAATCCTCAGATCTGTCATTTGATTAAAGTTTAAAAATACAAATCACAAGTACTAAGTTAACCTGGAGCACTGTGCTTTGGAGCAAAAAGATGTTGCTATTTTCTGAGTCTGTAGATTGTGAAGCAGCAAAGATGGCTTTTAGTAGAGTGCTCTTCTTGTCAGATGTAGGAATTTAGGGAGAGTTTCCATGTTTCTGATGATTATCACTGCAGGAAGTGTCTGTGATTGCGAATCCTATGTACCAGTTGGAGTGGCAGTTAGAGGCAAAAAGGAATTTACAAGAGCTAGGGGGTGTGATGAATGGCAGATATAGGAAATAAGAAAAGCCGCAGATACAGTCCAGTAGATGGGTTAACTCCAGGAAAAGTAGGAGGGGTAGACAGGTAGTGCAGAAGTCTTCTGTGGCTATCCCCATTTCAAACAAGTACGCTGTTTTGGAAAATGTGGAGGTGATGAACTCTCAAGGGAATGTAGGACAAACAGCCAAGTTTCTGGTATTGAGACTGGCTATGATATAATGAGGGGGCTTCCAAGGGATCGATTGTGGTAGGGGACTCTCTAGTCTGAGGCACAGGAAGACTTGACTGTGGCCAGCAGCGAAAAATCAGAATGGTATGTTGCCTCCCTAGTGACAGGATCAAGGATGTCTCAGAGAGGGTGCAGAATGTTCTCAAGGGGAAGACGGCCCAGCAGGACGTCATAGTACACATTGGAAGCAATGACATAGAAAGGGAAAACGATAGGATTCTGAAGGGAGAATACAGAGAGTTAGACAGGAATTTAAAAAGAAGGTCCATGAGGGTTGTAATATCTGGATTACTCCCAGTGCTACGAGCTAGTGAGGGTAGGAAGTGGAGGATAGAGCAGATGAATGTGTGGCTGAGGAACTGGTGAAGGGGAGAATGATTCACATTTTTGGATCATTGGAATCTCTTCTGGGGTGAAAGTGACCTGTACAAGAAGGACGGATTGCACTTGAATTGAAAGGGGACTAATATACTGGCAGGAAAACTTGATAGTGCTGCTTGGGAGGATTTAAAGTAGTAAGGTAGCGATGGTGGTGGTAATGGTGGTGATCATGGAGGATTGATCATGGGGACTTGTTGGGCCAAAGGGCCTGTTTCCATACTGTAGGGGAATCTAATCTTACAGAAATGTGGCTCAGGGATGGACAGGACTGCCAGCTCAATGTTCCAGGATGCAAATGCTAAAGGAAGGGTACAAAGGCGGGGGGGGGGGGGCAAGAGAGGAGGGGGAGTGGTGTTTTTAATAGGGATAGCATTGCTGCTATACTTAGGGAGGATATTCCTGGGAATACATCCAGGGAAGTTATTTGGGTGGAACTGAGAAATAAAAAAAGAGATGATCACCTTATTTTGAGATTGTATTACAGACCCCCTAATAGTCAGCAGGAAATTGAGAAACAATTTTTTAAGGAAATTTCTGTTTAAGAATAATAGTGTGGTTATGATAGGGGATTTTTACTTTCCAAACATAGACTAGGACTGTCATAGTGTTAAGCGTGAAGATGGAGAGGAATTTGTTAAGTGTGTACAAGAAATGCTTCTGATTCAATGTGTGGTTGTACCTACTAGAGAAGGTGCAAAACTTGACCTACTCTTGGGAAATAAGGCAGGGCAGGTGACTGAGGTGTCAGTGGAGGAGCACATTGGGGCCAGCAACCACAATTCTATTTGTTTTTAAATAGTGATGGAAAAGGATAGATTAGATCTAAAAGTGGAAGTTCTAAATCGGAGGAAAGCTAACTTTGACAGTGTTTGGCAAGAACTTTCAAAAGCTGATTGGGGGCAGATGTTCAAAGATAAAGGTACTGCTGGAAAATGGGAAGCCTTCACAAATAAGGTAACGAGAGTCCAGAGACAATATATTCCAGTCAGGGTGAAAGGAAAGGCTGATAGATGTAGGGAAAGCTGGATGACTAGAGAAATTGAGGTTTTAGTTAAGAAAATGAAGGGAGCCTTTGTCTGGTATATACAGGAGAAATCGAGTGAAGGCAGTAGGAGTATACTTAAGAGGGAAATCAGAAAGTCATAAAGGGGACATGAGATAGCTTTGGCAAATAGAGTTAAGGAGAATCCAAAGGGATTTTATAAAAATATTAAGGATAAAAGGGTAACTAGGAAGAGAATAGGGCCCCTCAAAGATCAGCAAGGCGGCCTTTGTGTGGAGCCACAGGAGATGGGAGAGATACTAAATGAGTATTTTGCATCAATGCTTACTGTGGAGAAGGACATGGAAGATATAAAATGTGGGGAAATAGATGGTGACATCTTGAAAAATCTCCATATTACATAGGAGGAAGTGCTGGATGTCTTGAAATGCAGAAAGGTGGATAAATCCCCAGGACCTGATCAGGTGTACCCTGGAACTTGGCGGGAAGCTAGGAAAGTGATTGCTGGACCCCTTGCTGAGATATTTGTATCATTGATAGTCACAGATGAGGTGCCAGAAGACTGGAGATTGGCTGATGCGGTGCCACTATTTAAGGAAGGTGGTGAGGAAAAGCCAGGGAACTATAGACCAGTGAGCCTGACGTCGGTGGTGGGAAAGTTGTTGGAGGGAGTCCTGAGGGACAGTATTTGGAAAGGCAAGGACTGATTAGGGTATTCAGCATGGCGTTGTGCTTGGAAACTCATGTCTCACAAACTTGTTTGAGTTTTTTGAAGAAGTAGCAGAAAGGATTGATGAGGCAGAGCAGTAGACATGATCTTTATGGACTTCAGTGAGGTGTTCGACAAGGTTCCACATGGAAGACTGGTTAGCAAGGTTAGATCTCATGGAGTACAGGGAGAACTCGCCATTTGGATACAGCACTGACTCAAAGGTAGAAGACAGAGGGTGGTAGTGGAGGGTTGCTTTTCAGACTGGAGTGGTATGCTTCAAGGATCAGTGCTGGGTCCATTGCTTTTCATCATTTATATAAATGATTTGGATGTGAACATAGGAGGGATAGTTAGTCATTTTGGAGATGACACCAAAATTGGAAGTGTAGTGGACAGAAAAGAAGGTTACCTCAGAATACAATGGGATCTTGATCAGATGGGCCAATGGGCTGAGGAGTAGCAGATGGACTTTAATTTAGATAAATGCGAGGTGCTGCATTTTGGAAAAGCAACTCAGAGCAGGATTTATACATTTAATAGTAAGGTCCTGGGGAGTGTTTCTGAACAATCTACTCACTACTGTAGACTTACAGCAAGGGTACACTTAAAAACTATGCATTTATCTGTTCCGATGCTGTGAGCTCTCCCACACAGGTTCCTCCAAGGTTAGCTGTGAATTTCACTGTTTGTTAATTTTTCCTAGATGCACTCCAATGTCCAGAGATACATGAACTCAAACAGCAGAACCAGTCACTGTATAGATTCACTGCTGTGTTAGTTAGTATTGTAGGTTTCTTTCTCTCTCTCCGTCACTGACCATGTGGTTGCTGCCTTTTGTCTGTCTTCCTCCTTTTAAAAGTGCCGTTGTTTTGATCTTTTTTCCCCAATGTTCCAAAACAATGCAACAGCTTATTAAACAAGATCAAGGAAGTGGGAATTGGAGAATTCAGGTCTCAAAATTGGCCAAACAAATCTGTTCCATTTATAATATTCCTCACCTTGAATATAATTCAATTCAATTCAGTTCAACTTTGGTCTTATCAAGCATATCATTTTTAGAAACTTCAAAAGAAAACCCAGCATGAATAATTGAACAAGAGAAAGTCCAATTCTGCAGTCAAATGGTGTTAGTCAGTGTTGTTAGAATACTGAATAGACTCACAAACTCTTAGCTTTCGCCTGTACCCATGTTTTTGTTTTTGTCGCTGTTTCCCTATTATTTACTATCTATGCTACTTAACTCTGTGATCTGCCTGTATTGTTTGCAAGACAAAGCCTTACACTGTGCCTCGGTACACGTGACAATAAATTCAATTCAAATTCAATTCAATCAGTCAATGTCTTCTCTCGAAACAGCCCAACACAAATTATTCGCCAGCAAGACACAAGACAAATTCATTGCTAAAATATCTTGTCACATTTTTGTGTGTTCAGGTTCAAATTCTAAGAGACGGGTGTGCAGACTGAAAAAGCATCTGGGTATTGTCAAAACTCTGAGTCAGCTATTTAATGGTCTTGTCATTCTTTTCATTGTTGAACTTTATTGCTTTGATATGTCTTTATCATAATCATCTGTGGAAAAAATTAGTATGTCTTAAATTATACATTAAATGTTATCTGTCAGATATTGCTTGTCTTCAGTAGCATTAAGCACTCTTCTCCATAAGTCTATGTTCTCTACCAACCAGCGCATGCCTTTGCCCGCACAACTTCGAAATAATTGTGGTCATCCCAGCATCAATCAGAAACTTTTGTCACTGTGCTTTGGTTTACTGGCCATATCACATGCTCTCACATCATCTCCTTGACATTGGCAAACTGAAATAAACTGTGGCTTGAATTATCAACTTAACAATAAATAAGATTACAATAACAAAGAAAAACAGAAGGTTTAGAGTAATATACAGATATCATTATTGTTTTTCAAATTATAGATAATAACAATTGTATTTCTTAAGTAAATATTCAATATAAAACTAGATAAGCAGAGTTTCTGACCTTCAGTGTATTTTCTGGACCATGGAACATTCTTCCCTCTATTTATTGCTGCTAGATTCAATTGCTACATGTGACCAAACACAGTAATGAGGTTAATATTACAAAAAATCAATTCATGCCAACTTTCTTTCAAAAGCCAACCCTCTGATTTTTGAGCAGGCCTGTTTTAGTCAGACAGGTCTCCCACTGGAAAGAGACAGAACCTCATTAAGCCCTGCAAATCAAACATGTATGATGCATTCAGGATCCCCTGTATCATTATGGCTGTATTTTGTACAGTATCTGCCCAAGAGCACTTGTGTCCATTCTTCAAAGCAGGCTAGACTCAACTTCACTCAAAGTGATTGTTGGAAGCAAATCCGACAAGAATAATTTTTGTTTTGGCAAACTTTGTTTTTGGATTCAGGATGACCTTCATTTCTCTTCTTGCACTTTGTTGTTAAACCTTCATTTCTTCAGTAAAACACTGTGTCATCAACAACTCCCAACCCCTACCAGACCACCCCCCAGTCCCGCCCTTCCTTACAATTAGTCCAGCCTTCTTATTTACCCCTTACTGCAGGCTCTGGCTATTTTTTCACTGTCCTGACCTACCTACCAGCAACTGATATGCAGAGGCAGCTAACTAGTTGGTTTTAAATGGACCCCATGCATCCAATAGTTTGAACTTCTCACTATGACATTGGCCAGTTGTCGTGATCACTCCACCCACAATGCAAACAAAGCAACACAAAGACTAAAACCTTGGCAGTATTTTTTGCATTGATTCATTATTGTCACATGGGCCTAGGGACAGTGAAAAACTTTGTTTTGTGTGCAGTACAGACAGATCATACCAGGCAGAGAACTAAAATGCTACAGCAGATGCACAAAAATCGAGGTCAACAACAAATTTAAAATTTTGAGGGGCCCACTCAGAAATCAGATAACAGCGGGGAAGAAGCTGTTCTTGTATCTGTAGTGTGTGGTTAAGCTTTTGTATCTTCTGCCCAATAGAAGAGGTTGGAAGAGAGCGTAACCAGGACAGGAGGGGTCTTTGTTGATGTTGGCTTCCTTCCTGAGGCAGCAAGAAGTGTAGGTAGAGTCAATGGATGGAAGGTTGGCTTGTGTAATGGACAGGGATATATTCACAATTCTCTGTACTCTCTTACCATCCTAGGCAGAGCAGTTGCCGTAACCAGCTGTGAGGCATCTTGATAGAATGTTTTTTATGGTGCATCTATAAAAATTGATAAGAGTCTTTATGGACATGCCAAATTTCCTTAGCCTCCTGAAGAAGTAGACGCGTTGTTGTGCTTTCTTGATCTTCATATCACTGTGGGTAGAACAGCATTTTCAAAACGTAGTATTAATAGTAACCTCAGAGACAGAAGGTGGTTCAACTCAGGACTGAAACAAATAAAATCAGGACTGACCCTCCTGTGCAGTATTCAGGGAGTCCTGCACTGGTGAAGATGTTATCTTTTGGATAAAATATTAAACAAGGGTTCCATCTGTCTTCTTAAGTGAACATAAAAGTAAGAAATTAAACATGAAACATGGAACAGTACAGCACCGTATAGGCCCTTCGGCCCTCAATGTTGTGCTGATCTTTTATCCAATTCTAAGATCAGACTAACCTACATACCCTTCAGTTTACTATCATCCATGTGCCTATCCAAGATTTGGTTAAATGTCCCTAATGTATTTGACTGTACTACCACCACTGATGTGCATTCCACACACTCACCACTCTCTATGTAAAGTAGCTACCTATGACATCTCCCCTAAATCTTCCTCCAATTATCCTAAAATTATGCTCCCATGTGACAACCATTTCTGAACTGGAAAAAAGTCTCTGACTATTCACTCTATCTATGCCTCTCACCATCTTGTACACCTCTATCAAGTTGCCTCTCACCCTTCTTCATTCCAATGAGAAAAGCCCTAGCCCCCTCCACCTTTATTCACCAAGACATACCCTCCAGACCAGGCAGCAACTGGTAAATCTCCTCTGCACCCTCACTAAAGCTTCCACATCCTTCATATAATGAGGCAACCAGAACTGAACACATTCTTCCAAGTGTGGTCTAATCAGGACTCTATAGCTCTGCAGCATAACCTTGCAGCTCTTAAACTCAATCCCCTGTTAATGAAAGCCAACACACCATATACCTCCTTAATAATCCTATCAACTTGGGTGGCATCTTTGAGGGGTAGCATGGTGGCTCAGTGGTTAGCACTGCTGCCTCACAATGCCAGAGCTCCGGGTTTGATTTCTGCCTCGAGCAACTGTCTGTGTGGAGTTTGCACATTCTCCCCGTGTCTGTGTGGGTTTCTTCCGGGTGCTCCAGTTTCCTCCCACAATCAAAAGATGTGCAGGTCAGTTGAATTGGCCATGCTAAATTGTCATAGTGTTAGGTGCATTTGTTAGGGGTAAATGGGGAGGGAATGAGTGTGGGTGGGTTGCTCTTCAGAGGGTGTTTGTGGACTTGTTGGATCAAAGGGTCTGTTTCCATAGTGTAGGGAATCCAATCTGATCTAATCTTTGGACATGGACCCCAAAATCCCCCTGTTCCTCCATACTGCCAAGAATCCTGCCTTTAGTCCTGTATTCTGCACTCAAATTCGACTTTCCAAAATGAATCACTTCACATTTTTCCATGTTGAACTTCATCTGCCACTTATCAGCCTAGTTCTGCATCCTGTCAATGTCCCGTTGCGACCTACAACAGCCCTCCACACTATCCACAACTTCACCAAGCTGTGTGTCATTGACAAACTTAATAACCCACCCTTCCCCTTCCTCATGCAAGTCATTTATAAAAATCACAAAGAGCACAGATCCCAGAACCGATCCCTGCGGAACACCATTAGTCACCGAGCTCCATGCTGAATATTTCCACCTACTACCACCCTCTGTCTTCTATGGGCCAGCCAATTCTGTATCCAGACAGCCAAGTTTCCCTGTATCCCATGCCTCTTTACTTTCTGAATGAGCCTACTATGGGGAACCTTATCAAACACCTTGCTAAAATCCATGCACACCACATTCACTGCTCTACCTTCATCAATTTGTTTTGTCACATCCTCAAAAAATTCAATAAGGCTTGCGAGGCATGACCATCCCCTCACAAAGCCATGATGACTATCTCTAATTGAGCTATCCTGTTACCAAATAATCATCAATCCTGTCTCTCAGAATCCTAATAATTTGCCCACCACAGACATAAGACTGACTGGTCTATAATTCCCAGGATTACCCCTACTCCCTTTCTTGAACAAGGGAATAACATGTGCTACCCTCTGATCATCTGACACTACTCCAGTGGACAGTGAGGACACAAAGATCATTGCCAAAGGCGCAGCAATCTCTTCCCTTGCTTCCTGTAGCAATCTTGGGTATATCCCATCTGGCCCAGTGGCCTTATCTATCCTTATGTTTTTCAGAATTTTCAGCACATTCTCCTTCTTAACATCAACCTGTTCAAGCATGACAGCCTGTTTCAGATCTCACTGCACTGTTTCCTGTAAAAGCAGGGGAGCTCTTCCTGTTGTCCTGACCAATATGTAGCCTTCAATGGATGTTCAAAAAACAGATAATCTGGTCATTACCATACTATTTACAGGAGCTTGCTGATCTCAAATTGACCACCATGTTTCTCACTTTAAAATACTAAGTACACTTCCAATGTACATAAACAAAACAAAGAATTGTGGACAAAAACAGAAATTGCTAGTGAAATGCAGCAGATCTGACAGCAAAAGTAAGTCATTGACTGTAAAGCTGTTTGGTATGTCCTGTGGTCAAGAAAGGCACTCAATAATTGCAAGTTTTTTTTTCCCAATTCAAAATACATCTCCTAAATTCCAATAGAACTGCCAATCAACTCCCTTGAAGTATTTCCATTTTAATTGAGTGCCATAGGTCCTTTTGCAGGGAGAGAGAACCAATATGATTGAAACAGGGCAGATAATTTGTGATATTCCCTTCATTATCAATACTAGTGGTAATCATGTGCATTCAAAGCCTTCCTGAACTATTCCAGAAAACACCTTCGCACTTTGACTAAGGCATGATGCAGCCACTTGAACAACAAATTAGCCTGATGATATTTTAGTGCATATCCAACCTTTTTAAATTCCAGTTGTCATTCCCATCTCCAAAGGAATCTCTATCCTAAACAAAAAGTCCAAAAGAACTGCAGATTCTGGAAATCAGAAATAAAAACAGAAATAACTGGAAAGGCTCAGAAAGTCTCACGTTATCTGTAAGGAGAAAGATCCAGTGACTCTTTTCCAGAATCTTCTTCAGAATCTGTCTCCTAATCCTGTAGGAGCTAGTACCTGGTCTGCTAACTCCTTGTTATTCACATGTTTAATGTTGATGAATGTCATTGCTGAGGTTAAAACGAACATATGCTATTAACTTGCTTTGAGTACATATTGATAATGTTCAGTTGTGAGAATATGAGATTGGTGTGAGATCTATTAGACTGAGGCAGTTAATAATCTCCTTTCACAAATAAAAACTATGTATCTTTGTTTCTGAAACACCAGTTAGCATGGCTTCAATTCAGTCACATGGCTGGCTAGTAGGGAAACTCTTTTTGAATGCGGAAGCCACCACCAGGTCCTGTGGGAACATTATGAGTGGCATGGTGTCACTGTGGTCAGCACTACTGCCTCACAGTGCCAGGGACACGCGTCTAATTCTAGCATTGGATGACTGTGTGGAGTTTGCATGTTCTCCCCGTGTTTGTGTGGGTTTCTGCTGGGTGCTCCGGTTTCCTCCCACAGTCCAGGTGGATTGGCCATGCTAAATTGTTCACAGTGTCCAGCAATGTGCAGGTTCACTGGATTAGCCATGGGAAATGCAGGGCTAAAGGAATAAGTTTGGGAAATGGGTTTGGGTGGGATACTGTTCAGAGGGTCAGTGAAGATTTGATGGTCCAAATAGCCTCTATCAGCACTGCAGCAATTCTGTGATTCTCCAGCTGTCACCTATTGAAAGCAGTAATTAAGGTGGGGGCAGATGAGTAGCAGAGGTGACTACAGTTAGGCAAGATCAAAGCCAAGAGTATGGATGGGGGTCCTAAAGATCTTTATGTGCTCCACCTCCAAATGACCCTGACAAGGAATATTTAAATAATTAAAATAACTAATTTTTTCCATCTTTCTGGGACAGCATCTCCTTAGTGCCAGTTTACTTATCACGAAATCTTTGCTGTTGAATTCACATTGGGACTCAAATGACATTATCGGGTCCTGAATATGGAATAATCATTCAAGTTTTCACCTGCCTGCATTGAGAGCATGCATTGAACCATAAGTTCCTTCGAACATGCCTGCAAAGATGGTGCAGACCATTGTATCCTATGGTCTGCTGGAGGGAATTATGCTACTCCATTTTCAATCCACTTCCACATCCAATTCCTGTCAGACATGGGAATGTTAAAATCAAATCTTTCATCTGTTTTTATAGCATATAAGTCAACTGATCGTTCCTTTAATATAACCGTTTGCTGAACCTCATAGATACTGCAATAAGAAAACAAATGCCTCCCAAATGCTTACAGTTTTGCTGTCCCAAATACTCAAGCCATCTGTGTCATATGTGGGAAATGAAGTTGGTTGAAGCTTAGTGTGATTCAATGTAGAGACATGAAACCAAGAATTTAAACAAAGAGCTGTGAATGCTGGAAACCTGAAACAAAAACAGGAATTGTAGGAGAAATTCAGCAGGTCAAGAGGCATCAATGGGGAGAGAAGCAGAGTCAACATCCAATCATCCTTCTTCAGAACATTGATTCATTATTCTGTATTTATATAGAGAGGAATAAATCATGCAATGTATAAAGTCAGAAGTCACACACACAGAGTTATAATCCACCAGGTTTATTTGAAATCACAGGTTTTCGGAGTGCTCGCCATCATCAGGTGAAATGGTGGAGAGCTCCAAAACCTTGTGATTTCAAATAAACCTGTTTGACTATAATCTGATGTCATGTGACTTCTGACTTTGTCCACGGAAGTCCAACATCAGCACCTCGATATCATGGATGTAATGTATACAAGGCGTAATAAACAATATATTCTGAGGGTACATGTTGAGCAATAAACCATATACTCTGAATGTATACTTGACATAATAATCCATATATTCTTAGTGAATATATCAAGTAATAAACTATATCCATTGTGTATATATGTCATCACACAATCACAAGATAGAAATTGATTATTCTAGAACAGTAACTTACTATATCTCTAATGGCTTGCATTTTTGGCATACCAAAATGTCTGCGTTTGTGATGTATCTATCAAAGGGCTTTTTTTCTTGTCGCAGTATAAAAGAGACAAATTTTGTTCAAGAAATTACCACTGTGATGATTATACAGGAGGACAAGAAAGTTGAAAGACACATTTCCAGGTCTGACCAAAATAAGTCATTAGGCAAAGGAAAATTGCAGCATTTTCAAAATTGCAACATTTTAATTTTTTTCTGTAAACAATCAGGATGCTGACTTCACAGCCTTGGAAATCCATCCCAACTCTGATAAACCCTCTGCAAAAAAATGCTTCCTGTTATTTGTCCTGAACTGTTCTCTTAAATCCTACAAGGATTCATGTAAAGTAGCTGTGTAAAGGATAGAGGTTGCAACCAGATATATATCTTAACGTGAATGATATTGTTTAACATATGAAAAAGGTAATTTTACTTATTTTTCACTATCTATCACGATATGAGCTGGAAGGTGTATCCACAAGCCTGACCACCCTGGCCGACCCATTGTCTCAGCATACTCCTGCCCCACTGAACTCATTTCTACCTACCTCGACACTGTCCTATTCCCCCTAGTCCAGGAACTCCCCACATACATTCGAGACACCACCCACGCCCTCCACCTGCTCCAAGACTTCCGTTTCCCCAGCCCCATCTTCACCATGGATATACAGTCCCTCTACACCTCCATCTGCCATGACCAGGGCCTCCAAGCCCTCCGTTTCTTCCTCTCCCGACGTCCCCAACAGTACCCTTCCACCGACATTCTCATTCGTTTGGCCGAACTGGTCCTCACCCTTAACAATTTCTCCTTCGAATCCTCCCACTTCCTCCAGACCAAAGGGGTAGCCATGGGCACCCGTATGGGCACGAGCTATGCCTGTCTTTTTGTTGGCTACGTAGAACAGTCCATCTTCCATAATTACACCGGCACCACTCCCCACCTCTTCCTCCGCTACATTGATGACTGCATTGGCACCACCTCGTGCTCCCGCGAGGAGGTTGAGCAATCCATTAACTTCACCAACACATTCCACCCTGACCTTAAATTTACCTGGACCATCTCTGACATCTCCCTCCCCTTCCTGGACCTCTCTATCTCCATTAATGACTACCGACTTGACACCGACATTTTTTACAAACCCACCGACTCCCACAGCTACCTGGATTACACCTTTTCTCACCCTACCTCCTGCAAAAATGCCATCCCGTATTCCCAATTCCTCCGCCTCTGCCGTATCTGCTCCCAGGAGCACCAGTTCCACAACAGAACACACCAGAGGGCCTCCTTCTTTAGAGACCGCAATTTCCCTTCCCACGTGGTTAAAAATGTCCTCCAACGCATCTCGTCCACATCCCGCATCCCCGCCCTCAAACCCCACCCCTCCAACCATAACAAGGACAGAATGCCCCTGGTGCTCACCTTCCACCCTACCAACCTTCGCATAAACCAAATCATTCGCCGACATTTCCGCCCCCTCCAAACAGACCCCATCACCAGGAATATGTTTCCCTCCCCACTCCTTTCCACCTTCCGCAAAGACTGTTCCCTCCGTGACTACCTGGTCAGGTCCACCCTCCCATCCTGGCACCTTCCCCTGCCACCATAGGAATTGCAAAATCTGCGCCCACACCTCGTCCCTCACCTCCAACCAAGGGCCTAAAGGAGCCTTCCACATCCATCAAAGTTTTACCTGTACATCCACCAATATCATTTATTGTATCCATTGCTCCCAATGTGGTCTCCTCTACATTGGGGAGACTGGATGCCTCCTAGCAGAGCGCTTTAGGGAACATCTCTGGGACACCCGCACCAATCAACCAAACCGCCCTGTGGCCCAACATTTCAACTCCCCTCCCACTCTGCCGAAGACATGGAGGTCCTGGGCCTCCTTCACTGCTGCTCCCTCACCACCAGACGCCTGGAGGAAGAATGCCTCATCTTCCGGCTCGGAACACTTCAAACCCAGGGCATCAATGCGGACTTCGACAGTTTCCTCATTTCCCCTTCCCCACCTCACCCCAGTTCCAAACTTCCAGCTCAGCACTGTCCCCATGACTTGTCCTACCTGCCTATCTTCTTTTCCACCTATCCACTCCACCCTCCAGTCCCGACCTACCACCTTCATCCCCTTCCCCACTCACCTATTGTACTCTGTGCTACTTTCTCCCCACCCCCACCCTCCTCTCATTTATCTCTCCACCCTTCAGGCACGCTGCCTGTATTCCTGATGAAGGGTTTCTGCCCGAAATGTCGATTTTACTGCTCCTCGGATGCTGCCTGAACTGCTGTGCTTTTCCAGTACCACCCTAATCTAGACTCTGGTTTCCAGCATCTGCAGTCATTGTTTTTACCAGGTATGATGCAATGCAAATTAGAATTGAGATAACAGATTGAATTTTCACATTCACAGCATTTGAGTAATAAAACGGAAAAGCTTGATATTTCAAAATTCCTGAAATTGTCACCTTCATGACATTTGATGGAAACTGTACTAATACAATAGAAAAGAGCCAAAATAGTTTTAGAGCTAAATGTGAAGGAAAGATCATCTATAAATAATCTTATTAACGAAATCCAGAAAACATTCAAAGTTGAGTTAGACATGCCCACCATAAGTATACAATGATACGGGGAAATGGCACCACCCCTCAGGACTAAGAACAGGAATGCATCACAGAATTGAGAAGGAACCTCAGGCCACCTTTAAGATAGATTGTTTGATATTCTGTCCCATCAATACATGTCATTCTGCTACAACGCACGTTTTGCTAAAGCAAATTTGTTATAATGCGATTGATACTGTTTCTAAAGCGTGAACTTTTAAAGTGTGTATTGGTATAACATGATTCTGGCCCTATTAGTTTAGGTAGTGCTGCTATTATGCAATTTTCGTATAGCAGAGAACTGCATGAGAACAGAACTACCGTGTTATTATAGAACTGACTGTATATGGTACAATACATCTTTGTCATTTTGGCTAAATTTATTTCATTTGTAAGAAAGAATGCATACAGTTACAGCACTTTTCACATCCTGAAGTACTGCTGAGCCAATGAAATACCTTTTGAAATAACATTTGTAGAATCTTTCACTTCACAAATTGGCACACATTTTCTATACTGCAATGATAATTATGTTTCCAAATATACTTCCCAAGTTGCAAAACACTTTTGGAACACAGTGTGCTTACTTTATTGGAAAAACAATTGTTCATGGGACCATCCTTTGATAATTAAAATCTAACTGTATATTCAAAGTGATGCATTCAAGGTTTGAATACAGCTGAACATTGTTATCTAATACTTACAGGAAAGAGGTATTGTCATAGAGTCATAGAGTTTTACAACTTGGAAACAGGCTTTTCGGCCCTTCCAGTATCACAAACTAGTCCCATTTGCCTGTGTTTTGTACCTGTCCAAATGTTTCTTAAAAGACAATATTGTATTCACCTCCACCACTCTGTCAGCTCATTTCAGTCAGTCACCACCCTCTTGTGAAACAAATTGCCTCTCTGGACCTTTTTGTATCTCCCCCTTCTCACCTTAAATCTATGACCTCTTGTTTCAGTCTCCCCTACCATGGGGAAAAGCTGTTGGCTATCTACCTTGTCTATGCCTGTCATGATTTTACAGATTCTATAAGGTCATCCCTCAGTCTCTTCTGCTCCAAGGAAAAAAACCAGACTAACCAGCCTCTCTTTTTAACTCTCAGGTAGCATCCCAGTAAATCTTTTCTGCAATCTTTCTAGTTTAATAATATCCTTTCTATAGTAGGGTGACCTGAACTGCAAGCAGTACTCCATATGAGGCCTTACCAATGTCTCATACAGCTACAACAAGATGCCCCAACTCCTATACTCAATGCTCTGACTGATGAAAGCAAGCATGCCGAATGCTTTCTTCACCACTCTGTCCACCCATGACTCCATTTCCAAGGAACTATGAGCCTGTGTTCCTAGATCTCTTTGTTCTATAACACTCCCCAGAGCACTACCATTGACTGTGTAAGTCCTGCCCTGTTTGTTCCACCAAAATACAACACCTCTCATTTTGCTAAATTAAACTTCATCTACCACTCCTTAGCTCACCAGCCGAGTTGATCAAGATCTCGCTGTATTCCCAGATAACCTTCTTCACTGTCCAACTATGCCACCAATCTTGGTGTCATCCACAAAGTTACTAACCATACGTCCTAAATTCTCATCCAAATCATTTATATAAATGACAAGTAACAATGGACCCAGCACCAATCCTCTTGCACACCATTGGTCACAGGCCTCCAGTTTGAAAGACAGCCCTCTATCGCCGTCCTTTGTCTTCTGGATCCGATGACATTCAACCTTACTCAATAACCCACCATGCAGTACATTATCAAAGGTCTTGCTAAAGTCCAGGTCTACCACACTATCCTCATCTACTTTTTTGGTCATCCCTTCAAAAATCTCAATCAATTTCATGAGACACGATTTCCCATGCACAAAGCCATACTGACTATCCCAAATGAGTTCTTGCCTTTCCAAATGCATGTAGATCCTGACTCTCAGAATCCCCTCTAACAACTTAGCCATGACAGATACTAGTGGTCTATAGTACCCAGGCATTTCATAATGGCACAACATTAGCCTTCCTTCAGCCTTTGGGCATTTTACCTGTGGCTGTTGATAATACAAATATCTCTACTGGGACTCTGCAATTTCCTCCCATACGCCTCACCCAAATTCCTGGGATACATTTCATCATGCCGCAGGGATTTATCTACCTTAGTGCATTTTTAAACTTCCAGTAGGTCCTCTTCTGAAATGTGGACTCTCTTTAAGACATCATTATTAATTTCCCAAATTCCTTAACCGTAAATACTGATGAGAAATATTCATTTAGGATCTCATCCATCTCTGGTGGCTCCACACAGAGATTACCTCGATTTTTAAATCTCATTCACATCAAGGACACTGACCAACACCATTCATTTCAGCATAATGTACTTTCAACACAGGTTCATACAGGCCAATTATGGATTAAATTCGCACCCACAACCATTATATATTCTGAGAGTAATGTTGTAATTCAGGTTAACGTTATACACCTTGCTCATTAGAAATTAGGTTGACATTACACCGGTTTATTTTGTAATGGTCCACAGTTCAATTTAAATCCTTAAAAGTAAACAGAGTTTACCAACCCTCGGCCACCCCCAATCATGAATAATGAATATGGCAAATAGAGCACTTCCAGTATAGAATGAGCATACACATGCTGTCCACTATATTAAGACACTTAAACAGTTAACCCATGACTGTAAAACAACCAAAGAACAAGCAAATTGCTCTGTCTCAATTTAGTTTCTGCATTTATTCAATTTTTAAAACAAATATGTAATTCACATTTTAAAACCAACTTAACGACTGAATCATACTAATATCAAGAATAGAACATGGTATAATTCAGATATTAATCAAACATACTCAATCAGTAATTAGGGATTTAAATGCTGCAGAAGTTAATCACAATCTTGCAATTGTTTGAAGACTATCTAACTTTCCACATTCTACAAATGAACTGAAAATCTCTGTAATTTGGATGAAACCTTTAATTGGATTGTGAAAATTCCTGTGTGCCCAATACATTGTTTGCAACTTTGAATTGCAATTTGGATAAAACTATCTTGATCAAACTTGAGAAGCCATTTAGCCTGCCTCCTCGTAATCATTTTCAATTGAAATTTATGAGGTGCCAAGGGGAACTGGTACTATTGATCTTTGACCTTTTCCAAAAGGGTGCGAAGTAAAGTCCTTGAATTCTTGAAATGGCTTGATTACGTAGCCCAAAGACAAATTAGGGTCCCTATTCATTATAAATCAGACTTTTAGTTTGCTCACAATCGGTTTTGACATATTTTCACAGTTCATGATTCTGAAAATGTAGGTATCTTGCATTTAATTGTTGATGAAATTCACAACGTTAAGTGGTTCCTTTATGGATTGCTTTTATGGACTTCTTTTATAGCATATGTATACTTTACTCAATCTAAATTATAAATTTAGATAATCATGCTGTAAGAGGTGTGAACACATGCTGGTCTGCTCATACTAAGCTTTATGAGGTGAAAATTGCCATGTTAGAGCAGTTGATTTTGCTTTTGCAGCTTTCAAGCTGTTTCTGTACCACATTAAATGTAATCTTACCCACCAATGGCTTGCAATAAAAGAGTCCTCGGCAGACATTAGAATCACCAATGTTACCAGATTTGAAAAGATGTATTTAGAAAATGGGTGTGTTCAGCCATTGTGCTTAATGAATTTGATCTTTTTAAATTTAAATTCCAGCACCATCCCTCCAAAGCATTAGACTTCATCGCTCTGCTCCTAGGCTCCCACCACCCTCCCACCTGTGTCTCCCTGTCCACCCAGCAAATTTGATATATTTACTTTGGCATTACCTTCAGCTGTTTCTTTGTCCAGTCAGATAGACTTTCTAATGGCAGCAGATGAGGCCAAGACATTGGATGGGGTCTAATGCTGTTTATAAATAGTACATCTGGGTAAGACTGGCAGCATAGGCATTGGGGGTGGTGCCTGGGTGCAGCTGACACAGTCAGGAATGAGATTGCCTTGTGTATTCTGAGGTTTGAGTATCTGACTGTGCCTGAAACGCAGTGATATTGTGAATATAAGAAACATGTATATATATGCATTATATACAGTCCTCAGTTGGCTCCATGAGCTGTGTTGATCAAGGGAACAGGGAGCAGGTCACATGGAAAATGATTCTTTAAACCTAGTTTTTTGACCATGCTTTAGGTCACCTGTCCTAAAGTCTCAATCTTGAGCTCGGTGTCAATTTTTGTCTGCTTACACTCCTGTAAAGTGTCTTGTGACATTTTGCTACAGGCCCTATAGTGCCATTTAAAAGCCAGTTGTTGTTCTTGAGAATGTTAAATTGTCAAGTCTGGTTCACCTGCCAAAGTTAAAATAAAAATTCTCCCACCATCTGTGCTACAAAGTGGCTGCATGTTGAAGTTGTCATAATAAAGTACTGGGCTAATTTTGAAGCAATTTTAAGAAGCTCAAATAATTTCTAATGAGATTTTTTCTTCCCCCCACAGCTAATAATGTCTGGACGATGAAAAGGACAGAACAGCTGTTGCAGGGAATATGATAGTGTGAGGAAAGCCAAGCCAAACACTAAGAAACTCACCTAATCCCATGCACCGCAGTACCATGAGCAAAATAAAGGTAAGTTTCTTCAGGATCTCCAGAGATTATTTACCATAGCACAACTCCGTGACCTTTAATCTGGTCAAAATCTGTAAATATGCTTTAAATCTTTCTTGTTTCTCTTCATTATTTAATATTTAAAGTACAAATATACTTTCAGGCTTGAAAAAGTGCAGGCTTTACTTTGCAAATTTTAACACCAATCTTGCTCAACAAATAAAGCAACAGATGCATATGTGACAGAAACAGAATTTCATAAGAGGGGAAAACGTACCTTATATTTGTATGTTTAATGGAAGGAATAAATACGAACTAAGAATGGACTTTGAACTCAGCTAGAAAAGTTTACTTTTCTGTGACTAAATGAGCAAATATGTGAAACTCCCCTGTTCTAAATTGATACTAAAGAAGCAGCTTAGGTAATTCGAAAATTGTTGCCAATTAAAAGAAAGAAAGACTTACATTTACGTTGCACCTCTCAGAAACATTAGACACCAAAAACACTTTACAAGTAGTAAAATGCTTTTGAAGTCTAGGAAGCTACAGAAGTCAGTGCAAAACAGCATATGGAATTGAATTGGAAGAAGTTGTAATACAAATTGTGTAAGAAAAAGTAGGCAAGAACTTATATTATGACCAGTGTTGAGATTTGTTGGAATTGAAAATGATTTGCTACTTAATATTAAATACATAATCAAAATACATCCTCAAAACTGTACAGTATAAGTCAGAGGGGGTTCAGGCAAACCAAGTTGGTCCAGGCAAATCATATAGACATGGAGACTCTAAAAAAGAGCCATTTGAGTGCTGTAAGCTGATCACACAAGAGCCACAAAATTAATCCCCAGGTTTAAAAGTTATCTCAGGTTGAATCTGAATATTCTAAATCTCAGCATAATATTCAGCTGTGAGATCACAAACCATGTCGGCTTGATCACATATGCTACTTACCTTCTAAACATTTCCTGCCTCTGGTCCTGCCTCAGCTCATCTACTACTGAAAGTCTCCTCCATGCCTTTACCATTCCCAACTTCAGATACCAGACTTCTCCCTTGTCATAATCTAAGTTTCTCCAAACCATTCTTCTTTGTATCCTATCCCATACCATTGACTTCTTTAACTCAACACCTGCAGCTTAAAGTTTAAAATCCCTTCACAAACAGTTTTGTCTCAAATTTCTGTGATATCATCCACCTCAGAAACTGCTTCTGAACTGAAAAACCTTTGGTTCATTTTTTTTTCATATTTCTCTTCCACCCCCACCTCCTTTTTAAAACCCTGATCATTGACAAAACCTTAAGTGACAATGTCTGATATCTTTTTCACTGTCTTGGAATTCATATTTGCCCAATTGTGTCTTTGTGAAGTGCCTTGTGATGTTTTTTTCTACATTACAGGTGCTACACAAATGCATATTGTTGTTATTAATGATCCTTCTAAGCCACAAACTCCAACTATCATCTATGGATATTAGAACTGATTTCCATTTTTGACAAGTATTTATACATAGATATGTAGATAGTAAGTAATTTAGTTTATTTAAATGAACATAAGGAAAATCAAATGTACTCCATTTCAGCTTTTAAATTTTCCCTATCTAAGACTTTTCTCTTCAACAATATTTTATTACCATGTGACGTCCAGACAAAAGTGTACCCCTTTACACTTATTTGTCTGTATACCCTTTTATACTTATTTCATGGGGTGCCTTTGTACCCATGCACAACCAGCAAAAAGTAATAATAAAACAAAGAACTGCAGAGCTGAAAATCTGAAACAAAAACAGACATTACCGGAGAAACTCAGCAGGTCTGGCAGCATTTGTGGAGAGAAAGCAGTTTCTAGTCCTGTGTCTCTTCTTCAGAATAAGTAAAATGTGATTACTGATAATTGGAGTTTGATGCACTATAGATTCACAGTTTGTGATGATCTGTATGTTTTGAATCCTTCACTCAAGCTGTTGTGAGCATGAGTGAGCTCCCCAAAATCTCTTGCTGTTTTCCCTTTGTGTAAGTGCCTCTGTTAGATTAAACAGCCCACCAATACAGTCCCTGATGCCAGCTCACGCAGCTAAAGTTGCCAGGCTTTTTATATGGCATGACCCTCCCCCCACCACTGCATGTAAAGTAGTGCCACACATAAGGATGCAACCCTTATGTGGTAGCTAATTTTAGTCAAGCGGGGGCTGAGTGGGCAGGCAGTGGAAAGGCTACCTGTTGGACTTTACATATGCCCCCACCTTCAAACCCGTTGTCAAACCATGTTGAAAACACGTCAGTGATATGAAAGGCTTCTTTACCTTGAAAGCCTTGATAGTCATCTTTAATTGACATCCTGAATTCAGTTTCAATAGTTTATATAGAAAATTGGACTGTCAGTAGGAAATTCCCTTCAATCATGTACAAAATCATGGTAGAAAAAATATAAAAGATTGTTAATTCAAAATCTTTTGAATTATGGAACTGTATAAGAACTGTGTTCTGCAGGAGCTATTTTAACTCCTTCTCCACTGAATCACAATTTGTTATTTCTGAATAATTACAACATGGCGTTTTTTGTGTTATTCATTCGTTACCAGTATTATAATCTGAAATACTTTTTAGCCTGAATTTTGACAGGGTGCTGTTTACCTACATTGAGAGGAGATGCAACACAGAACCCATGAGGTCTCTGAAGCACAATGCTGTATTTAAAGATGCTTGCTTGGTCTGTGGCATATTGCATCATTCACAGTGCAAAAGTTACAGTTCCAAAGAAGGGTCACCGGACTCAACACAGTTACGCTGTTTCCTCTCCAATAGGCTGGGCCTACTGAATTTGTTGAGCAATTTCTGTTTTTGTTTTCTTGCAGAAGATAGTGTTGGTTCTTTGTTTTCTGTACAAACATTATGATGAGACCTCAATTGCAAATATATTATACATCAGAAATCATTTACCCATAAGGTTGGTAATTTAATGTATGGACTAAATCAACAAGGGCTAATTGCTTCTCCAGAATGGGCAATTATATGCTTAATACTGCTTCCCCTATTTAAGATAAGAACTTATCATTTCAATTTATATTATCAACCACATTGAGCACTATTTACCAGTTTGATCTGACCCAATGAACAAGAACTGGCCAAATTTTGATTGGCTCAGTTGGCAGAGCTGGTTTTCTGTATGCATTACTAACTGGGCCCCCTTGTATTCAACAGTGCAAAGTCGAGCCTTTTAGCCAGGAAAGTATGCAAATCTGTGTTAAAGTGCAATTACATGAGACATGGTGTAAGTTCAACATTAGTCAGCAACTTTGGCCTACTGCCTGTCCTGCATACTGTCTTTTTAAATTAGAGCTTGGGAGGGAAGCATTCAAAGCACACAGATCAGCACAAACTGAACCTACAGTACAATGACTTCATCAAAACTCCATTTATCAGTAATTACTGACTCCATTAAAGCAAAGTTTACAACATGGAGAGAAGCAGAGCTTAAAATATGCCTCAGCAGATGGACAGAGAGTGTCAGTGATGCCATATTTCAAAGGCATCTGCGAGTTTGTTATCATTTAGCTTGGAGTCAGAACTGTAGCGTAAACCAGAGTTAGTTGGAAAGAGAATGATTTACTTGACCTTGCATTTGTAGAACTGACAGCACGAACCTCATTAATTCCCTGGGTCACTCTCAAAGACATAAATTGGTTTGAAATCGAAGTAAGTGGAGATTTACCAGACCCGTGTAAGGGATTATGAAATCTCTATAACCCAAGAAAGCATTTTCAAATCATTCTTTTAATAAATCAAACTGACTTTTAGGAGAAGGCTAATAAGTTTAATCAGGGAGTTGTGGAACGTTTTGTTCATATCAAACAGAAAATACAGTTATATTTCATTTAAGTATCAACTAAAAGTGATAATTCACTCCTCCTTCTTCTTGGCCTGCTTATTGCTGTTGTTAAAAGCCACAGGCATTGAAAGAAATGGAAGCATAAATAACATTAGTGCACTCAGCTATTTTAAAAAGTCTCAAATATCTTTTGGCTGTTGCTCAAAACTTCTCATCTGAAAATAAGCCCTACCTTTTTCCATTTCAATGTTTAACCTTGTCTTTGCTGGAGACACAGATGTTTATAAAATAATTTGAAGCCAAGCTAATTCCTTTGGTCTTTCAAATTGTCATTTGCACATTTTTTTGTTGTTATTCACATAAAAATGGCAGAGACCTGGGCCAGGAGCCAGGTTGTTGGCAGTAATTCTGCTAAAAAGAGCATCAAGACCTGGAAGATAGCCAGCAACAAACACTATTCTTTGCTTACTTTGACTCTTTGAAGTTTGTTATTTTCAATTTTAATAGAAAAACAAACACCAATTAATCAGGACAATTGGTGAGGTATGAGAATCAGGGAAATGAAACAGAAGCAAAATAAAAGTGTCAGTTGCCTCCTTACTTTAAACAAACCAAATAATGAAAGCAAAGTCAAAGCTTTGAGTTTTTGTAACCAAATTTTATTGCATTTAAAATAGGGTTATCACAGCCTGCAAAGACCATATAATTGTAGATTTTCAGTCATTCAACACTGAACACTCACCATCAATAATAGAAATGTCTGTTATTATAATGGACAGCTGGAAGGAGTGAGAACATAAAACCGACTTCATTAGCAGGTCATCATGGCCTAAATGATGGTGTATCACAATGGCACAGTACCCTACTTAGAAAATTCCTCCACTCAATGTGTTAGATGTCTATCTCCTTTACCTCAACGCATGAGGCATCACTTGAGAATGGAGATAGCTGGGATACAGCATGAATGAACAATCATTTGTGACAGGGATGAAGTGCAGGCTGTTGAAATTTGTTCCTGGAATGTTAGCAGCTTTTTCTCACTTACATCTGGAGGCCTTTTTCAAAAGTTGTTTCTGCTGTCAAAGGGCCTCACAGAGAGTGAGGAAGGGTTGCCAGCCTTCTACTGCACAGACAAAGTATAAAGCATTGTGGGCTTGTTGCTGTCGTGATTGAGACATATGTTATGTTCAGATATGGCGCTATCAGGCCTGTCAATCATTTACCACCTGATTAGATGGACTATGTCAAGTAATGAGTGAATGTTTATGTGTATGTGGGAAGCGGGGGGGGGGGGGGGCGGGGGGAGGGGGTGCAAATGAAATCACAGTCAAAAGCAGCCCGAGAGGAGACTGAGAGATTGACTTAATAAACACATAATTAATAAAAAATTTAAAACATTCAGACCAAATATGAAAGAGCATATAATTAAATAGACTATAAGATTCACAAATATGTACAAACAAAAGCATTGCTTTGAAAAAGATAAAATGCAGGGCAAGACAAAATAAAAAGGTGCAGGGATATCCAATCCTTTGCAAACTGCCATAAATAAATGGTAAAATGCTTTGTATTCCTGGGTAAAGCTGGATAGTGATGGCTGGCTGGTTATTTGACCACATATACATCATTGTCAAACTCAAGGCAAACACTCATATAAAACAAAAAAAACTGTGGATGCTGAAGACCTGAAACAAACACAAATGATCAAAGAGTTACCTGTGCCCCTGGAAGCATACCAAAAGTATGCAAATTACCACTAATATCTTTTTATTTTCCTTTCCCAAGTATTTTTAACATCCTTTTAAATAACATGGGAAATGCTCTGAATATTAATGGTGGTATTTAGACATTTCAAATGTGAAATGACTTTCTCAACCACAGTCACAATGTGGGCAATTGACAGGTAAGTATAATGTTCTTCAGTTAACATGTGTCTGTGAGTCTGATGATAATTTGTGGGAGCACCAGTGCTGATGCATGGTCCTGTAGGATGAAGGGCCTAGATGTAGGATTGGTAGGGTTGCAAAGGGATGAAAATACATGCAAAAGAGAAAGTGAAGTGAGACACTGATCTGAACTGAGAAGCAGAAATCTAACCAAGAATAAGAAGAGGAATATTTGAGGACAAGCAACAAATGTAACTGGGTAAAGTTGCTGTGCAAGAAGCGGATATTATGTGCAAGCAAAGAAGAGCAGGTCACATGTGATAATGAGAGGTAGTGAAGTTTAGAGCGACAGTTAGAGCAACTGGATGAAGGATAGGACTGAGGTAGCACAACAGAACTGTACAATTTGGAAAGAAAAAGTTACATCCCTAAGCTCTGCCAATGACAGTTATTTTTCCCTGGAATGTCAGAGGCTGAGGGGTGGTGTTATAGAGATTTATAAAATCATGAGGGACATGGACAGGTGAATAGGCAAGATTTTTTTTTCAGGGTAGGGGAGTTCAAAATGAGAGGGTGTAGGCTTAAAGTGAGAGGGGCGAGATTTAACAGGGATTTAAGGAACAACTTTTTCACGCAGAGGGTGGTGCATGTATGGAATAAGCTGACAGAAGAGTTGGTGGAGGTGGATACAATTGCAGCACTTAAAAGGCATCTGGATGGGCACATGGATAGGGAGAGGTTAGAGGGATATGGGCCAAATGCTGCCAAATAGAAGCAAAGAGGTTCTTCTGCAGCTGTACAGGGCCCTGGTGAGACCACACCTGGAGTACTGTGTGCAGTTCTGGTCTCC
Organism: Chiloscyllium plagiosum; assembly: GCF_037043375.1. Taxonomy (NCBI): domain Eukaryota; kingdom Metazoa; phylum Chordata; class Chondrichthyes; order Orectolobiformes; family Hemiscylliidae; genus Chiloscyllium; species Chiloscyllium plagiosum. The sequence continues at coordinate 54,169,158 of NW_028270148.1, read as the reverse complement.
AAATTTGAGGAAAGACATTCTGGCTATTGAGGGAATGCAGCGTCAGTTCACGAGGTCAATTCCGGGAATGGCAGGACTACGCTCCAGTTGAAAGACTGGAGCGACTGGGCTTGTATACCCTTGAGTTTAGAAGACTGTGAGGGGATCTGATTGAGACATTTAAGATTATTAAAGGATTGGACACTCTGGAGGCAGGAAACATGTTTCAGCTGATGGGTGAGTGTCAAACCAGAGGACACAGCTTAAAAATATGGGGTAGACCATTTAGGACAGAGATGAGGAGAAACTCGAAGGGTAGAATGGCCTACTCCTGCACCTATTGTCTATTGTCTATTGTCTAAATGGGATAGATAAATTTAAGGTACTTGCTCAGCATAGACAATTTGGAAAAAAAGGTTAGTTTCCATGCTGTTTAGCTCTATGACACTGAAATATTTTGTCACATTTTTTTCTAAAAACCAAAGGTAAAGTTGCCAGAGTCCCAGAGAGCTTCTCTCTCATCCATGAGAAAAAACTGATGGTGAGTTTAACCTACAAGTCACTATGCCTTAGGTGAGAAGAAGGTGAGTTTGAGACAGATTCCTTTATGCTAACCTGAGCCACAATGGGCCTTGAACCCATGCTGTTAGCATCATAAGCAAGCCGTCCAACCAACTGAGTTAACTGTCCCCCTTTATCCTCAACCTGCTTAATTACTCTCTTTTTCAACTATTCATCCATTTTCATTTTCTGCTAAAGTTACTGATTGCACAAAATTAAGATGATTTGCTTATTATAAGAAAGAAACTGCAAAATATTTAAGAGTGACCTTGGCAGATGAGCAGTGAGGTCACACAATTGGAAGATACAGTTTAGTCCAGAAATACGTAGCATTGTGTTTTGAAGAAAAAACAAGGGAGCATGCATTGAATGAATCGATGCCAAACAAAATGGCTGAAAGGTGAAATCCAGCAATTTGAATACATGGGCTACAGAATTAACCAACTCCCAATAACAGGATGTGATGCATAATCAAACATCCAGTGCTTCCAATATAGACAGCATGTACATTTCTACTATTTGCTCATTTAAATGAATGCAGAAATTGGCCAAAATGTACAGTTGAGTGGTGACAAGTCTAGGCAGGAAAGCAAAGTGATGTGAATCTACAGCAAGTTCAACCTAAGTAACTTAAAGCCAGCCTATGTTTATTATAGGGGAAGTTTATGTTGAATAGTGATGGTTTCTAACTGCAGTGTAAAAATGAGTTATGCCAGGGAAAAGGGCAGTGAATGTATCTTCAAATGTCATATCCCACCAACCAAACAACTGGTATCTTTCATTTGTTATGCATGGACCTTAAGCAAAGTTTCTCAATTCATTATGATTCTACTCAGGATACCCCAAATGTTAACAAGGTCTCCTTCATTATTCACCTGCTACCTTGGTTGGTCACAAATAGGTTCATTTTAAAATGGATCCTTCCCATGAGCATTCCTTTCTCCAGAACCAAGGATATTTATATTTCAAAGTAGCCAATGAAACCAGGCTTTCTTGAGTGAACAAAAAGTGGTTTTATTCATTACTAAATGCATGAAGAATGAACAATACAACAGGCATACACAAAGGTTAGAAATAAGAAGTGAGTCTAAAGGTGAAAGAAATAAAAAAAAATGTCAGTTCAGCATAAGAGTCACAGTCTTTACCTGAAATGCAGAGGAACTAGAGGATGATTCTTTGACTGTGATTGGCATAGGATATTGACAGTCAAACCCAGTTTGGTATATGAATGCATTCAGTCCCACTAATACACTCCAGTAGAGTTGAAAAGGTTGGGATTGTGTATTTTCAAAGGAAAAAGCACAAAATGTCTCTGAAGTTTGGGATATAATCCACAGTTGGCAATTTGCTGTTGAGCAGAGGTTGCCAATCCTTCAATATCTTTGTAGTCACAAGAAATCATCATTCAATCTGTTTGAAGTTTCTTTGATATTTTAGATGTTATATTGTATAATTCCACATCAAATGTTTTGCTAAACAACTACTCAATTTATACTTGCCATCATTTTGTCTTTGAAGAATTAAACATGCCAATTGTATTTGAGGGTTCCAATCCATTATCACAATATTTTGATCAATGGACCTCACCTCCATCACTCACCTGTTTCTACCAATTACAGCACATTCTTAACATTCATAACTTTATCGTATCTGCATAAAATTTATGTTATTATCATATCAGTGCAAATTTCTTCCATCCTAGCTGTGGATGCCAGTGTCAGAGAAGACCCCAGCAGCACCTATACTAAAATTGTAATGATACTGGGAAGGTTTGCATGGCCTCTGTGCAAGGATGACATGCAAATTTGTGAACTGTTCCATAAAGGGACCCTATGGTGCAATGGTAGTGTCACTTTCTCTGAGTCAGGAGATCTAAGTTCAGGTCCCAACTGCTCCAGAAGTGTATCATAACATCTCTGTAACAGGGTCGTTAGAAAATATCTCAATGACGATTGCAAACTGTCACAGCAGTCCAGCAATCTGTCCTCCAACACATTGCTCAGATTGCTCAGGTACTATCCTTGGAAAGAGGCAGTGACACCATGGAGCACAATGCTGCTGTCCACTCTCAGGATGCCTATGCTTTCTTCCCAATACTGCCACACAGCTACTCCCCTCACTGCTGAGGCATCTGTCACCCATAGCAAGGTTTCACAGTTTAAAATGAGCCCGCTAGAAATACATGACATCATCTGCAGTCTACCTCAATATAACTTCCACTAGTCATGTCGCACCACTGAGTTGGCACTGCAAAAACAATAGGATCCTTAGTGTCATAGAGTCAAAGAGATGTTCAGCACAGAAAAAGGCCCTTCAGCCCATTGCATCCAGACTGGTCAAAAACAACCACTTAACTATTCTAGTCCCATTTTCCAGCACTTGGCCTACAGACTTGTTTGTCTTGGAGTTGCAAGTGTAATCTAAATACTTGAATGTTACGTGAGTTTCAGCATCTAGGTGAAAAAGTCTTTCCTCGCACCTCCTCTAAGCCTTCTGCCCCTTACCTTAAATCTGTGCCTCCTCATCATTGATCCTGTTCTGACCTATAGGGACACAGTGATATACAATCAGGGGAGAATGTATCTTGCTCTCAATAATTGCTCATGCAAACACACAACCCTAGAGTAGCTTCATGACATTAAATCAAAAAGAGGGATAGAAAGCCTCCTGATTATTGTCCTCCTTCAACTCATAAGTTAATACTTTTCCACGTTAAACTCAATTTGAAGAAACACTAAGTTTAGCAAGATGGCAGGACAAGAAACTTCAATGATCAGCAGTAAGAATATAATACCATATTGATGCAGTTGGTCATTTACTGATGAATTCCATTGCCAGACTGGCCATGGAATTGGTAATAAAAGAACCAACAGAAGAAAATAACCCCCTTTGCTTCATCTTCACTAATTTACCCAGGATTTGTTAGTCCGTGACAGTATTTGCAAAAGTGATCACCATGCAATCTCAGTCACATTTTCACTCCATATTGTTATGTGGTATTACCATCATAGTCAAAGATATAAATGAAGAATAGATCTAGCTGCTCAAAACAAAGCAAAAACTTTGCCATCAACAAATGCAGAATTGTATTCAGCGTATACGTCCAACAAATTTCTCCTATCATTCCTGGCCAAACTAGCTAACCCTGGTTAATTGAGGGGTAAAGAAAAGAGTCAGACAATTCTGAAAATGGGGTGTTACTGCAGCATTGGCCAATATTCAGGCAGGAATACTGAAGACCTGTGTTGAAGAACGACTATTGTCCTTAGCTAAGACAGTCACAAGGCTGGCATTTACCCAACAATATGAAAACTAGTCTCTATATGTCATGTTTACAAAAAGGAGTGCAAATTATTCTCCCCTCCCCATCCCTCTTAATCTCCCTTGCAACCCATCAGTTTACTCTTAACCACGACTCAACAATAACCAATCAGTAATGTGCAGTTTAAGTCCACTAGAACTTCTCAGCTCCAGATCTCATTACAACCCTAGGTGGAATCCTCTGCTGATGACAAGCTGGAAGGCAGGAAGGGTATAATGGTGGTATACCCAAAGAGCATCCTCTCCCATACCCACTTTCCTGCCTTCACAAGAATTGTTATGGGCAGGAGGAACAGTGGTGACCATTCATGTCCTGCCACAATTTGAGGTTAGTGGGTCATAACTTAAGAACTACTTAAGGGGCTCAGTCCATGGCCACTGCCACTGGTGTTAGCCTTACTGCAGATGATGTTATTGCCTATGGCATGCACAACAGCTACAACCGTGCAGTCAGCTTTTCAATTCCCAAATGAGGGGCCAGGCAGAATGGGGGACATCAATCAAAGTCTTTCAATGCCTGATCGAGGGACTTAATATCAGGAAAGGGGGCATGACACTTAAAGCTATCCCCTCTGTCCTTCCTGTCAATCATGCTGTCTATGACCCATCCTGCAAACTCGCTTCTGACATTACTTACCTCCAAATGACTAGCATTACTTAAAGACAGCCTGCAACCTGCCATCATAGTGTATTTTGACTGTAAGAAGAGATATGAGTACTTTGTGAAATTGATTTGCATTGTCAAAGATGAAGATTTGTTGAATATGTGATACAACGTGCACTGAGATTTTCCAATAACACACTGAAGGTATTGTTGGAGTGGGTGAAGAGATGGAGAATTATCTTATATTCTCAGTGGAACAAGAGGCATATTGATAAATGCTCAAGTAGCAGTAGGAAAGGTGTAGATCCAGGAAGATGGATGGCATGCAGAATAAATGTAACAAACTGACTCAAGTCATCAAAGTGAGTGAGTTCAAATTGTGCATATAATGTTAACCACTGCTCAATTCACTGCAATCCCCACACTCACCTACCAACAATCTCTATCAAATAGTCATCAACCCTTCAATTCATACAGTTTACCTCACATTTAAACTGTTATCAGTCTCACAAACACTACCAGTTTGAACAAACTGGTGGCTATTCACCAATGACAGCCACATAATTCAAAACTATTTCAGGCCACGCACTAACACAGTCGTCTTTTTTTCCTTACATGACAGATGGCATGAAGAACAAAAGTGGAGAAGATAAACATGTCTGCATGTTTTAACCGTCATGGAGTAAACAGTGTCAATTATCATGAGAAGGTGCATCACTGACCAGGTGGCTTTAGAGACCTTTAAGGGATTGGTGATGAGGATGGTGTATGTTGTAGATATTTTAAATTAAGACATACTCTTACACATCTCTAGAGCAGGTGGGACTTGAACCTAGGCCTCCTGGCTGAGAGATAGGGACACTACCTTTGCACACAAAAGCACTGTGCTCAATATTAGGAATTAATTAGCCAGGAACCAATTGTGTAAATGTTCCAGAAGTGATATTTATGACTATACTGGAGAGGCATCTGATGTGAAACACTGATCTTAGACAGCCTTAATACCAGACAGCATGACAAGCTGTATTAAACACAGCTAACCCTGCCAAATACTGTATGAAGTGTGATTATTTCCAATTTATGAAGACCAGAATACCTAATTCTAAGTTCTAATATAGAATAGAATTTTTTGTTTTTGACTCACAAGTTTGCAGGGGGCGGCATGATGGCTCAGTGGTTAGCACTGCAGCCTCACAGCACCAGAGACTCAGGTTTGATTCCAGCCTCGGGCAATTGTCTGTGTGGAGTTTGCATATCCTCCTTGTGTCTATGCAGGTTTCCTCCAGGTGCTATGGTTTCCTCCCACAATCCAAAAGATGTGCAGGTTAGGTGGATTGGCCATGCTAAATTGCCCAAAATGTTAGGTGCATTAGTCAGGGGAAACGTAGAGAAATTATGGAATGGGTCAGGGTGGGTTACTCTTCGGAAGGTCAGTGTGGACTTGCTGGGCCAAAGGACTGGTTTCCACACTGTAGGAATTCTAAGTTCTAATACAAAGTAGAATTTTTTTTTAACTACAAGTGTGCAATTCTTACTTTCTCTTCTTCCTTCACCAATAGCTAATCCAGTTGCTCAGAAACTGGAACCTCCCAGTCAGAGTTGATATGAAGAAAAACTGTCATTTATAGAGTCGTACAGTCAATCAGCACAGAAGCAGATCCTCCATCCAATCAGTCCATACCAAACATAATCCCAAACTAAACTAATCCCACCTGCCTTCTCCTGGCCCAAATCCCTCTATGGCTTTCCTATTCATGTACTTGTCCAAATGTCTTTTAAATGTTGTAATTGTACCCATATCCACCACAGTTGTAGAGATCACCTCAGATGCTGAGATTGTGTACATTATAGCTATTTATTCAGAGGAGAAATTACCACATAGTCAGCCACAGGACATAAGCGACAGGGTCAGGACAGGGTTAGTGCAGGTATTAGCTCACCAGCTGACAAGGTCACACATGAGTTCTGCTGCAGATGACTCAAATGAGAACATTGATGCACTAATAAAGAAAGGTTGTATACAACTCAATCCTTGATGCCAGAAAACTGTTGCAAAATAGAATTCAGCTCCGAAGTTGTTCGAGGATTTGCTCAGGGCTTGGAGCTCATCCATTCCAACATAGAACATGTAGTCACTCTCATATCAGGCAATGGTCATGAAGAGGTTAATGTTCTAACTACATTAGCTCTAGACATTCTAATAAGGTCACACACAATATTCCCTCAGCTGATACAGGGTTCTGCATATGCCAATAGGCATGCCAACACATTTGACTTCTGGTTTTGGAAATCAATGACACACATGGATCTCAGAGATCCATGCATCCAAGGAATTATTGGAGACAATATCGGTCACACACAATCTGTGGTTGAAGACAAGGAGTTCCGCTCCAGCTTTCAGAGGAAGGAGATGTATCTAAACCAGATCTCTTAGGTCCATGTATTTCTGTCCAACCAAATGTAGTTGTACTTATTGCCATTATGCAGTGGATCTTCTTGTTATCCATAAAGAGTGTCTCTTCTGTGGTTATTCTACTGTGGTGTATCCCCGAGGCCCAAGATGAAGCAAAATCAAAGGAGAATTGTTGGCAACTAATTACTTAAAGCAAACCATACCCAGTATTATATACTATTGAAGTGAGGGGAAATACTTCAAAGTACTGGGAGTGGTCACCAATATCACATGATTGAAGCAGGGAGGATCAGTTCCCCCACAGAAAAAGAAGTCCAAAAGAGAAATAAAATAAGCAAGCGAATTTTCCAAACTTTGCCACCATAGGAATACACAGATAGTCAGTCAGCAGCTAAAACACCATTACTGACCATGAGAGACAACTGCTGCCATGGGAGCTGTAAAAAAGCTAGCTCAGATCTTCAAAGGCAAAACTTTGAAGTTATCAGAACTTTAAAGTTATCAGAAGCTGGTAAGAACGACTGGGGCAACAATGTAGACCAGGAAAATAGACAAAAGCCATCCACAATTAGTACACTTAGAAGGCTTACTAAAGAAGACTCTCGGAGGAGTAACAAAGGCTCTTGGAGATAAGTTAATGATGCCTAAACAAAAAGGGAATAACTTAATTGAAAAAATGATGCAGTGAACAGAAAATGAAGGCATGGGAGTCTAAAAAAGTTATCTCTTTTCACCATATCATTAGGCTTGATGAGACAGACCAATAATATGAAAAGACCAAGAAAGAAATTTAAACCAGGATTTTTCACAAAGCCTCACAGTGTATTCACTGTGAAAATAAATTAAATTAAGGAAATATAGTGAAAGAGTCATGCAGAAGAAGAAAAGTCAGGGAAAATAAATGTTTAACAGGCCTGGACTTAATAATTAAGCCATAATTGTGATAGGCAGATTTATTAAATGCTTCAGCTCGAACACTTTATTTAAGTAATTACATAGAAAAAAGTGTTTGGCTTTTCACACCATGAATAGTGGGAAAATGCCCAAATTATATTGGAAGAAATGCGGAAACTCTATCTTGGCTGCAGGAAGGTGAAAAAACAGACAGTTGTCATTTTGATTATTGGAAAAGGCAGGAAGACATGGAAAAATGTGAACATCCAATATGTGCAGTGTAATAAATATCATTCAGAAAGTAAAAGAAATACAACAATATAGCAGTAAAAATTCCTTTTGTTGGGATAACCCAATTTATTTATAATTTGTTAAGTAAACTCAACACCAAATGTAGAATCAACTTGAGAAAAGATCCTAACTCGTTATGTCTCTACATACCTAGAAAGATTCAATGCCACTTAATGAATCAATTTCGACACAACTTGAAGAAATTATCAAAATGTCTGTCACTTCCTTGTCTATGGTAACCAACTCCATCAGCATATGATCTGACATAAGGCAACAAAGCAATAGTTGCTAAATCTGCCACTATCTAGAGTTGTTGAGAATTTAGCCAAATCATCTGAAAGTAGAATTTTTGCCAAACTTGATACTAAATAATGGGTTATGGCACATGCCATCAAAAATGCTGATAGAGAGAAAACTGAAAACTCACCTACCAAACAAGTTGACTCCACAGTTGAGACCAAGGGACGACAATGAAGTTTAGAATAAAAAGCAATACTTTCAAGAACAGAAGCAACACATTATACGAGATGCAACTTGCAAAGGTATTGCCACTCTGGGCCAACGGCAACAGGTATGGATAAGGGACATAAACAATGTTTGGTACAATCATCCAAGTGTCAGCAGACTAATGTCCATCATATACTGATCAAACAACTGAGAGGGCTGTACGGACGAACAACAGGAACCTTGTCTCATTGCAGATCAGTCATTCAACAATATTCGAGTTGGACATGTGAAGTATATGATGGCAGCATGGTTCATTAACCAATTACAGTTGAGTCAATTAGAATCAAGGTCAACAGTCAATAAAACCAAATGTAGTTGCTATATGCAATAAATCTTCTTCTTATCTACCACTATATCTTCTACCATTAATCACTAGATTGGCCCAAGAAAAAGCAAAAACAATGGAAATTAGTGGCAGCAAACCACCTCAAAAAACCTTTACTCACAACCATATGTTGGTTGAGGTGGCAAACATCACAATGTGCCAGATGCAGTCATCTAGGAAAATATCACAATTAAATAGACAAACACATTTATGGAACCAACATGATGACCAAAGTGAGGCTTATTTCACAGCTTCCATTGCAGCATATCACTTTCATCAAAGGTTGAACTGCTGCCTTGCAAACTCAAACTGCCGCTAATGAGGACTCTACAGATCACTGTTCAAAGGAATTTTCAGATATTAGAACATTCCACCATTTTTTGTTATTCATGCATGGGATGTGGACATTGCTGACTAGGTCAACATGTATTGCACATGCCCAATTCCCCTTGAGGAGGTGGTGGTATACTGCTGCTGAGATATCCTCAGCAGCTCAGCAGATTACTAATGAGGTGTCACCATGGAGAGTGACAGTGGCTCCATGGCAATAGAGACTTGCTGTTGTGTATCAGGATGGTTTCCTTCCTGTACCAGGGTTACCTGAGGTTGCCCTCCACAGCCAGCTGCAGTTTCCTCATTTGAAGTTCAGCAGCTTGCTTTAGCAATTTGCTTGACAACTCGTCATGACATTCACAGACAAAGGCACACAAAACACATAAACTGAGGGAGAACACAAGAGTCGTTAGTTTAAATTTGAATGAAGAAATTGTTGTCAGCACTTTTTTTCTACAGTGAAAACAAAACAAAATACACTTTTTAAAAAATTCGTAACAAGAGAAAAATAATTCCCAAGAGAACAATATTGTCAAAGGCTTATTAATAACTTGTCAAAGCTGCTTCTGCAGGCAGAATGTAAATTAAACCATTCTGGAGAACAAGTGGAGAAAAACGAACAAATGCAAATAGTGAGCAGCTAAGGATATCTATTTCTGTTACTTACTCTTCTGACATTACATACAGCACTCTGTGTAGCACAATTTCATTGACAAAAGAATTAGGCTGGAAATCTGCTCCGACCATTGTTTCTGCAATACCCTGGGTTAGATCTTCTATTATTTCCTCCTTCCCCATGTGTCTCTACCAACTGTGTCTGCCCACTGCCCCTTTCAGGTCACACAGCCCTGTTTGAAAACTTGTTTCTATGAAGTATCATGGGCACAAATTGTATCCAGTTAGGCAAAAACTCTAATTCTGGATGGAAATCACGTATTCAACATTGGGACCGTATGAGGATCCCAGGGCCATACAACTCGGCAGCATATCCACCTGCACAACTTTACATTAGGTAGCCTCCTAATTGACCATCTTCACACTTGTTATTCAATTAGTTAGATGAACAGAACAGTGATGGGGGAGGCCTCATGAGAAATACTGCAAGACTGATGGCTGGCAGTACCACGGGGGAAGTGAGTAATGTTGAGGCAAATGAATGCAAAGACACCTCCAATAGAGGTGTTCTCAAAAAATTACAGAAGGTTCCATGATGAATAAAGCTCCATCTGCAAAAAAAATTGTATTGGTCAAGGCTGTGATCATTTCCGTATTAGAAGTTCACCATAGGAGCATAGAGGATTGACTCCAATGGACCTCCCATTGTGACGTAGTCTCTCACATCTGTTGCCAGGTTGTGGATTCAGCAAGGGGTGTTTCCATGTGCTAACAAAGTTGTACTGATGTGGGGAAAATGGCCATTCAGTGGAGCTTTCACTGGTTTGATTGACAGCCTTCCCATCCCCTGGAGTGCACATATAAACATGGGAATTAGGACAGAAAAATAGGTCGCTTATCCCCCCAAGCTTTAGTAAGATCATGGTTAATCTTTTTACCACACATTGCCACCTGATAGTCTTTCACCCCCTGTGCTTATTAAGAATCTATCTACCTCTGCCGGAAAAGTATTAAAAGACGTTGCTTTTACTTCACATGTGGAATGGGCTTCCTGAGGAAGTGGTGGATGTGGGTACAATTACAAAGTTTAAAAGACATTTTGATAAGTACATGAACGGAAAGGTTTGGAGGGATATGGGCCAGGAGCAGGCATGTGGGACAAGTTTAGTTTGAGATTATGTTTAGCATGGACTGAAGGGTCTATTTCCATGCTGTACGACTCAATGACTCTAAGAAAGTTCCAAATGCTCATGGCCACCTGTGAGAAAACATTTTTCCTGTTTCTGCCTTAGATAACATGTTGCCATCCCCACCCACCCAAGGAAAATTACAAAACATGGCACAACCTCAGGAAACTGGCTCAATGAAGAATTGTATTGCTTCCCTAGCACCCCTGTCTCCAAACCCAATCCCAGACAGCTAGGGAAATTCAGCCTACATCATGCCACTCCACCTTTACACTAGTTACTTCAACATTTTATAAAAAGGCATGTCTACAGTTTTCAGACATGAAACACTTACAAGTACCACAAGTCAGAAAGATCCTTCACTGATTATTAACTTATGCAATGACACCATTATTCTGTAATCAGTGCATTCTGAGTTTTAAGTTCACATCATTAGTCTATAATGGCTGGGCTGCAGTGTTTTGTATTTGGCACAGAATGGATCATTACTTTTCTGATGATTCCATAAATATTGTGCTTTTGGCATGGTGGCTCATTGGTTAGCACTGCTGCCTCACAGCACCAGGTTCAATTGCAGCCTCAGGCAACTGTCTATGTGGAGTTTGCACATTCTCCCTGTGTCTGCGTGGGTTTCCTCTGGGTGCTCTGGTTTTTTCCCACAGTCCAAAGATGTGCAGGTCAGGTGAATTGGCCATGCTAAATTGACCATAGTGTTAGGTGCATTAGTCAGAGGGAAATGGATCTGGTTGGGCTGAAGAGCTTGTTTCCACACTGTTGGGAATCTAATCTAATCTAAAATATGAAAATGAGCTGTTTGGACAAGGAAGATTTTAGTTGGTTGTACAGACTGCACCTCAGTTGTTGATCTCAGCTGGGTGCTATAATTGTCTTCTGTATCTCTGACCTAGGGAGCAGAAAAATCTCAGTCAAGGTTCCCATTTCTGATTGCTAGTCAGTGCCCCACCTGGAAAAATGGTATTATGTGAAAGCCTGATTAGGATAGGTTTGCACTTTTCAATGATACCCATCTTCTGTTACATGGTGACTCAATCTCACTGATTTGGCTTGAACATGATCAGTGAACAATTGAAAAGTACATTGAAACGTACAGCAACCATACTCTTAAAGTGGTGAATTGGCATGAGTTAATACTTCAGGAATGATGAGATGAAAAGTGCAGCAGCAAAATAAAGCCTTTTATTATGTTTTTGCAAACATGAACGGCTATTTGTAAATGTTCAGATCCTTTATTTATGGAAAAAGCAGTGAGATTATACTCCATATCTACAGCAGTACAAGTCAATTCCTTAGTGTTCTGACCATTCAACCTCAATGTAAGTCTCAGGATAATTTCTACTACACTAGCCAGTGCCATTTACATCCTCCATATTTAACCTGAGCCTCATAGGGAATGCTTCTTGAATTAGAAACTATTTCCTGTTGTTGATTCAAGTCAACCAGAACCAGGTCAAACTTCTACTGCTTATTTAATTAGTGGACAATTTGGTTTTGCTGCAAATAAAATACATATTCATAACTTTGCAGCACAATCATTAATCCACATATATCTAAATGAAAGATTGCCTTGAGGGGAATCACTGATTACAATACCCAAAGCAATATGTATGCGATCCTGAAACATCCTTCTCATCTTTAATTAAGTGTTTACCGTTTCATCTACATAATAGAAATTGAACCAGAGGTTGGTTAATTCTACTAATTTAGTATGAGATCAATATTGTAATGGAAAGTTATCTTGGCTTGGAAGATAAGATGTCAAAACAGTTTGGATTGAGCTAAGAAATAGGTAAATGAAAGATACCTTTGACAAGAGTAATTCACAAGATATGGTACAGCCTCAGGAAGCTGGCTCAATGAAGAATTGTATTGCTTCCCTAACATCTCTGTCTCCAAACCGAACTCCAGACAGCTGGGGAAATTCAGCCACTCCACTCCATCATTCCACTCCATCTTTACTCTAGCTGCTAGTTTTCACTTATTCACGAAATGTGGATGTGTCTGGCTAGGATAGTTTTTATTGCCTCTTCTACATTATCCTTGAAGTGGTTGGTATACTGTCAATCTGGCGTAGGTAGACCCACAATGCCATTAGGGAAGCAGTTCTTAGAATTTTGAGTTGAAACTTTATTGCTGGAACAGCACAGCAGGTCAGGCAGCATCCAGGGAACAGGAGATTCGACGTTTCGGGCACAGGCCCTTCTTCGGCCTGTGCCCGAAACGTCAAATCTCCTGTTCCCTGGATGCTGCCTGACCTGCTGTGCTGTTCCAGCAATAAAGTTTCAACTTTGATCTCCAGCACCTGCAGACCTCACTTTCTCCTCTTAGAATTTTGACCCTTCCACACTGAATGATATCATAACAAGGCCTAACCATAGCTAGTCTGGAAGACAGAGTATCAGCCAAGAAATAATGCGTGTTTGTAATAAAGGTAATGTAATGATCAGAGACGGTTTTAACCTTGATCCAGATTGAACAAATCATATTTGATTAGGGCACCATGATAATGGGTTTATACAGAGCATTCCAGACAGTTTATTTTGACCCTACCGAGGGGACAGGCTATTTTTATACCTGGCAAGTATTCAATAAAGACAAGATTATGACAACAGTGATCTCTTTAATTAGTGTTCGTAACATAGTTTGAATGTGAGAAACCTAGGTCTGAAACTAGCTGGAAACTGTAATAAAATCAATTACAAAGGTATGAAGACAAAGTTAACTAAAATAGACTAAGGTATATCACGAATAAAAGAATGACTAGAGTAAGATTAGGGCCAATCAAGCATAGTAGTGGGATGTTGTGTGTGGAGTCAGAGGAGATAGGGAAAGAACTAAATGAATACTTATTTCAGTATTCCCACTAGAAAACAACAACGTGGTCGAGGAGAATACAGAGATACAGGCTATTAGATGAGACAGGATTGAGGTGCATAAGGAGGAGATGTTAGCAATTCTGGAAAGTGTAAAAATAGATGTCCCCTGGGCCGGATGGGATTTATCCTAGGATTCTCTGGGAAGCCAAGGAAGAGACTGTCGAGCCTTTGGCTTTGATATTTATGCCGTCATTGTCTATAAGAATAGTGCCAGAAGGCTGGAGGATAACAAATGTTGTTCCCTTGTTCAAGAAGGGGAGTAGAGACAACCCTGGAAATTATAGGCCAGTGAGCCTTACTTTGGTTGTGGGTAAAGTGTTGGAAAGGGTTATAAGAGATAGGATTTATAATCATCTAGAAAGGAATAACATGCTTAGGGATAGTCAACACGGTTTTGTGAAGGGTAATCGTGCCTCACAAAACTTATTCATTTGGCTGAAGTGGTCCTCACTCTCATTCATTTCTCCTTTGAATCCTCCCACTTTCTCCAGACGAAAGGGGCAGCCAGGACACGCCGCATGGGGCCCAGCTATGCCTGTCATTTTGCCGGCTACGTGGAACAGTCCATCTTCCGTAGTTACATTGGCACCATTCCCTATCTTTTCCTCCGCTACCTTGATGACTGCATCAGCGCCACTTCGTGCTCCCATGAGGAGGTTGAACAGTTCATCAACTTCACCAACACATTCCACCCGGACCTTAAATTCACCTGGACCATCTCAGACACCTCCCTCCCTTTCCTGGACCCCTCCATCTTCATCAACGATAACCGACTCAACACTGACATTTTCTACAAACCCACTGACTCCCACAGCTACCTGGATAACACCTCCTCCCACCCTGCCTCCTGTAAAAACGCTATCCCTTATTCCCAATTCCTCTGCCGCATCTGCTCCTAGGAGGACCAATTCCACCACAGAACACACCTGATGGCCTCCTTCTTAAAAGATCACAACTTCTCCTCCCACATGGTTGATGATGCCTTCCAGAGCAGCTCATCCACTTCCCGCACCTCCGCCCTCGAACACCACCTCTCCAATCACAACAAGGACAGAATGCCCCTGGTCCTCATCTTCCACCCCACCAATCTCCGTATACATTGTATCATCCTCTGCCATTTCCGCCACCTACAAACAGACCCCACCACCAGAGATATATTTCTCTCCACCCCCCCATCCGCTTTCCATAAAGGCTGTTCTCTCGTCAGGTCCAAACCCTCCACCAACACACCATCCCCTCCTGGCACCTTCCCCTGCCACCACAGGAATTGCAAAATCTGCGCCTACACCTCCCCCTCACCTCCGTCCAAGGCCCGAAGAAGCCTTCCAAGTCCATCAAAGCTTCATCTGCACCTCCACACATGTCATTTACTATATCCGTTGCTCCCAATGCAGTCTCCTCTACATTGGGAAGACAGGACACCTACTGGCAGAGCGCTTCAGAGACCATCTCTGGGACACCCATACCAACCAGTTCCACCCCACCGTATCCAAACACTTCAACTTCCCCTCCCACTCCACCAAGGACATTCAGGGCCTGGGCCTCCTCCATCGCCACTCCATAACCACCCGACACCTGGAGGAAGAATGCCTCATCTTCCGCCTCATGACCCGCCAACCTCAGGACACATAAAAAGATGGTTGTGGTTGCTAGAGGTCAGTCATCCCAGCTCCAGGACATCTCTGTAGGAGTTCCTCAGGGTAGTTTCTTAGGACCAACCATTTTTAGCAGCTTCATCAATGATCTTCCCTCCATTCAAAGATCAGAAGTGGGGATGTTCACTGACGATTGCAGTGTTCCACACTATTCACAACTCCTCAGATACTATAGCAGTCCATGAGGAAATGCAGCAAGACCTGAAAATATTCAAGCTTAAGTCAAAAAGTGTCAAGTTACATTTTTGCCATGCAAATGACGCACAATAGTTAGGTCTAACAAGAAAGAAACAAACAACAATATTTGCAGGTAAGGGGACGGCTAGAAAATGGGAAGCCTTCAGAAATGAGATAAAGAGAGTCCAGAGACAGTATATTCCTGTTAGGGTAAAAGGAAAGGCTGGTAGGTGTAGGGAATGCTGGATGACGAAAGAAATTGTGGGTTTGGTTAAGAAAAAGAAGGAAGCATATGTATGGTATAGGCAAGATAGATCGAGTGAATCCTTAGAAGAGTCTAAAGGCAGTAGGAGTATACTTAAGAGGGAAATCAGAAGGGCAAAAGGGGGACATGCGATAGCTTTGACAAATAGAGTTAAGGAGAATCCAAAGGGTTTTTACAAAAAAGAACGACAAAAGGGTAACCAGGGAGAGAGTATATCCCCTCAAAGATCAGCAAGGCGGCCTTTCTGAGGAGCCGCAGAAGATGAGGGATAAACGAGTATTTTGCATCAGTGTTTACTGTGGAAAGGGACATGGAAGATTTAGATGGCGACACTTTGAAAAATGTCCATATTACAGAGGAGAAAGTGCTGGATATCTTGAAATGCATAAATGTAGATAAATCCCCATGAGCTGATCAAGTTTACCCTAGAACTCTGTGGGAAGCTAGGGAAGTGATTGCTGGACCTCTTGCTGAGATATGTGTATCATCGATAGTCACAGGTGAGGTGCCAGAAGACTGGAGGTCGGCTAATGTGGTGCCATTATTTAAGAAGGGTGGTAACAAAAAGCCAGGGAACTCTAGACCGGTGATCCTGACCTCGGTGGTGGGCAAGTTGTTGGAGGGAATCCTGAGGGACAGGATGTACATGTATTTCGAAAGGCAAGGACCGATTAAGGATAGTCAACATGGCTTTGTGCATAGGAAATCATGTCCCACAAACTTGATTGAGTTTTTTGAAGAAGTAACAAAGAGAATTGATGAGCGCAGAGCAGTAGATGTGACCTATATGGACTTCAGTAAGGCGTTCGACAAGGTTCCCCATGGGAGAATGATTAGCAAGGTTAGATCTCATGGAATACAGGGAGAACTAGTCATTTAGATGCAGAACTTGTTCAAAGGCAGAAGACAGACGGTGGTGGTGGAGGGTTGTTTTTCAGACTGGAGGCCTGTGACCAGTGGAGTGCCACAAGGATCGGTGCTGGGTCCACCACTTTTCGTCATTTATATAAATGATTTGGATGCGAGCATAAGAGTTATAGTTAGTAAATTTGCAGATGACGTCAAAATTGGAGGTGTAGTGGACAGCGAAGAAGGTTACTTCAGATTACAAGGGGATCTTGATCAGATGGACCAATGGGCTGAGGAGTGGCATATGGAGTTTAATTTAGCTAAATGCATGGTGCTGCATTTTGGGAAAGCAAATCATCACAGGACGCATACACTTTATGGTAAAATCCTAGGAAGTGTTGCTGAACAAAGAAACCTTGTAGCCCAGGTTCATAGCTCCTTGAAAGTAGAATTGCAGGTAAATAGGATAGTGAAGAAGGCATTTGGTATGCTTTCCTTTGTTGGTCAGAGTATTGAGTACAGCAGTTGGGAGGTCATGTTGCAGCTTTCCAGGACATTGGTTAGGCCACTGTTGGAATATTGCGTGCAATTCTGGTCTCCTTCCTATCGGAAAGATGTTGTGAAACTTGAAAGGGTTCAGAAAAGATTTACAAGGATGTTGCCAGGATTGAAGGATTTGAGCTATAGGGAGAGGCTGAACAGGCTGGGGCTGTTTTCCCTGGAGCTTTGGAGGCTGGGGGGTGACCTTATAGAGGTTTATAAAATCATGAGGGGCATGGATAGGATAAATAGACAAAATCTTTTCCCTGGGGTGGGGGTGTCCAGAACTAGAGGGCATAGGTTTAAGGTGAGAGGGGAAAGATATAAAAGAGACCTAAAGAGGCAACCTTTTCACAACGAGAATGGTACGTGTATTGAATAAGCTGCCAGAGGAAGTGGTGGAGGCTGGTACAATTGCTACATTTAAAGGCATGCGGATGGGCCGGTGCTGCCATGGTGGGATATCTGGTCAGCATGGATGGCTTGGACCGAAGGGTCTGTTTCCATGCTGTATACCTCTATGACTCTATGACTCTATAACTGTCCTTAACATTCAATGGCATTATCATCATTGAATCCCCCATTATCAACATCCTGGGGGTTACCATTGACGAGAAACTCAACTGGATTAGCCATATAAATACAGTGGTTATAACAGCAGGTCAGAGGCAAGCATTCCTGCAGTGGATAACTTGCCTACAGACTCCATAAAGCCTGTCCACTCTCTACAAGGCATGTGTCAGGAGTACAAAGTTAAAAACCACACAACACCAGGTTATACTCAACAGGTTTATTTGGAAGCACTAGCTTTCAGAGTGCTGCTCCCTCAACAGGAGGTTGTGGAGTACCAGAAGTATTTTGGAATACTCCCAACTTGCTTGGATGCATGCAGTTCCAACACCAGTCAAGAAGGTTAACACCATCCAAGTCAATGCAGCACAGTTGACTGGCACTGCATCCACAGATATTCACTCCCTCAGCCACCATTGCTCAATGATCCATTGCCACAACTATTAACATCTAGAAGGACAGGTGCAGCAGATACGTGGGAACACTGCCACCTACAAATGCACCTCCAAATCAGTCATCATTATGACTTGTAATTATACCACTGTTTCTTCAGTGTCGCTGGACTGCAGTAGTTTAAGAAAGCAGTTCACCAACACCTTCTGCAGGAAATGCAGTCAGATCCTGATCCTCACCGAACGAGTTAGGGAACTGGAACTGGAGTTGGATGAACTGAGGATTATTCGAGAGGCTGAGAGGGTGATTGATAGAAGCTACAGGGACATAGTTACGCCGGAGAACCGAGGTAGCTGGGTAACAGTTAGAGGTGGGAAGGGGAAGAAGCAGGCAGTGCAGGGTTCCCCTGTGGTCGTTCCCCTAAAAAATAAATATACAGCTTTGGAAACTGTTGGGGGGGACAGCGTTGCAGGTGTAAGCTGCAGTGAAGGGGTCTGTGGTTCTGAGACTCAGAAGGGAAAGGGGGAGAGGAGGAGAGCGCTAGTTATAGGGGACTCTCTAGTTAGAGGGACGGACAGGCGGTTCTGTGGACATGGGCGAGACTCACGGATGGTTTGTTGCCTCCCGGGTGCTAGGGTCCGAGACGTCTCAGACCGTGTCTTCAGAATCCTTAAGGGGGAGGGTGTGCAGCCAGAAGTCGTGGTGCACATTGGCACCAACGACATAGGTAGGAAGAGGGGTGGGGAGGTCATTCAAGAGCTCAAGGAGCTAGGCTGGAAGCTAAAAGCGAGGACAGACAGAGTCGTCATCTCTGGGTTGTTGCCGGTGCCACGTGACAGTGAGGCAAAGAATAGGGAGAGAGTGCAGTTGAACACGTGGCTGCAAGGCTGGTGTAGGAGGGAGGGCTTCAGATATTTGGACAATTGGACTGCATTCTGGGGAAGGTGGGACCTGTACAAACAAGACGGGTTGCACCTGAACCAGAAGGGCACCAATATCCTGGGGGGTAGGTTTGCTAGCACTCTTCGGGGGGGTTTAAACTAATTTGGCAGGGGGATGGGATCCGGACTTGTAGTCCAGCAAGTAGGTTAGCTGTTTGTCAGGATGCCCAAGACTGTAGGGAGGCTGTGGAGAAGGTAGCACTGACAGGGACTACTTGCGGACACAGAGACGGGCTCAAGTGCGTATACTTCAATGCAAGGAGTATCAGAAATAAGGTGGGTGAACTTAAGGCGTGGATCGGTACCTGGGACTACGATGTTGTGGCCATCACGGAAACGTGGATAGATGTGGGACAGGAATGGCTGTTGGAGGTTCCTGGTTACAGGTGTTTCAGTAAGATTAGGGAGGGTGGGAAAAAAGGAGGGGGGGTGGCATTGCTAATTAGAAATGGTATAACGGCTGCAGAAAGGAAGTTTGAGGGGGATCTGCCTCTGGAGGTAGTATGGGCTGAAGTCAGAAATAGGAAAGGTGCAGTCACCTTGTTGGGTGTTTACTATAGACCCCCCAATAGCAGCAGAGATGTGGAGAAACAGATTGGGAAACAGATTTTGGAAAGGTGCAGAAGCCACAGGGTCGTAGTCATGGGCGACTTCAACTTCCCAAATATTGATTGGAAGCTCTTTAGATCAAGTAGATTGGATGGGGCGGTGTTTGTGCAGTGTGTCCAGGAAGCTTTTCTAACGCAGTATGTAGATTGTCCAACCAGAGGGGAGGCCATATTGGATTTGGTACTCGGTAATGAACCGGGACAAGTGGTGGGCTTGTTAGTGGGTGAACATTTTGGTGATGGTGACCACAATTCTGTGACTTTCACCTTGGTTATGGAGAGAGATAGGTGCGCACAACAAGGTAGATTTTATAATTGGGGGAAGGGAAATTACGATGCTGTAAGGCAGGATTTGAGGAGCATACGTTGGGAGCTTAGGCTGTCAGGGAAGGATGTGGTGGAAATGTGGAATTTTTTCAAAGAGCAGATACGACGTGTCCATGATATGTATGTACCTATCAGGCAGGAAAGAAATGGTCGTGTGAGGGAGCCTTGGTTGACGAGAGAGGTTGAATGTCTGGTAAAGAGGAAGAAGGAGGCTTACATAAGGTTGAGGAAACAGGATTCAGACAGAGCAGTGGAGGGATACAGGATAGCCAGAAGGGACCTGAAGAAAGGGATTAGGAGAGCTAAGAGAGGGCATGGAAAATCGTTGGCGGATAGGATCAAGGATAACCCCAAGGCATTTTATGCGTATGTGAGAAACCTGAGAATGACGAGAACGAGGGTAGGTCCGATCAAGGACAGTAGTGGGAGACTGTGTATTGAGTCGGAAGAGATAGGAGAGGTCTTGAACAAGTACTTCTGTTCAGTATTTACGAACGAGAGGGACCGTATTGTAGAAGAGGAGAGTGTGAAATGGACTGGTAAGCTAGAAGAGATACCTGTTAGGAAGGAAGATGTGTTGGACATTTTGAACAACTTGAGGATAGACAAGTCCCCCGGGCCTGACGGGATATATCCTAGGATTATGTGGGAAGCAAGAGAGGAAATTGCAGTACCGTTGGCAATGATCTTCTCGTCTTCACTGGCAACGGGGGTGGTACCAGGGGACTGGAGATTAGCGAATGTTGTGCCCCTGTTCAAAAAAGGGAATAGGGATAACCCCGGGAATTACAGGCCTGTTAGTCTTACTTCTGTGGTAGGCAAAGTAATGGAAAGGGTACTGAGGGATAGGATTTATGAGTATCTGGAAAGACACTGCTTGATTAGGGACAGCCAGCACGGATTTGTGAAGGGTAGGTCTTGCCTTACAAGTCTTATTGAATTCTTCAAGGAGGTGACCAAGCATGTGGATGAGGGAAGAGCAGTGGATGTAGTGTACATGGATTTTAGTAAGGCATTTGATAAGGTTCCCCATGGTAGGCTTATGCGGAAAGTCAGGAGGCATGGGATAGAGGGAAATTTGGCCAATTGGATAGAAAACTGGCTAACCGGTCGAAGGCAGAGAGTGGTGGTAGATGGTAAATATTCAGCCTGGAGCCCAGTTACAAGTGGAGTTCCGCAGGGATCAGTTCTGGGTCCTCTGCTGTTTGTAATTTTTATTAATGACTTAGATGAGGGAGTCGAAGGGTGGGTCAGTAAATTTGCAGATGATACGAAGATAGGTGGAGTTGTGGACAGTGAGGAGGGCTGTTGTCGGCTGCAGAGGAACTTAGATATGATGCAGAGCTGGGCTGAGGAGTGGCAGATGGAGTTCAACCCTGCCAAGTGTGAGGTTGTCCATTTTGGAAGAACAAATAAGAATGCGGAATACAGGGTTAATGGTAGGGTTCTAAGTCAGGTGGAGGAACAGAGGGATCTTGGGGTCTATGTACATAGATCTTTGAAGGTTGCCACTCAGGTGGATAGAGTTTGTAAGAAGGCCTATGGAGTATTATCGTTCATTAGCAGAGGGATTGAATTCAAGAGTCGTGAAGTGATGTTGCAGCTGTACAGGACTTTGGTTAGGCCACATTTGGAGTACTGTGTGCAGTTCTGGTCGCCTCACTTTAGGAAAGATGTGGAAGCTTTGGAGAGGGTGCAGAGAAGATTTACCAGGATGTTGCCTGGAATGGAGAGGAAGTCGTACGAGGATAGGTTGAGAGTTCTCGGCCTTTTCTCGTTGGAACGGCGAAGGATGAGGGGTGACTTGATAGAGGTTTATAAGATGATCAGAGGAATAGATAGAGTAGACAGTCAGAAACTTTTTCCCCGGGTACAACAGAGTGTTACAAGGGGACATAAAGTTAAGGTGAAGGATGGAAGGTGTAGGGGAGATGTCAGGGGTGGGTTCTTTACCCAGAGAGTGGTGGGGGCATGGAATGCGCTGCCCGTGGGAGTGGTAGAGTCGGAATCATTGGCGACCTTTAAGCAGCATTTGGATAGGTACATGGATGGGTACTTAATCTAGGTTAGAAGTTCGGCACAACATCGTGGGCCGAAGGGCCTGTTCTGTGCTGTATTGTTCTATGTTCTATGTTCTATGTTCTATGTTCTCAAGGGCAACAAGGAATAGACAACAGATGCTAGTCCAGTCAGCAAAGTCCACATCTGATGAATGAGTAAGGGAAATTTTAAAAATCAGTACAAAGGCTCTTCAGCTGATTTGTCTTCCTCCACCTCCTCGTTGAGAACTCTCTCTGTTCATGACTCTCAAAGTTTATCCTGGGGGTGTTTCTATATGACATGATTGCTTATAGCCTTTCCTATGTAGATACAGATCAAAATCTAAAAATGGCTGTTATTTCAAAACTGATGAATCATGTTTTCATATTAGCTGTTGGATTTCCTAGGCTTTGGACTTAGATCTTATCTAACATGTTTTAGTTGAGGTAACTGACTTTAACTGTCTCAGTCATAAGCGTAGATGGCTCTCATTGTCAGGAAGGGCTATTCACACATCCCGGAGAGCAATTGTTAGGGAGTTTCTGTTCACCTTTGGAAATGGGTACTGAATATCAAAAGGTTTCTTCTGATTTTTTCCTGAAATAAGTACCATCTCATCCCAAAACCAGCTGAAATCTGCAAGGGTAGTTACATGATTTCTCACAGATATTTTATCAGATTCTTTGTCCATATTGTGACAATGCTGTCACTTTAAAAGGTTATTTTCTCCTTTTTTCTTTTTAAAAGAGGTTGTAAGACAGAGGTACTGAACTGGCTACTGAAGATGACTTAAGTAAACAACTTCTGTGGCCTTGAGGTCTTTTTAAGTTGGAACAATGGAAATAGCCTGAATGGGTGTGGCCAGCTCACACAGATGCAGATGTCTGGGTTTTATTTTTTCAGTAGCATCAGAAACCATTGTGGTCTCAAAAGAGTTGGAAGCTTCAGTGAATGATCCCTAATTGCTATTCTCCCTGAACCTTCTCTTGATGATTTTTCCTCCTGGATTAGAGAACTGCATTTAAGAATCTGTGTCTGAATTTGCCTTTTTACCAAAGGGTGTGTTTATGGGATGAGACTATATTGGAACAGTTAAATAGTAATAAGCACTGTATCTATTATTCGGTTAAGTTTTTCAATAGCTAAATTATTTTAAATTCCTCGTTCTTTTGTTTGTATTTTAATTATAGTGTTAAAATAAATTGTGTTTTGCTTAACGTCAAGTAGTTTGACCAGTCACGTGGCATCTGGAACACACACTTCACATCTACATTTAAATTAAGAAAAAGGTAGGGTCTAGGCTACCTTCTCAAAATATTCTGAGGAGGGCTGGTCTATAGACAAATTTTTTGTTTTTATTTTCAAAATATATTTTATTTTTACAAAACCCAAGAGACTTCATTCTTACAGCTTAATAAACAAAAAAAAAACATTTAGAATAGCCTATGTTTCATAAAATCACAATCTATGTGAGCCATGCATTTGAAGAGAATGTAAGAACAACTTTATGACAGAATAAACTTGAAAATGCTGCTGGTAGTATTACAATAATCTCTTCTGTCAATCAACTTCATAAATGGTGGTGTTGAACTCCAACATATCCATCATCCACAGTGAAAATCATACTTAATGTCAACGTTACCTTCAAGTAAACATGATTGGTTCCAAACTCATCAGTATCTTCTTGTGAAAGAATTGGTGGCTTTTAGATTTATATTAGACTTTTGTGTTTCTAGAAAAAGGCTTTTCTTTGAAACTCTTGGATGGAAATTTTATAATTTTCCTCTTTACTTCTGCTTTTTATTGGCCGGTTATGAAATACTGTCAGCTTCAGCTGTGGAAAAATGGCATAGCTGAGCTAGTCAATTATTTATGGTTCATGTTATCATTTGTTCAATTTTATCAAACCAATATCCATCCACAATCTCAACCATTTAAGGCTGAAAGGTTGGCTCCAAAGCAACCTTTGATATGGCCATGATCGTGACAAATTCAATCGCAGCTCGTGTTGATTTTCATGTTGTGGAGGCCAATAGCCTGGAGATACCCTGCAGGTTTTGGAAGTGAAGCCAGTCAGCTTGGAATGCTAATTTCACATAAATTTATTATCTTCAACAAAAGGGGATCAAAAAACTGAATTTAGCACCGCAAAGCTGATAAAGAAAGAGAAAATAGAATATGAAAGTAAATTTGCAAAAGACACTAAAATGAACTGTAAATGCATTTGTGGTTTGTAAAAGGGAAAGGAATAATAAAGACAAATGCAGGCCCATTAAAGGCAGAGATGAAGGAATATATGATGGAGAATAGCAATTGGCAGAGAAATAAATATTCTATGCCCATCTTCACAGAGGAAGATAGAAAAAAAAACTTCCTGTGAATAGTGGAGAACTAAGGGACTAGCAAGAATGAGGAATTGAAAGAAATCAGTCTTTGTAAAAAATAACTAAAGACATTAATGAGACTGAAAGTTGATAAATCCCTGAACCTAATGATCTGTATCCCGAAGTGTTGCAAGAGTCAGCCACACAGATACAGATGCATTGGTGCTGTTTTCCTGCACAATCTAGGTGAATACATCTGGAATGGCTCCAAAACCTGCCTGTTTTCTCCATTTTGGAGGATGATGATAGACCTCAAGAGTGTATTGGTAAGATGAAATATTCAAAAAGAAATTAAATTTAATGTGGAGAAGTGTGAAGTGGCACATTTTTATCAGAGTATTGGAGAGACAATATAAAATAAAGGACAACATTGTAAAGGCCATAGAAAAATTAAAAATAGGATGTATGTCATTAAATGTGCCAGGATAGCTTTTCTTTAATTCACTAGTGAGATGTGGGCATTGTTGGCGAGGTCAGCATTTATTGTCTGTTCCTAGTTGCCCTTGAGAAGGTAATGATGAGCTGCCTTCTTAAACTATTGCAGTACATTTGCTGCAGGTAGATCCACAATGATGTTAGGGAGGGAATTAAGCTTAGCACTAGCCCTGAGATGTTAGCAAGATGGATTTTGCAGGGTTGAGAGGGCTGTGTTTGCTGTGGTCACTTCCAGAGACTTGGCATGCAGGATCATGGCTTTATATGAGCTTTATAAATATAGGTATAGGGAATAACAGCATGGAGGTTATGGTGAATCTTCATATAATGTTGGTTCAGCCTCAACTGCAGTATTGTGGCCAACTCTGGGCACCACATTTTAGGAAGGATGTGAGGTTTTAGAAATATACAGAAAAGATTTACAAGAATGGTTCCAAGAATGAGGGACTTCAGTTAAATAAATAGATTGCAGAAGCTGAGGTTGTTCTCCATTCAAAAAAAGAGAAGGTTAAGAGGAGTGTTTAAAATTATGAGCGGTCTGGACAGGGAAGATAGAGAGAACTGTTCCAATTGTTCCAACGTGGAGGTTGAACCCCTCTGGTAATTAAAACCAAACACCCAGAAATGCTCACCTCGCCTTGTAATCTGCTATATAAAATAAAGGAGAAAATTCTAAAGGCCATAGAGGAACTAAAAATAGAATGTATGTCATTAAAGGTGCAAGACAAGTTTGATTTTTATTCACTAGTGAGATGTGGGCATTGTTGGTGTGAGTGAGTGATAGAGAACTATAAAAGATGGCCTCAACCGGGACCTTGGGTTCATGTCACACTACAGGTGACCCCACTGCACGATACACACTGACAGACATTCCTACACACACACACACACACACAGACTTATACCCATTTATACTCACACTCACACACATGCACCCACTCTCTCACAGACACTCACAACCCCCACCTCCCACCCCATGCACACACACACACACCCACCCACATGCACAACATACAAATATAACTTTGTGGGGTGAATTTGTACTTGCAGAATTGCATTTTACTTCCCTCAAAAACTGCATGAATCCATGTAAGATTCTGTAAATGCATTTTTTTAGATTAGAATCAGTCTAAACATTGTGGCACAGGCATTATCACACACAGGAGAACTCACACCTTCAATACATGATGGGTGGCATGGTGGCACAGTGGTTAGCATTGCTGCCTCACAGCGCCAGAGACCCGGGTTCAATTCCCGCCTCAGGCGACTGACTGTGTGGAGTTTGCACGTTCTCCCCGCGTCTGCGTGGGTTTCCTCCGGGTGCTCCGGTTTCCTCCCACAGTCCAAAGATGTGCAGGCTAGGTGAATTGGCCATACTAAATTGTCCGTAGTGTTAGGTAAAGGATAAATGTAGGGGTATGGCTGGGTTGCGCTTCGGCGGGTCGGTGTGGACTTGTTGGGCCGAAGGGCCTGTTTCCACACTGTAAGTAATC
Organism: Chiloscyllium plagiosum; assembly: GCF_037043375.1. Lineage (NCBI taxonomy): Eukaryota > Metazoa > Chordata > Chondrichthyes > Orectolobiformes > Hemiscylliidae > Chiloscyllium > Chiloscyllium plagiosum. The sequence continues at coordinate 54,142,557 of NW_028270148.1, read as the reverse complement.
TAATCTAATGATCTGGGCTGACAGACACCAATTATTAAAGATCACTTCAGAATGTAACCTTTTAAAAAGGTTTTGCAATTTACTGAAAGAACTGAAACCAACGTGGTCATTCTAAAAGATGAGAGACTTAACAAACAGTCCAGGTATTTTTCAATATATAATTTCAGTTACATCACACTGTAAACCTTTGCTATAAATTCTATGTCTTACAATCTTATACTCCACAACCACCTAAAGAAGGAGCAGCGCTCCGAAAGCTAGTGCTTCCAATTAAACCTGTTGGACTATAACCTAGAGTTGTGTGATTTTTAACTTTATAAAAGAACTGTAAGAGAACTTTAAAGAAAACCAGCAATTTATTTTCCCAACTCTAACAATGTACACTAAACAAAAACTATTAACAAATCCAAGCCTCCTTTTTTCTTAACTAATTACTATCTGACCCCAACTCTATAAAATTGCTGCTCCAATAACACAATTAATAAACATTACATTAATTAATTTCTCAAAGTACACACAGTTTCTTATGTTGTCTTCCTTCCGATCTTCCAATTCTGCTATCTTCTCCTTGGGTCATCTTCTTGCTTTGTACTGCTTTTATAGGAAAAGGTACCTTTTGATAAATAGCTCCTTCTAAACTTTCTTCGAGAGCAAGATGGTTATTTCTTCAGATGGCAGTTTCTCTCTGGTTCAACAGACAGTTGCTCTGACCAATTTTCAAAACTGCCTTGTTTTATACAACCAATATCATTCTCTCTCATTGGTCCTAAGTTGTCAATACAATAAATTCAAACTCAATTGGGTCTTAGTATCCTGGGCATAATTTAAACTAATTAGTTAAATTTGAATTGCTGTCAAAACATCAACCAAAACTCAGATATCCATTTAACAGCCATTTGTTACATGTATCTATTGTGGAACAGCCACTCTCCTAGCTGTTCTGTATTCTGGCAGCTGTGGCTGCACTTTAAATTCAGGAAACACTTTCTTTCTTAAAGTGAACATATACTCTTTCGACTTCACAATGCCATTGAGAAAAGATCAAGGTGCAAATTAGGATGATTGGCAAAAGAAGAAAAATATGGAGCTAGTGGTTAGAATAAAAGACATGCTAAGGTTTCCCCAACATATCAGCTCATGGGACTAGCTAAATTGGCATTGGCATGATAGCCCAAATAGCCTCCCTATTTGTTGTATCCATTCAATGATTCAGGGATGCTATGTTCCTTGGCCATGACCACAAACTTTTTGTCAGGCCTATCCACATATCCAATACTCCTATGTGAACGTTTGCCCTGCATGCCTTCTCACTGAATTCCTGGGCAGATTTAAATCTCCAGTGAACTAGCATACCCACCATCTTTTCCCCAGTTGCATGCAGCCCACATATGCACAGTAACTCACCACATGAACGGGTGAGTGAGATGGATATTATATATTGCACAGCTTCAAGGTTAGTGCTGCACTGAAAAATGGCATTTGAACATAATTTCTCTGATATGGACCACTTGTGAGATAATTGCATTTCTTCCTACATTGTAACCATTTTAGAACATAGAACATAGAAGAATACAGCGCAGTACAGGCCCTTTGGCCCTCGATGTTGCGCCGATCCAAGCCCACCTAACCTATACTAACCCACTATCCTCCATATACCTATCCAATGCCCGCTTAAATGCCCATAAAGAGGGAGAGTCCACCACTGCTACTGGCAGGGCATTCCATGAACTTACGACTCGCTGAGTGAAGAACCTACCCCTAACTTCAGTCCTATATCTACCCCCCCTTAATTTAAAGCTATGCCCCCTTGTAATACCCGACTCCATACGCGGGAAAAGGTTCACACTGTCAACCCTATCTAACCCCCTAATCATCTTGTACACCTCAATCAAGTCACCCCTAAACCTTCTTTTCTCTAATGAAAACAGCCCCAAGTGTCTCAGTCTTTCCTCATACGATCTTCCTTCCATACCAGGCAACATCCTGGTAAACCTCCTCTGCACCCGTTCCAGTGCCTCCACATCCTTCCTATAGTATGGCGACCAAAACTGCACACAATATTCCAGATGCGGCCGCACCAGAGTCTTATACAACTGCATCATGACCTCAGGACTCCGGAACTCAATTCCTCTACCAATAAAAGCCAGTACGCCATATGCCTTCCTCACCGCACTATTTACCTGGGTGGCAACTTTCAGAGATCTGTGTACATGGACACCAAGATCCCTCTGCTCATCCACACTACCAAGTATCCGACCATTAGCCCAGTACCCCATCTTTTTGTTATTCTTCCCAAAGTGAATCACCTCACACTTAGCTACATTGAATTCCATTTGCCACCTTTCTGCCCAGCTCTGCAGCTTCTCTATATCCTGCTGTAACCTGCCACATCCTTCCTCACTGTCAACAACTCCTCCGACTTTCGTATCATCCGCAAACTTGCTCACCCAACCTTCTAACCCCTCTTCCAGGTCATTTATAAAAATGACAAACAGCAATGGTCCCAAAACAGATCCTTGCGGAACACCGCTAGTGACGGCACTCCATGAAGAAACTTTGCCATCAACTACTACCCTCTGTCTTCTTCCATCCAGCCAATTCCTAATCCAAACCTCCAACTCACCCTCAATGCCATATCTCCGTATTTTCTGCAGTAGCCTACCATGGGGAACCTTATCAAACGCCTTACTAAAATCCCTATCTCAAGATGAGACGTGAAGGTTCAATTGGGGCGATTGAGAGTTATAGGGTAGCCAGGGCCGCATTCCTGCCATTAAATTCAGAAACTAGCTGCACCTTTTACCCTCACTGTATTTATCTGGAAGGTCTTCTGGCCCCATCTAACTTCATCAGTTCTTCAACCTCCTACAAAAGGCCATTCTATGGTTTTAGACTCCTTTAGCCTTCTCTCTGCTTGGTAGCAGAACTATCCATGTCTCTCCCTTCTCCTGTTATTCTTATTGCTTGCACTACTGTAGCCAAAATACAATTACCCATTTGCAGACTGGATTCAAGGATTACAGGCTAGTTTTGACTGACACTGTGCTCCCAAGAACCTGAGACTTCTGTTCAGTTCACAATCACTCTGCAGTGTACTTAGCACAGAGTTGCATGCTGCCTCTATTATTACTATTGGGTGAGAGCAAATTACATGTCACAATCCCTATGTCAGTTAATGGATTCATCTAGATTTTAGCCCTGTATCTTTAAATACCTCTCTTCAATTTTCTAAGCACAAAATAAAAATATCAGTCAGAAATTCTCTATAGTTCTCTTTTTACAAGTACTCTTTTTTATCTATTGTATGTAACAAATTTTCTGTGGAAAGCAATTTTTAAATTGGACAATATTAATGCTTATGTAATAGCAACATTTTAGTGACAAACTCTACCATGATGAGTTATGTGAAAAGCATGATGGTGATATGAATGAAAAACTTACAGTTGTTTCAACAATTCTGTTTCTTTTAGTTCTTCAAATTCTGTTTAATTAATCTAACATGAAACTAGAGCACAGGGAGACATTTGACAAGGTCTGTGACTTATGCAGTATCCATGGTTAAAATTGAGAGAATTCAGCATTTAGGCAAGTTGAAATCATGAGCTGCGATCAATTTGACTTAACTGCACTTTGATGCTCCATATGAAACCAAGAAATACTTGTGGTTAAACAGCATTTTATCATTTCTCTGAAAAGTGACCCAAAATGCCGCAAGTATAATATTTTATTTTTATTTATTTATGTGTTATGGGCATGAGGACAAGGCCATCTTTCGTGATTCATCTCTAAAGATCCTGGAGAAGTTGGCAATGAACTCTCTTCTGCAATCCATGGTGCTGTTTGAATGGAGCTCCAGGAAATCAGGTAATGCCGAAGGAATGGTGTTAGTTACAGGTTCTAAGATGGCGCCGAAGCCATGGCAACTCTCTACAGCAGATCCTATTGTTAAATATCTTACAGTCATTCTGCTCTTTCATTCCTCGCTCTCTTCTATTACCCTTATGCACTTTGTATGTTATGACCTGCATGCAAAACAAACGTTTTCACTGTACCTAGGTACATGTGACAATAATAAATCAAATCAAATCAAAACAGTGTGACTCAGTGGAGCAATTGCGAGTGGCACTGCTTCCTTGTATCTGACTCCTTCCATATTATAGACATCATACATTTGGGAAGTAATGTTGGAAAATTTGACAAGTTGCTGAACACATCTTGCAGATAATAAACTCTGGAAAACAATGCAATGGAGGTAGTAAATGTTTATGGTGACAAATAGGATGATAAGTGAACTGTTTGTGCTGGGTGGTAATGAGTTTCTTGACTGAAACAGCACTTACTCAGGCAAGTATATCACATTCCTAACTTATGTCTTGTAGCTAGAGGAGAGGACAAGCAGGAGGCTGGAAGATCACAGCAAAGCCAGGCAACATCAGGAGGTGGAGTAGTCAACATTTTGGGTGTAACACTTCTTCAGGAATGGAGGTGGGAGTAGGGGAAGCTGCAGATAAAGAGGGGAAGGGTTATGGGTGGGGAGAGGGGCAGAATGGTAAGGTAATGATAGGTTAGCACAGGTAGAGTGTATGACCTGGTTGGTCAATGGGAGGAATGAATCCAGTTGTTAGCTAGAGGGAAGGGTCGGTCGGAGGGGTGGAAGCGAGGAGGCGGGCTGGATATGGAGTCGGGGATGGGTGGGAAGATTGTTTGAAATTGGAGAACTCAATGCTGAGTCCTCTGGGGTGTAGGCTGCCCAGGTGGAAGATGAGGTGTTGCTCTTCCAATTTGCAGTCTGATTTACTGTGGCTACGGAGGAGACTAAGGATGGGCATGTCAGAGAGGGATAGGAAGTGGAATTGAAATTGGGGGTGACCAGGAGGTCTGGCTGGCCCTTACAGGCCCGAATGAGATGCTCAGCAAAATGTGCCCATAGTTTACTAGTTTACTTAGTTTACTTTAGTAAGTAGGTAAGTAGATTGGATAGAAAGTAGACGAGGTGAAAGTTGGGTGGGCTGGTTGGTAATTTGGGAGGCAAGTTGAGTGGTTGGGTGGTAGTTGCATAGGATGGTAGAATGGCAATTGGACAACGTGATGGGGCAGAAGGTTGATACAATGGCAGGTAAATAAGGTGCCAGGTGGGTGAGATAGGTGAGTGAGTAGTTGGGCTGTGTTGGGAGGAATGTCAGGTCAAGTGAGGTAACCATGTGGTCAGGGTTATCCTGATTGGGTCAAGGGAGTATGGTGGTAGAGGTGAGTCAGGTCTGACCAGGAGGGGTAGTCAGGTTGGTTTGGTGGGGGGATTTGTAGTCAGAGGAGTCCGGGAGGGTATTTGTGTGGTTGGGTGGACTGAGGTTCATTCAGATTTAGGGTAGTAAAGAAAGTAAGCACTGTGATTACCTCAGATCTAAACTCAGAATTTTCTTTTTGACATTTTATTGGTGACTATTCAGGTTAGTAAATCAAAATAAGGTTATAGGAAGCGGGGAAATTCCTCAGCAGAATTTCAAGCTGTTTGGACATTCTCATAGATGTCAGGACATCTGTGGGGTCCTGACATGTAACTTGTCCTCCCTGACATGTAACTTGTCCTCCCTGACATGTAACTTGTTCTCCCTGACATTCCAAATACCAGAAGATGTGGGCTAATTGAAATCTGTGGAGGGTTGTGGCACAGGTAATATATAATTCCACAATACGCAGCATAATTACTTGCCCAGCCTCTAAATCTGATGAATCTTTTGCATCAGTCTTTCTTCCTAAAGTTAACCTTAGTGAATGGTATCTTCATCAATTTCAAAAATTGTGCTGGCTGCCAATATGGACTCAGTCACAATCTTGTATGAAAACAGGAAAGAAAAATGGGCATGGAAAATCTAACTTTTGATCTTTGTATAACAGATGATAATTATGGTGATTTTCATTTTTGAAATGAATAGAGTGGTGAACATCCTTTTTAAACCATTGCAATCTATGCAGTGTGGACACACCCATGGCACTGTTAGGGAAGAAGTTCCATGATTTGAGTGAGTGACAGTGAATGAACGTGATATAGTTCCAAGTCAGGATGGAATGTGATTCAGAATAGAACTTGCAATTCTTATGCATCTATGGTCCTTCTCCTTCCAGAGGTAGATGTTGTGTTGGAAAATACTCAAGAAGGAGCCTTAGTCAGTTGCTGCAGTGCATCTTGTACATGATACACACTGCTGCTACTATGTATGACATTGAAGCCAGTGAATAGAATTAATAGTCAAAGATATTAAGACCAAAAGCCTGCAGGTATGCTAGGGTACATTTGAGCATGAAAATAATCCAAGTTACCAATCAAGATTAGATTTTGAACTCACAATTAGATACTTCAGAGTCCAGTTTAGCACCTTAAGAGCTGCAAAACTGCCCAAAATTATTCAAATAAATGGGACTTTTTCTAAAACCAGTATGACTGTAGTTTAAACATTAAAATAACAACCTTCTCAACAGTATGGTGGGAGAACTACATTTAAATTTGACTGACAGTAGTTATCCAACACTTCTCTTTCATGTTCTCCCACGCTGGTAAGATCGAGAGAATACATATGTCCCGTGTAGCATTCAGTTGGAACTTCCCTCCCACTCCAGTTTACCACAGGATATTCCCACCATGGGGATATACTAGATAGATTCTATTGTCCTTGGATGATCCTCTTGTCCCTTGGATTGTAGTATAGAACTTTCCTGCCATTTCCCTTCCCTTCCTTTCTTATAGCAGCTCCTTACCCACTGTTTCTCTGTCAAACTGTTTATTGCTTCTTTTGCGAAGGTGTAATTGCAAAAATGGTGAAAGGTGAAATTTATGGAAAAGGAATCATATAGACCCACAGAATGAGAGCCAGAACAGCCAGTTATCTGTTGCAGAGACAGACAGTTGTCAACTATATGCCTAAATTTCACATATATGAAGTACTTTAGATTGTTTCTAATGAAATGATGAGATGTTGTATTTTAGTAATCTTTTGTATTTTATTTTCTCTTTCTCGGCTTTTGTAACTCTCCTCTTCTTTGTCTCCCCTAAAGATCTACTTACCTGCTAATTTGGTCCATTTCACTATGAGCCACAGTAAGCTCACAAAAGGTACCCACATCAACTTCCCTCCAAAGAAAAGCCATGGTGAGAAGGTGAAAAACCACAACCTTCCATGATTAGGAAGTACAGCTTCTGTTCAGTGTACAAACCACCATGAGCAACCTTCACAAGGTGAAATATGCAAATACGCAGATTGAATCTAGTTGTCTAGCAGGTTAAGTTTGATTTTTGCTCAGACAAAGCAGTACTGGCTCTCAGCCCCATTCAGCCAATCTAACAGTCCCATGACTTTCAAATTTAGTTTGAAAACTGCTTCTAGTAAAATAAAACAATTGCTGAAATCAATGAACAAAAGGCAAAGAAAAATTGATAGTGAAAATCTGGCAGAAAAAGATCAGGCTGAAAATACTTAGCAGGTTAGTTTGCATCCATGAAGTGAACAGGTTACTGAATGTATCAAGTAGATTCTGGTGAAGACTACACGACCTAAGACATTAATTTTTCTGTTCTTTCTACAGACATTGGCTGTATTGTTGACTGCTCTTAGCATGTTTGTTTCTCATTCAAATCAGTGTGTTAGGAAAATCCTTAAGAGTACTTCTGATAAATTGTGAATGTAGTGTGCAGTGTCAGACATATTATAATAAACTGATTTGCACTGTGGTTATATAGAGAATTTCAGTGTGCCAAGGGCTAACAATATCAGAAGAAGCAACAAAAAGAGGAGAAAATGTGGAGAATATGAGACTTCTTAAACTTAACATGTCTTTCAATGACTGATGAATGTTCCTCAATGGCTGACACTTTAGGGGTAACTTACTGCAAGAGTTCAAATGTGACATTATGAATCAAATTCTAATTGATATGTAGCTCTAGTTTAAAAGACAGTTCTATAATGGGTATCAAATGTGAATGCCAATTTTCTGCTTCTTCAGTAAATTGAAAATTACTCCAAAAATGTGCAAAGGTTATTGAATACCATTAGTGAGCAAATACAGATCATTCATTCAAAATGCAACAATTACCATCTGTGACACACGGCTGTATTTTCAAAACAATTGCCTGTGGGTATTTCTCTACTTGTGTACTTCTGAAATGTTGTAGAATGAAACATAATGCTGCCTTTCTAAATTTCTGTTTCACTTTGTCCTTTTCATTCTTATCCCTCACACCTTTTCTATCTTCAAGTATCCATTAATACAATTCATAAGTATTCTTTAACCACCATGGATGTTGACATATAGGTTATCTCCTCATATACAGCACATAATAAGGCTATACTGGTCAACAAAGGTATAAAACAAAAACAGAAATTGCTGGAGAAACTCAGCAGGTTTGAAGAAAGGTCACTGGACATTAACTCTGCTTTCTCTCCATAGATGTTGCCAGATCTGCTGAGTTTCTCCAGCAATTTCTATTTTTGTTTCAGATTTTCAGCATCCACAGTTCTTTGTTGAATTTTGACTAATCCTATTTTCCAGCTTTTGTCCCATAGCTCCAGAGGCTATGGCAAGGCATGTGAATATCTAAATATTATTTAAATGGTACAAGTGTTTCTGACTCAACCACCTTTTCAGGCATAGAGTTCCAGACTCTCAATCTCTGAGTGAAAATATTTCTTCTCAACTCTCCTCTTAATCTTATACCTTTTATCATAAATATATGCCCCTTAATTATCGACGTTTCTAATACTGAAAAATCTACCTTCCTATCCACCTTATCTATGTCCATTATAATCTTATACACATCTATACGTCCCCTTTTAACCTTTGCTGCTCCAAGGAAAATCATCCCAGACTATCCGACCTTTCCTCATGTTTCAGACACTCCAACATAGACAGAAGCCTGATAAAACTCCTTTACACCAAATCAAAATCAACCTTTAAAACCTTGAAAAAATCTCTCTAAAAGTGGGTGCCACCTTTTGTGCCAAAGTTATAAGTGAAGTACTGAGCATGGGTGTGGGGTGATCACTATTTTGAAAGGCATCTGTTTTGGATGTAAAAGCATCTTAAACTCCTCACCTTCACAATATGACCCATATCAACTGCTTGATCCCAGATGCACAATTATAAGACACTGATAAGGAGAAACCGAGGCTGAATCCTCATGTGAAAATAGCATTTTGTGGTCAAAAAGGGAGTCACTTATTCATTAAGTATGTGCAAAAACATGACTTTTGGAGGAGTAAAATGAGATTGCTCTTGTGACATATCGACGCATGCACAGTGATTTACAGTAGTTCGCAATCATTTTGAGATGAAAAAGTTTGAAGGAATAAGACTGCTTTTGCACAACAAATATACTTAAGAAAAATGTATTTTTTTAAAAAAACACATACATTTTTCAATAGAAATTGGTGTTCATTGTTCTCTTAATGATATATTGTGTTGTACAATTATTTTATAGGAATGTTTAATCAAGGAGACTTAATCTGCTAAGCTGCTCCAAAGGAAATCATCCTTATGTAATAGTTGCAAAGTAAACATAAATATCCTAATCTTCCAAACAGTGCTGAAATTATCAGCTGGAATGCTGATCAGTCAGAAAGTTGTGCACTACCAGGTTACATTTAAAAGTTTCCAATTTCTGCCACTGCATCTTGAAGAACTCTCAAAACAGAAATCCACACAGAAACCTGAAAAGACAATCTGCGCAGAAGACATGGCCCCTTTTCACAGCACTAGCTGGAAACATTTAAATGTGCTGTGTGAGTGTTAGTGAATGGGCAAGGTGCTAGAGTGGTTTGGTGGGTTAGGTAAGTAGGTAAATAGGAGCACAGGAGTAGGAAGAAGACATTTGGCCTTTCAAGCTGGTCCACCATTGTTTAAAGACTGTGGGTACAGCAGGTAATGTAAGTGGTAGGATGGCAGGTAGGTAGCATGGTAAATGGGTAGGTGGGTGTTTTGATATCCATATGGTCCTACATTACATCAATGGTTTTAGAGACTCTGAAACCAAAACACCTAGGTCAAGATAAAAGTTATACACGGTGGTCTAATTAGTATGCACAGATCATTCAAAATATATTTGCAATAAAGTAAATAGACTCCACGACTATTCAATTCTTGATTATTAGTTTATTTCTGAATTTTGAAATTGAAAGTGTCAGTTTCAACCTGCAGATCAGAAGGACTTAAGATGTTAAAATGATTTACTCCAGTGGTGTACATCAGTATCCTAGAGATGTTCTCCAGCTGTCATTGTCCTCTTCTAAGTGCAATTGCTCAGATTAATTGGGTTTTGTAGTGTACAACAATTTCAATATGAGCTGATCAAACATGTGCAGAAATTCTGCAATCTGTCTGTAATTAAGTATTATATATGTATCAAATGCTGTTACCTGAGAAGTGTGATAATTGAAGTGTGATGAACAAGAAATGTGTATATGTGTAACATTTTATCATACTGTTAGAACACACTTATGTGGTACTGTTCATAGTAGCTGCATTGTTTTACAAGTATAGAAATTTAAAATATAATGTGAATATAGAATCATAGAATTTTACAGTGCAGAAGAGACTATTCAGCCCATCATGCCTGTACCGTTTATAAAAGATCTACCCAACTAGCTCCATTCTTCAGGCCCTATCTCTGTGTTGTATTAAGCTGAAAGGTTTAAGGCCTCTGTCTTCTGTAAATTAGTGATAGGTTCGCTCAAAGGTCAGAAAGCTGGTAAGAATCATGACTTTGTTTGATTGGCAGGTTTGTTAAGATATTACAAACATTGCGTAATCAATGTATTTCCAACAAGTTAGAAGCTGTGTAATTGTTGATAATTTATTTAACATACTTATCCATGGTCTACGCCAACTCATGAGAAATCAAAGTCAATGTTGGGAGTCGGTCATGTCAGAATAATAAGACAATCTTTAATTAGATTGGTTGGGTGCTGGGTGCTGAGAGAAAAACCCGCTTGACCTCATTCTTTCCAATCTGACTACTGCAAATGCATTTGTCCATGTCAGCATTGGTAAGAGAGTCCACCGCACAGACTTTGTGGAGCTGAAATCCCACCTTCACATTGAGAATACCCTCCGCAATATTGTATGGCACTATCACCGTGCTAAATTGAACAGACTTCAAACAGATCTAGCAATTCAAGGCTTGGCATCTAAGAGGTGCTGTAGGCTATCATCTGCAGCAGAACTGTTCTCCAAAATATGTAACTTATGGGACCTTATATCTCCATTCCACCATTACCACCAAGCCAGGGGATCAACCCTTTTTTTAATGTACAGTGCAGGAGGGCATGCCAGGAGCAGCACCAGGCATACCTGAGAATAAAGTGTCAATCTGGTGAAGCTACAAAACAGGACCACTTGCATGGCAAACAGGATAAGTAGCAAGTGATGGACAGAACTAAGCAGTTCAACAAACAACCAGCAAGATCTAAGCTCTGCAGTCCTACCAATCCTACCATGAATGATGCTGCACAATTAAACTACTCAGTGGAGGAGGTTCCACATATATTTCCTCAATACTAGGGGGCCTGGAAATTCAGGCAAAAGATAAGACTGAAAATTTTCCAACAATCTTCAGCCAGAAGTGCCAATGGATGAACCATTTCAGCATCTTTCAGAGGTCTCCAGCTTCATATATGCAAATCTTTGGCCAATTTAATTCACTCCACAGAGTCATAGAGTCATAGAGATGTACAGCATGGAAACAGATCCTTCGGTCTAACCTGTCCACGCCGACCAGATATCCCAAACCAATCTAGGCCCACCTGCCAGTACACAGCCCATATCCCTCCAAACCCTTCCTATTCATATACCCATCTAAATGCCTCTTAAATGTTGCAATTGTACCAGCCTCCACCACATCCTCTGGCAGCTTATTCCATACACCTACCATCCTCTGCGTGAAAATGTTGCTCCTTAGGTCTCTTTTATATCTTTCCCCTCTCACCCTAAACCTATGCCCTCTAGTTCTGGATTCCCCAATGCCAGGGAATAGACTTTGTCTACTTATCTTATCCATGCCCCTCACAATTTTGTAAACCTCTATAAGGTCACCCCTCAGCCTCCGATGTCAGGAAGTGGTTGGAGGCATTAGATAGTGAAGAAGCCACGGTCCCTGATAACATTCCACAATAGATTTCTGCTCCAGAACTTGCTATTTCCCGAGTCAAGCCGTTCAGGAACATTGCCATTAACCTGACAATGGAGAAAATTGCTCACTTATGTCCTGACACAAAAATCAGGACAAATCCAACTCAGCCAATTACAACCCCATTTTTTTCCTTCACAAATATGCTTTATTGCAAAAAAATTATCTTTATATACATACTTATTCACTAAAGCAGTTTGATTCTGTACAGTATACTATGAAGAAATAAACAAACATTGGATTATGACTCTATCGAACAAACAAACCAAAGGCATTTCTTACTTGTACAAGATTTTATTTAGTATATTTGTGGCACCTGAATGGATCCCTAATTAACTTCAGCAGAATGCCCTGAGACAGCGGTCTTTCCCCACTGTGCCTTGGCAGCAGCTGCCCCTAGCTTTTGCACATCCCTCAGCACGTAATCCTGGGTCTTGCAGTGTGACAGTCTGCAAAACTCAATCGAGGTCAACGCCTTGCTCTGGACACCAATAGGTTTTGGGCAGACCAAAGAGCATCTGTCACGGAGTTGATGGACCTCCAGGCGCACTCTCAATGTATATCAATGAACCATCCAGCTATTATAGATCATCAGTAAAGTGATGGATGGCGTTATTAACAGTGCTATTAAGGAGCACTGGCTTAGCAACAACATCACTTATATTCAGTTTGGATTCTGTCAGGGCCATTTAGCTCCTGAGCTTATTAGAACCTTAGTTAAAACATAGGCAAAGAGCTGAACCCCAGTGATAAAGTGACATCAGGATCACATTTCACAAAGGGCAGCATCAAGAAACCTTAGCAAAGGGAAAGCTCTCAAATCTGACACAAAGAAAGATGGTTCTGATTGATGGAGGTCAGTCATCTCAGTTCCAGGACATCTCTGCAGGAGTTTGTCATGGTAATGTCCTAGGCCCAACCATCTTCAGCTGCTTCAACAATGACTCCCCTCCATCATAAGGTTAGAAGTAGGAATGTTCACTGATCATTGCACAATGTTCAGCACCATTCCTTACTCCTCAGATACCATAATAGTCCAAGTCCAACTGCAGCAAAACCTGGATATTTTCCAGGTTTGGGCTGACAAGTAGCAAGTAACATTCACACCATACAAATATGAGGCAATGATCATCTCCAACGAAAGAAAATCTAACTATTGATCCCTGACATCCAGTGGCGTAACCATCACTGAATCCCTCACTATCAACTTCTGGGATTGCCGTTAAGCAAAAATTGAACTGAACTGTTCAAATAGTTATGAAAAGATTCATCCTGGACTCAAGATATTAAATCTGTTTCTCTTTCCACAGATGCTGCCAGACCTGCTGAGATTCTCCAGCATTCTCAGTGTTTGTATCTGATTTCCAGCTTCTACAGTATTTTGCCTTTAGTCATAATGGTACTGTGGCTCCAGGTGTAAGTCAGAGGCTGAGAATCTTACAAAAAATAACTCACCTCCTAACTCCCCAATGCCTGTCCATCATCTATAAGGCACAAGTCAGGAGTGTGAAGGAATCCTGTCCAATTGACAGGATAACTCATCAACTCTATCAACACTCATCCAGGACACAATCTCAGGAAATGCAGCTGTCCATTCTGGTAGCACATTTACAAGCATATAGGATTGAAACATTCAGGATTCTTAAGGATTTTGACAGGGTAAACAGTAAGAAGATGTTCCCCTCATGGGAGAGTCTAAGACCAGAGGGCATTATCTCAGAAAAAAAAGACATCAATTTAAGAATGAGATGAGTGATTTCTTCCCTCAGAGGATTGCAAGTCCTCAGAACTCCATGCTGGAGAGAGCAGTGGGCAGAATCCTTGTGTATTTTTAAGGCTGATATAGATGGATTCTTGATCAGTAAGAGGAAACAAGGGTTATGGAGAAAGGGTAGGAAGGTGGATGTGATGAGTGTCAGATCAGGGATGATCCACTTGAGTTATGAAGTAGGCTTGAGGAGATGAATATTCCTATTTCCTATGGTCTTAACGTTATGGTCTAAACATTCATTCCCTCCCCTACTGACCATCGTTCAGTAACACCCATGCGTATCATCTACAAGACATACTGCAGAAATTTACCAAGGCTCCTTAGACAGCATCTTCCAAACACAAAAAGTGTACTGATCAGAACAAGGGGAACAGACACACGGGCTCATGACCACTTGTAAGTTACCTTCCAAGCACTCACCATCCTGACTTGGAAAAACATCACGATGTCAGGAACAACTCACTGTGTCTTTTAATCATCTTCTGGGTGTGCGGACAAGCTTCTTGGTTGCTTATTAAGGGGAGTTACAGATTGTTGATGGAACATCTTACCTTATTAATATATGGATTCCTATCATACTAAACGTACCAAGCTAAACACAAGTCAAGAATTTTTGACAGGGAAGTCAGAGCAGGTTGCTGGCAGATTCAGCTCACCATTTGCTCCAAACAATCTCCATAGTGGCCACTGGGCAGCAACATCTCAGGTCACACTCCATGGATAGCCCCACATGCAGCCCATGTCCATGGACATTGGCATCCGACATGTGTCTGCATCTAAAAACCCTGAAAGTACATCTTTAGTCTGTTCACAGGATGCTTCTGCACTCCAGTGCTACAGCTCAGGCTGCACTGATAGCCATCATTGTGAAACTCCTGCAAGGACATTTTGCATTCAGCTACACACACCCATCTCATGGACCAGGCTACAAATCCTGTCTGTTTATCTGCTGTCATAGCACTCACTCACTTTAAGCCTACCTGGATTCCTACATAGATCCCTGCCTTGCACTGCCTTGCCCTGTCATTGTGTGCTTTGTCCCCTCAACCAGGTTCACAGGACTGTTGTAATGAGTAACCATTTAGCACAAATACAAATTAAGGAAGCTTGTCATGATTGTGAGTAGTCCCCAGTCAAGTCAAGGTAAATAGACTTTTGTAAGGGGGGGGGGTCCCATCAATGTTAGTCAAGTACAGCTTCAGATACCAATCCAGAGGCTTGGACTTGGTTAGTCAGCCTCTTGGGACAGACAGTCATTATCTTCCTCAGATAAGGAGTGAGGAGCTGAACGTCAGGCACTCATCTTGACTCTGCTCAATTCTAGGCTATTTTCCTCCTGGAGAGAGGGGCAGGTAATAAAGGAGATGAAAGTGGTGACACAAGTATCAGCACCAGTGCAGATAGAAACATGCCCCGATCAAGCTAGTAGACAGCAGACACAGTACGTGTGGTCAGTGATGTTGTAGTTGTAGTGGATGATAGTTGATGGTGAAGGGAAGATGCTGCAGAAAATAGTGGAAATGGTAGAGCATGACTCTTGTTGGGAGATCGGAACAGTAGCAGCAATGAGTAGAATGTGACAACAACTTTCTTCTCACACTGCTGTGCGTTCCTCCAGACAGATGGGATTGCACTGACTCAAGTGGCAACCTTGGACCAGGCTGACATAGACTGATATCTTGGCCTCCTCTTCCAGTGCTGGGGGAAGAGGACATCCTACCACAGCACCATCTCATCCAGATGGATTTTCATGTCCCTGCATGCATGGCAAGTGTCAAATTTCCGTATGCCTTGGCCAAATGTCAGGAACCGTGCAGGGCAGCTCCAGACTGACAGTGTTTCTCTGGATGCAAATGTGCTTTTAAGGATGGCACCATGCCAAGCGAATGCTAGTGAATTCTGGGGCATTCTGGCAGTAGCAAGTTGTTCTGGGAATACCATTTGGTCGGATGGAGCTAGAACCAGGTGAGGGTATCACCATAGGGATAGGTAGACAGTTAATTAAGCAAATTTTGTAAGATACAGCAAGAACTCTCACAATGCCCAACACAAATGGTGCTTGAGCCAAAAACACCTGAGATTCAGCGCAATGAGACCTTTAAATCAATAAATATACTGATGATTAAGTAGGACACATAAAACATTGTGCAGCAATGTTACAGGATATATGTAATGGTGTTAAAATGAACAAGATATTTAGGTATTAATTTTATGATTTGAGACTCCTTTTGCATTCCTTTTACTTTAAGCCTGGCATCAGCCATATTTAGCCATGAAATTTATCCCTCAGCATAGATAGACAGGAAGTAGCACCAGCAGTCACTGAAATGAATCAGAGATTTGATTTCAATTTCCCTGAGCTGATCAGGGCCAACCAGGTGAAGTTCAAATTTTGGAACAACATTTTATGAAAAATCCTGCCAATTGATTACTTTCAATCAACAAAGTTTAACAAACACATTTACATAATTCATAACTCTCAAGACAAGACGTAACATTTTTTAAATCATTTATGTGATTTGAATGCTACTGGGAAGTCCAGCATTTAATATCTATCCTTATAATAGCCTAATGAAAGTGGTGGTGAGCTACATGCTTGAACTGCTACAGTCCATGTACTGATTGGCACAAAGTTCCACAATTTTTAATAGATGACAATGAAGGAATGAAGATATATTTCTAAATTAGTATGACATTTGATTTGGAGGGGAACCTGTAGGTGATGGTGTTCCCATGTCTCAGCTACTCCTTCTTTCTACATTGTAGAGGTAGTGGGTTTGGGAGGTGACAAATTTGGTGACTTGTTACAATGCTCCTTGTAGATGGTCTGTATTTCAGCCACTGTGTGCAGTAAGAGTGAAGGGAGTGAATGATAAGGAGATGGATGGGACACAAATCAAGCAGACTGATTAGCCGAGCTGGTGTGTTGCTTGAGTGTTGTTGGACGCACATTCATTCAGGCAAATAGATTCTGTACAATTTGTTTAAGGTAGGAAGTCAGAAAGTAAGTCACTCACCACAAAATACCCAGTCTCTGATCCACTCCTGTAATCACAGCACTTACATGACTGGTCTGATTAGGTTTCTTGTCAGTGGTGTCCCTAAGATGCTAGTACTGGGGGTTCCACAATTGTAATATCAGTGAGTGTAAAGCCGAGAATGTTAGACGTTCTCTTGCTGCAAATGTTAGTGGTCTGGCATCAATGTGAGAAGAATGTTTCTTGCGGCAACAGATTGTTTAATCATCTGAGGAGCTATGACTAGAAGTGAATACTGTTCAATCATCAGAAACATCACCACTTCTGACTTTGTGATAGAGAAAATGTTGTTGATATTGGAGCCAAAGACACTCTGAGGAAATCCTGCAATTATATCCTTATGTTAAGACAGGTGGCCTCCAACAGAAAACAAATACCTTCCAATGTGCTAGATGTGACATTAGCCAGGGAGACTTTTTGCCCTGATTCTTATTGAGTTCAGTTTTACAAAGAGGTTTTGATACCAGACCTGGTCAAATCATGCTTTGATCTCAAGGGTAGTCACATTCACCTCATCTCCAGCACTTGTGTCAATAATTGGACCAACCCTGTAATGAAATCTGGGCCCAAATGATCCTGTCAGAACTCCAAGAAAACATTAGATAAACACCATTACAAGATATTGTAAGTGCTGGTGTGGGAAGTGCGGGTTTACACAAATCGCTTTCATTACAATACAAAATAATTTTAAAAGGCCAGATGTTGTATTGGGAGTGGAGATACACAAAGTTGCTGGTAGGCATTGGGATCCATTAGAAATTCCACTACATACAGCTGCATTATAATTGTCTGGAATGTTTAACCTTCTAACTGGTTAATTTGTGCTGCCAGCGATTCTCCACAAATATCTTCTACTGATCACAGAGTCAGAAACTTGGGCTAAAAACATACCATTTATCTGGGTGTTTACTCCAATAATGCTACTCTGTTCAATCTCTCGTGTAATTCAATGATTAATAGCTCAACGTAGCCCACCTGCCCAATATACACAACCACCTCATCCAACCAACAAGCAACTATTGACCCGACTATCCTCCCCCTTACCAAATTACCCAAAATCTGATCAAACTGCTCACTCACTCACCGGTCCACTCACTCACTCACTACACACTCACTCACCCACTCACCCATTTACTCATCTACCACTCATTCACACATTCCACACTCTCTTCCCTCCACACTTACTCACACATTCATACTCACCCACTCACACGCTCTCCCCCACTCTCCACTGTTCTGCCCACTTACAAACCCATTCATTCAGCCTAAAAGTGCTCTGAAAGGTAAGTACGCACTAGTTCCATTGACAGCAGCAATGCATTCCTTGCAATTGATCAGAAGATCTATCCCATTAATTTTCTTTCCCTCTGATTGAGAAGGCAGGACTTATACTCATACGTGATTCCACAAGAATCAACTACATTCTTGCCTTACATTAGAGAATACTGTTAAGATAGTATGATAGAAATTTGTCTTGCATATTGACTCCACTGGAGCTGAATATTTGATGTAACAGACAGTTAGTGCAATACTATCTAGGTTATGCTACTATAAGATATAATTTCTCTCCCAGTGAATATTGAGTATTCAATCTTAGGGAGTTCTTAGTTGGACACAATTGACCCCCTTTAATGTATAATGTGCACACTTTTCCAGTACTCACCACTGGATAGCAATTGTTCCTCCTTCATCAAGGCACACTGTGCTATTTGTGGCCAACTATACCCATTCCAGTTAAAATCAACTAACTCAGGACAAACCAAGAGCAAGCCTGTCACTATGGTTGTGTTACATCAGCACGAGTTTAATTACAACCTGCTTACTACAATGCATTGTGCTATTCTCTTTTTTTCTTCCTATTCCTCTACTAGTACATTCATCTGGCATAATGAGTAGGAAAATCAGAATAACAAATGATGGAAGTATGGCCTGCACTAGTTTCTGAATTTGTTTATGAAAAGCAAGGAGAATAATAAAAAAATTGTTGCAATGAAATCTTGTCTAAAAGTTACTTGTCACTGACAAACACAAGTAGATCTTACATATTTCTATGGTTCAATTTATTTTACAATCACATTTCACAGCGCGAAGTAAAGAGTGGCATTGCCATAGTTTTAAATGACCTTATCTAGATGACAGCAGAATGAAGTCAACAACTTGTATAAACACATGCTTGAGATTTAATCAGTGATAATATCAGGGAACTGTAAAATCAAGCAGCATAAATTTGCCATAGTATAAATGATTTTATCCAATACATTTAATCTTTTGAATGTTATAATTGTTTTGAACTAATGTTCCTAATAGATTTTATAAATTTATATAAAGACTGGTCTATTGCATTTTTCCTTGATATTGGGACTGTTAATAATTGGTCTGTTAATGTAACTCCTATTCAACTTCTTTCTTATAAACATTTATTTTATATAACTTTGTTTTATACCAACCTTTGCAATATAGGTTTCTCCCTTTGACTTGTGTTTCTGGTGTTATGTTGTGCACTCTTGTCAAATTTAAGTTTTAGGCATAATACAACAGAAACAATGAAGGCAAGCTTAACCTAACTTGTCAGCAGAAAAGACGTAGGATTGGGTGTCTTTAATAGAGAGTAAAATTGAGCCAGGTGCTAAATCTACAATGCACCCATTCCTGTCAGCTTCTTGACCAGCAGACTAGGCTAAAATTGCCCCCAGTTAGTCAGTGCATTAATTTGGAAATCACAATTTTTACTGTCATAGCCATACGATGTCTCTTCAAGGCTGAGGAGGGTTCATTTGGACCTGTAGAGCAACATTACTGTAGATTTGTAAGCATGGCCAACCACTCAGCTCACTGACATTCAGATAAAATAATGCTGTTACTTACACCATTATTAGCAGACTCTCCATTATTACACACAATCAGTCTTCAGGGGGACCTTCATGCAGCAAAGAACAAGTGTGTGATTTCCTTTCTAGAATTCTGAAAGGCAAATACTGCAACATTCTAACAGAGTATTAATAAACACAGTAAATTTTGCCAATAGTTTCAACAATTGCCAAGAAATTTAGCTATTGTTCAACCCACATTCATTGATCCTGGATGATGTAATGTTACTGGAGAAAGTGGGGCAAGGAGCTGAGAAATATGGAATCATGTCTCCATCATGTCCTGTGGATTTGTGCCTCCTGCTGGCCAGAAAATAAAGTAAAAGGCAAAAGCCATGCACTGTCTGTTTCCTGTGCTTACAGCTAGAACATGCTCTGAATGCAATCAGCTATGAAAATAGAGAAAAAGAATAACTACTAACAAACCAAATGTTAGCTGACATAGCACAAACAGACAAAACTGTTTTCTTTTCTTCTTTAATCATGTCTGTAGATAGTCACAAGAGTGTTCTTGCCCCTTTGTGTAAAGTTCACTATAATTACAGGATATGTTAAATTTTCTTCAGTCTCTGCTAATGGCTGTTATGTGGCTTAATGCTCAGAGCAGCACCTCGCTCTGCTCTGCCACCAGTCTAATGAAAACCAGATGTTGTTTGAGCTAATAAGGATCAATTGAATACTCATCTGGCCTCTGGCAGAACAAACTGTTTGCTTTGAGAAGACATGTAAAACAAGTGATAAGTTTGTTGGGCTGTGCTCAGATGTTCCTGAGTATGAGATAAATGACTTATATTCCTTAAACCAAAAAGGAAGAAGTGGAAAAGCAAAGCAGTCAGACAATTTGTAATGCAATACAGAAAGTGCTTCTTCTTAGTCTTGTCTCCAATGTACTAATTGAGGTTGAAGGCATAGCCAAATGTTTTAGAGCTGAAGAGATGTTTTAACAGCATGTGCAAAATATTTTGCTCAAATTTTAAAATTTTTGTTAATCCTTTGCCAAAGTCCTTAAGTATTCTCTTGACAAAGAGATTGTAAATATAATTCCAATTATGAAAGAAATACACAGCAAGAAATATATGCAGTCAATCATAAGATAGAATGTGAATTCAAAGTTGAGGGAAGGTTTCCAAACTGCAAGCAAATGTTGTAAAAATAATTTCTTGAACTTTCAACTCTGGTTTTCAAATAGTTTCTCAAATTGCATATCTCATGCTGAAGTTTTAAAAGAAAAACTGAATTGCCTAAAATGTTTGAAATATTAAACATCAAACATTTGGACAGATGCATCATCTATGCTGTTTTACTTCAAATAAAAATGATTTTGGGAATGATTGAAAGAGTCTGGCTAAACACATGGTGTACAGGCAAGGGACTGTATTGTCTGATTACCATCTCTCCCATTGTCACAATTACAGTCCAAAAGTAACATTTCTTGGTATACAATTGTACCTTTATCAGATTGAACTAAACTAAAGGACACAGGAAAGAGACAGAATACTTAGAATGAGTGCTCAAAGACAATAGAAAAATATTTCATCCATTGTACTAATTGAACAAATGTTTTTTCAACATCTGAATCTAAAACACAAGACAAAACTATTAAAATATTATCTCTCTTCAGTTTTACCTCCTTTGTAGGTGAGGAATATCCATATTTTTAAAAGCTCGGTCAAGACAGGAAATCCACCATTTAGATTTACCTCTGTAGTTCTTTTCTCACTAGAAGCATGTCAAAGAGGGGACTGTCACCCTCTGTGATTTAACTTACAGATCAAAGAAGCTCTCAAAGTGCTCAATGCTGATTTTAGGACAGGGAGGAACCGGTGCTGTTACACTGTTTACCCAGATTCAGCAACGTGAAGTGGACAGTCTACTGTTGTCGCATCAAGCAGCAAGGACTTCAAAGGGTGCACGAAGGTGTACATCAGGGTCTAACAGCAGAATATAAAGCGCAAGGGTGTAATCACCTGCATCAGCAAAAATAAGACAAAATTGGGATCACTGAGAACAAGGAACAAATTTTCGACAAACTGAAAGAAGTTGGTCATGACAGGCAGTTCTACCTCAAAAAGTTCCCACACAGGTTTTAGTACAGAATGGCTCTCGCAAAGTAGCCAAAATAAGAAAAAACAGTGGCATATTGTCACAATATATGGTGTGATTTTGTTTCCATTAAATAATATGTTTTGTATAAGAAACCAGGTGTATTTATTGTGGCAGTGAAGATGCCAATTGATGTTTAATACAATGAACTATTATGTACAAACATTACGTTCCTCAGACATTTAAGTATCTGGACGAATATTAAGCTAATAGGTTACAACAGAGGAAAACACTTTCAGTAAAGTATTATCATTTAATTGATTAGAGATAAGGTGGAGTATGAGATTGTTATGGTCTCAGGTCACATACGACGATTGAGTGATTCAAAAGCATATCAAGGTATACTGGCATACTGTGATTACTAAAGGTATACTGACATACAAATAACATAACATAACACAATGTCCTCTTTTTCTAAAGGTAAAAAAAAATTGTAAACAGATGTACATCATTGTACATAGGCATACATTGTCAATTCAATAATTATACAAAAAGGTAAAACTGAGTTTACATGACTAACAATGCTTTGGAGGATTGTCAACTCATTTTGAATTGATGATCATGTACCTAGCTGAAGAGGTATGCATTTCTCTCTGTTCCACTTGTTTGACAACTTGGTTGTCGCTGGTTGCTGTCACTTAACATCATTGCACAATCATCATCACCAGAGTGTTTTTCCTCATTCAGTGCTTGATTTGTGTGATATAACTTGTTCGGAAGTGACTTCTATTCCATTGCAATACAGCACCATAATCAGTGATATCTTTATATGATTGGCACTGTTTGCACTTTTTAGAAACCTTTTCTCATATCCAGATTTTTATATTTGGATTTCTAACTTTCACTCTCTGCCCAGCACACCATTGTCATAGTTCTCTGACTATTTGCTGGTGATAAAGCACTTTCCTCTCTGTCTTTAAAGAAGAAGGTCCTACTTTTTGGAATGATTGGATAATTGGGTGCTAGGCAAGGCCAATCATACTTGTCTTCTGAACATAAATTGTGCTGAGGATGATATTCCCTTCTCCATTGGTGTTGCACAAAAATGCAGCAAATACAACATGAAAGTTTTGTGTTGTACAACATTTAATGAGCATTCACTTGATAGAATGTACCGCATGATATGCCAGGCGTTTTGAATATGGATAGAGGGTGATGACTTGAAATGGATCATTTGCCACTTAATTCACATGAGTTTAAATGTTTTACCAGTGCACTGTAGTCTTTTTTGTCAGATTCAAGGCATCAAATAAGCTAAATATAGCATTCATCATGTCAATAATGGTGCGCTTATTGTGTTGCTTAATCATCAAACAAAGGGAAATTTAGAAAAGTAACTGATCACAGACTGTGAACTTCTCTGTGCATTGCCAATAGCTCTGTTGCCACTTTCATCCGAGGAGTGGATTGAACGTTATGCAGATGCAGAGGCTTCATCCACTTCCGGGTTGGTGTGTTTGGCATGCATCACATGCACTCATGAGTCATTGATATCCTGATTATTCCATGGCCAGAATACAGATTCACATGCCAGCCATCTTTTGTGTTTCATACCCATTTGCCCACCACCCCCACCCCAGTGTGATTTGGACAAGATATCCTGGCATAATACCTTTGATGTTAGAACTTGTTCACCCTTGAAAATGACATGTCCTGATATACCAATTCATCTCTTGATGGTCAAAATAAGCAAACTTTCTCAGGTTTTTTTTATACACAGTCATGCCATCTCTGGATAATGGTTATTTTCAACTCTTGTAATTGCTCATATTTGGCATTTGCCAATGACAACTGTTCATACTGATTCTGGCAAAAGTTCTAAGAGAACTTCAACCTCATAGTCTAGAGTGCCAAATGTAAATCAATAAGAGTATCTTGATCTTTGAGCAGCTTGGATAATCCGCTCAGCTTTTCAGGTGTAATCATCCTGATACCTAGCTTATGTCCCATTTCAAACTCACATCCTTAAATATCACTGGATTCATTCAATTATATCACCTGTGATATGTTCTACCACATCAGGTATGGTTCTCATTTATCAGGCTCTTGCATGATCCGAGCTTGGACCACAGGAGAGAGGAAATGTTTTTACATTTTACCAGATCATCCCATTGTACAAGCGACAAAAGGCATCTTGGATGAGGATGGAGGAATCTGGGTGACCATCTACAAAAAGCAAATACGTTTTGCCATAGGGCAGGTGGGGGCAAGAAATACCCACATATCTTCCAATATGCCAAAAAATTGACAACTGTAAAACATTTGTGCCCCAACCTGGATAGGTGCCCTCCCACTGACCATAGAAACAATGCCAGGGTCAGCAATGAGACAGACTGGCCCATGAGAATGCTAGGCCTCAATCCCCCTGGTGAATTTTACAATCTATTTCCTCAGTGTGCTTCAGGTCTTGCACTCAGGAATGTTCATAAATATTTTCTTTAAGAAATAATATCTGTCCTGGAATTGTTGCTGCCATTGCGTTGCTTCTCTACCCACACTTTTTCATCTTCCTTCTAAATGGGTTGCAGCAAAATGCAGAATAAAAACAAGTAAATAAACGGGATCTCCTGTTTCTCTTTACACCTGAGACCATGCATGTTTTCGTAAACACCAGGCCAGAAACGCCAACCAGAGAGGAGGAATGTTCATAATGCCTGTGGGGTTGGTTGAGCACATTGGCAGCCAGAAGGAATTAGGGATGCAAGATACACTTGCTGATGGCCAAAGGATCAGGAAAGATCTGCACAATGTTAAAGAGCTTAGGTGTTCTTCCCAGTGCCCTGATCAACATTTAATCCTAACTAATGCCATTGAAAAGATGATGCAGTCTTTGAACAGCTGTATCTTTTATGTTGAGCTTGTCTTCTCAGTACATGTAGTGTGACATTGAACAAACCAAATCAAAACATTGCAGAACTCTAAGCATAAATTATGCCCAGTACAACTCGAACTTGCATGATCTTTTGCACTACTTTAAAAAACAGTGAGCTTGAAGCCAGTCATACTAACAAAACTAGTGATGCCCCCGGGATAGCTTCAGCATTGGGAATTTCCATTAGTTACACTCATTTACAGGGCTGCAAGGCTTTTCAGGGTTTTTTTTGGCAAAAGGAGACTATTACAAATGTTTTGAAGGCTTTGGAACATATCTTCTAATATGCCAAAAAAATTGACAACTGTAAAACAATGTAACTAGCAAATGTGCTTTTGTGCCAAGTGCCCCAACCTGGATAGCTGCCCTCCCACTGATCAAATTTGCTTTTTTAAAGCAACTTGCAATTATGTAAAATTGAATAATTCATTAGAGGAGAATTGACACTGATTAACTATTTATTATATATTTATTATTTATTCCCATTTCAATAATATTAATCAAATTGCACCCAGTTATCCCTCATAAATATATCAAATAAAGTTTTGAAAAAATTGTTTTGTCTTTTCAAAAATTGTCTCCTAAATGTTACCTGAGTGTGGTTATTCATGCCAGTTTTTGAATTTATCACAATACACAAATACATTTAAATGGAAATTTGTGAATTATATATCTCAGAAAATGTGCAAGTTTGATTACAAATTGTGCCCATTCTAGTAACTCTACTTCATTATTGTCATACTTGTTTGGGGAACATTAATATTAGCAAACTGGTGACTGTGTAACCTTGCATTCAAAGTGACCATTTCTTTTGCTTTAAAGTGTTTTGTGTTCTTTGATGTTTAATTCTTGGAGGACTGTCAGGAGCATGGAACCAATCTCCTGTTCCTCCATGAAATGTAACACACCTAATTATTACATTGCATATTAAAAGGCTTTGTAGAATAAACTTTCCATGGCAATCATTTTGTTGTACAATGAAATTAATCAGTTGGCTTATCCTGCGTGCCTCTGAGCTCAAAATAACAGTGTATTTGGAAAGAAAAACTTCTTTTAACAATGCAAATAATAATATGTTCACATAATAAAATTGTACAAATTATAAAATCTCCATTTCCTGTTCAATTAATCGTGCTTGTAAAAACAGCTATGTTCGCAATTTGGTATCATGAAAGTAACCAAGACTGTTGTACAGTTTTAAAGAACATATCTTAAAATATGCAGTTATTATGCAGTTAATTTTATTTTATTGCAAATAATGACTTCATGCAAACAGTCAATAATAAGCATCCATTGACTCGTTTTCTTTCTAATTGTCTTGAAATGTGTACTGTATTTAGCTTCAAACATTATAGTAGTCAGAGCAAACAATAACAGATGCAAAATTTAAACTGTTATCTGTGCAACTTTGCTATTACAAAATAAGGAAGGAAGTGAGCAGATCAAAACGGAAATATATCAGAATTTTGCAGAGGAAAATGGCCTGTCCTAGTGCATAAAAACAGCTGAGGACTCGACCCCTCATAAAGTTTAATGGGGAAACACAAATGTCTGATGAAACCAGCTGTATATCTTCAACAGGATCAAGCAGGACTTGTAGGAATTCTGCAAGGAATCTTCTTGTCTAGCCATGCATGAACTTTATCATGTCTGCACTGATGTCAACTTAGTCGTTTGGCCCCATCATCTATTGTTTGTACTTTTCAATCACTTTTATTTGTCTTAGAGCACCAACAAGGCAAATAGGAATGACACTTTGTTTACGCTATAGTTTTCACTGCAAAGTATTTAAAAATTGTTCTAACCTCTTGTCAGTTGTTCCAACACATGATAATCAGTGGTGACACTGAGTTACAGGCCCTCCTCCACAAGTTAGCATGTTTATATACTGTCAGGGATGCCTGACAGATTTTAACCCTGTAAAACAAGCAGTGATAATGAAGCTCCCATCAGATAAGTGACAATAATAAATGGATGTGATTTGTTCTCCCCTGATGAGTTTAGTTGGTGGTCTAACACGATAGTCTGGACAAATTATAGGCTTTTTATGACTTTCTTTTAAAAAAAGACTAAGATTGCCACTTTACAGACAAATTCAGTGTCTAGAAGTAACATTCAAGTATGATCACAGTTGCATTAATGAATATCAGATTTTCTTTTCATTCTTCCTACATAGCAACTGTGGATTACATTTTAAAACAAATTCATTATCTAAGAAGCAATTTGGGAAATGTTGAGCTTGCAGAAGATGTCATATAAATGGAAAGTCTTTCTGGTTATTTATTTTCAATACAAGTTAACACGTCAAAAGAAATTCTAAGTGGGGTGGAGAGATTCTACACTGCTGAAATAAATTGAAAATAAAAACAGTACTTAAACTCAAGAAGATTTAACTTGCAAGCAACTCCAATTCATTGCTCTTCAAAGCAGATTATAATTAAGAAACAAAATAAGCATTGTTGGAGACAGGTAATTGCATTTGCAGAATGACTGAATATACTTGATGTGAAAACTCAGCTACAGAATAAGTAGAGTTGTCTCATGGCAATGGATGAGCCTTTGTGCAGTTGAATAGCTGGGGGTTTTTTAAAACTTATTTTAGTTATAGCTGTGCTCGGTGAATTAAAGATTGCCTTCAATCACTACTTGTTTGCTAGAGCAGTAGTTAACTTTATGAGCAGAAGCAACCCTGAACTACAGGAAGATTTTCTCCTTAACTATTCATGTTCAGGATAGCACGTGTTCATTGAAACCAAGTACAGTGTTACCATTGGGTATAAAAACCTTTCCACAGTCAGTACAGATCAGCAATAGCATTTTTTCCTTTTCTTCAAATGGAAATAGTTATAAGTAAAATAGACAAACTATTCTGTATATTTTCTTAAATGAGATCGTAAAATGCTGAAAATATATAGCAGTTTAGTCAATGCCTTGATGTAAAAGGTAAATTAGAACTTTTGCTCCTCACCAACCACCAAATGTCTTTGAGCTTAATTTCAGACCCTTATTTTATTGCTCCCAGTGAGAAACCTACCAAAAATCTGATTAGATAACTGTGTGTGATACAAGTGGGAATATTTCATCCAGTTGCACATTAAAATTGTAATTGCAACATGTATTTCCATCTCTGGTTGAGCTTAACAATTTCAATCAGTTACATTGGGCTGGAGCTTGCAAGAACAGGTCTCTCATGGTACACACCATTTGTTAGATTTCTTTAACATTCTTCATCTCAAAGCACTTAGGAACATCTGGAGCCTCATGAGATTGAAGGATTGAGAATGAACTAAAGATGGACTGTTAGGTGTGATGTCATATCCGATAAAGGAAGAGAAATAAAAGGAAGGAATAAAATTAGATTGAGACAAAGAAAAAAAGCAAGCCAAGTAAAGAAAAAAATGGATTTGAGAATTTTAAAGTTTCGAACCATATCACTGGGTTCCCAGCCACTATGCTGTTAAAGGAAGGAGCCTGAAATTTAGATCAAGGACATTTGTCGGCCATTGAGAAGCAGAAGTGCAACTACAGACTAGATTGTTAATAAGAGAAATCATTGTTCCCATTTGAATAAAAGGAAAAAAAGAGATCTTATGTTTGAAATTGTACATTCTCACAGAGAGGCTGATCGTCTGAAATTATCATGCAATTGATAGCATAGCTACATTATTATTTATCAAAACTAACATTCTGATGAGTTTAATGAATAACTAACTTGAAAATCCAGTATTCAAGAGTGAGTTGTTCTTTGTGCAAAGCAAATAGCAGTAGCAAAGTGGAGAGTGATGTAAATCAACCAGGAAGTTCCAGGTATATCTATGTCTCTTGATCCCATGAAGTTGTTGGTTGATTTATACATAATTAACAGTGCGTCATTCATGTGCTGCTATTTTATCAACAACCTCCAGCCCATCGTGTCAGATTGGCGTCACACATGGAGCTAATCCACCATCAGCAGTAAACCTTTCAATAAATCCCAAAGGACTCTAAATCCCTCTTTTAAAGACAGAACTAAGTAGATCTGATACCCATGTCAAACCAGTCAAAACATGTACATAAAGTAAAATAAAGGAAACCATGTTTAAAACAGAAAGAAAACATGACACAGAATGGATTTTTTTTTCTAAATCTTTAAATTTAAAATTCCAAAAATCTCTAGAATCACTACTACCCGTGTGACTGAAACACTGTCGTTTACATTTTCCTTTTTTGAGTCTCAAAATTTAATTGCAATATCCAAACCATAAATCATGTCATGAATTAACAGCCCTAAATGACTGTGGTAAGGTTATTATATATTAATACTGCAAATCCAACAATGTGTTGGCACACAATGGGGAGGGTCACAGTGAGATGGCAATTTGTTTCAATTTTAGGAGGCAAGCAATGAAGTGATGCAGTACATAACAGTATTTTTGTTGAGAAGCAGAACACAAAGTCATCCCTTCACTACAATCCTTTGGAGATTTTTTTGTCCTAATAATGGCAGGCACTGTGGACTCGGTATTATCTCTCAAACTAATTCTGTGCCAATACTTTTATTTAGTATGATATTCAGCAAAACTGTTTTTGGCAGCATGTAACACATGTTGGGGTGAGAGGGGAATTAAGTTGCATGGACCAAACAATTCATAGATTGATCCAACACAGAAGGAGGTCATTCATCTCTGTGTGAACTCTTTAAAAGCAGTAGCTCCATTCCCATTAGATTTCATATGATGCTTTTAGACATGTAATTATATGTGTGATATCTGGATAGATATTTTAAGATAAAATAAGGAACTGCGGATGCTGGAGATCTCAAACTAAAACAGAAAGCACTGGAGAAACTCAGGAGGACTGGCAGTATCTGTAATGGGAAAGACAGGGTGTATGTTTGAGTCCAGTGACTCTTCATCAAATCTGAAAGCTGCAGCTGAGAAATGGTGGTATTTATGCCGATGATAGTGAAGCAGGGTCGGGGAGAGGAATGTGGAGAACCAGTGAATAGAACAGATGGAGACAGATCCGAGAGAGAGAGAGAGAGAGAGAGAGACAGAGAGAGTGAAAAAAAGGCATGGGAGGCAAATACTTGTTGAAGGGGTGCTAATGGGGAGTAAGAATAGTTAAGCATGGATAAGCTGTATTGGGAGCAAACATACATAAGAACCTAAGAAACAGGAGCAGGAGTAGGCCATCTGGCCCTTTGAGCATGCGCTGCTACTCAGTAAGCTCATGGCTGATCTTTTTGTGGACACAGCTTCACTTAACCACCTGCTCACGATATCTCTTAATTCCTTTACAGTTCAAAAAAATCTATCTATCTTTGCATTAAAAACATTCAATGAGGTAGCCTCAACTGCTTCACTGGGCAGGGAATTCCAGCGATTCACAACACTTTGAGAGAAAAAATTCTTCCTCAACTCAACCTGCTCCCCCTTATTTTGAGGTTATGCCCCCTAGTTCTAGTTTCACCCAGCAGTGGAAACAACCTCCCTGCTTCTGTTTTGCCCATTCCCTTCATCATTTTATACATTTCTATACATTTCCCCTTTATCCTTCTAAATACAGAACAGGATCTTGGGGTGTGGGGTGGGTCATGAACACGGAGGAAGGCATTCACGCTTTAAAACTGTTGAACTCAGTGTTGAGTCCTGAGGATTATAAGTGAATAATGATGTGTTGTTCTTTAAGCTTGCATTGTGCTTCCCTCGTGCACTGCAAGTGGTCTGAGACAGAAACATTGGATGGGAACATGGTGGCACATTGTAATGGCAGAGAACTGGAAGCTTACTATAGAGTGTAGATGCACTACAAAGCAGACCCCTTCCTGATGGACCTATGGTCAAAGATGTTTTTTCTGAATTAAACTCTCCACCAGGGGCAGGTAGTACAGCACTGTCATTTGGAAAATCCTCAGCAAAGTGGTTGGACACATCCTTTGTAACACAAGGGATAGGTAGATCCTCGGCATAAAGTGAAACTTAGTGTTTGTGTACTCAGGGTCTACAGATAACTTGATGAGCCATCAAGATGAGGACAACGTTGGATATGTTTAGCTCCTCTATATCTAAAGATTTCTTCTTTGGATCCTTACCAGCATGCTCCATTTGTGCTCTCCAGATGAAGTGGGAGATGGCTCAGGTGAAGCCATGATATAGGAATGAGGATCCATGCTCAGTTTTTGTTTGACTCCCTATTTCTAGGTTTTAATGCATGCTCCAGCCCTCAACACCTTCAGGTAATCTGACCTGACAGTGGAAGGGACAAAGGGTCAGTCTTCCCAGTTCCCAAAGAGCATCATCTTGCCTTTGTTTCAATTTACCTTGGGTCCCAAGGTCAGTTCAAACTAACGTTCCCTGTAAGCTGCATGGTTGCACATACAGCTAATCTGTCGGCATATGGGCACCAGTTGCAGCATTGACTCCCAATTCCAGAAGACAGTGTAGTGTGCAGACCTCAGAGGATGGCACAGGCAAAACAAAATTTAGCAGGAATGCTGGTTTGAACAGGTCGCAGATGCTAACCCATCTCCATCCCGACAGTGTTCCCAAGTAGACGATGATGGCATCATCCATGTACAGGGAGGCTTTGACCTGAATGCCTCCACTGCCTGGGATAATCACCACGTTTATGCTTATGTCCTTCCTGATAGAGATAGGAAAAGGTTTGATACAAACAAGACAGGGGAGAGAATGCAGCTTTGCCTAAATCCAGTTTTGACTGGAAAGTTTTCTGTTTTCCACACTTTAGTAAAACAGAATGCTTCACCAAAGACCCTTTGTCAGCACCTTACAAACCCACCAACCACTTCAATCTAGAAGGACAAGGCAGCCAATACATGGGAACACCGTCACCTGCAAGTTCCCCTCCAAACCACTCACCATCCTGACTTGGAAATATATTGTCATTCTTACATTGTTGCTGGGTCAAAATACTGGAATTCTCTGTCTCTAAGGGCATTGAGAGTCAACCTATAGCAGGTGGACTACAGCGGTTCAAGAAGGCTGCTCATCGTCACTTCTTAGGGGCAACTAGGGTTAGTCAATATGAATGATTTAAAAAATTAATCTTCGCCTAATATGAAGCTAACAAAATCTGGTGTACAATGTGGGAACCAATTTAATTAACATGACAGTAGCTAGCAGAGATCAGTGAGTATACTGTAGATAGGACCATCATTTGGAACGGTAAACTAACATTTTGATTTTGAGTGTTGGATATGGTTCAGTTAGTAGCATTTTTGCTTCCAGTTTTCAGATTCTAATCCAAGCTTCCATGTGGGGCTGGATTTTATGTGCGCCCTCTTGGTGCTGCCTGTCCCTTTCAATGGAAGTACAAACTCTAAGATGAGAAGAGGTGTTTCTCCTGATGTTCTGGTCAATATTTACTCCTCAGTAACACAAAGAAAATCATTATCTCATTGCTACTTGTGGGACCTTGCTGTATATAAATTGACTGCCTCATATCCTATACAACAGTAACCACACTTCAAAAGCATCTCATTGGCTATAAAGCACTCTGAGAAGACTGGTATTCAGTCTATAAATGCAAGTTTTTCTTTGTTTAAATCCTGTAGCAGCTTAAGGGAGTCCACAAAATTTAAAAAAAGTTTAGTTTAATTTTCTTTCTCTGTCTTCCTTGCTCTCAATATTGAATGAGCTTTATGTTTCCAGCTGCATGCTTTTTCATTGAACCATTTTATATCTTGTTTGTTTTACTTCAGATTTTCAGAGGGGGAGGTGGGTTGAATGGTCTACTAATGTTCATGCATGATGAATGAAGATTAATGTTTATACGAAAGAAAAACAAATTGTTGGAGACAGCCAGTACTGTACTCAGGTCACAAAACTACATCATTTTCAGAAGTTTCCAAGTCATATATGTCAAAATCATCAGCCCTTCCACAATAAAGATGGATAATCGTTTCACTGTTGTTTAATATCCCTTCTCAGCTGCATTGTGGTTACTTGATACTCCATATTCTATAATAAAGCATCCAGGTAAATGTCTCTACCATCAAGTTTCTGCCACCAGTTCCTTCTTTCAAGTATGAAAATGCAATGCAATAAGACTGACATTTCAATCCTATTACTTTTGCCTTACTCTAGTTTGCCACATAGGGTTCACTCAATTGGATTTATGATCCTGCCTGTGGCTTTATTCCCAGCAGTCACAGTAGTTCAAGGGTTTAAATGCAGATGTGGGGAAAAGTGATGTCTATTATTTTGTGCCTCAGTCTAAAGCTTTGAGGGTATAAACTCCTAAGGTTGACATCAACTTACAATTAGCACATACAGTTTGAACATTTATAGTTCTCACACCCAAGAACTTTTGTTTGTTAAAAATTCTCCTGTTCAAACCCATCAGTCAAGCTCAGCCAGCCCACAGTGGTATAAATGCAGATTCAGTCGTGCAGGAGGACAAGCGGGCAACTAGGGAGAGAATAGGGCCCCTCAAAGATCAGCAAGGCAGCCTTTGTGTGGAGCCACAGAAAATGGGGGAGATACTAAATGGATATTTTGTATCAGTATTTACTGTGGAAAAGGATATGGAAGATATAGATTGTAGGGAAATAGATGGTGACATCTTGCAAAATTCCAGATTACAGAGGAGGAAGTGCTGGATGTCTTGACACGGTTAAAGGTGGATAAATCCCCAGGATCTGATCAGGTGTACCCGAGAACTCTGTGGGGAGCTAGAGAAGTGATTGCTGGGCCTCTTGCTGAGATATTTGTATCCTCGATAGTCACAGGTGAGGTGCCGGAAGACTGGAGGTTGGCAGACGTGGTGCCACTGTTTAAGAAGGGCAGTAAAGACAAGCCAGGGAACTATAGACCGGTGAGCCTGAACTCAGTGGTGGGCAAGTTGTTGGAGGGAATCCTGAGGGACAAGATGTACATGTACTTGGAAGGAAAGGACTGATTAGGAATGGTCAACATGGCTTTGTGCATGGGAAATCATGTCTCACAAACTTGATTGAGTATTTTGAAGAAGTAACAAAGAAGATTGATGAGGGCAGAGCAGTAGATGTGATCTATATGGACTTCAGTAAGGCATTCGATAAGGTTCCCCATGGGAGACTGATTAGCAAGGTTAGACCTCACGGAATACAGGGAGAACTAGCCATTTGGATACAGAACTGGCTCAAAGGTAGAAGACAGAGGGCGGTGGTGGAGGGTTGTTTTTCAGACTGGAGGCCTGTGACCAGTGGAGTGCCACAAGGATCGGTGCTGGGTCCTCTACTTTTTGTCATTTACATAAATGATTTGGATGTGAGCATAAGAAGTACAGTTAGTAAGTTTGCAGATGACACCAAAATTGGAGGTGTAGTGGACAGCGAAGGGGGTTACCTCAGATTACAACAAGATATGGACCAGATGGGCCAATGGGCTGAGAAGTGGCAGATGGAGTTTAATTCAGATAAATGCGAGGTGCTGCATTTTGGGAAAGCAAATCTTAGCAGGACTTATACACTTAATGGTAAGGTCCAAGGGAGTGTTGCTGAACAAAGAGACCTTGGACTGCAGGTTGATAGCTCCTTGAAAGTGGAGTCGCAGGTAGATAGAATAGTGAAGAAGGCGTTTGGTATGCTTTCCTTTATTGGTCAGAGTATTGAGTACAGGAGTTGGGAGGTAATATTGCAGCTGTACAGGACATTGGTTAGGCCACTTTTGGAATATTGCATGCAATTCTGGTCTCCTTCCTATCGGAAAGATATTGTGAAACTTGAAAGGGTTCAGAAAAGATTTACAAGAATGTTGCCAGGGCTGGAGGATTTGAGCTATAGGGCAACACTGAACAGGCTGGGGCTGTTTTCCCTAGAGCGTCGGAGGCTGAGGGGTGACCTTATAGAGGTTTACAAAATTATGAAGGGCATGGATAGGATAAATAGACAAAGTCTTTTCCCTGGGATTGGGGAATCCAGAACTAGAGAGCAGAGGTTTAGGGTGAGAGGGGAAAGATATAAAAGAGACCTAAGGGGCAACTTTTTCATGAAGAGGGTGGCACGTGTATAGAATGAGCTGCCAGAGGAAGTGGTGGAGGCTGGTACAATTGCAACATTTAAAAAGCATCTGGATGGGTATATGAATAGGAAGGGTTTGGAGGGACATGGGCTGGGTGCTGGCAGGTGGGACTAGATTGGGTTGGGATATATGGTCGGCGTGGACAGGTTGGACCGAAGAGTCTGTTTCGTGCCGTACATCTCAATGACTCTAAGTGTGAGGTTTCCTGAAGCTTTCCTCCCTTACCACCTGAATGCATCTGAATTCAGATACAGGAGGCCACCTGCCCAAAGAGAGTAGGGGTTTAATGCAAACGAAATATGAAGGAATGGTCGATAGTTTTTGATTTACTGAAGACTAGGTTTGGCAAGGTCTTGTATTCACCAATGAATATTTGGCATCAAGCAGCATTTCCTCCAAAGGAGGGCGACGTAGTTTTTCTCCCTTTCTTAAAGGGGAGGTCATTGATGAAGCAGTTGAAAATTTTTCGGGCTTCAGGCATTACCATGAGGAAGTCCTGCAGTGAAATCCTGAGGCTGAGTTGATTAGCATCAATTAATACAACCATCTTCCCTTTAACTAGGTACATGTACAGGCACTAAAGTATTTTCAATATGATTTTGATTTTATGCAGACACTTCTATACCATGTTTGATCAAATGCCACCTCAATATCAAGAGCAGTGATACTTACCTCATCTTGGAAGCTGAACTGTTTTGTCGATATGTGGACAAAGACTGGAATAAGGATGCAACCATGAGATCCCAATGGACCTGAATTGAGCATCAGTGTTCCTAAGTAAGCACCATATAATAGTTTTGTCATTAACAGCTCCATTACTTTCAGTCAAGGCATTTGTATACATTGAAAAGATCCATAGGTTTTAATATGATGGAAAAAATGTTTTGAGATTTTGAGAATAGTGAAAATTCTTCAATGTGATTGATTCCTAACCCTGTTTGCTGACATCACTGTTGCTGGACCTTTGGAGATTCACTTGAATTGATTCCAAAATCAAATTCAAGTTGAGAAAATTGAAATTGTCACCAGAGTTGGTCAGCAGCTTTCTTCATGATAAACAGCAAGTACTTTGGTACTGTGCTCTTGCCCTTAAAATCCAGACCAATATCGATTCTCTTACACAGATCCAAGGGCTCAGTAAATAAGGTCTTGGGTGGAAGACTCCAAAACTTCTATCAATCTGGAACAGGTAAGGACTGAACTCAAGAGTTGAAGGGAGTGCCACACAAATCACATACCTTTTACAACTCCTGTTAGATCTAACGTAGCCATCTGTGAAGAGCTCAAAAGAGGATGACTCTGATATAAATAAAGCCCACTGATTCTCAGCCTCCATTTTCCTTTTTTTTAATGTTTTTGATTAAACATTTGCAATAATTTATGAATCTTTTCTCAAGCATAAGATCTGTTTACTTGTCAGTGATGTAACAACATTTAAAAACAAGTCTTAAACGAGCAGATTTTAAATGTCAACAAAAGTACTCAATGCCAATTTGGCATAAAGACAATATTATTGCAGAAGGACAGTAACAAACTGGACAACATTTAGAGCTTCACAAAATATACTTTAGAAATGCAATTTCATTTAAGGAATAAAAATAACAAGAAGTCAGTGTAATAGTTGCATAAAAACCAAACTTGCATAGAACAGGAGTCAGACTGATTCTAAATTGGTGGCTGAAAAGGACATTACAAATGTGGATAAACATGAAGGACAGGAAAATACAGCTAGCACATTAAGCCTGTTTCAAATGGAACCTACAAAGTTTTATTGTAGCAAACTTTAAGCCATTACTTCTGTCACCAAATTTCTTCCTGTCCCCATAAAAGTTTTGATTCTCTGTTGCATTCTGACAGTTGGAGTTCCCTATATTTCTTTATTTTACATTTGCAATCTCTTTCTATGATTTGAATCTCTCTTGCTCTGTCGTCTGATCTATTACTTGCTAGCCTAATTTTTCTGACTCTTAATAATTCTGCTCTCCTTCTGTCTCCTTTGTTTTTCCCCAATCCCTATCAATTTTGCTCAATTTACTAACCCAAAATCTCTCTCACTCTCTCTCTCTCTGTTCCCTTCTTTCACTTTCCTGAATTTTTCTCTGTCAGTGATATCACTTGGTCCTAATCTCACTGTTTCTATTCCAAATCTTTTCTCTATCATCCCATTCACTTTCAGTGCCAAATCTCTGTTTTCTATGGCTACTTTTGTTAATGTTGGTGTGCGACTTTGGCTGTTTGTCTGAATCTCTCTTGATGTAGAAAGGCAATGATAAATTAATAAACTAAAAATATATTTCATACGACAGAGCATTGTTGGTCTACAGCAGTGTTGATCAAATTTTAAGTTTAAAATGATGATGAACTTTCCTTTTCCCAAGTATATATGTTCTGCTCATTTGATGGAAATGGTTTTGGGTTAAGCTAAGTGTGAGGATAGCAAGGGGACTGATTGTAAATACTATGGAGTCACAGCACCTGCTCATCCTGGTTCAATGCTGATACTTCTGAGGGAAAAAAGACTTTCTTGGCAGCTTCCCCATTCATTACAGATGAATTTCAGAGATGGCCTAAAGTGCGCAAATAGCTTCTCATTTTCAAATGGAGGAGACCATTAGATAGCCATCAGAATGCTTGAAAATTGGTCAACCAGTTTCAAGTTAATATGTTTCAGGTATTCTTGGGACAGAGGGCTTTGTTCTCAATTTGGATCTCTCTGCACCCATTTCACAATTTATGGGCGGCACGGTGGCACAGTGGTTAGCACTGCTGCCTCACAGCACCAGAGACCCGGGTTCAATTCCCGACTCAGGCGACTGACTGTGTGGAGTTTGCACGTTCTCCCCGTGTCTGCGTGGGTTTCCTCCGGGTGCTCCGGTTTCCTCCCACAGTCCAAAGATGTGCAGGTTAGGGGAATTGGCCATACTAAATTGCCCGTAGTGTTAGCTAGGGGGTAAATGTAGGGGTATGGGTGGGTTTCGCTTCGGCGGGTCGGTGTGGACTTGTTGGGCCGAAGGGCCTGTTTCCACACTGTAATCTAATCTAATCTAATCTAATCTAAACCTAATCATAAAATAGGCTCTTGTCCAATGTGTGTTACTTAACAAACAGCCTTGGGTATTGGTGACAGCATAAAATGGGCAGCACCAGATTGGATGCAAGAAAACAAAAATAGGGAGAGGACTAACAGATAGGTATTTACATAACCATTTGTTTTTTAAATCATTTTTAATCAACCTGTTCATACTTCTGGAGCAGGTGAGGCTTAAACCTTAGAATTCTGGCCCAAAGAGATAGTCTCTACCACTATGCCACAAGAACACTCCTTCATCTGTTTTATATTCTGGCCAAATTTAAAAATTACCAACTTCTTTACAACACAGTTACTAGTTCACCCTTCACTACTCTGAGCAATGCTTCCAATGTATATAATAGATTTGCATCATATTAAAGCACCATAATAGGGATACCATATCTTATAATGTATAACTCTTTGTGGAATCATTAATTAACATGGTAACAACACAAGACGTCTTTATTACAATTACCTTGTAAGAACACATTTTGTGTGCCGCACAAAGTGAACCTGAACCATAGTAAAGATTGTATTTATGATCATATCCAAATGTTTTGCATGTCAAGAGCATGTTTAATGATGATTCTGCTATTAGAATGTTACAAATAGTTTTAGGTAAGCGAACAGGTCAAATTAAATTTAATCTTCGTAAAGCACTTTAATACAATGGGTGTTTGAAATAATTGGTGCTCTCTAGTTCATAATAGTAACATGGACTGTATTTTTCTTTCTTGGAAGGATTTGACTTGTGTTTTTAGGCTTGATTTTGTCCTTCACTCTTCCCCAGCTCGATTCCATTCCAAACCTCTCCTTTCGGCCCAGCTCAATCGCCCAAAATCACATCCATTACAGCTTTTGTGTTTGAAATTCTTTTCTCGAGTTCCCAGTAACACTTGCCTACAGCTTGAGCCTAACTCACTTCCTGAGGTGAGTTGCAATGAAGCATTGCAAACTAATTCCTCTTAGAATATCATTAGCTTGAGTTGGCAGTGACAATGTATTGAGCCCATGGAATTACGAGAGCATGAACAAAGAAACCTTTAAATTGCCACTTTCAGTTTATGTTACTATTGCTATCACTCTTTGACCAATTTAAATGCATCCTAAAAGTGACTTCCACTAAGGGGTCGGGCAGGTTTCCTTGTCTTACTGTTAATAAGCAAAACACCACACTTTATGGACAGGTGATTAGCAGTTCTATCTCCCACCAGGACCTTCTGGGTACCAAATTTCAGGGAGCATATTTAAAAGACACACAGTTAAAACTTCACTTTCTGCTATGCAGGAGCATCTCTGCTCATCTTCCCCCACCCAGCTCTGGAGATGTCATAACTGAAGAGGCTGGTGAAGAAGGCATTTGGCACACTTGCCTTCTTTAGTGAGAGCATTGAGTAGAGGAATTGGGACGTCATGTTATGGTTGTACAAGACATTAGTAAGGCCACATTTAGAGTATTATGTTCAGTTTTGGTCACACTGCTACAGGAAGAATGTTATTAAACTGGAAAAGGTGCAAAGAAGATTTACAAGGTCGGTACCAAGACTACAGGGTTTGAGTTATAAGGAAAGGCTGAATTGGCTTGTGCTATTTTCCCTGGAGCATCAGAAGCTGAGGGGTGATCTTATGCAAGTCTATAAAATCATGAGGGGCATGGATACAGCAAAGAGCCAAGGTATTTTCCCCAGGATACGGGAGTCCAAAGCCAGAAAGCATATGTTTAAGATGAAAGGGGGAATATTTAAAAAAGATCTGAGGAGCAACTTTTTCAGACCAAAGGTGGTCCATATATGGGAATGTGCTGCCACAGGAAGTGATGGAGGTGAGTATAATTACAACATTTAAAAGACATTAGGACAGGTACATGAATAGGAAAGGTTTAGATGTACATGGGCCAAATGCAGGCAAATGGAACTAGTTCCATTTAGGAAACCCAGTCAATATAGATGAGTTGGGCTGAAGGCTCTGTTTCTGTGCTGTATGACTCCATGACTCGATGTTGGAGACCATGCAAAAACCAGCATCTCAATTCTGCAAAGGCTCCCCAGAGGTTTTCCTGAAGGCCATCCAGGATGAACAGAAGGTCTTTTCCCTTAGAGATGGCCATGAGTGGACATCTTGACCATGAAGGTAGTCTGGACAGAGATGGCTGTGAAGGTCAGCACTCATGAGCAGCTCAAAAAGACTTGCCTCCAGTGCCATAAGAGAATGAATAATCTACTGTGCTCCATGAAGATATGTAACACTGTCTTCTCAATGCTTCATGTCCTATCAATGTGAATTTGAACTGGGAGCTTGCCATTACAGAGGGCTGTCACACACAAGATAGATGCCAGGCATCTCCATCAGAGGCCTCATGCAATCAATGCCTGTCATTTTATTTCTACCATAGTGCACCACAGCATTACTGATACTGATGTGTTTTCCAGGGTTCACATTAAAAGATAACAGGAGCTGCAACACTCAGGAGCTCACACATCACCAGCTCATGGACCTTTCATCATAACTAGGAGAATATACATATGTGATAGTTTTACACCAGAGGCTTGCATGGACAACAACACAAAACATGGTTTCAGGTTCAGCACCTCATATGTATCTCATTAAAGAACATTAAAATCATTGTGGGTGCACAGGTGTTTTCTGTCTAACATTGCACATAACACAAACACAATACTTTGTATGGTAATCTCGTGGTCTTTTTCAGTCTGTTCAGGCTTCTGGCTGTTTATGGTTCCCTTCTGGAGGAAGCCTGCTTTGAAGAGCAATGATCATGCCAGATACTCAGGTATACAACATGTGCAGCAAAGAACACTGAGACTCTCATTCACCGGTGTCCTCTGGAGTAAACATAACTTCTGGGAATTGGTAACGTAAGTTAGATGGCATCAATAATTATAGTTTCACCCTCTACATCTCCACAATAAATGAATGCCCCTTGTAAACTGAGATTTAATCTTAGCCCTCATGTAATCCTGCAACATTCCATGACAATGCTCTGGCCAGAAAACTGAACCAGAGGTTATTACTGCAAAGGGAACTAATTCACTTACAATTTATGCCAAACAAAGTGGTTTAATATTTTAAAGTTATAAAAAGCATTCTTCTGAAGGCAGGACTGTCTTTGTTTCACAAAAGGCTCATAACTCCAAGCATCCAAATGTATTAATGCAAAAGAGGCTCTGACAGTGCAATAGTAGAGTCCCCACCTCTGAGTCTCAAGATTGGTGTTCCACTACCACCTTAGCCGTCCTTACAAGAATAACCTCTGGATATCAAGTTGTGGTATCCATTATTGCAACAATACACTGATATGCTGCTTGGGTAATGATCCTGCACAGTCTACTATCCCTTGACACAATGGTTCTTCAAAAACTGATATGTGTATTAACAATGCGGACTTACTTACACCTTGAAGTTTACCCATTACCTGACAGAAATGACACATTTTACTGGATTGCAGTATGTCCTTATGAAGTCTTGTCCATGTAAAATGCCTGTTTATCAATGCTTGAATTCTCTGTATTCCTATATGTTGTGCCATAAGAATTTCATGCACTACTCACAAAATCTCCCGTCTGAAGCACAACCATCCATTCATCACATGTAGGCCTGTGAGGATGCCTCCACTTGCTGATCAGAATTCCATTTTTAATATATCTACTCCAAAACTCCCTCAACCTTAGTATGAGTTGTCAGTGCTAACTTATTTATCACTGGATGTGCTATTAGGCCTCATTTAATGAAGATATGCTAAATGCTCCCTTTGAATTATTCTTTTCTAAATTAAAACACCTAACTCTTACACTAATCTCTGTAACTGACAGAGTGAAAAGGAAAATGTGACTGTCATGTACTGTTCACAGTTAGTTCAACTGAGAGCTATGGGCTGGAACTGTTTTCACAGATCCTCCTAAGGTCCCTGCATAAAATGGCTGCTCTCAGCTAGACTTCATACAGATCAAAACTCAAAATGGCTGCTGTCTCAAATTGTCCACTCATGCTTCCACCTTAGTGTTGTATTTGCCAATGACTGGGACAAGGATTATCTTTTACCCAAAGAAATTGATGTATGAACTATCTCAGACATTAACTCGAATGGCTTGCATTCTTCCAAGCTTGGTGAGATAAGAAAGTGCTGATCATATCTCCAGGGAAGCCTATGACATTGAGATTCTGTTTACTCTTGTGGAAAACTCATTGAATTTACACTATCATTACATGTTTAGATATGGCTATTTGTAACCCCTCTTAAGATACGCACAGTCTGGTTCCTCTATTTGGCTGACTGTAATTGATTCCACACAGGAAGTCAACTGACTTTGGGAGCAATGATTTTATTTGAAAGTTCCTTGTATCTATTTTTAAAAGGATATGATTAATTGTTACAAAATCTATCACATGTTAACTACATATTCATGAAAAGAAACATCAAAAACATTAATTTGGGCAAGATTTACATTTATGTGTGAAACTTGACTACTCAAGAGGTACCAGCATGAGTAAAGAAGAAAGGAAAATTTGTAGGACAGTCAGAACTAGAACAATTTGATTTAATATTTTCATTTTTTAAGATCAAGTATTAGAATAAAAACTTATATTAGAAGTCTAGTTGTAAATTTTATTGTATCACGAATGTGCTAACTCTATAGTTGAAGAGTTGGATAATTCTTAGTACATACAGTCAATGTTTATGAGATCAGTTACTGAAATTCAGAACAATAGTCACCAGACTGCAACGGCTGGGTTTCAAAAACAGAGAAGATGCTGGAGCTCATAGAATACTATCTACAGGATACTAAATATTGGCTTAAAATAGCAGTAAGACAATGACTTCCTGTCTACAACACTTTAACAATCTTCTGGTATAAATTCCTCTTCCTGTCACATGACATAAAGCAACAAGGCATCATTGATGAACACAATTAAAAATAGGCATCTGTGAACAATATTCTGCAGTGAAAAGCCTACTTAAAATATCCCAAACTGGATGGAATGGAAGTGGAACTACATAATAAAACAAAGAAATTGTACTTTTAACAGTGTAAGGATGTGGAAAGGAAACAATACACCAAAAAATGTGAGGTCAGAAGTCACACAACACCTGGTTATAGTCCAACAGGTTTATTTGAAGTCACAAGCTATCGAAGCACTTCTCCTTCACCTGACGAAGCAGCAGCACTGTCCGAAAGCTTGCGATTTCAAATAAACCTATTGGACTATAACTTGGTGTCATATGACTTCTGACTTTGTCTACCCCAGTCTAACACTGGCACCAACACATCATAAAAAATATGAGGAGCATGAATGTACTGGCTGAATACCAGCATTAAAATACACCTAAATGGTTAGCCCTCCAATATGTTTTGAGATCCATCAGTTTGACCAGATGAGCATTTACACACTGTATGCAGTCAACTGAGAAAGAGGTATTCATCTATAGCTCCTTGCACTGTTGTAATATATGGTACTTTAAAATGGTAAGAATGCAGCTGATGGTAAATGTCCAGCTCTGACCTTGTCATGTGTTCTCAGAAATATAATCAGCCTGACTCCAACTTGTTCTTCTCGCAAGGAGATCGATTTTTCCATGAGTCCTCTGAACAGCTAACAGATTTATTAACCCCACTTCTATGAAATTTCTGATGGGAAATGGGACCAAGTGGAAAGATAAACATGGGAGGGCAGCAGCAGATGTTTCATTGAGGAACATAAGGAAT
The DNA here is from genome assembly GCF_037043375.1 of Chiloscyllium plagiosum. Lineage (NCBI taxonomy): Eukaryota > Metazoa > Chordata > Chondrichthyes > Orectolobiformes > Hemiscylliidae > Chiloscyllium > Chiloscyllium plagiosum. Next base: position 54,098,940 of record NW_028270148.1, on the reverse strand, counting down.
AGGGACCAGCCAGCTTTACCAGTCATCTAGCTCGTAGCTGATCATTTTTTCCCACACTGTCCCCAAAACGCTCGATATAGTCAGAAATCCATCAAGCCTGTCTTGAGTACACGCAATAATTTAGCTTTCATAGCCCTCAGAGATTCAGAATTCTGAATATTTATCACTTTCTGAATGGAAAAGCTCCTCCTTGTCTTAGTCTTAAATGGCTACCCCTTATTCTATGTCCCCTGGATCCAAAGATCCCAGCTAGGGGAAACATACTCAATGTGTCTACCCAGTGAAGCCCTGTAGGAATGTTGTTTACTTCAATGAGATCACCACATCCAAATCATTGATATAGATTGTGAGTAGCTGAGGTCAAGCACTGACCCTTGTGTTACATCACTCATCACAGTGGGCCAAGCTATAAATCATCTTTTCATCCCTCCTCTCTTCCCTGTCCATAAATCAATGTCAATCTGTGCCATTAAATTGGCACCAATCCCAAGTACTCTATTCCTTCCTACTAATGTCTTCTGTGGAACATTATCAAAAACCTTCTGAAAATCAAAATGCACTAAAACCACACGTATTTCCCCATTTTTATTCTGTTAGTTATATACTTGTTATGGATAAGGTTTGTCACATGTGACTTCTCTTTCATAAAGCCATGTTGCTTCTGTGCAAACCTATCATTATTTTCTGTGTATTCTGTCATCATATCATTTATAATGGATTCTAGCATTTTCTCTACTACTGATGTTAGGCGAACAGGTATGTTGTTCCACATTTTCTCTCGCCCTTTTTTATATAGTGAAGTGATATTTGTTCCTTTCCAATCTGCAATAAGTATAGAAGTAAGATGTCCAGCAATGCATTCACTCCACTATCTGTTGAGCCACCTCTTTCAGCACTCTGGGATATAAATCATTAACTTCAGGGAATTTATCTGTTAATGTTCTGATTCTTGATTTTTACTAAGACCAGCTTCTTTCAGTTCCTCATTCTTGCTAGTCCCTTGATTCTCTATTATTCCTGGGAGAGTTTTGTTTGGTATCTTCTTTCACAAACATAACATTTGGTTAATTTCTTTGAAATTTTCCTTCTTTCCCATTATCAATGGGGATTCAGTTTTCCCAAAGAAATCACAGCAAAATAAAAAGTGCTTACAAAGATGGTTCAATACTAAAAATACATTCCAATGAAAATATTCCTAAATAACATGAAAATGTTGGCAAGCTCAGCTGTAAAACAATGATATGGTATCAATTTCTCACAACTGTTACAAAACATCTAAAGAATCATGAGAAAAATTAGATTACACTGGCACCTGATGTCAATCAGAGAGGTATCCTGCTCCAGTTCTATATGTTTCAGGACAGGATAATGCCATTAACTTTCATGTGTACTAGAATATAGCACTAAGCAATGCAATATTCTCCAAATGATAGGTTTTCATACAAGGGCCCCTCAACTTCGAAAAGGGCAGAAACGGTCATGATGGGATTTCAAAAAAGACATTAACAGATATCTAAATGGTGATAGATTGGTACAATGAGAGGTACAATGAGACCTGGATGTCCCTGTGCCCTAGTCACTGAATGTGAGTATGCAGGTGCAGCAGGTAGTGAAGAAGGCAACTAGTATGTTAGCCTTCAAATCGAGATGATTCGGGTACAGGAGTTAGATGTTTTGCAGAAATTGTACAGTGCTTTGGCCTCAGCTCTGCACAAACTGTATCAATGATTTGAATGGTGGTCTCATTGAAGGAAGCAACATTCCTACAGTATTTCACAGGGTAGATGCAGTGAGTATGTTTCCCCTAGCTGGGATCTCTAGATCCGGGGCACATAGAATAAGAGGTAGGCCATTCAGGCCTGAGATAAGGAGGAGCTTTTCCATTCAGAAGGTGATTAACCTTTGGAATTCTGTGCAATTTGCTCTCTTTATCTGGGAAGGATGTTCTGACAATGGAGGGAGTGCAACAAAGGCTTACCAGACGGATTGCTGGAATGGCAGGACTGATCTATCAAGAGTGACTGGAGCCATTAAGACACAATTCACTGGATTTTAACAGAATGAGGACAGATCTCATAGGAACCTATAAAATTCTCACATGATCAGACATCTCAGCAAGGATGTTCCAAGGGAGTCCAAAACCAGGGGTCACAGTCTAAAGATATGTGGTCGGCCATTTAATGTTGAGACGAGGAACAATTACTTCACCCAAAGAGTGTTGAGTCTGTAGAATTCCCTGCACAGAAAGCAGTTGAGACCAAATCGTTGAATAGATAGGACTAAATGAATCAAAGGGTATCAGAGAAGGTGGGAACAGGGTTAGATGATCAGCAATGATCATATTGAAGGGTTGGCGAGGCTCAAAAGATCAAAAGGTCTATACCTGCTCTGATTTTCTATATTTCTATACGTTGCTGTACAGTGTGTTAGCCGTTTCATCAGATTTCACAAAACAAAAGTTTCAAAAGCATTCCTCAGAACACTATTTGATGTTACATTGAGACACTCTTAACAATTACTAAGCTTATGATTTCTTATTTAAGGGGTGGGTGGAGGGGCATGGTAGTGGTGATTCATCAGGAGGACAAAAGAGATCTGAGCACCAAATACCCAAGATGTCTTCAATGTGAGGACCAAGCCATTTACCGTCTGGGCCTTGTTTTAAAGTGGTTAATGAACTGCCCCACCACATAGTGTTGAGAAAAGTGTACCTCACCCACTGTCTCCATAAAATTCAGTCCCTTAAGGTCTACGTACAGGATGTATGTAACTCTGAAAACATTTACAATGGCAATGCATAGACACAGCTCTTTCACAATGCTGAATGACAGAAGGTCAGGAAAGACAGGGAAATAATATTCCCAAGAACAATTATCCAGCCTGCCTGGACAAAGGTGCTCGAGAAGCTCAGTGTCAGCAGCATCATGTCCGGGACCTGAAGAGATTCAATAGCTCGCAAGAACAACAAGTGCTCTTCCCATCCCCACATTAAAATTGTGGACAAATGTCAGGTACATCTAATCATGACCGTGACTTGCCACGCCTCACTGATCATGGCCTCAAGCCCTTCCATTTGCACACAATGTAAGAATTTATTTCAGTATCATTAGTGGTGAGGCCCCTATCATGAAAGTAAAACTGCCTGACTCAAACACGAAGATCTTGTCAGGAGGTTTCAGCATCATGCCTGATATTGAACAAGAATTTGTTTCTGCCTGTTACGGCCTTATCTGAATTGCACTAGAATTCTGAGTTCTATTTTGGATGGTGTGGCCACCTCCAAAGATGTAGCAGTGTGTCCCTGACAACAGCTGTCAATGTCACTTTCCTCTGGAACTGTGGTGGAAGCTCAAATGGTTGTTGTACAGTCTCTAAATTCCATTTTGGTGGACCTAGTCAACAATATCTTTTAAGCATTCACTCATCTTCTGCACTCTGGCCTCCTGTGGATCTGTAGGAATGATAAATTCCAATCACAAGGCTGTTACAGCGACATCATCACAATCATGATTCTTCCTCTCTCTCAAGGTGTCATCAGCCCTGCTCCTTTGCCACCCTGTTAACTGCCATGATGCTAGGGAGCTCGATGGTCCAGAATGCCCTTTCAGCAGCTAATGTGCAGAAACCTATTTGAGCATGCAAAAGCTACCACCCACAAGTGTATCAAATGTCCTATGATGAACAACAGGTTGACTTCCATAAGCTTTGCTGTAGGCATTAGTTGAGCACTATGAAGTAGTATTAGAGTCAAGAAAGACTCTTGGGATGGAAGTGAATAGATAGCAATTATTGTGTTGGCCATTAAATTTGTTAACTTTCCACCAGTGGATAGAGCAATTACCATCTCATATAAACTAAGTTTCTTGTTTCTGTGATTGGAGGCTAGCTGAAAATTAACATTTTCTGTGAAGAATGCCTGGTATCAATCTGGTGTTCCAGTTTCCAACATTTGGGCAGTCCATGCTCTCTATATCAGTCATCTGGTGAGCGCTGTCAACTTGCAGATATAGCAATGTTAAGCAGCTCAGTGGGTAATCCTCTTGCCTCACAACTGCAAAATTCTAGACTCAATTCACAATGCCAAGCTTGAGGCAAAATCAAGGTTGGCACATGAGTGTCGAACTGATGAAGTGATTCATTGTTAGGCATGCCAATTTTTGAATGTTAATTTAATCCAAGGGCTCAGATGGATGTAAAATCGCCAATGGCAAAGAAGAGGCATGAAGTTATCTTTTCATGTCTTGGCTAATGTTTAGCCTTCAATCAATATCACAACAATCAGAACTCTCCTAGTAATCCAAAGAATGAAATGAATCCAATGATCCAAATAACATGGAACAGGGGAATATCTGGCCAAGTAACTAATTGTATCTATCCACACATGGACGACAAAGGAGTCTAGACAAGCTATAGGTTCTGTGATGTTTCAGGTATGTGAGCACAAGGCCTTTTTTCCGCGTAGAGATTGGTGACCATCTTGGACAGCCAGATCCTTCAGATTATTTATTTATTGCCAGGTATCTGTATACCATTGCTTTGACCATGAGCTTTCGGCCACAGTGACCAGGAGCGAGGGGAACAGGCACCCGGAATACTTCCAAATGCACCACTATCTCTGGTAGACAGGAGATGCTACATGGAGAGGAAGAAGATACTGCAACCTGAACCTCTGAGGGGTTCCTTTCGCAGTGATCCAAGGACGTATAGGTTTTCCTCCGCAATTTTGTCAGTGGCCCTCTACCTCCAATGGAATTACCAAATAACAGACCTCTGCACAAATACAAGAGCATTTCAGCGTGCTGGGGCTCGACAGGCCTTTGTTGCTTTGAAGATGGGCACTAATATCATCTCAGGCCCCAGGGCACGACATGCAGCAGCTGCAGGGGTTAGAGTCAAACCTCATTGATACACTCAAAAAGGCATGAAAGTGAGCAGTTAAGAACACCAGCATAGCATATGTTTACATGGTTGATGTGGGGGCTCTTGTGGTACAGTGTTAGTGCCCCTACCTCTGGGCTGGGAGACCTGCTCCAGTGGTGCATCATTACATTTCTGAACAGGTTGATTCAAATGTCAAATTGAGATATTGCTTTGTTCCTGCATCCTTTAAGCAGTGTCTCATAATTACTTAATGGTTCTCACAACCCTTACATTGTTATCTGTTTGTATGGTGAAGGTCGAGTGCAGCCCGCTCCATACATGGGGCATGACCCTTAGAGAGATTGGTAACTGGAGAGTGGTAAATGCTTGATCTGATTTGTTCAGGAGATTGGTCTGCTGGTGGCTTGTGAAAGCCAGGGAACTGCTATGTGCTGGAAATGGCTGTAAGTCAGGTTGCCACAAGCCTCCATACTGCATGTCTCCAAGGTTTCTGGCTTCTGGTACAATATTGTTGCCCTTCCTCCTGCTTTTTGCTCCACATCTTGTTCATCAGAAGATTGGGTCTCTTTCATATCCTCTGAATGCAAGGTTTCAACTCTCTGCTACACAAACTTGTGAAGAACACAAGAGATGACTATAGTCTACTTGGACTTGGCGTATCCCATGCTATCGTCATCCAGCAGTAAGTAATGCAAATATGACAGGTGGGACTGTATTGTTGTGTGTAAGGCTATATGTTGGAGGTTCAATGTCGGAAGTGTGGACCGGAAGGTTACCTCAGGTTACAACAGGATCTTGACCAGATGGGCCAATGGGCTGAGAAGTGGCAGATGGAGTTTAATTTAGATAAATGCAAGGTGCTGCATTTTGGGAAAGCAAATCTTAGCAGGACTTATATACTTAATGGTAAAGTCCTAGAGAGTGTTGCTGAACAAAGAGACCTTGGAGTGCAGGTTGATAGCTCCTTGGAAGTGGAGTCGCAGGTAGATAGGATAGTGAAGAAGGCATTTGGTATACTTTCTTTTATTGGTCAGAGTATTGAGTACAGGAGTTGGTAGGTCATGTTGCGGCTGTACAGGACATTGGTTAGGCCACTTTTGGAATATTGCATGCAATTCTGGTCTCCTTCCTATCAGAAAGAAGTTGTGAAACTTGAAAAGGTTCAGAAATGATTTACAAAGATGTTGCCAGGTTTGGAAGATTTGAGCTATGGGGAGAGGCTGAACAGACTGGGGCTGTTTTCCCTGGAGCATTGGAGGCTGAGGGGTGACTTTATATGAGGGGCATGGATAGGATAAATAGACAAAGTCTTTTCCCTGGGGTCAGGGAGTCCAGAACTAGAGGGCAAAGGTTTAGGGTGAGAGGGGAAAGATATAAAAGAGACCTAAGGGGCAACTTTTTCAGGCAGAGGGTGGTACATGTATGGAATGAGCTGCCAGAGGAAGTGGTGGAGGCTGGTACAATTGCAACTTCTAAGAGGCATTTGGATGGGTATATGAATAGGAAGGGTTTGGAGGGAGAGAGGCCGGATGCTGGTAATTGGGACTAGATTGGGTTGGGATATCTGGTTGGCATGAACGGGTTGGACAGAAGGGTCTGTTTCCATGCTGTACATCTCTATGACTCTATGACTCTATGTCATGGGTGGCATGGGGGCAGCCAGGCAATAGTATCACATGCAAGTCATAGAGTCATGCAGTCATACAGCACGGAAACAGACACTTCAGTCCAACCAGTCCATGCCAAACATAATCTCAAAATAATCTAGTCCTACCTGTCTGCTCCTGGCCCAAACCTTTCATATTCATGTATCTATCCAAATATCTTTTATTTTTGTTTAGTTTCTTTTAATCTTAATGAAACAAAATGAATAAAAATCTTACATTAGTAAAATATAATGACTATAATAACTTAAAAAAAGAATAAATCTTTAACCAAGCCTGCAATCCCAGGAGCAGCTCTAAGATCCACACTGTCAGGAGTGTGTGGCTAGAGTGTAATTGAAATGAGTGGTAAGATAGTTAAATTTAATTAACGTATCTCCAAATGAGGAATTAACTGCTGCTCTCTGAACTTAACAAGGGGTGAACAGGGATCTCGAGTGATTACTTTGCTGATAATTATAAAGTTGTGGATTCCAGGCAAGGTCTCATATTCCGAGGAGATAGCCAGCCATTCTGCAGCTACCTTCCTTTGGAAAATTTCATTGAAAGGACAGGGGGTGAGGAGGAGTGGAATGGACATGTAAAATGGTGGGGTAGCACCAAGAAGCTGAAGTCTGTACAAAAATGCAGTAGTCAGTGAATTGACAATAAATATGGGACACATGCATCTAACCTTCCTGGAGCAATGGGCAGTGGAGAGGTGGTGAGGGGTTGCAAATGGTGGTGCACTAAGCCACAGAGCTGCTATTAGTGTGACAACAGGAGCAGCAAGAGATGCAGCCCACCACTGACAGGCCTTACCAGGCTGCCAGGGCAACAGCAGCAGGATAGAGACCAAAGATGGCCTGAGCCATGAATTGGAGTGTACAGAAATCATGTGTATTACCTGTAGTTGTCAGAGTTCCAGTTTCTGAGCAGACTGCACCCCTGAATATTGGAGGATGCATGATATTTAGCAAGAACAGGAAGGCGAGAAAAGGTGGAAGAATGTTTCTGTTCATTAATGATGGTATTAGCTCAACACAGAGAGAGAGAGAGAGATCTAAGTTCAGGAAACCAGCATTTCGAAGTGAGAAACGAAAAAGTCATGAAGTCAATTGTGGGCTACAGCCTCCAGGCTTCTTAATATTAACCACGTGAATGGAAATGCTATAAAGGAAGAAATCATAATAGTTTGTCAGAAGATTACAGCAATAATCATAGAGATCTTAACTTGAAGTATAAACTGGAAAAAACAGATGGGCAAAGGTGGCTTAGATGAAGAGTTCATAGAATATTCTCTGAATAGTTTCTTAAAACAGCATGTTCTTGAACCAATCAAAGAGCACGCTATAATAAACATGACAGTGCAACAAGATAGGATTAATTAACAACCTCATAGCGAAGACACCTCGAGGCATCAGTAATCTTCACATCACTTTACATTCAGCTAGAGAGAAAGAAGAGTATATCCAAGAATGGCATTTTTAAACCTAAATAAAGGCATTAAGAGGACATGAAAGCAGTTAGCTAAAATGAATTGACGAATTAGATGAGGGATAAATCAATGTAAGGGTATATTTCAGAATACACAATTCCAATGAATAAGAAAAATCCAAGCTGAGGGACCCACCTTAACTGAAAAACTTAAAGATAACACCAAACTGAAAGAACAAGCACAGATTTATATTATAATGAGTGGCAGGTGAAAAGAATGAACAGAATATGAAGAAAAAAAGCAAACAATGATGAAAAAAGGAAAAACTAGAGTATGATAGAAAGCTGGCTAGAAATATAAAAATGGACAATTAGAGATTCCACATTACTTCAAAAAGAAATACAGTTAACAAGTGACAGTTAGCCCTATAGAGTATGGAGAATTAGAAATGAAAAGTAAGAAGATGACAGATCGATTGAGCTAATATTTTGCATCGCTCTTTATCACAGTGGATATAAATAACATTCTGGAAATAGCTGTAAATAAGGAAATGGAAGGAAGGAGCACAAGAACATTTCAATCACCAGAGAAGTTGATGATCAGAAAATTATTGAAGTTTTGGCCTGACAACTCCCAAACTCCTGGTGAACTCATCTTAATGTGATAAAACAAGTGTCTATTGAAATAACTGGTGTGTTGGATTTATTTTCCCAAATCTAGATACAGGTATATTCCATTTGATTGAAAACTAATGAATATAACTCTTTTGCTCAAAAAGAGAGGAAGACAGAAATCAGGAAATGACAGGCCAGTCAGCTTATTAACTGTCATGGGAAAGGTTTAGAAGCTATCACTAAAAAAAATCAGGCAGAGTCATCATGGCTTAATGAACAGAAAATCATGTTTAATAGAGTTACATGAGTTTTTTTGAGGAAGTGGCATATGCTGTGGACAAAGTGGAACTGGTTGGTCTACTGCACATAGCTTTCCAGCAGATGCCACATCAAAGGTTGTTGTGGAAAATAAAAGTGCAAAGTGTAGGGGGTAGCATTATTAGCAATTATAAAAGATTGGCCAGCCTGACAGGAAGCAGAGAATTTGCATAAATGGTCATTTTTCTCATTAGCAAGATATAATGAGTGGTGTGACACAGGGATCAGTGATAGAGACTCAACTTTATACAATTTATATAAATGACTTTGATGAAGAGATAAAAGGGATGATTGCCAAACCTGCTGATGACAGAAGAATATGTTGGAAAGCAAGTTGTGAAGGTTTTTGAGGAGGTTACAAAGATAGGCTAAATGAGTGGGCAAACATTTGGTAAATGCAGTAAGTTCTGTAAAATTTGTAATTGCTCATTTTGACAGATAGATTTTTTTTTCAAATTTGATATGAACAGATAGAGTTGCAAAAGTTTGGTATTCAACTAGCAATTGAAAAAGTTAGTCGAATTGTATTATTTAGTATAAGGGAAATTATACAAAGATAGGAAAGTAATATTTCAGTTATACAGAGCATTGCTGAGACGACATCTGAATTACATTGTAGAGGATTAGTCTCCTTAATAAAGGAAGGATTTAAAAGGTTAGACGAAGTTCATCAGTGTACTACCTGGAGTGAGCACATTGTACTCTGAGGAAGGAACTTTGAAACTATTAGCATTGTTGTCATGAGTTTTTGAAAATCTGTTCCTCTAAAGGCAGTGGAAGCATAGCATTTCAATATTTTTAAGGTGGAGGTCAATAGATTCTTGATAAGCAAAGGGGGTGAAAGGTTACAGGGATGCGGGAATGTGGACTAATCAAATCAGTTATGATCTTACTCAATAGTGGAGCAAGCTTGAAATGGCCTATTCCCTCTTTTAATTCAAATGGGTGTATGTTTAGAACTAAATATAATCTTAGAAAGTTCATAACAGAATGGCCAGGCCTGCCATGCAGTTAGGCAACATTAATGATTGGCTGATCAGTCTGAATAACTGTAATAAAGTAATAGTTGGCCTGACACTGGCAACTAGGATGTGTAGTATAAGTCATAATGAAGTATGTTAGACTAAGTCTTATCCAGGGATAGTTAGAATAGTCTCTAGTGTTCGAGTAGGATGTTATAAATAGTAATGTGATGTGAGACTCTCGGACAGTAAGGCTGGCCAGGAGTTAATGTAAGGGAATATTTCGCATAGCATTTATTACATTAGCTTTAGATTGTTCTCAGTCAGCAGTCTTGCAGCATTGTTGAAAATACGACAGCCTAATAATCCAATAATCTTGGATTCTATGTACAGGTACTTGACCATAGATTTATTACAGTAATCAAGTGGAATACTGCTGATGCACCTTTGTTGTAAGCTGTGTGGTTGTTTACACAGGTACAGGCCCTGTGCATGTTTGTTGCCCATGTGCTCAAGAGACTTTGGTTGTTCCTTAAAGGGAAACAATGTAGATCCTACTTTGGGCAAACAGAAACTATGCAGGCATTGAATTCCAAGCAAATTGACTAAGAAATATTTAAAATCTTTTGGCTGGTATTTTCCACATTGGCATTCAGCAGATTTTCCACAATGGTATTCTTCTTCCATTCACATCATCGTATTCAGTTGTCTGCCTGAAGAAAGATTCGACCCACAGTACTACAATGTCCATTATAGATAAGGCAAGAAGACATGTCCTGAATCTACCTTAGCCAGAGCAGGGACCAGTGCCCATGTACTTAACATCGGTCTGATCCACACAGTGTTATGGACAAGGCCTGACCCCTCAAAACATTCTTAAACAGGTAGCCCAGACCGTAACCTTGCTATTTGTTTCAGATAAGCGTATAATGGATTGAATTAGCTGGTCAGACTGCCAAGTTTTAAACAAACAGAAGTTATTCACAAGTTACAGAATGAATCACAAAGAACAGAAAATAGAGTATCGGATAACTTTTTCTATCCAAACAGACTATCCCTATTTTTTGTAAATATATTTATTAGCAAAAAAAAGCCTTTTTTGACTTTACAAACATATAATGTCTTTGAAAATATAACAAATACCAGTATAATAAAAAAAATGCAAATTACAATACAACTACTGTCTACTAACTACTAACTAATCATATAATACAAAACAAAACCAAGCACTGTGCAAAACAATATCAACAAATAACTGACTAATACAACAAAAAAAAGCAAAAGAACACACAAGAACACCAAATAACAATGCTCGGCGCAAAGCTCCCAAACAAAAAACAGCAGTGTTGTATATATACCCCTTAGCGAGTTTTGAGAAGATTTGTAACTCAGGTTAAGGTTTTGGATGTAGGTTTGCTCGCTGAGCTGGAAGGTTCACTAGTATAGTGACGAAATATCTGAAAACGAACCTTCCAGCTCAACAAGCAAACCTATATTCATACGTACCCATACTAACTCAGGAGCCCCCCTCCAGGGTCCAGGGCTCAGCAAACTTAACCATCCTGGTTAAATGTACGCCCTAGTTAAGATAGCAGACAGATCTGTGTCCAAATAACTCAAAAAGGGCTGCCATATCTTATAAAAGAGATTTGTTGTGTGGTGCACCACATTTGTGAAAAAATCCAAGGGAATGTGCTCCATAATTAATTTCCGCCATCTCAACAAGTCTGGTGGGTTCTCAAACATCCAATTCATTAGAATATTCTTCCATGCACAGTAAGTAAGAATATTAAATAGTTTCTTCCCATGCCCATCTAAAGATGTTAAATTCGCTAAATCTAGAAGGAGAGATATCGGGCCTACTTTAACTTCGGTCCTCAATACCCTCCCTATCTCTCCCGCCACAGCGCTCCAATAAACATGGAGCCTGTGGCATGTCCAGAAGCAATGAGTAAGAGTACCTACACTTATTTTACATTTGGGGCACATTGGAGATAGAGTCATAGAGTCATAGAGATGTACAGTATGGAAACAGACCCTTCGGTCCAACCTGTCCATGCCAACCAGATATCCCAAACCAATCTAGATCCACCTGCCAGCACCCGGTCCCTATCCCTCCAAACCGGTCCGGTGCCAAATCAACCCTGTGCAGAATTTTTAACTGCATAGCGCATATCCTATTGTAGATTAAGATCTTTTGCGCATTCTCCCATATGTCCTCACACATTTCAGAGGAGATTTCCACTTCTGGCTCTTGCTCCCAAACCTCATATAACTGGTTAATATCTTGCCAGGCCCTACCACCCAATAGATGATAGAGGGAACTAACCGAAAGGGTGCTTGTAGCACGTAGCAACAACTTCTCTGTATCGGGCTTATAGGGCTTAGTGAGAAGGGTAGTCATCTTCTGGATGAAATTCCTAACCTAAAAAAAAGGAAAAGATCTCTGCTGGGCGGCCCATATTTGCAGCTATGTTGCTCAAAAGACATCATAACCTCCCCCTCAAACAAGTGTCCCAAACTGGAAACTCCTCTCGCTGTCCAAAGTTTGAACCCTGAGTCCATCATCCTTGGTGGGAACCCTGGCATACAAACTATGGAGTGAGTGGCAAAGTCTTGGCTAAGTAACCCTCACTCTGACACATAGCCCTCCATGCTTTGACTGTATTAATAACAATGGGGTTCCAGCAGTGGTCCATAACTGTCCTCATCTTGTCCATGAACAACAGGTTAATAAGAGGAACTTTGCCTGGGAGGCCTCAATATCCAACCTATTGAGCCTGGATCATTACCTGCCCAATTGCACACAAAGGACAGCAGGGAAATCAATTGATACCTCCTGATGTCTGGGAAATCAACTCCTCCCCATCCTTGAGGCAACTGCAATTTAATAAGTTTGATGAGGATCCACCCACGACACCAAACAAAGGAACTAAACCAACCCATAAGTTTCCGCATCATTAACCTGGGAATCATTCTAGAGAGCATACACATGGGATAAAGCAAATGAGAGAGGACATTCATCTTAATAAGGGTTATTCAGCCCAACCACGAAATTAGAAGAGCCTCCCATCCCTGAAGATCTTATCTAATATTGTCGAGCAGGTGACAAAGTTAGTCCAAAATAACCAATCAAGTATGGGGGTGAGGGCCACCTACAACCTCTAGCACTTCCTTGAGGTCCCCCAAAGGCATAGCCTCCAATTTTGCGAAGTTGATCTTATATCCTGAAAAAGCCCCAAATGAATTAATATATTGTATCAGATGGGGTACAGAGGTCATCAGGTCTGATAAAAACAGAAGAACATCATCTGCATACAGTGTAATCTTTAGTGCCCTTGATCCCACTTATGGAGCAGTTATGTGGACATTCTGACAAATGGCCTCTGCTAGCAGCTCTATCACCAACGTAAACAACAACAGTGAGAGGGGGCAGCCTTGACGACTACCCCTGCCAATCCTAAAGTTCCCAGACATCATCCTGTTGGTGATGACCGCAGCTAGAGGGAGGTGATATAAAACCTCCACTCACCTAGCAAAGACCGCACCCAACCCAAACCGCGCTCTGACATAAAACAGATAAGGCTATTCCACCCAGTCAAATGCTTTCTCTGCATCTAAGGAAATCACCAACCCCTGGATCGATCATTGCTGACTTGCTTGGATCATATTCAGCAACCTTCTAATATTATTAGAGGACCTACGGCCCGTTATAAAACCTGTCTGGTCCCCTCTGACAATATAGGGCAACACCTCCTCCAATCTCAGTGCGAAAATCTTAGAAGGAATCTTAAAATCTGAATTTAATAGAGAAATGGGCCTGTATGAGGCACATTCCTTAGGAACCTTCCCCTCCTTATGAATGAGGGAAATAATAGCTTCACTCAAAGATGGTGGTAGACATTCATGCATATAGGAGTGATCGTACATTTCCAGCATTGGCCCTGACAGAATCCCTATAAACTCTTTATAAAACTCACCCGGGAGACCATCATGGCCAGGCACTTTCCCACTTTGAAGTTGCCTAGCTGCCTCTTGTATTTCCTGAACCGTCAAGGGGGCATTAAGGAGAGAGGCCTGCTCCAGGCTTATCCTCGGGAGGTCCAGACTCTTAAAAAAGGCTTCCATCTTGGCCCTCCTGTCCTCGCAACCTTTAGATTGATACAATTCAGAGTAAAAACTCCGAAAAGCCTCACTAATCCTTTTGGCATCGTATGTAAGGATCCCAGCGCTGTCACTAATTGCAGTAATGGATTGGGGAGCATGCTTTTTCCTAGTCAGATAAGCTAAATACTTATCTGGCCTATCCCCACACTCAAACTGCTTTTGTCCAGCAAAAGCAAGCTTTTTCTTTGTGTTTTGTGTCAGTATTGAATTCAAGGCAGCCTGAAGGGCCGTGACCCCCTGTAGCTTGATCACCGATGGCCTCGCAAAATGTGCTCCCTCAGCAACTTTCAGCTGCGTCTCAAGTAGACTCTGCTGTTCCTGCTTTTGTCATTTCCGGCTAGCTGAATAGGAAATATCTAATCCCCTAGCAAAGGCCTTAGCGGTCTCCCATAGCACAGACGGACTACTAGCCGTCCCTGAGTTGATAGTCAAAAACTCCTGAGACACCCTCAATGAGTATTCCACAAATTTGGAAACCTTAAGGAGAAAAGCATCCAGATATCAGTGTCGCAAACCTACCCCCTCTCTCTTGATCTTAACCTCCAAATATACTGCCACGTGATCAGAGATAGCTATGTTCCCAATTTTACAACCCATAATCGAATCCAGAAGGGTCAAGGGAGCCAAACAAAGATCAATCCTTGTGTGATATTTATGTGGGTTTAAAAAAAAGTGAAGTCCCTGCTAGTAGGGTGAAGACATGTCCAAATGTCCACCAGCCCAACTCCTCACATATGTCAGTCACCTGCTTTGCCTGTGAAGAAATAGTTGGGGGCCCACTAGACATCCTGTCCACTGTCGGATCCAAAAGACAATTAAAATTCCTCTTTATAATAATGTGCTGTGTTCCAAAGGCACTCAACTTAAAAAAGGCACAAATCAAAAATTTGAGGGGATGTGCCGGGGGATAGTAGACATTTAAAATGTCATATTCCTCTACATGTATCTGTGCCTTAAGTATCACAAACCGCCCTTGCTCATCTTTTACCTGTTGTATTAATGTGAACAGAAGAATTTTCTGGATAAGTACAGCTATTCCCCTACTTTAGATAGTAAAGGATGAAAAGAATACCCAATCATAATCCCCCTGTTGTAACTTCAGGTGTTCCCAATCTTCAAGATAGGTTCCCTTATAACAGGGCAATATGGACCCTTTCCCTCTTAAGGCTAGAAAGCACCTTTTCCCTTTTAACAGGCGAATGACTTCACTTGATGTTCCAGGTGTACCATTTATCAAAATACTTAGCCATATCCCCTTTCAGAGACCCTTGAAGTCCCAGGAGGGAGAACCCTGCTTGCAGTCCACCAAGCATAAGTAACTGGAGATTCATAGAATTGCAGAATTGTGTATACAAAAACTACACTATCAGAACTACAAACAACTATTGCTACCAAAAAACTACAAAGAAAACCAACTATAAAACTTTGAACAGGAGACTCTCCTCCCTGCCCATAGTTGGTAATCACACTACCCATCCCCTCCTGCACAGCTCCATCAGGCCCTGATTGTGCCCCAGCCTTAGGCAAAGAAAAGTAAATAAACACGGAGATGATCCTTAAATCAACAAAAGAAGACAAAGTCAGGCTAAGCACTCCACCCATCCCCAGCTCCTTGCTACCCCTACTTGTGACTAAAAGAGAAAAAGAATGAAAAAAGGGGAAAGCAACAAAGGGCACCCACAAAATCTCCCATGATAATATAATAGGAACAATATAATAGGAACAACATATTCCAAGATTGTTGATTTTTCTTTAAAAATTATTAGGGGAAGAGACATAAAAGAGAAAAGGGAAAACACAGGGAAAGAAGGGGAAGAGGACGAGCATTCACCGTATTCTTCAGACTAATTGGTCTATTTTAAAGTGTCTACAAAGTTCTTGGCTTTATCCGCTGAGTCAAACGTATAATCTGAGTCTTTGTGGCTGAAACGGAGCACTGCAGGGTACCTCATGGAGTACTGGATGCCCAGATTTCTCAGCATCTTTTCAACTTCATCGAAGGACTTTCTCTTTCCAATTACAGCTGCCAAGAAATCTTGGAAAAACATTATTTTTGACCCTTTGTGCTGCAGTGCCAGTGGATCTTGCCCCAGTGACCTGGAGGCTTCTATCACTCTTTGCTTATCCCTGTGTGTGAGACGTGCATGAGGACCGGGTGGGGGCGCTGTATCAGCCCGGACCTGCACAGTGCCACCCAATAGCCCTTTCAATCTGCAGCCGACTGAACTCGATTTGAAGGCCAAGGAACTGAGGCAGCAGTTTTCAAAGAAGCCGACTGGCTGCACACCTTCTTTACTCTCCAGGAGCTCAATGAAGGTTTGTCCTCTGACCTCGATTTTTGAGGTTGTCGACCTGATCTCACAAGGCCTGCACTTCCTGCTCCAGTACCTGGATCCATCCGGACGAGGATGTGATCGCTACTTCCGAGGCCATGGTTCGACCCTCCACCTCCTCCATCCACTCCCTGAAGCCCTGGATCGCCATTCATGTTTCTGTAGCATGGACGCAATGGGTTGGACCTGGGCACGAATCTCCTCGATCACAGCCTCAACCTTCGCGGTAAGTCTTGTGATTGCCGCCGCCAATTCCTTTGAGTCTGTCAGGTCCCTCGGGGGTTCTGGAGAGGCCACTACTGCAGCCTCTGGCATGCCCAGTGCTGCAGGGGAGTGCAGTTCTACTGAATGGCCACCATTTTGCTGAGTCCCAGACTATCCCGACTTAATGATGCTGTTCCAAAAATACTTGCAATAATCCCCATTAAAAAGACTCCTCAGCACAAAGAGTAAAAATGACACAAAAAGCTTACAGCTTACGAAGTCGGAAAGGCAGAGGAGGGAGAGTGCCAACAGCCTTTCTTCACACACACTGCTGCTAAACTAACTCGAATCTAAATGAAAGCTAACTGCACAGCTAGCTGGTCACTCCCCTTTCATTATACTGTTTTTTTAAGACATGAAAGCCTTTGGCTGGAGGCATTATCTGTTGGGGTAAGCAAAAAGGACTCCAATAATCTACTCAAACCCAGTCTAGTTGGAGCCTGGCCAATTACCCCCTCTCTGAAAAACCTCAAGGGTGTAGTATCTTTGAGATAGGACAACACACTGCCCAGCAACTAAAGAAAGCTCACTAACATCCCGACCATCACATGTCAAGTTCCTATGCTGAAATAACATGTACTTGTCACTTGGAACTGTGGATAGTAATTGTAAAGGATCCATTCAAATAATGGGCTGGCAAATAGACAATCCTATAAGTGATTTTGATTTTGTCCAGCTATTAGTGCAATTTGCAATTAATATTATATACAATTTACTCCTAAAATATGAATACTTTTATTATTATGATGTTAGATTATCTTGGAGTATAACTAGGTGTAATACTATAAGATCACAAGACATAGGAGCAGGAGGTGGCCATTTAGACCATCAGGTCTGCTCCACCATTCAGTGAGATCATGGCTGATCTGGTCATTCTCAACTCCGCGTTTCTGCTTGTTGTTTCCCTTTAATCCTTAATTGCCTGAATGATTAAAATTCTGCCTCTTGCATCCTTGAATATACTTACCAAGCCAACCTCCATAACCATATACAGTAAATAATTCAATATATTAACTGCCCTCTGAGAGCTGAAATTCCTTCAAATCTCTGTCTTAAATGGTAAACATTTTGCAGGCACTCTAAGATTATGCCCTCTGGTCCTAGACTCTCACACAATGGGAAGCAATCCCTCTGTATCTACACTGTCAAGCCCCTTGAACATTTAAATGTTTCAATCAGGTTATCCTGCATTCTACAAAACTCCAACTGCACAGGCCTAACCCAACCTCAACTTCTCCTCATTAGAACCTCCCGCCACATTTGGAATTAACCTGTGAACTTTCTCTGTATTGCCACCAATGCCAACATATTCTTCCTTAGATAAATGGACCAAAACTGGTCACAGGTTCTTCATGTGTTCTGATAAGTGCCTTGTATAATTTTAGCAAAACTTCCCTTGTTTTATACTCCATTCCCTTTGAAGTAAAGGCCAACATAATATTTGCGTTGCCTGTTACCCATGAATTTGGATGCTAGCTTCTTGTGATTTATGCATGAGGACCCTGAAAGTCCCTCTATGCTGCAGCTTTCTCCATTTAAATAATATTCAGCTCCTCTATTCTTTCTGTCAAAGTACATTACCTCGTATTTTGCTACATTTTATTCCATTTGCCCATTTATATAACACGTCTAAATCCCTTTGCAACTTCTTTGTATTATCCTCACCACTTGCCTTCCTAATTATTTTGTGTCATCTGCAATTTGGCAATAGCACATTCACTTCTTTATTCTAAGTCATTAATTACGAATAATTTAGCCACCATTGTGATCCTTGTAGCACATCACTATACACAGGTTGCAATTCTGAAAATGCCCCCTTTATCCCAACTCACAGTTTATTAATTCGCTAATCATCCATCCCTGCTAATATGCTACCCCTAATGCCACATATTTGTAATATTTGTAAAATTGTTGTCCAGTGAAGCTTTGAATGTCCCGGAGCTGCCAAATGTCTAAGAAATCGCCATTTCTCAGCTCAATGCACCGAAATTGATAGAAATATTTCCAAAATAACGGTATTAAATTGTAAATTTAAAAAGACCGTTGAACCAATTAAGCTGATTTAGTAACTAAAGTCAACCGTCTTTGTTAGGTTTGGCTTAACAAAAATGATGATCCAAGTGTATTTAATGCCCCAGAAATTATTTTCTCTAATTCCTGATCCCTCTTTTAAGACGTTCTAATAAGCCACTTATTTGACATCTTTTACCGTTCCTCTTAAAAGCAAACTTAAGTGTTGGCTGATTAGCCACAATGTCTTAAAAATTTTCCACATTTAGCGTGGTCTGTGAATGTAATTTGTTATCGTTAATTACTATATACACAGCCGCAATACAATACGCGGCATATTTATCCCGCCCAAAGCTCTTTATTTCTAATGGAAAACTCTGAAATGTAACTTCAATAGAATCCTATTAGTCAAACATTATCATCCCACATTATCAGCCTTACTATAGCTATCTTGTTAGACAGTGTCTGCAGATTATGTTATGCACTGCCATTGGCCTAGAACTTTCATTCCTAATGCCAAGTGCGTGTCTGAACATATTTTCAGTCTGAACATATTTTCAATCACAAATAACCGAGCACATTAAAATGACGTTCAGTCTAAATTACTGTCGGTGCATTGTTTTTCAAATTTATAGAGTGTAATCTAACAGGATAAGAATTGCAGTCTAAATCTTAACTAATAGCTGTAACTTGCAGGCACTGCTGAAATTTAACACTTTCCTTTCGCTCAGAACACAAGCACTTTCAGTCTGTCATCAGATCATAAACGCCGCACAACGCTCTCCTTATAAGCATGCCAAGCCAAAAGGTCATATATTCTTCAGCCTGTACTGTACCATTTGTTTTTCCGTAAGTTCCTCTGTTTATGTCACAAGCGTCTACGGCAGCATTCCCCAGCACGCACAGATATGATATGTGACTCACTTTAATAACCTTGACATGTGGCTGCTACAAATCCGAATTTACAAATCATTGAACACTTTCTACATTTTCGTGGAACAGGCCTAGCCCGGGAGGGCTGTTCTCTGTCTCTGTCTCTGTCAAGGTGGAGATACAATTCGCGGCTCAGGGGGAGAAAAAAACACCCCCAAATCACCTTACACTTGAAAGCAATTCTTGACGACAAGATGGTGTTATCTGTCCTGAATGGGATGGGATTGTCACTGTTTCGTCTCAGCGAGTATTAAGTATTCCTCCAAATAAAGGGACAGCAGTTTAGACAATAAAATATCAACCTCAGAATGTGAGATGGTAAATTGAGGCCCTGTCTTGAAACTCCAATGGTGTTATTCCAAAGAGCAGCCGGGTCTTGACCCCAGTATCCTGATCAATTTTTCTCCTTGAATCCAGCAGGCTTAAAAGTCTGGTGATGGTCACTTTCCTCTCGATGGGAGCTTGCTGTGCGCTGCTTTTCCTCCGCTCTAACAGTGACTACGCTTCAAAAGTTCTTCGTTGACTTTTAAATACTGAAGGTGGATAGGCACTACATGAATGCAGGTCTTAAATGACTCTCTTGCAGATGTTCAGTTCAATATTTGGTGTTCGCTCCCCCGAAATCTCTTTCCAGTCAAGTTTCGGTTATGTTACGGTTGACCAACCAGTGGAAACAAAATCCCTGCGTGAGAGTTTTACCCGAGGAATAGTTTGACTGTAGTGATGCTGTTTACTTATCCCTACCGGGGTTAATATTCAATTTCGCACCATTTTCTCGTTCAGTTGCTGGTCAGTTCAAAGGTCTGACTGCCATGACACCTATCATTGTCAGAAAACGAAAAAACAGGATAAGCAGAGAAATTGACAGATCTGAATATTTCTGTCTGAAATCTTATTTGAATGTTAGACTATTTCTGAGCATAATGGATGGTAGAACTACAGTATTGCCCCAAGGTAACGAGTTCCATCGCTAGGATAACTGCACACATACAATGGCCCAACGAACACCTCCAACAGTCAAAGAGCACAAATTGGGATCAACTCTGTTCTAGCAGGTAATGGTCAGTATTTCGGTAAAATGGAACGATCAATGTTGCATTCACTGGTCTGGCAATGTTAATGGCTAGGAATATCTAAACAGCTGAGTCGGTGTTTACCAGTGTGAATGTGTCAGGCACGTAAGGTAAAACGTGTCACCCTTTAATTACCTCAGTAACATCTCCAACCAATTCTGGCACTGTTTTGAAACATGAAAATCCCATTGAACATCAAATATACTTGCTTTCGTAAACGGTTTTCCAAATTGATGGAATATTAGTAGTATTGAAATTAACATCAAAATTCTTGCATTCGGTTAGCAAATAGGAAATAAGTTGAAGCAGAAGAGATATAACAATAGCAATAACCAGCTATGACTGATTTATTTACAATAACGTACGCCGGAGCTGTGTTTTAGACTCACTGATGGAAAATAATAACGTTGCGCATTGCTGTTTATATCCAGCCTCCTATATGTTCGAGCAGATTGAGCTATTGGTTATTCAAAGTGGGTCAGGAAAATTCTCGCAATTTTGTGATTTTTTTTGTTTGGAGCGGGAAAAACAGATCTGTTCATTTTTTTAAAAGAAAATGAAAGCATGTTAGTATCTGCCTGAGTAAAGCATTTAAATCAATGGAATGACCAGCCAGACGAGCGATAGCTTTAGTATCTCTTGTTTGTAGTGAACGTGTAAAGTCAAGCAAGTGCGCTGGGGTTTTATTAAACGTTTTCCTTTAAGGCAGCAGCAAGGCTAAAGTTATCCTCAGGTGTGTGTCCTTCCCTCGCTCGATTAATATCTGTTCCTTTCTGTATATTCATACTTTGAAAGGGACATGAAATAAAAACTAGCAAATGATTTGAAGAAAAATACAGATCTTCGCAAATAAAGTACATTCCCCCTGCAGTGATAATTGAACGTACAAAATGAAAACGACACAGAAACAGAAATGGCTGGAAAAGCTCAGCAGGTTCTGGCAGCATCTGTGCAGAGATATCAGAGTTAACGTTTCAGCTCCGGTGACCCTTCCTCAGGACCCGAAAGGTTAACTCGGATTTCCCTTCACAGATGCTGCCAGGACCTGCTGAGCTTTTCCAACCATTTCGGTTTTCGTTTCTGATTTACAGCATCCGCGGTTCTTTCGGCTTTTATAAAATGAAAACGGCCCCCATTTCAAATTGACAAGAAGTAACACTTTGTCACGGCCAGTCTCAGGAACTGTGCAAACCGAGAGCCCCAGTCAACGATTGGTTTTGCAAGGTCCACCAGCATCCTCTGCGATGCGCCAGTTTGCATGCGACACGGATTGTAATTTCTGTACCGTTCCCCAATATAATGGTTATTTTTTTAAAAATGTGTGATTGCACGGTGTCAATTGGCTTCAGGAAAATGTGATTGAAAATGAGTATCTGCTCCCACGGCAGGAGACAGGGGAGCAGAGTCTAAAGCCACACTGTGGACAATAATCAACTTCTCGCACGTAGACAGGAAAGTGAAATAAATATATACAATGTAGTTATTATTAAACAAAGGAAGTGGAACGAGTCTTTGATCTGAAAGCGAATAAACGAAGAATAAATAACCTTTGCCCATCGTCTGGTCAAATTAAACTTATCAAGATATCAGTTCCATCGCCCCAATAAACGGAAATCTTGACTAGATTAAACCTTGCTTTTAAAAAATTCGAATCAATCAACAAAGACTATGGAATCTTAATACTCAGTGCTGTATTATATCTTCTCAGTGTGCAGTTTTGTTCTGTGCAGTGTTGGGAGTGCAGATGAGGGTTAGGGGGGGTCTATTTGATTGCTTGAGTAAGAGATCGCTGACTTAAAGTCAACTTCAGCAAGAACAAGTGATCTTATTTCGAAAAACGTTTAACGTTCGCGTTTAAACGTTAACGACAAACAAGAATTTTCGTCCATTTTGCAAACAAGTCTGATATTTAAAATCGATATTATTCCGGGTACATGCGGGACCTTTGAAAAAAAATATACGACTTGTTTACGAAATGTCTTAAGATAATCGATCAGACGCAAGTAGTTTCAAAACATGAGTTGCTTTCTGGACGTCAATGTAAGACAATGTACATAAAAATTAATTTTTGTCTGTCTCGTCCCCTCTGGGAAATTGAGTGCTGTCAACATTCTTGTATAAATGTTGAATGACCCCTAACATGAAGGGGTTGGGGAAGGTTTGTTTTCGTGAGGAAATTAAACCAGAAGCGCGCCAAACGAAAGTTGCTTTCACTCGATGCAATAAATAAATCTTGGTAGCATTAAAAAGAAATCGCCAGAATCTCAATTATGCGGATCTGTTTATTTAGTGCGCGAAATGGTCGTGGATTTCACCGCCAGCTATTAGGAGATTGTAAAGTGAAATTCAAGCTGCAGCTGCAAAGCGGAAAGCTACATTTCTCGGGAGGATCTCCCTCTTTCCGGAAGACAGGAAAGCTCATACTGTTCACGACAGAAGAGGGAAAACTTGCCTGTCTACAGGGGGACCTCAATCAAAGATATTATTTTCCCACAGCCTGGGATCAGACAGCCTTTTATGACTGCAGTCTTAATGTCAAATAAATCATATTTTAATTTACGTCTTGTAATTCGGATCGATTGAGATGTCATGTCCAGCCTGTAAATGATCATTTCGCCTGGAAGTT
Source organism: Chiloscyllium plagiosum (assembly GCF_037043375.1). Lineage (NCBI taxonomy): Eukaryota > Metazoa > Chordata > Chondrichthyes > Orectolobiformes > Hemiscylliidae > Chiloscyllium > Chiloscyllium plagiosum. The sequence goes on along the minus strand of NW_028270148.1, from coordinate 54,075,678 downwards.
GGGGGACGTCGCTATGAACTCTGCATCCCGCTGGCTCCGTAGCTCCCCTCCCCCTCACCACACCCCCGCCCCCCAAAAGGCAAGCCACGTTGATGCTGTAATGGGGTGACACCAAACAGTTGCATTCATTTCCTAACCCATCCATTAAAAACACAGGTCCGGGAGCTGCTTTATGGTTTCCTTGTTTAAAAAACTAAAATGCCGTGGCTGACAGACACTGATTGATTTAACAGACTGCTTTCAGTCCTTAATAAGTTAATTTCCATACCACTTTCTGTATCATCAGCTTATTTCAAACATCAGATGATTTACTCACTGGGTCTAGTTTTGCGATTCTTTTTCTTACATTCTGAACTGAATGGGAGAATGAAGCCCATTTCCCAGTTTCGAAACGAATAGTTTGTTTTATGAACGGGTTATGATTAAACTCAGCGTCATATTGAGTTCAGGAAGGCCAGAGATTACATGTGCTGGTTGTGTGTGCGTGCGCCTGCCGAGAGAGCGGGTGCACTGATAAGCAAAAAGCTTGTATTGAAGTGAAAATGTTGACATTGGATTAAAGTGGAGAACATTAGACGTCCAACAGAACCCTTACTTCATATGTGCTCGAAAATAGTACTCAGCTTCAACTCTCACTGCAATGTTGTACGCAGGTCATTTAACAGAAAGCAGTTTAGAGGTGATCTTGTGATTACTACAGTTGCACATAATTATCAAAGTGCAATTTCTGAACTATCCAACAGTTGACTGAGTGAATGCTGCCATTGTCAGAAAATCTGTAAAATCTCAATTTCTGTGCAAATGGCCGCGTCAACAAGTTATTGTGCAACTGGAAAATTAAGGAGTAAATGTAATTATTTATTCACCCTGCTTTTTGTTTTATTTGGTTGGCATAAACGATCGGGGATAAATGTTTGTAATGTAATTTTAACCACAGGACAAGTTTACCATAATATTATTGTATTATTTATTTCTAACTAAATAAATCCAACTTCTCACACTTCCCGCGTTTTTGGCATGTTTCTTTGGCTTTCGTGATAATTAGATTTTTATAATTGTCCACGTTTTGCTGAGGATTCGGAGAGTGCAGTAATGATGATATTAAATCATTTTGCTTTTTTAGAAAAAAAACACAGCAATGGCAAACCTGGTGGACCTCGCTACGATTGTTTTATTTTACCGCAACCAGTGAATTGATTCTAAAAGTGTGCTTTCCTTTTGTAAGCTACTATGAAATGGTTAGCTGATTCCCTGCAGACAACACTGTCTCTGCCAAGAGTTAAAGGATCAGGATAAATACAATCTGTGTTTGAATTATGATCCACACAGATGACTTTTCAAGGATTCCCAAAACGCTGGTTTGTAAATGAAGATTGCAGTTATTTTAGGCCTGATTCTTCAAATTCAGTCATGGAAAATACCAGGGTGAAATGATCTGTCCATTATTACCCACGGAGAACCTATGTAAAACGGTAATACTAGTGAGACTGTGCACACCATGTGCTTGTTTGTTTGCCTTTGTTGAATATCTCTGGAATTATTATATAAGGCCTATCCCACCACTCAAAGATCAGATGAGCACACAACTAATTAAAAGTATGGTTTCTCACTCCGCTCAATTCATTTAATGCCGTGGCTTTAATTATGTCGGCTATTAAAACGCATTCATTGACGTTTTACTTTGGGAAATCTGTGAAATATCACTTGATGGTTGTACAACAAAGAATCTCCCCCTTGCTGGGGAAGACGTGGTGCGTGGACTTCAGGGTGCTGTCCTGTGAGATAGTTTTTCAAGGGGAAAAGAATTAAAAAGTTTCTAAGCCACAACATTCTCCATCGAGCTGCTCTAGTGCCTGGGGAAGCATTCGCTGAATTAAGCGTTCCATGGACCTATGTATCATTCGAACAGTATAACGATGTCACCTTGTCGGGCCCTGGCTCTTTACAGAACTCGTTTGTTGAATATCAGAGTCATATCCAGCTGATGAATTACAGCACGAACCTCTTTGGCTCAATATCTTCTTTCATAGGCATTCTAATTTAATCCCTTTTAGCCGTTTATGTAAAGAATGCTAGCGGTTGAGATGTAATGCCTTTAAGTATTGTACTGCAGAGCTAGTGAAATTTATAGTCTGTGTATATATTCTGGCTCCAGATATCAGCAGTATAATGGATGGCTGTATTGCATGAATCCAAGTATATCTTCCCGACTGCTAGGAATCAAAAGTCATTCCATTTATGGTACACTAATGTCTCTTAGTTAATCCACAAGACAGGCAATAAAGTTTTGTAGTAGATGTACTGTTTGATAACAAAGAACTTTTATTGATTATAGAAACATTCTAAACTAAATAAACCACCTTTTTATCATTATATCTGTGGGCAAACTTTATAGCAGTGATTAAGGCAGTAAAAGGTACTGTAAAATCCGGGTAAATAAACGCTGAACCTGTTTTAAAGTAAATGTACGAATAGACGCAAATCAGAGAAAGCAGCAGACGTTATGTTTTGCAGAACCAAATACACTTGTTATTGACGCTATAAGCAGATTTCATTTCCAGATTACGTTGTTCACTTTCCCACGTTGTGACACATGGCTAAGACATACCTTTTTGAATAATAACGTACATGCCTAGTAGCACTTAAATGCTTTGCAACCTATACGATCCACGTTGATTTTTTTTCAAAGGAAAAGTTGTTGAAAATGTCAGGTTTGAATCTTCGGATGGGGATTTTCTGATGCAAGATCAAACCAGAAACACTTGCCCAGGTCTCTCCTCTGGGCACCGCTGTGCTTTTCCATCACAGCTGCTCCAATTGAGATCCCCAGCAATGTTTTGCTTTATCAGAAAAAAAGGGTCTTCCTATTATATATTGTGTGTATACATTGGCAAATACACTCGTTGTTAATGGTCCGAAATGGATTTCGGTCATAATTGCACGAAACGAGGGAATATAGGAGAAAATGTTGGCAAGAGCTGGGCGATATGATGGGTCCGGGTTGTTTTGCTTGTGAGTTACAGTGCAGTCAGATCATAAATTAAATGATTTCTGGATCTTTTTAAACGTACGACAGTGGATTTACAGAAATACCCCCATTAATTGCAAGAGTCGACGATAGCTACAAATTGGAAAGCACAAAGAAAAACAATGCCGAAATAGGTCAATCCCTTGATATATTTATGATTTGGATATATTAAGATAGATGAACGGAGGTTATTGAAGTACCTCAATATTTACAATGTGCCAGTGATCAGCCAGTTTCAGGGCTTTGCAGAGATGCTTATCAGAAAACTATGTCTTCACAATTTGTTTGAACCGCATGTTTCCAGGAATAAGCACCTGCTGTCAAATGGTCTACACACAACTGCCCTGCAACACGCCGACTGCTAATGGGGCATAATTCTCTTCCATGAAGAGTGGGAGAAACCAATCGTGACATTTTCAAGGGGATTATGTAAATATTGGCTGCACCATTCTCTATATACAGTACATGCTTCCATACGTTTCAAGGGTCTAATATCATGTCTAGGCTCACAATGAAATCGCTATAAATTTAAAATTATTCCAAAGTATTGGTCAGTGTGTGTGACTTCCGATCACCATTCGATGAAGGATCCGCTTGCAATCAGAGTTGCGAACGTGCAACCTTAACAATAAAATCGTACGGTTTTTCTTCGCAGCTGGTTCTACTTTTTAAAGTAGAAAAGCTAAAAACTTGCTCTAATCCCGTCATCTGACCCATAAAACGCTAATTAGTCGAACCAAGTCAACGATGTGCGTCCGGAGTTTGCCAGCTGGTTGGTCTCACTGTCAGCCACCACCCCCTTCGCCAGCCCCCTCCCCCTTTTAACCGGACCTCACCGAAAGGCCCAGAGATCAATAATCAGTTTAATGGAGCTCATTAGGATGATTGCTAGCCACCAGCCTGTGAATGGCCCAGCTCTTTCACATCCCAGTGTTCGCGGCTGTTTGGGCAAGAGTTTACTTTCCCCGAGAGCTCCAGTTTGTTTGTGTCCATGGCGAAGGCGGACAATACATCAATCAAACAAAACCTTTCCTCCATCCCAACCAGGGGCTGGGGCCTTGCAATGACAATTTGTTTATACCACATTATCGAGGGAGGTTAATTGCATGTTTATGGCTGGATCCCATTACATTTGCATCATCCCAGAGTACCCTAGTATGTGGTGATCTATGGGAATACCAGCAAAAGGTCAAAAAAGCCCCCATATATCTAAATACACTTACTGCCTATCAAATAATGATAACATTCAATACTTTGGATTAAAATGTTTAAGTGATCGATTGCTCAGATTTATTTTTTTTCCATTTAAGTATAACTTGTCTGTTATTCCGTGTTCTTTTAAATCAAACACAAAAATCACAATTGGCGCGATATTAAGTTCCGTTGTAGTTGTGCACCAGAGATAAGATAAAGTTGCGAGATGCAGCACCATGTTTATTTTTCACCCCTGTGTAAATTATTGATATCAGTAATGCCCCGGTTTAAAGTTGTCCCCACTGCTCCAACCGCGATAGTCTGGAAGATGTGGAACAATAGAGCTATAACATCAGTAAACGGTACCCCTAATGGAGTTGATTTTTTTTAACTACGTTTCGGTTTAAACAACGTTCCTTAAGGTGTCATTAGTCTATAAATCTCCAGACGTGTAAAATGTGCCATTTCAGTCAAAAGTAAGTCTCCCCATAAGGCCTGGTGGGGACTGGAGTGACGACTCGACGATCTGTATTTTTCAGTATTTCCAAACAAGCCCGAAAAAGGACAGTCTCAAAAAAGTGAAAACATTAAGTCACACGGCCTAGCAGCATCTCATACAGGTTTGCGGTTTTGTCAATAACCTTTTGACAAATACAGTACATCCAAGTTGTTGCCAGTCTGTTAACGGGGAAGTATATTTAAATGGAATGTTGTTGGGATGCAAACCATGTACTGCGCTCGTTTTATGGAATTTGTCAAATGCACACATTCCCTTCAAGTCTTCCCATTCATTTAGGGTTTGCTGCTGTATATATTTTACAACAGCCGCTTTTCGAGGCGGAATACTGAAGGTGGTTTCAAATGAGTCTTTAATTTTCCTCACGACCAATCACATTTCAGATAGTAAGTAACAATCTGATAACAGATTTGGCTTGCCAAAACATCAGCTGAGGGTTTATTTAATTTTAATAAATTGGTGTTTATTTTAAAAAGTGAATAAAGATTTAGTATAAACGGTCATTAGTTCTGATGAGCGTTGAACAGCAATAATAAGGTCGTTTATTTACTAAGAGAAGCAAAAGTTGACATTATAGATGTAACAATCTGTCTTGGTGGACGCCAGCCAGTCCAGGGGATTTAACAGGGACAGTCTACTGTGGAAAAAAAAATTCGATTACTGAATTGACTGGTCCTTGTTCAGACTTTTATTCCAGGTGGAAGGCTTTAGAACGGATTTTATAATTCTAAGGTTCCGCGCAGAATACGTAAAGGCAGAGATACGAGTCATGAGATAAGGCAATCCAACGACAAAACTAGCCTTAACGTCTGACTGTCATCGAACTTTTAGACTGGACGTGGTTTTTATTTGGAAGGGCGCGTGATTGTGTAGGAAGTACTGGTAGGTGTAGGGGACGGTTAGGTAACTTTGTAAATGTCTGTTGCGTTTTCCACAGATATTCTACGTGAGCTTTTGGTTCTGTATTCCGAATTTCGACGCAAGGAGATTGGGAAAACCTGGTGATTAATGTTTACTGTCAACAGACTGAGGAAGAGGTGCAAACCTAACTGATATTTTCCAGTGAGGAAATGTTTGTGGAAGTCAGAACGCGTGCACTGATGAGCGTCAATTTTAGTCGGATCCTTAATCTTTTCATTTTCTTTCGCGTTCCTTTATTGTTTCTGACCAGGAAATATTTATAAAACTGAACACAAGGATACGAGCAATAAAACCGAAACCAATTGCAACTAAAAGTATATGAAATTAGGACAAATTGGTCCCGGAAGTAGCCCTGGCAATGTTGCTGTCTGCATTGACCGCGAGAAGCGGCTGTAATCTACATAAACCCTTGTTTCCATTCATGTGTAAAATTGCGATTTAATTGTCTATGTTGAAAGTACTTATGTATCTGAAAGGCCGTTAAAGCCTTAAAATTGTGGTCATTCAAAATAAAGTTGGCTTCACATCCATTAAAACAGTGCCCTAACAAATTCATTTAATTTACCATTTTGCTTTGCAATGGTCGTGTTTCTATCAAGCGGAAAAATTAATAGCTGCGGTCCCTCTTGGATCTGTTTTGCTGGTCTAGGCTTGAAAGATCACTGCCCTATTTACAATAATCTGCACTTTCTTCTGTGGGTTACAGCATTGAATGAAATAGTTGTCACTGGCTTCGAACAAGGTTGACTCGCCCTGCTTTAAAGAGGAACATCTAACAGTAATAACTTTCCACTGTAATTAACACGAATCCATTTCAAACGTGTTTATGATCTGTCTCATATTGCAAAAAGCAGAAATCCCACTCCTAGCAGTTCTCTAATGCTGACAGATCTCGCTTGAAACGTAGCAAAGATGTAGGCCAAACGCAGAGAGTTTGCAAGTGGTTTGGAGTATTTTATATTCAGTCGCTTAGAAACTAAAGATCGGAGCCGGGTATCATAATTTAAAAAAAAACATTCTGTGCATTTAATTACGGAAATGTTCAAAGTCAAGCGCAAGTAGGCGAAGAAAGCGAGCTTCAGCCTGCTCTCACTTTAACAGTTCCAAACCTTGCTGCCTTCTGTCAACGATACGTCAGATCAGAGTCAGTGACCTAATTTGGCAGCAGTCCAAAAATGTCAACCAAGTGAGAGTTCACTTTACTCGTACATTTTACTGCGAGTGGACTTTCCAACGCGTTTTACTGTCAGACTGAAGGATATTGCAGAATTATTAGAGCCAATGATGATCTAATTAAACCTTGAACTGATAGCTGGTCTATTATCGATGTCCCTATCTGTAGTCCACGCATTCATCTTGGTATACTTGTGAGGGTTTTTATTACTATTTTGAAATGGTCGATGGTGACCGAATCAAAGTGTAAATATTACATCTCGCATGCAGCTGGAGTATCGCTCGGACTGTCCGGTGATAACTCCAGATGGGTTCCTGAGAAACACATCGGTTTGTGAACTTCTGAATCAATGTTTTAAAACTGACAATTTTTCTGTGATTTCCTGCCCCCCATTCCCCTCCCCCACCCCCCGTGAAATATGTGTCGGTTCGACTTGCAATCTAACAGTGAGCAGTAACGGGTGGTGAGGTGAAGGATCTTGGGGAGGGTGAGGGTGGGGGGTGGGGGGTGCAGGGGAGGGGGGGGGGGGGGGGGGTAGAGGTGGTGGCTTGTGTGGAGACCAGTACTCAATTGATATGGATTGGACCGAGCTGGCTGCAGTCACTTGGCGCAGTGGAACAAACGGTCTAGTCACAAGCCTGTGACAGGCTTAAAGAGAAAATCGTTTTGAGAGCTGCATTTTCATACAACTCTGTTAAAATGAAGATAAAGGAATAATGTTTAGACCGTATTAACGCCTGGCTCCTGAACAACAGGGAATTCATTAACTGAAAAATAATTTGTTGTTTTAATATACCAGTGAAAATAAACTGCATTTAAACAGCGCCAACTCAGTGTGGCCCTTATTAAATCTGATTTCTTTTAACGAGTAAAATTGATCAGATAGAAATCCCCCAAAGCAAACTTCATAACCGTTCCTACTTTCTATGTACAATCTCAATATATTATCTCTTTATATTTAAAATTCAAATAATTTATACTAATGCAAAAAAGTTAAATATAAACTATTAAAATAATTAATTTAAGCAATGTAATATCAATGAATAATTTGCCTGCTCTGAAGCTAAATTATTGTCTCTAACAAAGCAGGCGCGACAAAAGAACACCAGTGATTCCCCTTATTTCCCCTTATTTTCGAAATATATTCGAAAATATTTAATACAAATCCCCAAATTCATGCCGACAATACTTTGATCCCTGATATAATATTACTGAGGACACATTCACTGAGGAGATAGCAAAGAAATCGCAAGTACAACGAAACCTTCTTAAACCAGTATACCCACTTTATTCCGTGTATTTGCGATGAGCGCAAGCCTTTGAATCAACCCGCATGAAAGTGAAATGTTGACCGTCATTGAAGTGAATAGACTCGGTAAGGGCAGAGGGTTGTTATTCTGAATGTTAATAAAAGTGAGCGCAGACACCGGTGTTGAAAATATTATTGTTGCCTTTGGTGAAATGTATAAATCCACTGTCTCTACTGCTCCAGCTTGGGGGGATACATAAAGCACATGGAAATCAAGGTGGACAGATTCAACCCTATGATACTTCTAAAACATTTTTAAACCAGTCTGTATGATGCCTTGTGTCGAACACCGTATTTACATATTTGCAATTTACAGGTAGGAAGTGGTCAGCATGATCTATTTCCCAGCTTCCTTTCGCAACAATATAACTTACTCTTCTGAAATTGTCCTTTACCTCCTGGTAATCCTGTTAGTAGGGGCGGGGTAAAATTATTTCACATTTATAGCACAATTTGCAACGGAGATGGTGGGGCACTTTGTGACGAAGGGCCGCATTGCTTTAACTCGACAGTACTTAGGGAGGCGAGCCCCGACCTGATGACAGTCGCCTTGTGTTCAGGACACTCGTTCACCTCAATGTCTTTCTCATTAACGTCAGTCAATTCGGAGTCACTTTTCTCATTATCACTCAGGCTCTCCCTCACTCGCTGCTCTCCCTCCAGAGACGCTGGCTTCTCCAACTGCTCCTTCTCCTTCTCCCTCTGGGCCTGAGCTTCCTTCGAGTGCCTCCACTTCATCCGCCTGTTCTGAAACCACACTTTCACCTAGTGGGAGAAGGACAAATTCCGCAATTTAGCAAAAATCTTCAGTGTTTTGTTTTATAAATAAAAACCCGACGTTTCCCAATCTAGTCAACCCAGGAAGTCTGGATGAGGGCTGGTTTGAAGCTCAGCTCCAGCAGCCCCCGCACGACCCCGTGTTACAAAATATGATTTTACACAAGATACCACTTCCTCATGCTTAGAGCTTGACAACCCCATTAAACAGTGTGGTCACAGTTTAACAGCTTCTGAAGACCCACATTATACCTTCCTTCAAATGTATAACACCACATTTATTAATAATCAAATAGTATAGTGGGAGACAGCCCGGCGTGAATTCCCTTCTCGACATGCACCTTTTACAATTGTTTGTTGCTCATTTTTGAATGTCCGACCTTCTGTTGTTTTTGTCTGGCTTTGTAATGGATTCTAATATAATTATACATCAACCGGGAGCATTTCCAAGTGCTTATGGTCCCTATTGCTGATGTAAACAGGATACTGGAGTCGATCAGATTGGAGGGACTAACCTGTGCATCAGTCAAGCCCAGCATCGCTGCCAGCTGCTTCCGGTCAGGCTTGGTCACATATTTCTGAATCTCAAACCTCTTCTCCAGCCCTTTTCGCTGCAGATTGGAGAAAACAGCTCGGGACCAGGACCGTTTCCTTTTGTAGGTCTGGGGCATAGTGTCTTTCGTTAGGACAGCGTAAGGCCCTGCTGGTTAAAAGAAAAAGTAGCATCAGTATTAATGTTGCGGGAAGGGTCTCGCGTGTTTTCCTTTGACAAAAGCACAAGGAAAATAAAATTGCTTCCAAAGTGATGTTTAATCAGAGATCATCACCGCGCACTTAGTATTTTGCAGCATGAAAATTCTGGCCTGGGGGGTTACGGCTTGACAGCTGCTGTCGTGCCAATCAAAAATGTGCTGCTCCTCCTGGTTTGACCCCCAAAGTCCTGAATCGCATCCCTAATTCCATCGGCTCGGATCCTCATCGGATGAACTGTGAATATGATCGAATCACTGCCTCCCACAACCAGATCATAAATGAGGTAGATGTTTTTTTTCAGAAAGGGGCGAGGGATGTTAGATAAAAACTAAACGGGATAAATGTGCCACATAGAGTATGAACGATTTTGCAGGTTTGTAACATGTATTTTATCGAGTGGCTTACTTTATATCGCTTAATTACTTTACTGAGATTGAATACATGTTTACATGACCTTCCAACGTTGCAATACTGTAACAAACGCATCTGAAGCAGAGTTCTTTGTCCCCCCTGTGGCGTAAATGGGCGAATTAAGACTATTAACCTGGAAATGAGTCCTGATAATGGTGCTGGGACGAGGTTCTGGAGTTCAAAACTGAGGAAGGCTCACCAAGTCCAGGGTCCAGGGACGCAAAGAACTGGCTGGCGGAACTCTGCACAGAGAGGTGCACTCCCGGCTGGCGAGCCGTGCCCATAAGCGAGCTGAGATCTGCAGTGGCAATTGGAACGCAAGGTTAAGCTATTACCGTTTCAAAAAAAAAACCGTTTCCAAATCATTCGGTCAATTCTGTAAACCATGGTCAACACCCCCGCCACCACCCCCACCCCTACCAGTTTAGGCTGGTACCAAGATCGGAAATGTAGAAAAACTTGTTGTTTTAAAAAGTGTAAGAAAGCCAGATGTGTATTTACAGCAATGGAGAGCTGCACTGACAGAAACATGTTCCCTGGCAAGGCAGACCTCACACTAGTTTCCCGTCACTAGAGTGCTTATTCCCCAAAGGATGCATCCACCCCCTTTTACAGACGCTAGATGCTTCTTTAACACAAATAAAAGTGGTCCAATAACCAGCCCATCAGCTTCCCGTGCAGTGGTTACTGACTTTAAATTTGTAAAATATGAGTCCTGCTCTCCTGACATTGTTACTGATGCTTGAGGTGAAAAATAAAACGACAGGTCCTTGCCCGGCCTATCTTACCTCGTATGCTACTGCAGTCTTTGATTTTAAAGTCAAAGTCAGTGGAAAGAATCCGATCAATGCCGAATTTGAGGTCTCTGCTGGACGGAGCGGGGAGCTGCTGCATCGAACCGGCGGCGAGGTGGATCCTGGCCGATGAGGAAGTGCAGATGGCGGGGCTTCGCTGGTAGGGAGAGGTCGGGGAAACTCTCGTGGTGAAGCTGGCGAGCCGCTCGGGAGCCACGGGTGTGGGACGAACGGGAGAGCCCGGGGATTGCATGGCGTGTGATCCGCTCAGATGGGCCACAGCGGCCGGCGACCCGGGCAGAGGCGGAGGGGCACTCGGCATGTTCTCGGCGTCACTGAGATGCAGGATGTCCGCGATACAAAACGACGGCTTCTTCACCGAATCCAAAAAGCCGTTCGAGCAATAGGCGGACCAGAGGCTGAAATTACTGGCGTAGTAAGGAGCTAGTCCTGTAGTGTACATTGTGCAATGCTCCCTCCGCTCTGCCCTTAACTCGAAACAGCAATTAGAATGGAAACGTGAAAAGCTGGGGGCGAAAACAGACTTGGGGGCGGGGAGAGAACTTGACTTTGCAAACCAAAAACTTTCCTAAAACTCATCTGCACATTTGGCAAGAGAGTTCAAGTCAGCTTGGGAAGAAGTTGCCAGTGTTCAACTCGGATTGGCTGCATGTCGCTCCCCCACAGCCAATGGCAGTGAGAGCTCTCCACAGTCTAGCTCCTCCTGCTGTACTGCAGCTGCGCCTGAGGAAGTCCAGCAGACTTTAAATGCTGGAAGCAACACGGTTTTAAGGGGTTTTTTTTGACATTTGCAATGCAACAATGGAAGTCACGAGTTATTGTATTCAGGTTTGGCAATAGCTGTCTATAAATAAAAACGAGCCCTGCAATGCGCTGGCGATTATTTATTTTATTATAATATCTGACTACTGCTGGGGTTGATATATTTTTAATTTTTTTTCTTCCCTTACCCCCACACTACCGCCTAACAGCGGTACTGCTTATTTTTCCCCAGCACCCATGTCGTGTAGGACACAGTGAAGAACAGCAGGTGTATAAATCTTTATTTGTATTCCACCACCAGGAAGAAAGGAAACACCCGAGTGGCCAGTGACAAGCAGTGCCCTTCTCAAAGGGCAATGCTGTGTGATCAAACAGAGAAGGAGAGGGCAGGGATTAAATCAAAATAGAGTTGGAGGGGGAAATAAAACACTCCACTCCCTGCGGTGCCCATCTCTCCCTGAACAGCTCAAGGGTGTTGGTGGGCACTGCGTGCTCCTTCTCCAGAGACACCCGGGCTCGGACATAGCCAAGGAATGGTGCAGGCAATCGGCCCTAACGACCCCCTCCTCGGCTCGCTGCCTGGACCTGTTTATGGCCAGTTTGGCCAGGCCTATGCTGGGGTTTACATTGGACACCGAACTAAGTCCAACTGTTGCGGACCCGTGCGGCTTTCATTAATAATCTAAGGATAAGCCGACAGTTCAAGGATTGGAAAGGAGATCATTTACGGTTAATTGGCGTCAAGTTGTGCGTTTTGTTTTCTGTGAATAATGGCATTAGGTCGCATTCAAAATGAAAACCAAACGGTTTTCCTGATTTGAGGTAATATAAAATGATGAACATTTGGGTGAAGTCCCAGAAGACACCTTGTGTCTCAGTAACCAGTATCTCACTAACCAGCCAGCCAGAATGATTGGGATTGAACGGGAAAGGAAAGGAGATCACACATCTCACTTTAATCTGAGGCTGAAGTCACAAACGCAATGCTGCATTTTTTTAGGGAATGCATTTGACGCGTCAGCAGCTTGAGTACGGTATTCAGTAATGGGGGAAAAAAACAAGTCCATTTAGAAGTAACACTACAATTATAGCCTCAACATTACTCACAAGACAGCAGATTTAAATTCAGCTCTAACCTCCAATTTGTTTTATAATAGCGTGCTCTCTCTCTATAGATATAAGGCATTACTCTGTATCTGTCTGTAATCCTAAACTTAAAACTTTGCTGTCGATATAATGACCTATTGGAATAACCCAGTTGCAACCCAGGCGTCTACACAACAATGACATCTATCTTGTTTTGTGTATTCCCCGTACATTGTTAAGTATTTGTTTGAATTGGAAATATATAAAGACGTTTTTCTTTCCTCTGGACCAGTCTTCAGAGTGGAGGAAATGTCCAGCACTATTAAGTTCACATCGTTGATAGCCATCCTGTTTTGATGTGCTTAAACGCGAAGTAAATGAGCGGATATGCCTGTTAGATTTACTTAAAATAGAACCCCTTTAGTATTTTAGGATACAGCAGAAATCCTTATTTCTTCCGGAGAAAAGCTTTATAATGACTGGTAGAACTTCCGTTTTCAATATTTGTGCAACTTTATCTCGTCTCGCAAGTTGCACTTGTGACGCAAATCCGCTCCGGTGCATGAAAAGTGCCACAGAAAGAAACGAAAGCAATTTGAGGAGCCCGACCCCAATGTTTCTGCTGATGAGCCGGAGAAGTCCAACCTCAACGCTGTTCCCTGTGCCTCCTGTTGAGCCTAAATTTGCTGTAGAATTGAAGGTCCCCAAACACAGCAGTAAACTCCAGGGCACCAGAGATATCAACAATTAACATGTTAATGTAAAATAAAAATGTCCAACTCCCAGGAGATGAGCATTTTTAACTTCGCTTCCGAGTGAATGGATAAAGTATTTCATTTTCATGCGGCTAAAGCTTTGTTTATGTTTTTTTTAAAGAAAAGCCTCTTAGTACAAACGTTTGAAATGGGTAGGAGATATTTCCGGTTTTTTTAAACTTCCTGGGAACCCACTGTTAAAAGCCAATTCTTAAGTAGTTTCGCTGACTCAGATACGGTGGAAATCATTCATGGCATGATACAACGTCAATAAGTAATCATGTTTTTTTCTGTCAATTCTGTTTTCATACCAAGTGCAGTGCAAGTAACACTGGACACTCTCAGGCGATATCACTCCAATGATTTGATTCCAATCTCTTTTATTCTTCAAGCAGTATAAGAAATGATTTACTTTATATACATGTCATTTTAATTGATGGTAATAATCCGGCATAGTTTCAGCTGGAGCAATACATAATAATTCCTATTGTTTGGTTCCTTTAAGAATGATTAACCCCGGATGACTCTCTTTGGCCCTGATACATTTAAAATATTCCAATGACACTTTTCCGGCACACAAATAGCGGAATGAATTTCGGTGCTCAATCAGACAGACATAACAATATAGGGAAGAGGATGGAGAAACCGCTCGGCGGGCACTGAGCTACACAGTTGTTTCAGGTGCTGCCGAGCTGTAAAGGGAAATATTTCAGTCATTTAGAGGTCGCTATGACAGCCCTGGGACCATTCTATAAAAAGATAGACGACACAGCTATATTTCATTATATGAGGCCGCTTTTAACTTAAGGAAAGCTCTGTTCGATTAATGTTGCTGAAGCTGATCACTTTTCTCCAGCATAAATCAAAGACTCAGTCAGATTCTACCACACATTTCTTTCTGCTTTGGTGTGTCCATCCAATTACATATGTGAGAGATTTATTACTCTATCTGCTCTAACTACTCATTCTGCCATCTACTTTGCAATGTTATTAGGTTAGTTTTACCAGTTCTTCTGAAGGTACTTTTCTTTGTCACTTCTTTAGAGGGTCAATACTTATATTATGTAAAGCAAATTTAACGGTGAACATTTAAAATTATAGCAACACTTTCAGAAATACACATGCAAAAACAGAAGTGCAGACTGAACCTAGCTCTGGTGGAAACAACAACTGCAAATGATCTGAAATGTACTTAGACCAAATAGACCCACAGAGATCAGAATATATCCACCAAACAGAAAACAGCACTTATTTTTCAACATGTCAAGCTTGAATGTGGCAACTCATTTCAGGAGTGTCGGTGAGTTGTTTCCTTTGCGATGCAGCATTTGATGCAGCTGCAATCAGCTTTAATCTTGATGCAAAAGTGAAGGATGCTGATCGTTTTTGCAAATGGCTGGGTGTTTCCCCGCTTGCCGCCCTCCTGGCGATCAGGAGCAGGAAGATAATGAGTAAAGGGAGTAAGAATGGAGTGAGCAGCTTGAATTATAGTTTCGCACTGCCACCTATAGGCCGCCCGGCGCCTCGTTGTTCACCTCACTCCGCTATTGCGAAACCTGTTGGAATCAGTAGCTCCTTCGCTACTCTTGGGACCCGTTTGCTTGTTGATATATTAAATCAGTTCCCACCACATCAACCGCATCCCTCTCGCCCCCAAATAAAAATTTCAGGACGAAAATTACATTTTCTTCTAAATAATTAACAGTTGGATAAATGTTTCAGCAGTGTTACAGTTTAATAATTTAACTAGGTGATTTAATTTCCCAGACTACTGATGGGAATCTCTGTTGATAATCCATCTCCCGAAGTTATGATTAATGTGCTTCATAAGCAGTGCAATTTGTGCCCCACCACCCCCCCCCCCCCCCCACCTCAGTTGGATTTGTTTAAATGGGTTATGTACAAGTAAGCTGGGCCCTGAAAAATTAAAAAGAAAAATCAACTTAGTAATTTGAGTGGAAAAGGATGTGAAAGCAAATACTCTTACACGGGACGGAAACGAAGTGTTTTTTGTGAACTCTAATTTTGAAAGCATGATATCTACAGGTGTGTATGCTACATGCAAGAGTTCGTTAACGCTATTTCAAATAGAAAATGTCATTCACAAGAGACTGGGCACATTTAAACTCATAGGGTCTTAGACATTTTGACAATATGGTTTGTTGCAAGGTCAGTAGGTCTGAATCGGGCTGGAAAAACAGCGAAGCTTTAGCTCTGAGATGACCGCCTGAGCTACCCGCTGAATTAGCGATCGAGATCCCTCAGGAGTCACCCAATTGTTTGATGGTGACGATTTCCAGAGACTGGTTACCGATTTGTGCAGGATCACAGTTTCCAGCGTTAACAAGAAACAACTCCTTCCCCTCTCCATGAACTGCAAACAAGTCGCGATATCCTGCAGTCCCTAGACTTTAAAGTCACCAGCTAATAACTTTCGAATGTGAACTCCTAGCGGACAAAATACCCTACAACCGAGTCGGTGCCTGCTTACATGCAGAATCACAAGATTTCACGCCTCCTTGCTCTGCCCTTGTGTAAAGATTTGTCCGTGACCTACTTGGTGTCATTACAACTCTTCACACCTTGCTGCCTATAGGAATATGTTCAGTGCTTTACAGGGCCATCCAACGAATCGCCAGGAGCGCTGAGATCATTAGAAGAAGGCAGATTTCATGGAGTAGTTCCCCCCTTCACCCATCCCACCTTTTAAGCGAGTAAGATGCACCATTGGTTCAATGTGTCTCTGCAGTCTGCCCCAAAGGGAAATCATCCAACTGAATGTATAACATTCCTCATTCTTACCCCTAGGCTGAGCTGTATGTGTTTGGGGTCATGTATGTTTTTATAGTTCATATTCAAATAATTAATTACCGATTTATCCGAAATTGGACATTGTTGTGACTTAAAAGTAATATTTTATTATCGATACCCAATGTACGGGCCCATATTAGCAGAGCGGATGGGGGAAAATGACCCAATTGTAACGCCCTTCTATAGCATCCCTGTTAATTGTTGTAAAACATTTATTGATATACACTATCCTGCCATTGCAACTTTAAATGTAAAAATGCATTTATTTACGTTTTGATACCATCGCCCAGGTACCAAAGTAAAGATGAGGTTATTTACTGGTCTGAAGATAAAAATGTACAAGACCCACCAAGACCCAAACTCTCCGCTCAAACTGCAATCAGCATCTAATTGAGTTAACTCCGACAAATACCCTTACCTAGCCTTAGACTGACAAGAATTTTATTTTAACAACAGGATACCGCACCGTATGTTACATAATATATCATTACCATTCCAATATTTACAACATCAAATTAATGAAACAATGGAGCCGATTATTTCATACAACAGGCGTTAAGTATCGCCCATGGAAATAGAACCCATCGTTTCTTGACGTTGTTGTAATATCTGTGGTCAAACGGAAGTAGAATCCAGAATCTTAGCAGATCGACAATTTATCATGTACTAACCAATACAGAACAACCCTTCAACTAGTGTCGAACGATGTACTCAAAACAGTTATAGGAAGCAAATCAGTGAAAAAAGTGATCAAAGTGCACAGTGCTTCGGTTAGACCTTGTTAGACAAAGGAAAACAAACACATACTCAGAGCGGTGGAGAGAATAAGTGACAGTTAATGTCTTCAGTGAGGTGTTTTTTGAACTATTTAGGAAGCCTCAACAACCCTAAAGTGGGATAGAATTCGAATTCAGTGACAGCGCCTTACAAGCGACCGTGAAAAATTCCGCCGTGCAATTATATGTCCTTTGTGGGGATGTGAAACAAGCTTCATCATGGCCTATTTTGCTTTGCCTTACCAAATTTCACTGTTTTGGGCATTTCGGCCTGGAAAGTAGGCATCTAAGCGGTAATTTTACGGAAGTTAATAAGGGAAACGATATCTGGGGCATTAGATTCGTTAAGGGAAATTTTGAGACAGATATTTACAGAATTAGATCGCAGATTCACCATAATCTCACTGAATGGCAGAACAGCTTGATATAGTTAAATAGTCTTCATAGGAGGAGGATCTTCCCCATACAGAACGCCATCAACAGTATGAATGCGTTTCCAGGCAGTGTCACAGAGGTGAGAACCTCGGTTCAGTTGAGCAACAGGGAGGTGCACTAATGGAGCCGAATGTAAGGTGCCTGTAGAAAGTGAGGCTGAAAACCCTCCCCTACGAATATTTTGCCACTAAATTATGCGAATTACCGAGCACATTTTAGTTTGAAAGTGCATTATTGCCATAGGGTACTGTTTCATAAATGCTTTATCATTGTTTTTGAAACATGATTAGTAATGCTCATCATTGAACCGTGAAAACATGATCGCATCAGCATCGTATTACCAATGTGACGTGTGACTTCTCTTTTCTCAAAGATTCACTGAAAGATGTTATCTTTTTAAAGCTGACTGCAATGTCAACTTGAAGTGACCATGGAAGCTTTGTGCATTTGCTAAGAACATGAGTTTTGTAGATGAGCTCAGCTTTAGTTCTGTATTCCTGCAACTAATTTTCACCACAGCTCTGATCTAGACATGCATAAAAAGCTCAATGCCAGAGCCAAGACAATAATGACTTCACTTAAGACAAGCCAGCATTCAACTGAGCTTGGCACCAAAGTCCACTAGCAAAACTAAATTAGGTGGTGATCAAGAGAAAAATCCTTCAATCATACCTGGCAGAAGAGAAGATTTTTATGATTCACATAGGTCACTGATTAGAGCCATAATTATTATTTTTTAAATCTTCAGACAAGTCAGCATAGCTTTGTAATGGGGAGATCATGTCTAACAAAATTGGGGCGGCATGGTGGTTCAGTGGTTAGCACTGCTGCCTCACAGGCTGGGGACTTGCGTCCGATTCCTGCATTGGGTGATTGTCTGTGTGGAGTTTGTACATTCTCCCCATGTCCGCGTGGAACAGGTGCTCCAGTTTCCTCCCACAATCCAAAGATGTGCAGGTCAGCTGAATTGGCCATAGTGTTAGGTGCATTAGTCAGGGGTAAATATAGGGTAGGGAAATGGGTCTGGGTGGGTTCCTCTTTGGAGGGTTGGCATGGACTTGTTGGGCCGAAGGGTCTGTTTCCATACTGTAGGGAAATTAATCCAAGCTAAATTTGATTGGACATTTTGAGGTGTATGGATGAAGGTAGCGCAGTTGATGAGATCGACAGGGACTTCAGTAAGATGTTTGACACGCTCTCCCATCGCAGACTGTTGAAGGAGCTAACAACCATAGGATTCAGAATGTCAATTTAGATTCAAAATTGGCTTTGTAGAAAGGGGGAGAGGGTGATGGACAAAGGGTGTTTTGTGACTGGAAGCTTGTGTCCAGTGCACAACACAGGGATCAATGCCAGACCTCTTGCTGTTTGTTGCGTACATTAATGACTGAGACATGAATGTAGAAACAATGATCAATATGTTTGCAGATGGCACAAACTGATGGGAAATAGTGAGGAGGAAATACCTAAACTTCAAAACAATGTAGATGGGCTGGTCAGATGGGCTGAACAGTGACAAATGGAATTAAAACCTGAAAAGTTTGAGGTGATGCATTTTGTGAAGACTAATATGACAAGGGAGTTCACATTGAATTGCATGACTCTGGGAAGTACAGAGGATCAGAAGGACCTTGTGCATGTCCACAGATCCTGGAAGATAGCAGGACAGATAGACAAAGTAGTTAAGAAGGCATGTGGGATCATTATCTTTATTTTTTAAGAAATTGAATGCAAGAGCAAGGAGGTTATGATGGAGGTGCTAGTTAGATCACAATTGGAACACTGTATGCAGTTCTGGTCACCACTAGAGTGGGTGCAGAAGAGAGTCATACTATGTTGTCTCAGCTGGAATGATTCAACCACAAAGAGAGACTAGATAGGCTGGCTTGTTATTCTAAAAGCAGAGAAGGGGTTTATTGAGGTGGACCCAAGTTCTGAGGGGCATAGACAGGGTAGATATGGAGAAATGTTTTCCTTTATTAGAGGGGTCAATAACCAGGAATTGAAACTTTAAGGTAAGGAGCAGGATGTTGAGGGGATTTGAGGAAAATGTTTTCACCCAGACCATTGCAGGTATCAGGAACTTGCTGCCTAAGCAGTGGTAGAAACGGGAACCCTTAAAATATTTAAGAACTAATTAGATGAGCACTTGAAATGCTATGGCATTCAAGACTATGGGCCAAGTGCTGGAAATGGGATTAGAATAGATGGATGCTTTATGCCGAGTGCAGACATGATGGACTGAATGGCCTCTGTCAATGACATAAGAATATTAGGACTCTACACTATGAATAAAAGTATCCTCAGCATGTCTACTTTCATCTATCCAAACAATAACTTCCCTTCATTACAAAATCAATGCCAGGGCTATTTGCTGATGCTTGTAATGTACAGAGCACTATTCACATTTTCTCCAATAGTGAAGTAAATTATGTGTTCCAAGGCTTGAGCTGAACCATACCTAAACTTGACCTGACAAATGACAGGTAATACTTGTAACATATAAGTTGGAGGCACTTGGGCAAATATTTTTCTCCTTTGTTACTGCCTCGTCCAAATTCTGGAATTCTGCTCCAGATACCATTGTGAAATGTGGCATTGCTAATGTTGCCCATATCCTTTGGGCACATCAATAAAACAAAACCAGAAATTGCTGGCAAAACTCAGCAGATCAGGCACCATCTGTGGGGAGAAAGCAGAGTTAATGTTTTGAGTCCAGTGATGCTTCTTCAGAAAGAGAATCAAAATTGATGAAGAGTTACTGGACTCAAAATATTCACTCTGCTTTCTCACAATGCTTTGCTTTAAATTAAAACAAATGTTGTGTTGACTTTTGAACAGTCAAGTTCAAAACAATGCAATAAAGATTAAAATCAGAAAATCAAGAGTGAAAAATAAAAATAAAATCAAATGTTATTTATGCCAACAAAAAAAAAACAGATAATGGGCTAAGTATGTTAA
This sequence comes from Chiloscyllium plagiosum, assembly GCF_037043375.1. Lineage (NCBI taxonomy): Eukaryota > Metazoa > Chordata > Chondrichthyes > Orectolobiformes > Hemiscylliidae > Chiloscyllium > Chiloscyllium plagiosum. The sequence continues at coordinate 54,055,193 of NW_028270148.1, read as the reverse complement.
AACTGGAGATTTTCTTACTGTATTCACCCTAAAGGGGACAAGATTTTTGTCCATCTGTGAATGCAATTACAAATATGATTCATAGGTTGGAGAGAAACTCCTTTGGCCAAGTTTGATATCCATTCACTTTCCCTTATTATGTGAATGGCGTCTGGACAGGGTTTGGAATTTTTTTCAAAATTCGGAATTACCAGTTGTTTTCTTTTCTGTTTTGTTTTCTCATCAACTGTTCTTTATTTTTTTTTTGTTTTACAAAGTACAGGAAGAAGGTGTTCAGTGTTTTATACCTTTGACCAAGAAAGCTGAGTTCTAAGTCTCAACAAATATGCAGAATTAGAATTGATGACTTGGTCAGTGGGAGTTGGAAACAATGGTTGGGAATCAAGTTCTTCCAGTCTTCACCGTCATCCAAGTATATTAACCAAGTTTCCCTATTTATGGTGACCACAGATCTATGGGACCAAAAGATCGTCAAATCTTGGTTAAAGAAGGTTAGTGTACAATTAGAGAAATATGAAAGAAAAATTCTTGAAAGAAACATAGGGTACCATTGTACAATATTCACTTTCTTCACTGCAGGTTAGTTACCCTGGCAGGCTGATAAGCATATGATAATGAATTACTATTTTTTGACCAAGACAAAATATGTTCTCAATTATAAAATTGAGCTTCTGGTTATAGCCTCAACCCCTAGGGAAATGCTCCATTTTTCTTAGTGTATTTGAGAACAGTTACATGTTAAATTTGTTAGCGGAAAAGATGAGTCTTATGGACTTACCTGATATCTAGCCATTGGAATCCTGCACACACAGAGTTTAGCATTCTTCGAATGCCCGCTCTCCCCGCATCTGGTTTTCGCCAATCAAACAATATTAGAGCTAAATCGAGATGTAATGTTTTCAAGATGGCAATTTTTGTTGCCAAGAAACTGCAACTTTCTACAATTTGTAACATTCATTTTTAACAAATCCCACAACCCCATACAGTCGGCCTTCCCAAGAGTTTTGAAATATATTTTGCAATTGAAATTCAGAACATATGAAAGTTCAATTTGCATCATCTGAATGTATGTTTTCAGTGATAATAAACAGAGAAGCTATATGAATAATTAGGATGAATGTAATTATATTCTCACATATATTTTACAACTTTAACACTACATCATTTTTGTCTTTTTTCAGTTGTTTTGTGAATCATATGTAATTTTCACATTTAAATAACTCACTGGGAAGGATCTTAACTCACTCTGTCCAGTGAAACAGGACACTGACCAAATTTAAATAAAAGTTGTGGACTACCATTCTGATCCTGTCCCACCTTGAACCAACTGTTGTGAATTATCCAGTTGAATCAGGAAGGAGTCATGTTAATTGATGAACATTAGAGTCTGATGATGTACACATAAACTAAATGCTATGTTAACTGCTTACTTCCCATTTCATGATTATACTTTACATTGCCCCTTAATTAAATATTCAATTTCCTGGAATAGTACAAAGTGATTCTTAGCTTACAAAGGTACTACAATTTCTTTTCTTTGCCAATCTGGTAGCATTTTGTCCCATACTGCCTTGTATAATGAGGATTTTCCCTCTTGCACAAGCTAGGCAAATTTCCCAGCCTGCTTTCATGTCTTAATGAATTTAGTCTTTTATTCTGAGTTTGAGCTCCCACCTTCAGTTTGGCATGGTGACCCAAGGAGACCTTTACCTTCTTGCTGCTTCCCTGCTCTTAGAATCATGGCAGGCTAACTGTGCTGGTGAATCTCATGGATAGCTTTGAAATTCTTCCTTTCTCAAAGCCCATGTTCATGACAATGTGAATCATATGGGCAGTATACACAGATAGAAATTATGATCAGCTATTCATTAGGTTCAAGTCTGCCTTAGATAAAGTAAACAGGCTAGGAAGTATAACTGTTTATAACCCAACATTCTCAACACCTTCTTGTGACTTTGGGAGCTAGTAGTCTAATCACTGTAAACAACAGTTGTGTCCAATGTGCAAGCAAATCAGCCTGGGTCTCTCTTTAATTTTTAACAGCCATATAACCCACGCTTGTTGCTAGATGTAAGTTCCTAAACTTACAATCTCAAATTAGAACACCCATATAAACCTCATGTTTGCAATGCCTGAGTCTGGCTTTGAGGACATGGCAGCAATTCTAAGATATTTAATCATGTCACAAAAGTGGTAAAAGTCATTGAATGTTGCTCACCCAACATCTTCTACCTATTGCAACACTAACCTCTCACACTGCTTAATGTACCACTTCTCTATTACTCATTTAGCAACAGTCCCTGACACTCAAGTCTAACATCCAAAAATTCCACCTTCACTGTACCACATGCATGTTATGATGATGTCAGACATCGAAGCAAATAACATCTGATTAACAGGACATTTTCCAAAAATGTTACCATGCAAGGTCACTTTACCAAACACAATAGTAAAAAAAACAATGGGAATAACTGACAGGCGGAAGGAATAAATATTCAGCAATTAATAAATCATTCTGCAACTCAACATTGAGACTAATTTTAACCTTGAAACACTAAAACATTCTTCATATTTTTAAAGGGCCAAACATTGTGGCATTTCTAAACTGATGACAAAAGTCTGTTCACGCATTGTACATATTACAATGAATTATTCCTAATGTAGGAGTTGCATCAATCCGATCTGGAAATCATGTTGAATAAGTTCAGAATTTGTCAGTCTTGATTTTAAAATTGCTGCATTCAATTGTTGCTGTGTTATAACTGAAATCAGTGCAAAGTAAATTTTAAAAATGTGCTAGTATACATTTTTAAAGTGTTCCATTTGCTTTGGCCAGAACACATTATAAAGCAGTAGAATAAATCATGTCTGCAAACTTGCACTATTTTAAAACATGTAGCAGTGTCAAACTAGTACATACAGTGCAACTGCACATAAAGATTTAATCAAGTCAGGCATGGTATCCTGTATAATAATAGGATACATTATTAACAATGTAACGCTTCTAAAGCTGCTGTGTCATACTTGCTACAAGGAACTTGTACTTTCTTTCTGCAGCATGTGTGTTTAACATATTTCTTGGGTTGGTCACACCTAACTCTATTGTTTCCATGTTTTAAGGAAGGTGCACCAATGCGTCATTTCATATCTCACTGGAACAGTTGGGAATAATCAGACTTTTGCATGGTTGATAATAGCCCCTGAATAAAATTGATACCAAGACGACTATTTCTGTTTGGCCTACCACAGGAAAGCACATTATGACATCTATAAGATTTGGTACTATTGTTAATTGCTTTTTGTTTGACATCTTGCCAAATTTGCTGATTGTTTACAATGGCAATTATGACTGTGGTTTATTATAGAACTCAACTTGAGTTGCTCTTAAAATATATAAAACTGGAAATGAATATTCCTTGCTGGCTGATATCCACATCTGCCTTAAGGAGCAGTTAAAATTAATAGTGGTTTTCTGATTATTTAAAACATTCCCACATATTAATTTTTTCTCTATTATTTTTAATTCTGATAGATTTATTTCAGCATGATGTGGCATGTTGCAGCTGTCGGGAAGCATATTTTTCAGACAAATTAGTCCAGTGTAAACAGAAATACATATGTATCAGGGAGCATTTACAATTTTGTCCCAGCAGGACAATGAATGAGCAGCATTATATATGTCAAATTACCTCTTTCATGTTTTCCCGTGAATTTTAGCCTAACAACAGGCTGTATTTTCAAACAACAGTCCCTCAAAGGTAGAAAAGGAAAATCTCCTCAGAGCGGACTGAGATCTTTTGTGACTGCAAAGAGGGGCCAACAGCACCTTTTTCAAAGCAAGTCACCTCCTGCAGTTACATTTTGTGCATTTGCCCTTCTGGAATATACAAGGATAGGAGTTAAAAAACCAATTCCAACTCGACTGGAGTGCACTTGCTTAGGGTCTTGCTTTAGTGTGCTATGAAGGTAACAATCTAAGAAATATCCCCTAGTTTCCTCTGGTTGCAGGTAAGGGCTATTCCTCCATAAAACCATAAGATACAGGAGCAGAAGTAGACCATTCACCCCATTGAGTCTGCTTCATGATTCAATCTCAACCCCATGCTCCTGTTTTCTCCCTTTAACCCTTGATCCTCCTGCAAACCAAGTATTTAAATATCGCTGTCTTAAATACACTTAATGACTTGGGCTCCATAGCCCTTTGAAGCAATGAGTTCCACAGATCAACCACCCCTGGCTGAAGAAATTCTAAAGGGTAATTTCTTCACTCTGAGGCTGTGCCCTTAGGTCCAAGGCTCTCTTACTAGTGGAAAGATCTCCCCCACATCCACTCTATCCAGACATCTCAAGTATTCTATAAGTTTCAATCAGATCCCCACCCCCCCCATCCTTCCAAAGTCCACTGAGTACAGACCCAGAGTCCGCAACCATTCCTTTTACGACAAGTTCTTCAACCCCAGGATCATTCTTATAAATCTCCTAAAGATCCCCTCCAATGCCAGCACATCCTTCCTTAGATACAGGGCCCAAAACTGATCACAATATTCCAAATGCAGACTGACCAGAGCTTTATACAACATCAGCAGTACATTTCAGCATTGAAATTCTAGCCCTCTTGAAATGAATGTTAATGTTACATTTGCCTTTCTAACTGGCAACTTAACCTGCATGTTAACCTTAAGAGAACCCTGAACTCAGAGTCCCAAGTCCCTTTGTGCTTCAGATTTTCAAATTCTTTTCTCATTTAGAAAACAGTCTACACTTCTTCCTACCAAAGTGCCACATTGTATCCCATCTGCCATTTCTTTGCACACTCTCCTAACCTGCCCAAGTCCTTTTTCAGCCTCTCCAATTTCTCAGCACTACCCGCCCTTCCAATTGTCCTTGTGTCATCTGCAAACTTAGCAACAATGCCCTCAGTTCCTTCATTCAGGTTGTAAATGTATAACGTGAATAGTTGCGGTTCCAACACAGAGTCGTGTAAAACACCAGTAGTCACCGGCTGCCATACTGAAAAATTCCCTTTATCCCTACTCTTGCCTTCTGCCAGTCAGGCAATTCTCTATCCATGCCAGTACCTTGCCCCTAACACCATGGGCTGGAAATGTGTTGCTGGAAAAGCGCAGCAGGTCAGGCAGCATCCAGGGAACAGGAGAATCAACGTTTCGGGCATAAGCCCTTCTTCAGGAAGGGCTTATGCCCGAAACGTCGATTCTCCTGTTCCCTGGATGCTGTCTGACCTGCTGCGCTTTTCCAGCAACACATTTCCAGCTCTGATCTCCAGCATCTGCAGACCTCACTTTCTCCCCTAACACCATGGGGTCTTATCTTATTTAGCAGCCTCCTGTATGTTACTTTGTCAAAGGCCTTCTGGAAATCCGTATCGACCATATCCACTGGCTCTCAGTCTTAATAAGTTGCTCATTACTTCCTGAAAGAATTCTAATGGATTTATCAGGCATGACTTCCCCTTGATGAAGCTGTGCTGACTTAGCTGTATTTTAGCGTGCACTTCCAAGCACTCTGCAATATCATCCTTAATAATGTACTCTAAAATCTTACTAGGAGAAAATGAGAACTGCAGATGCTGGAGATCAGAGTCGAGAGTGTAGTGCTGGAAAAGCACAACAGGTCAGGCAGCATCCGAGGAGCAGGAGAATTGACATTTCGGGCATAAGCCCTTCATCAGGAAGGGCTGATGAAGGCCTGATGAAAGGCTTATGCCCGAAATGTCGATTCTCCTGCTCCTCGGATGCTGCCTGACCTGCTGTGCTTTTCCAGCATTACACTCTCAACTCTAAAATCTTATCAACAACTGAGGTCAAGCTAACTGGCCTGTAATTTTCTGTCCTCTGTCTCCCTTCTTCTTAAACAGAGATGCTACATCGGCCATTTTCTAGTCGTCTGGGCCTCTTCCTGACTCCAGTGATTACTGAAAGATTGCCTCCAATCTCCTCAACTGTCTCCTACAGAACTCTGGGGTGTCATCAATCTGATCCAGGTGATTTATCCACCTTCAGATCCTTCAGCTTCTCCAACACCTTCTAGTTGGTGATGGTCACAACACTCAGATCTGCCCCTTTGGCTTTCTTGAAGTTCTGGTATACTGCTGCTGTCTTTCACTCTGAAAACTGATGCAAAGCCTTCAGTTCCTCCGCCATTTCTTTGTTCATCATTACTATGTTTCCAGCCTCATTTTCCAGTGGTCTAATGTCTACTCTTGCCTCTGTCTTAGTTTTTAACAAATGAGACAAAAGGAAATGGGACAACAAAAGGTCTCTCCCCTTACCTGAATGCTTAGTTATGGGCAAAAGAAATCAGAACTACAGAATCTCAAGCAATCTGGAAAAATTAAGGATAATAAAATGGACTGTTCAACTATTTGCCTCTCTTCCTGATGAAGGGCTTTTGCCCGAAACATTGATTTTCCTGCTCCTCGGTTGCTGTCTGAACTGCTGTGCTTTTCCAGTACCACTCTAATCTAGAATCTGGTTTCGAGCATCTGCAGTCCTTGTTTTTACCCTGTTCAACTATTAACATCAATGCAACTTGTAACCTCCAATGTAATGGCTGCAACATTCAATTATCTATTTGCTCCTTGCAAACAATTCATGGATTGATTGTATATTTGATTTTATTAACTGTTAGCCTTTTGGACTCACATCATATTTTTAATCTGTGAATATGTGTATTGCATTATTAGTACTTATTGCACTTTGTAATTAATAAACACATATGCCATTGATCCATTGGATCCTTATTTTTCTGCTGTGGAGTGAGCAGCTGTCTGTTCAGAATTGCCTCCATTATGTTATTTATCACAGTGTGGATTATGAAGCTTCCAGTTCCATAGTTCATCTCCACAAGGGTGTCAGCTTGAACCCTGTGCCATTTAATGTTTAGTTTTATAGCATTTGGTATTGGTCAATACTGATAATAATTAAATGATAGTACAACAGTATAAATAATTGATTGCTTATAATATAGGTCTCGATAGTTCAACTGCTGTATAATTTACATAGAAGACAAGTTCACTTCAAACTGGAGAACAATATGGTTTCATCAATAAATTTATACAGACAGTGTTATATTTTTGCCAGTTTGTGTGACCCATGCAACATGGGTTTCACAAGATAAAAGTATATCAGAGTCCAAACAGTAAAGTCAACACCATATAACACAAAATATTTAAAATTCGTTTTTAATATCAGTATGCCTATTTTTGACTATGTTGAAATGCTATGGTATCAGAGATTTATGCAATCCTGATCCACGTTCTTAAGTGGTGTGAAAACCACCCTAAAAGAATCATGTCTGGCTTTGTTTGTTGGGATCTCATTATCTTCCAAAAAACCTTCCTTGCAAAATGTCTCCTTCAATATGGGTGAAGGAGTGATAGAGAGCACTTTTAAATGGGCAATATCAGATAGTCCCTGGACAACTCCAGGGTGTTGGTGGACACCGTGTGCTCCTTCTCCAAGGACACCCGGGCTCTAACGTAACCGCGGAAGAGGGGCAGGCAGTCGGGATATAATTTTATACAAAATGAGAAGAGGATATTGATTGGTTAGGCCATCATTGGGCAGAGACACAGCAAGAGCAGTTAATTGTCAATCTTAATTCTCAGCGCAGACAGGTAGGTTTTGATATGTCAGGACATTGCCTTGGGGATGCAGAAGAATTTCAATGTCTTCATTAGCCTTTTTCTTTAGAAAAAGAGGTGCAATGTATATACAAATTCCTTTTCCTACATAAAAGTGTCCTAAGCCATAAGGGGGCTGCATTGTGGCACAGTGATTACCACTGCTACCTCATAGTGCCAGGGATCTGGGTTCAGTTCTAGCCTTGGGTGACTTTGTGGCATTTGTACATTGTCCATGTGGGTTTCCACCAAGTGGTCCAGTTTTCATCTATGGTTCAAAGATGTGCAGGTTAGGTGGATTGGCCATTCTAAATTGCCCATATTGTCCAGAGATATGCTGGCTGGGTGGATTAGCCATGGGAAATGTAGGGTTGCAGGGATAGGGTGGGCCTGGGCAGGATGCTCTCAGAGAGTCAGTGCAGAATCAATTCACCAAATGGTCCCTTTTAGCACTGTTGGGATTTTATAATAAATATTTGTATATGTAGCTTCTGGAATATCCAGATGCATCACGCTGCAAGACCAACTGAAGATCTTAAATTAGTTTCCAATGTAAATCATAGCATAGTCTAGATTATTTAATAAATAATTTCCAACAGCGGTATCACATCTAATAGTAGATATACTTTTCTGAATCTTGTAAACTCAGCATTAGGTTTCTCAATTCACTTTAAGGACCACTTCTGAACCTAAAATACACTTCAAAAATAGCGTTTCTTGGGTTTATGTATCCGTTAATGAAATGTTTTAAACCTCACTCTGCTTCTTCCCTGCCTCATTCATCCCCACATCCCCAATTCCAACATGTGTTGACAAAGCTCATGAGTATCAAAGTGGAAGTTTGTACATTACACTCTCCAGATCATCTACTATTCTTTATTTAATGGACTCTGTTAGAACAAAATATTTACAATAAAACTTCTCAAAAGTTCCAATGCAATTGTAGACATTGTGCTTCACTCCTGGTGATTGTGAAATGCCTATTATAGGGAAGATGTTGAAATTGTATTACAAGACAAAAGAGTTTCCTCTCTGAGTTAATATTTCCCCCACAAAACTGAGTAAATAGAAAGTCTTTTTTCTAATTTTATTTTGAACCATTGTCACAAATTGATGCTAATAATCAGAAACTGAGCTATTCAGCAGTAATATGATCTGCAGAAGCAAGTGTTTTCAACTTCATCACTAACCTAGGAAAAAAAGACACATCTGCAATCAAATATAAAAGGGGTAATAATGTTAACGTCAAGAGATAACACATAAAATTCAACCTACCTCAGAAAATATATCAATCAAATGAACAGATGGCTTGTATCAAAGTCTCTCGTGAAGCCTCATTTAATAAAAATATACAGCCTGCATTACATCAAGAATATCTTATATTCGTTGACACTGAGTACAATCCCAATCTGCTTTTATTTTTTATAATATATAAAGAGTTCCAACTATGTTCTCCCTTTAATCTCATACAGATGAGTTAAAGATTTATGTGCTAGCTTTCTGCATAATACACAGAAGACTCCATATAGTTTGATAGACAATTGAAGAAAAACTCCAAATGGAAAGTTTTCAGTCATTTTGGAGGGAATTTTAACACATGATACTCAGCTCATATGACGGGATCAGATCAGTTGCCTATTGAAATCAATGAAAAATAAAATGAGGTGAGGTACAAAATGGGCTCTTGACCCAATTCCAGTAGTGTCCTGGCCCCAGAGTAAGATTAAAATTATCACCCAATTTGCTTTATTTTATTCTGTCCCTACTTCTGTATAAATTATGTTCATTTGATTTTATCCCAAGTAACACAAGACACCAAACATCCAAAGAAACAGGCATTCACTTTTTTTTCTTTCCCTAATCAGACTGATGGGGAGAAGAGTTTTTCATTGGGGTTGAGGGTCATGGTAATGCAGTTTATATACAGGTTTATCAGAGCTTGATTGCAATTTTAAATTTCAGCAAAAAAATCTTAAAATGAACACTAAAACTGTGAGATGTTAAAACTTCCTATTTTTTGTAACTAAGTTCCAATTAACCAGCTGGGAGAAAAACCAGGTCAACTGACCCAGGTCAAGGCAAACATTTTTATATACCTGGTCATTCGGACAGACGCTTACTGTGAAATGAATGCTTAGCATCTCATAATCAATGAAGAGCTTTCAGTAGAATACAAATTGAAGCGACCTAGATATATTTGAAAGCCATATATATTTGAAAACTAACTCTAACTGATTCAGTTTGTATTATGGTGATAACCATGAGCTTAATCTCAATGTTACTACTCATGACACCTTTTGCCACATGGTAACATTTAACTGTTATCTCCCTTTACATAGTAACCGTGTTATAGCTTCTAAAACAAAATATACCAGAGGCATATTTGATCTCATACAACCAGAATACTAGAACCAAACTAAGAACTCTTGGGAAACTGGGCACAGAGAAGGTTTGGGTTTCATTCTGTAAACGCCACACAACAACCACCCCATTCCTTTAAAACAGAAATTTGCAGTAAAGCGAATGAATAAATATGCCTGTAAAATGCTTACACTCTGCAATCATAAAAGACATATTGTCACAATATGATGTCAGGCCTAAATGAAACAAATCATATCATCGCATACTAAATTTAAATGAAACCTGGTGGAAATCACATACTTGGCTGAAAACAGACCCTGAAGACCTCAGTATTATCTAACCACTGCAGTATACCAATGTTAGGTCCCACTACAGCATTTAGGTTTTTCCCAGTCAAACTCTATATCCTTGCCTCAGTCACAGTTACAACTCTTGCCCACTCTACAGGTAAAAAAACAAATTTCCTTTCTGACTTTGGTGAACTAGCATTTTTTCCATTTTTATTACCTTTGTCAGATCATTTAAAATATTTTTGGCCAAAATCCAAACACATAATTTCATTTTTGATGTAATTCTTATTTCAATAAATATTGGATAACATTTCGTCCTTTACAAAAACCACATCCTCTCAATGCTAGGAGAAATTCATACGGTGGACACTCCCTAAATCTCTAATTACATATGACTTGAGTTTGCTAGATGAATAATATGATTTATAAGAAACTGATCTGGGTATGATTAGGCTGTTCATGTCAGAATTAACTTTCGAAACCCCAAAGTGACTGAATCAAATGAAATACAATTTATTACAAATTATAAATGAAACAAATAAATTCCTACTTAAAGTACTTATTATGACTGTCCGGATACGGTTGTGGTCATGGCAGAGAAAGCCACAGAGCCAAGGATTTTATTCATTTAATTTTAAGAGAGGTTCAGAAGGAAATTAAATTTTGAAGAAGAATGTTGAGCAGGAGGAATGTGAAGGGAAAAGAATGAGTCAAAAGTGAGAACTATTATAACATGCATTATATCTTATAGCTCAATGGAAGGTATCATGATATTTCATAAAAACCTTTTCCTAATGCCAACTGACTGCAAAGTTGCTGACATGACATTTAATTTTAAATTCCATTGTAATCAAATATTGCCACTTGGCTGTACTTTGGATTTAATAATATCTTTTTCCTGACAACCTTCAATTTTGCTGTTTGGCAAAAGGTACTTTTAGAAGACATAAAACAAAGGTTACATTGATTTCCTTTCATTTCACTGCTCTATGAGAAAAAAAAGTCTAACCTAAGATCCATGCTGGTAATGGTATGCTCACACTAAGCACCTCCATGCTGATAGCTAATAATACGTTCAGTTACTAACCTCCAAAAAAACTCTTTGAAAGCGTTTTCCAGGTATATTTTTATACAAGAATGCAGAAAAATCACAGTAACATATCAAAGGATGATTCATAAGGAGCGGCTATGAATTTGATTGAACTAATAAACAGACAAATTTACAGATAATTAATTTAAAATGAATCAAAACATAGGTCATTCTAATGATTCTCATTAACTAACACACAGTGATAGGCTATAATGAGGCCTGAGAAAATAGAACACACTAATACATAATAAATAAGAATGCAATATTTAGGAGCAAGAGTTGGCCATTGGTCAACTTGTGCCTGCTCTGCCATTCACTAAAATATTGGTTGATCTGATTGTGGTCTTAACTCCACTTTCCTGGGTGCTCCCCATAGTCCCTTCTTCATCAATCAAAAATATGTTTTACTCAGCCTTGCGTTCGTTCAATCACCCAGCTTGCACTATTCACTGGGAAACGGAATTCCAAACGCTAGTAAGAAAATATAGATATACCTTGACTCAATAAAACAGCACACAGAGATACTAGCAAAATAAGAGTTATCAATACATGACAAAATAACATACGCCCATACCCCACAAGTTAACATACACCTGTAGCATATAACATCACATTCAGTGATACCCCAAAGAACATATAACTATTCCCCATTTACTAAACAATGGATGGTAACGTCAAAAATAACATTCAGTTATAATTGTCAAATGGAGCATTGACTCACTCCCACCAAATCTGTGCATTGATAAAATAATCGAGGAGAAAGTGAGGACTGCAGATGCTGGAGATCAGAGCTGAAAATGTGTTGCTGGAAAAGCGCAGCAGGTCAGGCAGCATCCAAGGAGCAGGAGAATCGAAGTTTCGGGCATGAGCCCTTCTTCAGGAAGAGGGCTGAAGCCCTTCCTGAAGAAGGGCTCATGCCCGAAACGTCGATTCTCCTGCTCCATTGATAAAATAAGGCTCACAACAGCTATAAAATAAGACATGCTGATATACAATTAAAACAACATTGATACACACGCACCCTCAAAAACAACATTCACATTAATTACCAATATATTTTCACAGATATCATGGACAAAATTGGATAAATCCTAATCATAGATGCAAAGAATATGATGTGCAAATAATCCACAACCATTGTTTCTGAGGGAGGCAGTATGCAAACGTTTTGCATACGTAAATAATAGTGTGCAGCCCAGTGCTAGATGTGCTGTTAAGTGGATGCATTCTTCAGTAGGGGATCCACGTTTTACACTGATAAAAGCCAGTCTGTACTTCTTAAAGGTTTTGAAGGTTGTTTTGAAAGAAGATCAATGGCAGTGCAACATGATGCACTGCAAGTCTCTCAGATGCTGCCCTGAATGCCTCGGTGCAGGACAAAGAGAATAAGGGAAATGTCCACTATTTACAGGGGCTCAAAGACCTTCCAGACAAACATTGAAAAAGTTGTGAGATCAGATAATTATGGTGGTCAGTCAACAGCATAGACCTGAAGATCTGGAGGCAGTGACACAAAACGTTCAATGGTCAGGGTCTATAAATGCATGTTCAAATGTTTATCCCACAACATAAACCATTAGCCTCATACACTGCTCATTGCACTACATTCATTTTGTTCATCTGCCAAAAATAATCACAATGCATACTTAAAAATCAAAGTAAATTAACATAAAATATTAAAACAGACATAAAAAAGGTAGAAGCAAAAGTAAGCGATGGCTCCTTAGAGATTGAGACAGGAAAATAATTATAAGGAGAATGAAGAAGTGAGAGAGCCATTAAACAATTATTTTGCAAGGTTTTCACAGAAGACACTACTAGCATTCCAAAACTAGTGGGGAACCAAGCAGTAAATGGGAGTGAGAAAATGAAAGTTATATCACTAGGTGACAAGTACCAGAGAAATGAATGGGACTAAAGGTGACAAATTCCCTCTATCTGAAAAACTACATCCTTGGATTCAAAAAGACGTAGCTATAGAAATAGTGAAGACATTTGTCGTGATCATCAAAAATTCATCAGATTCTAAGACAGTCACAATGGATTTGAAGATGGCTAATGTAACGTTGTCTCTTAAGAAAAAAAGAGAAAGGGAAATCAGTTGATTCATCAATGATCTTCCTTTCATCATAAAGTAAGAAGTTGAAATATTCACTGATAGATAGCACTGTCCAGTTCCATACGAAACTCCACAGATAATGAAGCAGTCTGTGTCAATGTGTAGCAAAACATTGAAGCTTATATTGAAAAGTGGCAAGTAACCGTTGGATAATACAAATGCCTGGAAATAAGTACCTCCAACAAAAGGGAAGCTAACCATTTCCCCTTGACTTTCAGTAGCTTGACACTATTCTGACATATTGACCATCTTGTCCATATGAACGGTGCTTCTTATGCTGCAATACCTAAATCGCAAGAGATTCCTTCTTTCTTG